>NC_140084.1:20003441-20603441 GCF_964194135.1 Talpa europaea | reverse complement strand
GGCACTCACATAGCGAGCAAACCACTCCCGGCCCTTCCCATTCTCACTGCTGCAGTATTCTCCAAACTTGGCTTTCTCCTCCTGGTCCAAGTCCTCCCTGAAAAAAAGGCACAGTGGGGAAAAAAGAAGCCACTTTTAGTCCTCCAGAACAAAAAGGGGATTGTCAGGGATGAGGAAGAAGGGACCCTACCACACCTGCCTGCACCCTGCAGGTTCCCCTGCAGACTTGAGCGCATCTCACCCCTGGCAGGTGAGGCACCTGGCTGGCAGGAGGAGACGCAGCTGAGCGGGTGGGAAGGAAGCTCCGTAGTACTCTTCCTGCTCACCTCCTGCCAGGCGGAGGTCAGGCTGACCGGGCACTCCCAGGGCTTGAGTCTCTAGCTCCTCTCACTTTGGTGCTGAAGTCAGCGTGTACCTACCCCCACCCCCACATCTCAGGACACCTGGAGGCCTCACCCAGAGGCCTCACTGCAGCAGGTGGGGCAGCTTGTGTCTCTGCACGCAGGTACTCTGTGTGCAAGGGAGGGAGGCCATGAGGGATGGAGACCAGGCAGGAGGGTGCTCGCTGCCAGGGTGGATGAAATGAGCTCAAACCACTTCTGGTCACTCTTCACAGGGGGTGTGGGTGGGGGGCCAAGAGTCTACCTCAAATATGAAAACTTAAAAAAAGGAAGAAGGCTGAAGATCACTTGACTTGTGTGATTCATTTATTTAAGGTCTTGTAGAAAACATCTTGGTCTCGTTTATCCCAAAATACCAACACCAGATGAAACGGGAGACTCCGCCAGCCGTTCGAACTCATTTTTGGAATGCTCCTGCACGTGCATCCGACTCAGCCGTCCAGGCTCCAGGTTGCCGACAGGGGCGGGCAGCAGCGAAGGTAGGTGGGCCTTCTGGGGAAATTCACAAGCTTCTGGGCTTTCTCTCCTTTTCATGAGCTGCATGCGCTCAGAGAAAGCCACCCACCGTGGCTAATGTCATTGTTGGTGAAACAAAAAACAAAAGCGCAGGAGAGGCCACAGCTACCGCTCCCCCAGCACACATTCAAAACCAAACATAGGTGCATGTGGGGAGGGCCCACCGCAGGCACACCTCGCCACTGGCCCGCTGCCAATGTGGCAGCCCCACCAGAGCAGGCTCTCTGGGCCACCACCCCACAGCACTCGCTTCCCCCGTGTCTCTGCATGTTTGATTGAGGCGTGCACGTCTCCTCTCAGCACTCCAGCCGCTGCACGCTCCCTAGACTACAGCAGCCTGTGAGCGTGACTTTCGCACACTGGAAACCAGGAGGTTGGTGTGACTCACTTTATGGGGGTGTAGCAGCCAGACCCGCGGTGGCTCTGAGGTCTGCTGCGTTTGCGTTATCACAGACCTCTTCTATTTCTCAGGGTGCAGAAAAAGGAGCTTAGACTCTAGCAGGTGAACAGCACATCGGAGGAAGGTAAACATCAATCCTGCTAAAGCAAGGCTCCCCGGTCACCGTGGAACACAGCATCTACTATCAAGGTGTTGTCAACAGGCAGAAATTCTCCTTGCTGCTGTTATGAAGCTGGACAACCATCCCTTCAGCCAGTGCTTCTCTGGAATGTACGTGCCTGCTTGGAATGCACACCCAGACTCTGGGTCTGCCAGGGCCCCAGGGCTGAAAATGGGGGTGCTGATGCTGCCAGGCCACGGGCCACAATCTGAATAGCAAGACCTTTAGCACCAAGTGTGCTAAAACCCAGGAGTGTGGTTCTGATGCTTCCTGTCCACTGGGTGAGACTTTAACAAATGAGACCAAAGAACCAGAGCCCTTCCAAAGATTCCCACTCTTCAGTTTGCGTTCTGACCCCCCACTTCCGCTGCTAGCTGTTCTAATCACATTGCTCCTTCCTTACTTACCCCTTTGGGAACCATGGCAGAAAGGCCAGAGGCAGAAGCCAGGCAAGCTCCCACACTAGCAGCTGCCACGAGCACCCCAAGGAGCATGGGACACTGGAACCTTCTTTCCTACTGGGACCCCGAAATTAATTTAATGTAATGGCCCCTTAAACAAGGGTGACTGACACAGCATGTCAGCAAACAGCTCACCAGAAAACTCTCAGGGGCTGGGGAAGTAAAACTAGTGCCCAGAGATGGCAGAAGTGGGCGGGGAAGCAATGAGAATTCCCCATGTGGTGCCAGGTGTCCCAGGGAGGCTGGTGAGGGACAGATGCCCTGGCCCCAGGTGGCGCCCAGCTCAGGGACACAGTTGACCCCGGCTCACCCTCCAGAGAAGATCTTCTCTACGTAGCTGCGCATGAACTCCCGGAGCTCCAGGGTCTCCTCATCCTTGGCCGACTCGGTGCTCTGGTTGGAAGAGAAGGACTCGTTGGAGGAGGAGCGGCGGTACTGGTCCCAGGACGGGTGCGAGGGCGACTCGCCCATGTCGTTTTCACTATCCGCTGACTCTGTGGTCTCGCTCTCTGAGCCGTCATAGCCCTGGGAGCCGTCCCTGTCCTGCAGCTTTGCAGGCAGTGCCTCCACAGGCGAGGAGGCAGATGGCTCGGTTCCGAAGTCGATCAGTGACCCCACGGGCACCTCCGGGGCCTCCATGGCTTGGGTGGGCTGTGGTGGAGGGGTCAGTGGGGCGGCCGGCAGGCAGGCAATCCCGTGTGTCAGTGGGAGCTAGAGGCCCATCAAGAGCCCACCAAGCACATGTGACTAGCCACAGCACAGCTGACTGCCAGGAATGAGTCCGCTGGGGCAGCTCGAGGGACGCTAAGGCATCTAGAACGGAAGCACAGGTACATCATCACTCCAGGAGCTACTCCTTGCAGAAGGGAAATGCAGCCCCGAGCATCTAGACTTAAATGAACAAATTAGGTCACACATTTCCTGTAAAGAGAATGAGCACCACAGGCCCACAATCTGGCCACCTCTGCACGACATCATTCTCCCACTGTCCACCATACTGTTTATTACCTGGAACTTGGTAAGACCTCACACTGGCTAAATGAACAAATAATACTGGCATTAGGATTTTTCCAAGCTAAGTAGACGGAAGTCAAAGGCACCACATCTGCTGGCCTTCTCCCCACTGCAGCCAACCAGACTGAGGCCATCAGACAATAAATAAAAAGACCCTTCCAGGCTGGAAGTGGAAAAATCACCAGAGACACCACCAGCTTGCTGGCTGTCATTGAAATCAGTGGCTATGGAACAGAAGGTCATGGGGGGTCAGAAGAGCACCCTCTGTTTAGCATGAGGCCCTCTCAGCCCTGGGCTTGTGTCCCTGGGCTAAGGGACCCCTTTCTTAGCATTTTTCCACTCAAGACCCCCAACCTTCCCAGGTAGTCAAGTCCAGTCCCTTCTGGACATCTCTTGCAAGCCCTCTGATGGTTCCGTGGCACCGATTTGCCGTGGAGGCCCACTGCTCCTCCCTGCTCCTCACCGCTCCACCCTAGACCAGGGTATTCTCCTCTACTCCTTGCCTGGACAGCCCTCTTCCTGCTCCTCGCCTCCTTCCTTGCTCCCCAATGCTATTCCTGCTTCCCAATGCTATTCCCAATGCTATTACTTCCCTGATTCCCAATGCTATTCCCAATGCTATTACTTCCCTGCTTCCCCAATGCTATTCCCCCTCAATGCTACCTTTGAAGGTCACCTCTTCCTGGAAGCTTTGTTCCCCCATGTTCAGAACTGCTTACTGATGCCTTGGCGGCTCCTGCACTTCACTTATGTTCATTTCTCATTCTGCGTCTCTGAGGGAGATGTTAGTGATTTGTTGACACCACTCAAGTACATGCCCCTGGAGAGTGGCCCATGGCTCAGCCTTCTTGTAGCAAGCTGGGATTAGAATCCTGCCTTCCAAACCTGGGGTTACCTGCCAGTTCTGGGGCCGGACAGCTGAGCAGGAAGGTAGAGCCCTCTGGAGGCTCCTTGAGAGAGAGCACAGCTTGTGGGTCACATCCCTGTCCTCACCTTCTACAGACCCCAGAGGGCAAGGACAGCAAGTGGAAGACAGGTCTGCTGAGGATGTGGCACCAACTCATCTTCTGAGAGAGACTCAATTTCCAAACTGCAGTGCCTGCCTGTTAAGAGCTTAATGTTTGCAAATCGATGGCGGGTTCCCCCAATTCCCCAGCGCAGGGTATTTTTAAATGCCCTGAGTCAGAGATGAAGGGCTACTTCTCTGTCACCAGAGCAGAAATGGCACATGTCCAGTAACATCCTACAAAGCTTGCCTTGGTCCAAAAAAGAGAAGCATAAACCTCAGATCAAAAGCACTTTCTGGGTCAAGAGAGCAGCAGGGGCTCCTGGGGGCCCAGGGGATACTCAACATGGTTCACAGAGCTCAAGAAGGTGGTGTGTCAGCAGGGCTGGGCCAGCCTCGGCTCCCCTCTTGCTGGCTATGTGCGTGGACTATGGCCTCTTCTCTGGGGTCTCCCCATCTGAGGCTAGGAGGTCTGATTACATCCCTAAGGTCCTTCAGGCAACCACATTCTCAGACTCCTTGCCTGGGCGGGAGCTCACACTTGTGACAACACACCTGACATTCAACATGGAAAACCAAACCATACACTACGAAGACGTTTGCAAATCAATGAGAGGAAAACTGAGCGAATCCTATCTGTGTTATAAATTCACCCAAGTTCAACTAAAAAACATTGATATTCTGATGTACAAACTACTCAAATAAGCAAGACACCCATCCTCACAACCACACACATGCAAATTAGAACAACTACTACAAAATTAGCAAAAATTTAAAGGGTATGATCCAAATGCTGAGAAGGTTGTGATAAAACTAATGTTCTCAAACCATCTTGGCAGTGAGGATAAATAAGCCTTTAGAAAACAATTTCTCTTATTTTTCTCTTCTCTGATCCAGCAACCAAGAGCTTGGAATTTATCCTAAGAAAATAATTCAAAGCACTCAAAAACAGTTGCATAGAGAAAAATTCTTATGGCAGCAGTATTTATAATCATGATAAATTAGGGGCAAATCGAAATGCAGGAAAATGGGCAATAGAGTGTAACAATTTAACAATCAGTGTGTGGTGCCATTAGAAAAATGCTGACTTTGTGCTGGAGTCAACAAGATATTTGATGGTCAACAAATATTTGACCATCAACAAGATATTTGATGATGGTCAGCATTCACCGAGCCTCACGGCTCAGGACCTCTCTTCAGCACTCAGAATACTGGAGTGAGCGCATTGTAATTTTAATAATAATGACCATCATGTATACGTATGGAAAAAGCCTGCAAAGAGAAAAATGTATTATAATGCCGGCACTGAAGTCATTTCCCCTTTCCATTTTGTTTTTTATCATCACAACCCAGTTTGCAATAAGTGAGAACGCAGAGGGAGAGGAAACAAGCCACTGCCTCTTGACACATTTCACGTGGCCCGAAGGGCTGCAGCTATTTACCACAGGAACCCACAGCACAGGAGGCCCAAGGTCAGACCAATGTCATGGCTATTTTGGGCTCCACTCCAGGCGCTCTCTGTGGCTGGCAAGCTCTCCTTGTGCCATGGAGCTTGGAAAGGGCATGAGTCACCCTTTCCCAGAAGCTTCCTCCGGGGGGTGCGCAAAGGAGGGGACACAGTGACAGGGAGATGCACGGCAGGAGGGGCAGTCCCAGGTGCCACCAGGTTCCCTCCGCCCTGGGATATCCCCTCTCCCGGGAGAAGCAGGATCACCGAGCCTGTTCCTGGCGCTGAGATGCCCTGTGTCAGGGGAAGGATCCCACCTTCTTCCTCCAGGAGGGAGAGGTAACCACGGACTCCCTGCAGGACAAGGTGACAGTCACTCTGAACACAACAGGATCACATCCCACGCATGACTCCTTGTGTTCTACCAGCCGGAGAGCACAGGAAATGGCCCTGGGGGCCCCACTGAGCCCTGGTCAGGGTGGTGCTGTCACGAAGGATTGCAGCCCAGAGGTGTCACATCTAAAGCGCCTTGCAAAGATTGCTGGGGTCCACTGCGTGAGATCTTACAGCTCCCCAACACCAGCAACCAGTGTAGGTCTGGCTGGCTACAGGAACGAGGGGAGACAGACCCGTGGCTTAGACTTCTGGTCTCTGGGGCTGTCTTGAAATAAGTGACCTTGGTCAATTGTTGTAACTTGTTTTTGTCCAGCTATCAGGTGACATAATCACGAATGCTTTCCAAGAACAGTACGCCTCACTGAAATAGAAAAATCTCTTGACCCACAGCTAAACAAACAACAGCCAAAGAAGGAAGAAAAGACTGAACTACATGGAAGAAGCATGAACCATCCACAACCCAACCCAGCCCACCTCCCTGGGCATCAGTCTCCATCCTGGCAGAGCCTCAGAATCACAGGGTGTGGGGGCCACTCCCTCACCCCACCTGCCACAAATATCAGCCTCTTCCACCTATATTTGTTCAATGCTTTCAATGTTCCCCAGAGGCACTCCACTCCCCCACTGCAGTCGCAGGTCGGAGAGGAACCCCAGTGAGCCAGGGGCTGCCGTGTGTTGCAGAGTCCACCCTCCAGCATCCAGGTCAAATCATGATCAGTGACCATACAGCACAAAAGCACCCTGCTGTTCCTCTGATGCGCATGCTACAGGACCTCAAGGAGTTTCATCTCTCTGCTAGGGGCTGCACAGCTCAGCCCTAAAGCTCCTGACAAATCAATCCACTCAACACTTCCTGGCTGGGTGACAAGTGAGCTTGCCTTAGAAGCAGGAAGAGATTTTTGGCTGTTTGCGGCTATGAAGCAATGGTGGTTCCAATGAATGAATATATGTCAAATTAAAGACGTGTCATCAATGTCCTTTTCGATGTCTGTATGTTCAGGCAGCTGTTCAGATGTGGATTTATATTCACCAGTGTGGATCCAGGGCAACATGCAGGCCAGTAGAATCAAAGAAATCTATTACTGTAGTTTGTGCAATGAAGTAAGAGCAGAAGCAACGGCCGTGAAAGCAAGACAGGGAAGCAGGCTCGGGCATAACATTTGATTTACATGTAGTCCTCTGTGGAATATTTTCTAGAAGCTAAATTTAAAAATAAAATAGTCAAAAAGGTCCTCATATAAAAAGATACTGATGATTGTAATGAAATGGTTTTCTTCAAAGGCTCCAGAAGACAGATGTTGACACACCTTTTTAAGATGACTCCAACCCCCTGAAGCCATGCCTGGAATCACTTCAGTCTGCTCTGGCTGGAGCAGACTGAAGGTGAAGGTCAGAGCACTCAGGTGACGCAGAAACAGAGTGTCACAACCTAGAGACACCACAGTCAATTTGCCCCTGATGGTCCCTCTTCCTCAAATGCTGTGCCCCAAAGGGCTTCTGGCAGGCATAGGACCTGCTCACTGCTGAATTCTCTGAAGAGCACAGCAAGTGCCAATGCCCAACCTGATAATCTCAACAGGATCCTTGGGCCGCTGCAGTTACTGGCAGGGACAGTGTATGCTGAATAGGCTGACGTACTCCCTCAGATCCAGAAGCAGGGGAATCTTCAGGCCTGCAGAGGTTGCTGTCGCTGGGACTGTCAAGATGATGGTGGCCTTGGCCTCTTCCTCCACTATCGGGCAAGGTCCTCGGTCACCCCAGGATGCCTGCCTGCTGGAGGCTGGCTCCCCCAGATGGAGCGTGTCTATACTGCCACTGAGGCTGCATTCTGCATCTTTCAGTAAGGACAGAAGATGAGACAGCAGTACTGCAGGCAGACAGTGTCCCGCCTTCGGAGTGTACAGTGTAATGGTGGCTCTTACAACAGATGGGCTCTCTGAGTCCATGAAATACAGTGGTCAGGCTGCCTTGTGCAGAGTCCACAGGGACGGTGACTGTCTCCTTGGGGAGAGGGCCCCCATCCAGGCCCTCCTGCTACCTTCAGCAATTACTCAGATCAAGTGAGTGAGAACTTGGGATCCTCAAGTCAGGAGCAGTAGGTAGAAAATGACACAATCGGGACCCAAAGAGATGCTGGCAGCCTTCCATGGTGGGCTGAGTGTAAAAGACGCCTCTGGTTTGGGGGGTATTAATTTTACGGTGCTTGCAGTTACACGCCTTCCACATGCCATGTGTGTGGGGCGACGGCGTGGTTTCTGTCCTTGGATGATTCATAAGTTATTAGGGACGTATGACCCAAGTGGCACAATATCTGCTGGGGGTCAGTGTGTCCACAATGACAAAAAATACTCCAAGCTGACCTCTGGACCTCTGACACAAAGTACTTCATCCAACAAGGGGCTGACGGTGGCTTCAAGTCTGCTCCCACATCAGGCAGCTCCTGGAACTTGCTGTGCAATCCCACCCCTGTGAGGAACAGGCTCGCTCAGAGCAGTGAAGCTGAGTCCACACGCCCGAGAGCCACACTCACTGTTTTCAGTTGTGAAGCCCAAAGCAAACCCAGAGAAGTCATCATTTTAGGAAAGACAATGAACCTGCAAAGACACCTAATTTAATAAATGCCTGAAAGCCTTTTTTAAACAGAAAGGGGAAAAGCAAGAGTTACTGAGAACTTGGAGAACAGCCAAAACATAGAAGAGTGAAAACAGAAGCCCACCTGATAATCACATTGTGTGAGCGATGGAGAGAAAGTCCAGGGCGTTTTCTGTGGGGACAGGCAATGTGGGAGACAGGAAATTAGAAAGTTTTGAGGCGAGGCCCTGAAGCTGAGACCTCTGAAGTTCCCATGTGGCTCCTGAGGGGAGGACCCTGCCTCAGGGTGGAATGCCAGCCAGGAGCACCTCCACCCTCCCAGGAACCACCTCTAGTTTCATGCCTTTCCCATCCACAGATAACCTTTTATGAGGCTCCAGGCAGGATTTTCTCCGCCACAGTTGTCATAATAGTTTCCTCTGAAGATAGCCCCTGGTTTATGACCTCCGGGAAGAAGGAAATATCTAAAATGGTTCACAGTTCACTGGAAATGAAGATAAGGGACCACCTGTTGGTTCCCCAACACATAGAATAAGACGGGGTGAGTTTTCCTCCAAACTTCCTAACAAACTGTGACTTTGTTGGCTCCATCTCTAAACCATGGTAACAGTGGTTTAGAGCCAGGAGGCATTGGGAAAAAGCAGTGAAACGACCAATTCCCTCCCTCAGAGAGCATCAATCTCGTGAATCTGCCTCTGGGACTCAGCAACAGGGCAGAATTCTCCACAGCAAATCCCATTTCACCACATTGCCCAAGCCAGAGGGTCCAGGAGTTCAATTAGCCCCAAGCAGACCGGGGAGAAAGAAGGAGGAAAATGAAGATCACAAACACATAGCTTGTCCATAGTCTCCGTCTCAGACAGCAGGGTCCTTAGAAGTGGCCCTGCGAACACGCAGGCAGGGAAGCTTTGCAGTGTGGGGGCTCACAGGTATCTAGCAGCACCCCCAGGGCTCCACCCACGAGGTGCCAAAAGTGTGCCCTGGTTGTGATGATGGAAAATGTGTGCAGGCATCGTCCCTAGTTGACAATGCCCGATCGCTATTAAGTGAGAACAGCAACATCAGAGAATCACAGTCCTGCTTGTTGCTTCCTACGGAAGGCCCTTCTCTGTTCGGTGTCATTGTCACCCCAAACCAAACCCAGTAAAAAGAAATCAGGTTGGACTTCTGACAAGACATGATGTCAGTATTGTCAGTACACGATAATACAGTGTATGGCGGGAAACATTAATGATTTTGGTCACAAGGAATCTCGCTCGTTGATTTCCTCTGATTCAAACTGGTCTCGAATGGCACCGACGACTCAGTTGTCCTGGGAACACAAAGAGGATGTCAAAGGTTTCCTTTGCTCAGCCGAGTTCATCTGCACAGTGGGCAAATACTAAGTATTCATGTGTGCCAGGTGCTGTTCCGGACGAACAAGACAAAAGCCCAGGCCATAGGGGAGCTTCTGTGCCCATCCCAGGATAAAGGGGAAAACAGTGACACCCTAAAGTCAGAAGGTGCAACCAATGGAATGTACGTGCTCATGGATTAAACTGTGCCGTCCAACCCGGAGCTACTTGCCAAATGTGTGGCTAAGTCCCTGAAGTGGGGTCCATGCAAAGTGAGACGAGTGGACAGTAGTGGCTCCAGACTTAATGCAAAAAGAGAAAGTATGTGTCTCATTGGTAACTGTTACGATGATCAGATGTGGAAATGGTCATATTTTGGATTAGGTACAATCTATCAGAATTAATTTTGCCCTATTTCCTTTACTCCCGTCATATGGCTGCTACAAACTGAAGGTCACACTGGCAACAGTAATGTGTTTCTGCAGGTCAGCACTGGGAAGGACCAGCCTGACAAACCACAGAAGGCCACCATCAACTGGGGGAGCAAGGTGCCCGCCCCAGGAAACGGCAAATGCTGGCTCTGCATGGACGTGAACCTGGCTCACTGGAGCACCGGAGGCAGCATGCGCAAGGAAGGGAGGGGCTAGGCTGGGAGGGCCCAGGGTGGCACCTGCAGAGCCTGAAGGTCCAGTAAAGGGGTTGGCCACAGGTGTGGCCTGGGGGGTAGCATCAGGAAATGCCACACCCAGAGTTAGAGCTCGCCAAGGCACTGAGCTCCCATGGCTGTGTGGACAGAGGACAGAGAGGCCGCCCAGAGCAGAGGAGGGAATACCAGGCGGAGTCGCCCACCTCCTGGGGCCCCTCAGCTTTGGGCCGCTCCAGAGCACTGGGTGTCGTTACTCACAAGAAGACAGGGGACAACGAAAAAGGTTCTACTTTCCCTCAGGATACAGGAATCTGGCTGATTCTGCTTACATTAAAATTTGATTACGTAGAATGCCTCTCTCCTCCACAAGAGCAGATAAATGAAGTATTTTTCAGAATCCCCATTGTGCCTCAGGATTCCAAGAGTGATTTTGCTGTTTAATGAAGCTCAGCATTACCTCCTTCTCTAAGAGAGGGGGATCTGCTCCCCTTTACCAACTGATTTCCTATTTCCTTTGTACCAGCACACCAATTAAGCTTTTAAAAATCAGGGAGAGGAAGGTCTCAGGTTTGTCATTGTTTTGATCTCACTGAATTCTTTTACATCATCCGTGATGTTTACTATGAACTCAAAATTCGGTTTCTTTCTCTTGTGAAATTTTCACCCTTTGTGGGGGTGGGGTCCTGTTTTTTCATCTTAGCTTTATAGGTTTGCCCCCAAGTCCCTAACTTGAGGATATCAGCTGCATAGAAGCCATAGAAGCTCATTTTCTCTGGCATTTTCCATTTGCTTGGCTGTTTTTCCTGGCCCTGTGGTCATTTTTGCTACTGGTGAGTCACTTCTGAGTCACGCTGGCTGTCTGCGAGGCACTGGCCAGGACAAGGCGGCCCCACACACACCTGGGGGGCAGGTGATGCTGAGGAAGAGTGACAGCAGAGGCACTGGAGGTCCTGAGCTGACCAGGCAGTTAGGGGAACAAATAATCCCCACTCTTTTTTTCCCCTTCAAAACTGCCATTTCTCCCCACATTTGCTGGAAAGCATTCTCATGCGGAATCAGGTCTGGCCACTCGCCTGGGCCTTTAGGAGGCAGGAGAACAGTTCTGCAGAGTCCTGCTGGCCTCAAACACAAAGGCAGGTGTTTCTTATAAAGGGTCCATCCTCAATTGTACAACTTGGACCTTCATGCCCACGCCGCGTTTGGACCACTCTTCCAAAGGTGAGGAGAAACTGCTTTCCCCAGTGACTGCCAACTGTCCCAGGCCAGGGGAGACCAGGGAGATGCCAACCAAATGCCATGTGGTACCTGGACCACGTCCTGGCACAGAAGGGCAGGCTGCCTGGGGCTGAGTGCCAGCTCTACCTGTCCCCACATCAGTTTTCTCTTCTGAGACATGGGGATGGTCACAGAGGCTGCCCCATAATGGTCTTGTAAGATGAAAGCCCGCCAAGCACCCAGCATATTGCTGGGTGGGGCACAGAACAAACCCAGTAAATCTGCGCTACAGCCACCACTGTATACCCTGGGATGGAACGTAAACTGCCCTTACTCTTCTCCAGAGTGTGCTCTGTACCTGCCTCCTTGTTGGGGCAAACCCTGAAGTTTAAGGAGTTGGCTCTGGAAACCACCCCATAAGTAAAACACAGTCCCCATACTTGGCCTCAAAGGCTCAGATTTTGCCATTAGGTTCATTTCTTCTAAGAGCCTTCCTTCCAAGGAGAAACCGCTGGGCAAAGGTACTGTCAACAGCTCGTAAGAGTGGGAGCAGATCAGCCAATCAGGAACCCCACGGAAAGGGGTTCTGAAAAGGCAGGAGGAAGGATGGAGAGGGGGCTGAAGCCTGGCCACAGGGCGTGGGGTGGCACACAGGGACAATGAAGGACACTGGATCTCTGGAAGGAGACACAAGACACTGGTAGTGCTGGGTGCCTCCAGGCAAAGAGACAAAAACTGCATTTCACTGGATCTTTCTACATTGTTGACATTTGCACTATCTACACGTATCGCCTAGTCAAAAAACATCTTGCTGGTCACCCACCCTGCTCTCTCCCCCAATCCCCAAAATGAGAAAAGCTGCACTAGGATCTCCTGGATGGCTCATTGGTAGAACATCAGCAATATGTTCTGGGCCAAAATCTGAGAGACTGAAACCCCAAACTCTTAAAACTGGGCTAAAAGGCCCTCAGAGTCCATGGAGATGTTCAGCAAGGAGGATGCTCCTTCTAACCTGGTGGCTTCCCATCGGGCCGTGCTTCCTGACAATGAGCCATCCCCCACATTAAGCCACAAGGACAGGGATGGGGTGAAGTGAAACACCACGGATGCAAGGAACCCCTCTGGGACCCTGTAGAGCTTGGGGAGAAATCCTGCACCTCTGACCTGAGCCGGCACAGCCTGTGAGACCCCATGACCAGCAGGCATGGCTTCACACCGGAGGGGGGGTGGTGCAGGAGACTTACGGGTCCTGCACAGCCCAGGGCAAGCAGCTCAGCTGCTCACGGCCTCACTCTCTTCACCTGTGACACATACATCACCACTCACCTTGCCAGCTGTGAAGACCAGGGATGCTTTATGTACAAATAGCCAAATCCACGTCATTATCCCTAAAAATAACCCAGCGCCTCCTGCCAAGTCTCCCTTTAAAAGGCCACTGAATCTTGATGTGTTGAATTGTGTCCCCTAAAAAGCTCTTTTGAAGCCAGAACCCCCAGAACCTGTGAACCTGACCTTATTTGGAAATAGGGCCTTTGCAGATTTAAAGTCATAATGAAATAGGGTGGGCTCTAAATCCATTTGTTTTGTGTTCTTATTTAAGAAGAGAAGAAACAGAGGTACACAGCAGGAAGCTAACATGAAGACACCCAGGAGAAGGCAGCCACATGACGACAGAGGTGGAGATGGAAGCCAAGAACTCGAAGCAGAGACCACAAGGGATTGCTGGCAACCACTCGGGTCTGGGAGAGAGGAGCCCCCAGAAGGAACCAACATCCCACAGGCCAGAACTGTGAGAGAATCAATGTCTATTGTTTCCAAGCCCTGCCCCTTTGTTATTGTTACAGCAATAGTAGGAAATGAATACAAAGTTACCCAGATTTACCCTCTCCCTAATGCTTGAATTCTCTTGCTCAATAGTTAGTTAGCCAGCCTATGTTTGACTGTGTCTAGTAAAAGACAACTAATTTAAGATACACAGATGCAGTAAGCAATACCATCTTTGGAGAGGTCTGACTGTCATAAAAATCATTTAATAACTATTTATTGAACACCTGGTATACAGCAGGCACTGGTGGAGGCACTGTTGACATGGGGAACAAACAAAAATTCTCAAAATCATGTCTGAGATTCTTATGAAGAAAATAACACAGGGTCTCCCCTGGTGGCGCAGCGGTTGAGCGCTGGGCTGCAAAGCTGCCTGCAGCCTCTGCGGTGCTGATTCGATCCCCAGCCGCCGGCAAGGGTCCCACATGGCACGCAGACCTCTCCTGCCGCGCCTGCTGCTCCCCTCAGCAGTGTACTTCATCAGTCTGCCCGTTCTGTTCCCCTCTCTGGCTCTGGTGAATTCTCTTACCCTCCCGCACTTCTGACTGTACCCAGTGCTTGTATAAATAAATAAATAAATCTTAAAAAAATAATTAAAAAAAAAGAAAGAAAATAACACAATGGATAAAATGAGTGGGCCAAAAGGAATTTTTGTGATAATTAGAGAAGGTCTTGCTAAGGATATGCTATTGCAGCAGTGACCTAATGATGTGGAGCCATAGGAAACCTGGCAGGAGAAATAGCATGTGCAAAGTCCCTGTGGCAGGTGTGCTGAAAGCACAGAGGGCAGGCAGAACAAACATGATTGAGAGAGTGGTAGTTAATGAAGCAGGAGAAACAAGCAAGATCAGTCAGCCTGCCCAGCACACGAAGGTACATTAGACCTCAAGAGTATTGGAGAGCCACCAGACACTATCCGATGGACAGTTTTTAAAAGATCACCCTGGCACATAAAGTTATTAAAACTGAGGTCTTTTTCATTCTAATTTGCTCCTTCGGTTCTTGGAATGATGGGTCTTTACAGAACAAGTTTAATGAATGACAACCCAAACCTTCTGTAAGGATGGCTGCCACGATTTTCAGGCTTAACAGCTCCAGTGCATGTGCCACAATAGCAATTATGAATTAATATACTTGATTTCTTTCTACGTTCTTCATTAAATGGGAAGCCCAGAAAAGAAAATAATTGTCTAAGCATGGAGGAGACAGAACTGCCACCCCCTTACTCCAGCTCTGCCATCTATTTATGTGCCTCAAGATTGTCTTGACATTTAATTCTGTTTCCTACTTTGACTGGCTGGAACCTATCTCTGACAACCTCCCCCTGTAGTCCCTTTTGTGATAGTATTAATGCTTGCACTTCCCTATTAATAACTGTGCCCTGTTTGAGGAGGAAAAATGTTACCACAACTCAGTCCATGCCACGTATAAGAAACTGGATAAAATAAACAAAACTACTAGGTCAGCTTCTCAGGTTTCACAACCAAGGTAGCTCTCTTCCAGCTGGAAGACAAAGAATACAATTACAGCAACTGTCCCAAGAATTGCCTTGACCTCTCTTGCTCCACATGGCTGAAGACACCTAGACAATTTGGAAACAGGAGCACTTGAGCAAAAGCCACTCCCTGCAATCATATTTCCTACTAGATTTCGCAAAGACATAAACAAATCTGAGTAGATGCAGAACATTCTCAAGCTTGGGGCAGGGGAAGTGGTGAAGGCGGGCTGGGTTGACTGAGTGAGCAGCCCAGATGCTGCAAAGAATGCGGGAGAGCCGGGCTGGCTGAGGCAGCACCTAACACCTCACAGGCTCCTTCCCAGCTCGCGGTCCATAGGGAGGACGGCACTGCATCTGGTTCCGGTGGAACTAGAGTAGCAACGGATCCTGGAGCAGTTTACAGAGCCTCAGTACCCTCATTTGCCAGGTGAGAATGACACCACCTATCATTGCAAGGCGAGTGGAGAGATCAATTAAGATTCCTCTTGTGAAAGCCCTCTGTAAAAAACTGGCAGAAGGATTTTTACTCCTTCCTCCCTTTGCATTTCTTTCCCATTGCTGGTGCATCTGATTTTTCAGGGCTTAAAAAAAAATCTTCCCAGCCAGGTTTTGCTGTTTCTTTTAATCCAATTATTTTCTTGTCTGAGGAAGAAGGCTGGGGTGGGGGAGAGAAAGGAGGGAAGGGAGAGATGATTCATTCCATCCTAAACCTTTCCTAAAGACAATCCTAAAAGAAGTCCCCTCACAGCCATTTGAGCTTGACCATCAAGCAGTTCACCTCAAAAAACCAATATGAGCTTCTTGGAGAGAGAACCACACTTAGATCTGTGAGGATGATCTAAGGTTTGTGAGGGACTCCACTGGCTGAATAGGTTTTCATTGTCTTCAGTTGTTACACACTCAAATAACACAAAATATCTTTACAGTAACTGACAACACCCCCCAAAAAGAGCAATGCTGCAAAACAAACAAACAAACAAGCAAACAAACAAGGGCAGTTATTCCAGAACCACACGAGAAGCTGCAGACATGTGTGCTCACTAAGAGTGTCAGAGTGAGTCCCCAGTCACCGCCATTTCTTTAATGGAAAAAGAAAATTTCATGAGTCAACTTTTTCATTGTGAGCGGATCTCAATAGCCCGTCACCCTGTGCTTCAAATGCGTAAGCAGCCTATTTCTGAACAAGTAGAAATAAAAACCAGTGACAGCAAAGGGAGAGCCTGAATAATGGGGAGGGCAGATACTTCCAAACAGAAATTCAGGAAGGAGTGTTCATGCCTAATGCCATCCAAGTTTTTCCCCCTTGCTTAATTCAGTGTTAAGCATTTCAGCTGCCCTGATTGAGCTGGAAGGAGGGGGTGCCTCTACTCAAAGGAATCGGAAACATCAGCTTTGGGTGACCATGGCCTCAATGGCAGGCCGGTGAAAGCAGCCTGGCCCCTGACAGCTGTCAGCTTGCGGGGAGCACTGACTCACCAGTGAACCGCCACGTCAGGGCAGCTCACCTGTGCCAGCTCCCAGCTCTTGCTCATTCTGCAGGTTGGCACCCATGCCCAGCACCTAAGTCGAGTTAGAGGAGCTGGCCAGGGCCCACTACAAAGCCCCCTCTCCCCAATCCTATCCACCTGCCCCTAGGGCAGCAGAAATCCCTACAAGGGGAAAACGCGCCCAGCTCCAGGAAGACTACATCCTGTCCGGTCCCTGCCCCCCACCAGCTGCCAGGCTTCCAACACCGCCTAGTATGGCGGGCAGCTCTGCGAACCTCGAGACGTGAGCAGGGGGCGTCCGGGAAAGGCACAGGCAGAGCTGCCAGGGCGGCACCCCCACCCCAGGCGCCTCTTCTCCCGCTCCCCCGCGCCCCAAACATTGCACGTAGGCCACTCAGGAGCAGCGAGGCAGCAAACTTAGCACCCAACACACAAGCACGACCTGGCATAATCTCCCCCACCCCGGCGCCCGGCGCCCCTCCCCAGCATGCCCTTCCAGGAATTGGGGACCTCTGCTCCCCTCACCCCCAGACCCAGGAACCGGCTCCATCCCAAAGCCCCGCGGCGAGTCCAGGTGCCCCCCGGGAGGCCGCCCCGCCGCGACCCCCAGGCCCGGCACTCCCGCCTCGCGCCCCCGCCAGCACGCGCGCGCCCTGCAGCACCCCCGAGGCTCCGGGCCGCGACCCCCCATCCCACCGCCCCTTCCTCCGCCCGCCGCCCCGCGCAGAACCCGGCACGCCCTCCCTTCCGCGCGGGGCGGCAGCCCCTCTCACCGCGGCAGGCGCCGGCCGGCGGGCTGAACCCGAGCGAGCCGAGCGGGATGGCTTGGCTGGGCGGCCACGGCGCCAGTCCCAGAGCCCGGTCCTCGCGGGGGGCTGGCCACCGGCTGTCAGTCAGCGCCTCGCCCCGCCCCCGGCCCTGTCTGCGCAGGTGCGAGGCCGCGCGTGGGGGGTAGTGTCACGTGACTGGCCGGGCCCGCGCTGGGGCCCTGCGCCCGAGAGCGCGTCGCACGGCGACGCGGCGGGTGCGCCCGGGTGTCCCGCAGCCGGCGACGCGGGGCCGGCCCCGAACTTGCGGCGCTCCCGGAGCCAGAGAGGGGTGGGCCGTGGTGTCCGCGGCTGGTTGGGCGATTTGGTGACGCTGGCGTTGCGTGGGCCTTAGTCTCCCCATCTTTATTTATTTATTTTTTTAATAGTAGTTTTTTTTTTTTTTTAAAGATTGATTTATTTATTTATACATGCACTGGGTACAGTCAGAAGCGCGGGAGGGTGAGAGAATTCAGCAGAGCCAGAGCGGGGAGCAGAGCAGGCAGAAGGACAGAAGGACACTGCTGAGGGGAGCAGCGGGCGGCAGGAGAGGTCTGCGCGCCATGTGGGACCCTCCTCCGGTGGCCGGGGAGCAGCCGGGGATCGAACCGGCGCCGCAGAGGCCGCGGGCAGCTTCGCAACCCAGCGCTCAACCGCTGCGCCACCGGGGAGGCCCAGTCTCCCCATCTTTAAAGCCAGGAGTTTGGGGGACGTCGTGACACTGACCAACCTACTTGTAAAATAAGCCAGGCAGGGTGCGCGGAAGGGCTTCGTGAAGCCCCTTTATTTTTGTAAGCGTGCATCTTCCAGGCGGGTAGAGTCCACCTCAGCTGCTCCAAAAGTTGTAGGCGGGTCTTCTGAGCAAACTCTGTGCACACGACCTTCAGACCATTGGTTTCTCGCACATCTCTTCGCTTAAAAAATAAAGGTAAAAATAAGAATGTCACCTTTTTTTAGTTCTAGGGAAAGGAAGTATAGAAATGTAAACTGACACCCCCTCTCAATAATGTTGGGATTATGTCCAGTTTGGCTTCAGTGCCTAGCGAAATTCAGAATCTTCTTCCCAAGTGTGGGCCTTGGACCTCAAATTCTCTGAAAGACATTTCCAGCTACATTGCAGAGCTACAGTGCTCCTTCTAGCGGCTGCTGGTATGAAAGAATAAAGTCCCCTTCTCTTTTAGTAAATCCAGTGGCATCTGAAATAGGGCTGAATGTTCATTTCAGAATGCTGGGTGTTGGCTGAAGTCCTAGGAGTAAATACAGGAGGAGCTGCTGTCCTGCCACCAAGCAGAAAAGATGACAATAGGGACTGATGAGCAGGTTTACCCTGTGTGTCAAGTGTGGAGCTGCTGTTCCTGGTGAAGAGGCCCTGGTGAAGTTAAGACTTGGTCAGAAACTTTAAGGGAATAAGGTGGGGGCAGAAGCTGGGACCTGGAGTTTCACAAGTTATGCGGTCTGCAGTGCCATAGCTGCTTCTGGTCCATTCCAGACTTGCCTGACCTGCTTGGTGTAGTCATGTCAGAGAAACTGGATCTCCAGGGATTTTAAGCTTGTTGTGAACTAGGTATAAGGTTAACTATCATTTCCACGTTGGGCACTAGAGATAGGTGGGCATGCCCTTGATCCCTGTAAGGCTCTGCCCTGTGTCCAGCAGAATATGAGCCCCATCTTGCAGATAGTATGGGAACAGAGAAGGATTGTACCTGTGGCTAAAGGAGGTCCACCCCCAGTCCTGGGAGTGAACTTGGCACAAGACATTAACTTATGCTCTGACCTAAGTCTGGTGATGTCAGCTACTCAGGAATATTGAAAAATCTAAGCACATCCAGGGTCAGATTCTCTTTGGGGGAAATATTCTTCTAAAGAGAGTCATAGTGCCCTCTCTTTCTCTCTCATTATAGGTTTTCTGACCTTGCCAGAAGTTGAAGAAAGGCAGAGGCCATGACCATTCTTGAAAAAGAAGAAGAAAGTAAGTTCTGCAAAGCATTAACCAATGAACTTGACACAGGGCCTGAGAAAACTCAGGACAGTTTGCTCACAAAAAATTATTAGTGACCCCTCAGAGGAGGAAGCCCAATAACAAACCAAATCATACTAAGCTAGCCTTATTTCTGTTGTGAAATGTGTAGAACAAATTAAACAACTATGGTAAAAATAGTGTATCTGGACCCAGAAGATGTACTTACCAGGATTCTCTCGATTATAGTGACATAACTCAATTTAAATGGTTTTTTTGTTGTTTGTTTTTAAAGAAGGACTATACTGGCTCACATCACTGAAAAGCTCTGGGGGTGAAAAGCTCGGGAGGTTCCAGAATGTAAATGGTATCAGAAATCAGTTTTGCTTTTCTACTCACTGCTTCTCTCTGAGCTGATTTCATTCTCAGATCAGGTGCTCTTTATAAAATGATTTGAAGTTAGCAGTGGAAAAAAAGCATTATCTCCTGCACTATTTCCAGCAAAAGTCCCAGGATGGACCAATATCACCCATATGCTTATCCCCTTGAACCAATCTCTGAGGCTAGGTTATTTGGATAACTGGATTGGCCATATCTGGGGATCAGCCCAACCCAGCTATTTGAGTGGAAAATAGAAAAAGTAGGAGGTACCCAAAACTGACATGCTTATGTTAGGAGAAGGGGCATAGATTCTGGACAGGCAAGGGAAAGCAACAGATATTTGGGACAAAGCATTTGTTAAGATAGTTTGTGAAATTGTATGAAGAAAAAGGCAGGAGAATAGTTTAGTTATTGGATGGCTGAATCAGTATCCAAAACTACTATTATAGGATGAGTCCGAAAGATCATCATAGGGCCTCCCTGGTGGCGCAGCCTTTGAGCACTGGGTTGCGAAGCTGCCCGCGGCCTCTGCGGCGCCAGTTCGATCCCTGGCTGCTCCCCAGCCACTGGAGGAGGGTCCCACATGGTGTGTAGACCTCTCTTGCTGCCTGCTGCTCCCCTCAGCAGTGTACTTTGGTCCTTCTGCCTGCTCTGCTCCCTGCTCTGGCTCTGGTGAATTCTCTCACCCTCCCGCGCTTCTGACTGTACCCAGTGCATGTATAAACAAAACAAACAAACAAACAAATAAATAAATAAAACATACCTCTATTAAAAAAAAAAAGACCATCATATAAGATGAAGACAGTAGTGATGCAACTTAGCCTCAGTTCTGCATTCTGGATGCTCCCCCCATATCCATTTCCCCTACCCTTTTATGATATATGGCCACAAATTTCCTGACTTAACAGAAATTTATTATCTTAGGTTCTAGAGGTCAAGCCCTAAAACTGAGGTGTCAGTGGGGCTGAAACCCTTCTGGAGGCTCTGGGGAAGAATCACTTCCTATCTTTTCCAGTTTCCAGAAGTGTTACATTTCTCGGCTCATGGCCCTCTCCTCCATCTTCAAAGCCTCTCTCCTTCAATCTGGAATAGGTCTCAGCTTTTTCTTTGTTGTTCAAGACCATGATGTTTGTTTAGAGTAGAGGCCATTTGTCTTGCAGATTTTTCTGATTCTCCCTTAGAGACTCAGGTAGCACATTCTGGGCAGCAGTCCTGCATGACTGGCGCGGGTCCTTCTCAGTGCATAACATATCAAGTGTACACACAGCAGCCCGACTCATTCTTGCTGATGCTGTTTGACCACTCTTTGAGAGGGAGATCTAGCTTTGTGGTGAAGGTACATATTCCTGTTTTTGTAATGAGTGGGGCAGATTTAAAGATCCTCTTGTCTAGCCTCCATGAGATAATGCTATGGTGGTTGCAAAATGTGGAGTTTTCTAAATAGACCGCTTCTCTAAGCAGATATTATTAGTTGACATTTCATCTATGTAGTTGTCCTTACCCTTCTCCAATCTGTTCACCACAAAGCAGCTGGGGTGACCTTTAAAAACCAGTGCCTCCCACTGCCCCTGACCAGGCCAGACTCCGTCATCTGGTTGTCAGGACCCTGTGTGACTAAGCCCCTTCCAAGCTCTCAGCCTAGCCTCAAGCCACTCTGTGATGGCCCTCCACACAATGACCCCTTCCAGAACTTCAAACAGTCCATGCTTCTTGCTACCATCGGGCTTCCGTAACTACCCCTTGGTCTGGAGCCTTCCTCCTCTGCCCTTGCCTTGTCAAATTCCCACATGTCCTACACAACTCACATCCTAAAGGAGCTTTCTATGGGTGCCCAGTACAGACAATGCTCCTGGTATGTCCTCGCACACACAACATCCTTTTCCTTCTTGGGAGCATGCTATGTGTAACTGTGCCCTCACTGGTTCAGTTACACCCTAAGCTTCATCTAGTTTTGCTCATTTATGTGTCTGCAGCACCTAGCATGGTGCCAAGCACAGCGTAGATCACTCACAAACAGGCATTTAAGACAAGGAACTGCCTGGGGACAAGAAGAGGACTAGGTTATGGGAGCTATAGAACAAACGGGCAGGTCTTGCTCCTGACATCACCTGCAAGGAGCACACATTAACCTCAGCTTGATGAATCAAAGAACTGTTGGTTATTGGTCAATACCAAAAGCTCACTGGTGTGTCCACCACTTCCTGATGACCGGTGGTGACTGGCACTACTGGCCAGACCTGTTGATAGGTGACAGGTGACTGATACTCTGGGAACTGTCCACTGCTTCTGATTGTAGGGCACTGCCTCCCGGTGGTGGTGATATCTGTTGCTTTCCAGCCCAGCATCTGGTGCTGTCCCTCTGGCATTCAGACTGTTGCTCTGGGTTTCTGTGGTGTCACCTCAGTGGCCCCACCTGTGTGAGTCCATGGACCACTGCTTGCCAATGTGGCCACCAGCTCTAGGCCCTCATTGACATGATGGTGCCATCTTGCATGAGTAGCCTTTGTTCAGGACTACTGGACCCTGCAGACACTCCTTAGGGTGAGACAGCTGGCCACTTGTGGCCTTAGAAACTCTCCTTTTTCTCAATCTCCCGTTTGTCAAATAAACGACATTGTTGTTCCCTGAGCCGGAATGGTCTTGCAATTGTGAGAGACCCACAGTGTGAGAGCCCACAGACAGCGACTTATACCCACCTTGGTACTGTTTTTGATGCTGTTTTCACATTGTTATACAACCTCTCTTTTATACAAATATACAGTTTCACATAGTAGACTTACTATGCCTTGAGGACCATGCATATGAATTCATAAAAATCTGCCTCTTTCTCTTTTTACTGTTGCACAGCAGCCTTCCATCTGTGTGTACAAGATACTTTATTGAATATATTGACTGGCACATGGGTGAAGCCAGCTTTTTGCTTCTACCAATATGCTGCTGTAAATACTCAAGTGCAAACATCCTTGTGCACTTGGGTGAGTCTGTGGGACACATTCCTAAGAGTAGAATGACTGGGTCAAAGGACATATACACTTACACTTTTGTGATTCCTATTGCTATTTAAGGCTAGCTTGCTCTGCAAAGAGCTGTTGGAATTTACAATGGCTCCAATTGGTCCAACTTGCAACACGGAGTTATTACCAAATGTTTATCTTTGTCCACTTACTGGGTAAAAAATGACATCTCCTGGCATCTTCATCAGAGCATCTTTTCACAAACGAGAATCTCCAATTTAAAAGCTATTTCGTGGGATGAATGGGGAGCTGGCAACTAGCTCATGAAGGGTAAAGAGAATTAATGCTGCAGATGAGATGTTCCTATCCCTCTGAGGTCTTCCCGTGTAGGAGGTTTTATGCTTCTAGGGCCTCAGTGAAATCAGGGAGAGGCAGAAAACAATGACTATTGAACTACAGTCTCAAAACAGGAAGAAGCCTTACAAATCAAGTCTATCTCATATTTTTAGAGATAAAAAAAGCTGAGGCTTGGAGAGAGGAAATGACTTGCAGAAGACCACATGTCAATTCTGTTTAGAAAAAGATGAAAATCCCTGATAACGGTTGAATTTCTTTCCTCAATGATTGCATCCCTGTTCAATGTTTTAATCAATGATTTTATTGTGTTATTTCCTTTAGCAAGGGTGAAATTTTAAACTTACAATAAACAAGCTGTTCTGGTAATTAAAAACACAGGCATCACAAGCAACTGTGGAGACAAAGGAGATTTATGGGGTGAGGATCCCTGCACTCTTCATTTTTTGCGAGACTTTGAAATGAGTCAAAAAGACTTTTGGGTGTCATCAGTGAACAAATGGGCAGCATCTGGCATGTCTTTGTAGCTTATCTCGTTCTATGGGATCTTTTTTTTTTTTCCTTTTTAAAAGGTTATTTATATTGGTTGAAGAGAGTTGAAAGCAACCAACTGGTTCTAGTGCATAGATATTGGACATACAAATTAATCTTGTTGGTAGAAGTTCAATTGACTTCTCTCTCCCTCTGTGGAAGAAGTGTGTGTTTTTTTAATCTATGAAGTAAATTCTTCTCAGCACTATGGGACTGCCTAGCTGTGTCTGCAGTCTCTGAACCTGTTGTATCAGTTTACATACTTTCTCATTAATTAGCGAGTTAAATGAGATCCTTGACATAGGTTTATATTTCTATGAGACATGATTTAATTTTGTTTTAAAGTTATGTTTTTCTTTTTCTTTTTTTAAAGATTTATTTATTTATGTATGCAAGAGCTGGGGTACAGGCCAGAGATGTGGAGGGGGTGTGTGTGTGTGAGAGGATTCACCAGAGACAGAGTGGGGAACAGAACAGACAGACTGACTGAAACACACTGCTTAGGGGAGCAGGGAGCGAGACAGCAGAGGTCTGTTTCGCCATGTGGGTTTCTCTCTGGCCGACCAGGGATCGAACTCATGCTGCAGAGGCTGTGGAGTGCTTCATAGTGCCTTACGCTATTAGGGAGGCCCCTAAAGTTATTTTTTTAATCTTGCTCATGCAAGGATATCTCAAATTCACCAGTCACTTGCAGTCCTGGTGTTATAGAAAGCTATCCACCATTTTTATAAGCCTAAGCAAAAAAAGAATTGACCACTGGTGCAAAGCCTATCTCATTTTTCTCCCCTGTGGGAACAAATCCCAAAACAGACACCAAAGGAAATCGAAGGCTTGCCAAGAAGTGACTGGATGCATACCGCCATTTTGAATTCAGAAGTACAAGACACGATAACAAAATCTTAAACGTTTAAAGTGGAATTTTAATGATTAATGCATTGCGCTCCTTACTTCCAAAAGTGTAACTGGAATGAGAGTTTCCGGGACCAAGTGAGAAGGAGAAGTGATTAGCGAGAGGGTGAGTTGCAGGCAGTGAGATAATTACTGCTTTCACCAACGGTACAATTTAGAGAGTGCTTATCACTGCAGCAACAGTTTAACTGAGCACCTACTTCCCAGCCCTGGAGAAATTGTCCCAGGAACTCCAAGGAAATAAAAGCAATGTCTACATTCAAAGCACTTAGGAAATCTGGGATGACCTAGCGTCACGACCCTTTGAGAGGGGAGCGGACGCCAGAAATAAGATTTCGAATTTGGGGTCTGGTTTCCTCCCCCTGCATTCTGGACGGAGTTTGACAAGCTAACGGCGTGGCTTGGACCTTGCTGCGGCCCGTAGCTCCCATCCGTTCTTTCCCAGCCCCGAGTTTGAATGGATTCCTTTATTTTAGCCAGAGGAGCTTGTGACTACCACCTGCCATCCTCGCGGAACTGCCAGTTTTTCAGAGCTTGGGTCCCGGGGGTGGGATCCTGGCCAACAAGTCCCCGCCCATCGCGGCGGAAGCCCCTCCCGGTGGCCGGGGCCGGCGCGGCCGGAAGTGCGCGAGCGCGGCGCCGCTGACCTCGCGCTTTTATTTCCGGGGTCGCGCGCCCCGCTCGCCAGGCTGGGTCCTGTGCTCCCGCGGCCGCTCGGTGGCCGCCTCCTTGCGCCTGGCCCGCCTGCACCGAGCCGAGCCCAGCCGAGCCGCGGGGTCCGCTCCGGCCCGGCCATGAGCGCGGCCGCATGATGCGTCCCTGCTTCGGCCGCTGCAGCCGCCGCCGCCGTCGCCGCCGACCGGGAGGAGCCGCAGCGCCCGGCGACCCCGCCCGGGCCCCGGGTGAGTGCGGCGGCGGGCTGCTCACGCCCGGGACCCCGGCCACTCGCGGGCCTCGGCCGCCCGCCCCTCCACCTCCTGACCCCTCTCCTCCACCTTGCCGCGCGCAGGCGACCTTCCCAGTTCCTCGGGGGCACCTCTGTGCTACCTCTGCGCCCACGCTTGCCTTCCCTGCCAGGTGTCTGCTTGCCACCCCGTCGTGGTCCCTCGGGGTAGGGCCCGGAAGGCAGCCCTAGCTTTTTGCCTGACCTTGGGCGTGACGCTGCACTTTCTCGGCCACCGTTTTTCCCTCTAATTACTAACACCTGGGTGGTGGTTAAGGCCGGAGCGAGAGGGGCTGTAACCCCAGGTGTGAGTTGTAAAGAGTTGTTTATAGGCGTCATTACAATGGGCTTTCCACACGCCGCCCGAGGCTTCGCCATTGCAGCGCTTCTTCCCTCCTTTTAAAGTTCCCGACTTTTTCCTTCTTTGTCCTCCTCCCTTCTTGTCTTCTCTTACCTTCCTCTCACAGTGATCTTTGGCAGGGCTTGTGGAGCTACTGGGTCAACCTTCTGGACGCTATCTACATTTTTTCTTGCTGCAGCCCAGGGTCATCTCCCGAGGAGTCATTGCGTCTGGGAACGAGTCTCCAGAATACACTAGATTAGCTTCTGAGTAACCAGTTTATTATGGTAGTTAAGTTGACGTGTATGAACTCTTGGTGCAGCTGCCTTGTCACCGCTTTTCCCCTGGTGTATACAGTGCTGCCCAAAAGCATGCTCCAGTGATTGTGTGTGTGCTTAGTGCACATGTATTTACTTATCAGTTTTGTTGTTTTGTCTCATTAGCTGGCTATACATTTCTTCCTCAACTCTTTACCTCAGAGATGCTGAGTTTAGTCTTTTTCATATTGTGTTGTGGCTTTTATTGCCCTAAAGTCACCTTTTACAAAGTCACTTTGCAAATTAGGGAGTTAGAACTTGGTTAAAGTGAGAGACTCTTGGGATATTGGAAAAGGAAACAGAAGTGTCAGGCTAGTGTTAGTGGTGTTTGAATTGGGTACTTTTTGGAGTCAGACTGGCAGGTTCAAACTGACTTCCTAGTTTAGAGGTGAAGGAAGAGACTGAAAAAGTAATTTCCCAAAGAATTCATTAATTGGAAGTCCTCATGCAGATACCGCCTATCAAGACAGAGTGCGTAAAGAGGTACCCAGAAATATTCTGTCATCAATAGTTCGGAGCCTGCCTCAGATTACAGTGAGTGAATTGGAGCTTTACAGCCTTGCTAATCCATACACTATACAAGCAGAAATTTCTCTGCTAGAAAGGAAGAGCATTAGCATGGATAGAAGGGTCTAGGTGAGAAAGTAGTAAAAGCAACTTTATATGAAAATAAAGCTGACTCAGTCAAAAGGATGGACATACTTTTACTTTCTTGCTGAAACTGTTACCTGCTGATTTGGGACCCTGATATACAAATAATATAATCTTTGTGAATTTGAGGAAGTGGGAATAAAAATAAAACATGAGGGCCTTCCCGGTGGCGCAGCGGTTGAGTGCTGGGTTGCGAAGCTGCCGACAGCCTCTGCAGCGCCTGTTCCATCCCCGGACGCCGAGCGGGGGTCCCACATGGCACCTCTCCTGCCGCCCACTGCTCCCCTCAGCAGTGTACTTCGGTCTTTCTGCCTGCTCTGCTCTCCCCTCTGGCTCTGGTGAATTCTCTCACCCTCCCGCGCTTCTGACTGTACCCAGTGCATGTATAAATAAATAAATAAATCTTTAAAAAAAATCATGAATCGAGTGATTTTCCTGATGGTCCCAGAGCTTCCCTCTCTGAATCAGTATTGAATGACTCTACAAGATAGTTTCCCTGGAACAACTTTTTGGTGGTGGGGGGAGGGAGGGATGTTTCTTAAAAATAATGTTTTAATTATAAATGACACATTTTAATTAAAATGCCACATGCCTGTTTTATAGAGGAGAGCATAAAGTATCAAGCCTAAACATGAGCTCTTCCTCCCTCTTGTCCTCAAAGTCTGTCTTGTCTGGGGTCAGTGTTAACGATGGCATCTGAGAAGAGTAGGCCAACTGCAGGAGTTAGTCAGCTTCCAAGATTGCCCACGGTTGGTCTCAGCTTCCTGCTCAACTGACACTGCCTGACCTGAAGCTGCTCCCTAGATCCCTTTGTTGGTTTCTCTGCTGCGGCCAGACTCTGCCCTGCTTCCTATTGTTGACCGAAGACAAAGGCCAGGTTAAATTCTTGACTATATACCCTCTTCCGTGGTCCCTTCCTGTTAATATAATTCTTCGCTTTACTACTGTCTCTTCCTGCGAGAGCTCTCTCCACCTTGATTCGGTAGCTGAATATCCACCTACCGAGTATCTACCCTTTGCTACTGAAGAAGAGAGGACTTCCTTCTGGTGGTGATGCTTGGATCTGTCTGTGATGGGACAGGCACTTAGTCATCTACTATCACTTGCCTTTTTCTCTCACTGACTTCTCCGCCACTATCTGCAAACACACGTTTGTCTTGCTAACCTTAACCCCACCTGCTATTTCATTTCACTCTTGAGGGACTCTTAGCAATGGTCAAATAAGGTGCAGACCCCTATGAGGCCAAAATCTGCCTTACATTGGACAGCACTTGGCAGTTGTGAAAGTGCTTGTCAGTTTCCGGTGCCTGGGTTTCGTGGGAGCTTGGTAAATGTTTGGCTAGTGACTACTTGGCTGGGTGGAGAGTGGGAGTCTTCCAATTGAAGAAACCAGCAGGACAGAGCATGGTGGCATGTGGGCTGCCGAGGGGCAGGGAATGAGTGCACGCACAGGAGCCGCGAGGACCCAGCCTGGACCCTGGGGCAAGGCTGGAAGGTTTTGTTTGTGGCCTGTGCTGGGATTTTATGGTAACTGAAGCAGGTGGGGTGCCTGTGGGGCACCTGTCCAGGACACTCACTGAGTGGGTGGGGCTGCAGGTGTCACTGGTCCTGCGGGAGAGAGGAGGAGGATCCCTGTGTTTAGGGGCGCTGCCTGAACTGGGCTGGTCAGGGAAGGGAAGAAGAGACCCTCCTGTGAGGCTGGGGGTGTGCTTCCTCCCTGCGAGCGGAGAAGGCAATCCCTTGGCAGCACCAGTGCCCAGCACGTAGGGCCAGTCAGGGTACAAAAGCTTCCAGTCTTTCTTGAGACAGGCTTCTTACAGATCATTTCTGTGTGGAAATGTTTTGAATTCTTAGAGTTCCACATTGCCCACATTCACTTTGTTCATTATAGAATGCTGCTTCTGAATCCAGCTCCTCTGAAGTGGGAGCACACTCCTGGAAGAGCGAGTGCTATGGTGGCCAAACAGTGCAGACTCCGCCCTGTGCTGGCTGTGAACTTGGGCAGGCTACTTCATTTCTCATGCTCCATTTCCCCATCCCTAGAATGAGCTAGTAAAGGCCTTCAGCGCTGGCAGGAGTAAAAGAAATGTAAACAGTGTAATAATGTAAAGCTCCTGGCACAGTGGATGTTCAGTGAATGGTCTTTAATTTTCTAGTATTATGTTGTCATCAGCTTGCAGGTGAGGGCTAAGCAGATTGTTAGTGTGTCCAGTGTCCACAGTATTTTGGGTTTGATGTTTTAAAATTTCCTTTTGTGTTGAACCAGGAGCCCCATAGAGGGGAATATGATGGGAGGCTGGGATTCACTCTTGATTCCAGTTCACCTGTCCAGGACACGCACAGAGCTTTGGCATGCTGGGTTTTTGTTTTTTACTTCTGGATTTAGGTTTCTTGAGGGTTTAGTTACCATGTTGGCATTTTGAGATTATAAGTGCTCTGTTTGGCTTTCAGAGTCAGGAGCTGTTCTAGCACAGCATCGGGGTGAAAGCTTTGGTGCAGGTGTAAACGCCTCTGAGGCTGACTGTGCACCTTGTGCTACAGGGGGTTCCCCTAAAACCAAGACTTCCCCAGAAAAATCCCTGCAAGTGGCTTTCTCTCTTCTTCCCCTTCTCCCTCTTCCCTGGGTCCTCTCATCTTTCTCTCCTGTGCCTTTTCTCCAAGGTTGCCCCCACTGTCTCACCCAGTGCCCCTGCCTGCTGGCCCCTTCTGCTCTTCTCCCTGTTCCTGCACATTCCTGAGGGCTTCACATTGCTTTGTTTCTCCCTCAAGTCCATTCATTCAACAGTAGTGTACACAGTGGTCTGGGGAGCTTCTAAGGTGACACCAGAGGAAACTGACCTCCAGCCAGGGTGGCGATGGTGGGGTGAGGTGGGCAGCTTTACAGCCAGCAGGCCGCCTTTGGGCTTAATCTCACCACCTGTCAGCTTCCCTTGGAGGGGTGGCAGCATCTGATTGACAGGAAACTTGCTGCCTGGTGGGGCGTGATGTGTAGAGCAGCCACTTTGGGAAGAGGACCTATTAGGATGGGGTCGGCTCTGTGCCCTGATCTGGGCTGGGAGGACAAGTCTGGGTCTGCTTGGAGGCAGAGCCCACAGTATTCCCTGACACCTCAGAGGTGGGGAGCAGGGGGAAAGAGTTAAGTGAGGGGTAAATCCTGTTTTTTGACCTTGGCAAACAGCAAATGGCATCCGGCACTGAGTTGGGAAGAGAGCCACACGGTGCGGCGGGTGCAGGGGCCGTTTGTGTGACCTTCCCACAGCCACACTCTGTGGTACCTGGAGTTTGAGAGTTTGCCAGATAAATACTTTTTGATTTACATGGGACTTATCCTAAAAGCTCACATGTAGATAGAGGAGGGCCCCAGAGCGGTTAGCCCTGTGGAGAGGGACCTCGTGAGGGATTGAAAGCAGCTGGTGAGCCAGGGCAGCTCGTTGTGGAGCCACCCTTGCTGCCTCCTCCCCTCTCCCAGGCCCTTGCTCCTCTTGGCATATCTCTGTTTGCCATCTTTTTGATCATGGGTGTGCAAATACTGTTTTAGAGTGTTTCAGCGTGAAAGGCCTTTCTAGAAAGATTAGATAAGTAAACTGTTCACAGCATGGATCACGCGCCAGCTTATTATTGAGTCTTGGCTTACTTAGCTTAATATTCTGTTGATTTTTCTTCATGAAATGTTAATATTCTGTTCTTTAGATTTAGTAATTTGAGAAAAAATAGTGGTTTCATATGGCATGAATTATGTAGGGTTGAAAGCACAAACTAAATATTTCATCATTGTAAATGGGCTGAAGGAACACTTAAGATCACAGATGGCAGTAAATACACTGCAGGGAAGTGATGTGAACACATGCCTCCTTTAGCTGGACTCGGGGGTGACGCGAATGCTTGTTCTCACAGAAACCCAGGGAGCGTGGTATGAACGCCCGTCCTTTCTCTGAACCCAGAGAGTGTGGGGTCAGTCTTCTCCTTGCCCCAGGCCCCAGGGAATGATGTGGATGTTCATCCTTTTCCCAAACCCAGGGTGCTGTGAATACTCATCCTTTCACAGAGCTCAGGAAGGGCGGGGAATGCTCAGCCTATCTCTGAGCCAGGCGAGGGTGATTCAAATGGTTGGCCTCTCCTCTAGCCACGGGAAGCTGGTCTGAATGCTCAGCCTTTCCCCAGGACAGAGGAGGAAGATGCAGATGCTTATCCTTTCCTGACCAGGGAAGTGATGGGAATAGTCATTCATCCCCTGAGGCCAGGGGTGGTGGTGTGAACACTTTACCTGTGACTTTGGACGGGGATGTAAATGCTGGTCCTTTGCTTGAACCCAGGGAGGGCAGTCAAGACTGGACCGTCCCCCGAGGCGAGGGAGGGTTGTGGGAGTGCGCTTCCTGTCATGGCCTCCAAGGCAGTTGGTGTGAATGTTTTCCATGAGCCCAGGGACGGTGGTTTGAAAGCGTGTGATTTATTTTTTTATTTTTGTGTTTCTGAATGATCGTCCATTACCTGAGCCCATAGAAGGAGCTGTGGACGCTTGTCTTTCCCAGAGAGCAGGGAGGGTGGTGTGAACACCCAGCCTTTCCCCCGCCGGTCGTCATGGGAATGCGCGTCCTTTACTTCAGCCCCAGGAGAGTGGAGTGGATACTCGTCCTTCCCCTGAGCCCAGGGCGGGTGCTGTGAGTTCTCGTCTCTTCCAGAGCCCAGGGAGTATGGGGTGAATGCACATCCTTCTTCTGAGGCCGGGGAGGACGGTGCGCACCTCATACTTCCCCGAGCCAGGGAGCGTGGTCAGAACTCTCTCCCTTTCCCCTGGACGAGGAGGCTGGTCTCGGCGCGCAGCCTTTCAGACCCGGGAAGTGCTGAGAGTACGCAGCAGGTCCGGGGAGAGGGGTGGGCTTATTTCTTCACGGAGCTCAGGGGGTGTGGTGAAGGCGCGCCTTGTCCCTGAAGCCAGGGGCAGTGGTGTAGACGCCCGTCCACCCCGAGCCTCGGGCGCACCCGTGACTGTCCGTCCTTCCCTGTGCCTGGAAAGGTGTGTGAACGCTTGACCTTCCCCAGAGCCCGGCTGGGTGGTGTGATGGCCTGTGTTCCCCTCCACCCCAGGGTGGTCCGAAAGTTCCACTTTCTCTGAGCCTAGGAAGGTTGGTGTGAATTTTTCTACCTTTCCCTGAGATGAGGGATTGTGTGTGAACGTTCTTCCCGTCAGGGAGTCCAGCGCAGGTGATGGGAGTGTTTGTCTTTTCTGTGAGCTCAGGAAGGGCAGTTGAATGCTTGTCGGTTTTGTTTTGATTGCTTGTCCCTTACTGAGCCCACGGAAGGGGCTGTGAATGCCTGCCCGTTCCCTGAGCCAAGACCGGGGGATGTGAATGCCCATCCCTTTCCCTCACCCGGGGAGGGTATTTATTACGAATTCCCGCGCCTTCCCAAGCCCAGGGAGGGCGCCGTGAGTGCTCGTCCTGTCCCCCGAGCCCAGGGAAGATGTGGTGAGCGCTCCTCCTCCTCCTCTGCTGGGGGCAGTGCCGCCGTGTCATTCCTGAGCCAGGGAGAGGGTGATGTGAATGCCAGTCTGTTCTCTGAGACGAGGGTTGGTGAGGTGAAGGGCATCCTTTTCCCACACCCAGGGAGGAGGATGTCCAGTCCTTTCTCCGATGCTCAGCGCAGGAGCGTGGCCTCCACGTGGGGGGGGGGGGGGGGACGTGAGCGCTCGTCCTCTGCCTCACCCGGGAGGGTGGTGTGACTGCTCCGTCTTTCCTTGCGCTGAGGGAGGGTTGTGCGAGTGCTCGCTCCTGCAGGGAGCCCAAGAAGGTGACTGGATGTTCATCCTCTCCGTGAGCCTGGGGACGTGGTGCGAGCTCCTCCCCTCCCCGGACCAGGACGGGTGGTGCCAGCTCGTCCTTTCCCCAAGCCCGCGGGGTTCCTGTGAACACGGGCCCGGTCCCCGCGCCCAGGGAGGGCGTGTGAGTACTTGATTTTTCTTTCTTTTTTCTTTTTTTAAAGAATATTTGATTTTTCACAGAGCTCAGGTCGGATGGTAAATACTCAGGGTTTTTTTAACATTTTTAAAATTTATTTTTAAAAAATTTATATATTTTTTATATAATTTTTCATTTTTGCACAATGTATGTATTTTCATCTTGGTTATAGTCCCCACACAATCCCCCCCCCCCCCCCCGCACCTTGTTTTGATCCTACTCCCTCCTTCCCCCCTGGAGTGTGTCTCTGGTTTATGTAACACCATGGACTATTACTCGGCCTTCAAAACGGATAAACTCATGCAATTTGCAGCAACATGGATGGCGCTGGAAGGGATCATGCTCAGCGAAATAAGCCAAAAAGAAAAAGAAAAATACCGGATGGTCTTACTCATAGCAGGAATCTAGGAAACCTAAATAAAGGAGCAGGAAAAGACTAATTATAATAAAGGAAATACTCATTTTTTCCCTGAACCTGGGGAGGGTGGTGTGAATGCTTGTCCTTTCCTCTAGCGCTGGGACCGTGATAGCCTTTTTCAGGTGCAGGAGGGTGCTGGGACGCTAGTCCTTTCCCTGAGCCTAGGGAGGGTGGTGTGAATATCGCCCTTTCTCAGAGCTCAGGGAGGGGGTTGAATGCTTGTCCTTTCGCTGAACTCCAGGAGAGTGATGTGAATTGCGGCCTGGTCTCGGGCCCGGGGCGTGTGGTGTGATCACGCGTTCTTTCTCCCGGGGCAGGGATGGTGTGTGAACGCTCAGCCCCTTGGCGCTCAGGGGGGTGTGGTGAGTGCTCGTCCCTTCCCCGAGCCCGGGGAGATGCTCGTGAACACGTGGCTTTCCCTGCGCCGGCGTCAGGTGTGGGAGTGATTGTCTTCCCTGGAGCCAGAGTGCGTGTGAATGCCCTCACTTCCCCTGAGCCAGTGGAGGCTCCTGCGAGTGCCTCTCTTTTCTAGGCACCCAGGAAGGGTTCTGGTTATGTGCAGTTGTCCTGCCCTCAGACCCATCAGCTCACGTGCCGCCTGACTGACTCCCCCCGTGTTGGAGCGGCCACTTCAGCATCATGTCCTCACTCCGAATGCACCTCCCCTAGCCCCTACCTGTCCCTTGCTCACCCGGGGTCAGTACCGCCTGGGACTTCCTCCAAACCCAGTTCATGTCAGCACGGCCTGCACGTCTTGAAGGTTTCTCACTAGGTTGTCAGGTTATCCCATCACCCTGTCCCATGGTGAATGTTTTGCCTTTGATAGCCTGGTTTCCTGGCTTCCTCTTGGCTCATGCCCGGGCTCACCTCCAGCGTGCCAGCCCCACTGGGGGTGAAAGGGTGAGCCCTTCTCCTGGCTTGTGGAGGGGGAGTTTTCTCTGCTGTCTGTGCCTGGTGCTGTGCCTGAGTCCCTGCTCTACTGCCCGGCCCCCGCCTCCTCTTCCCAGACTCTACCTCCTGTCCGCCCTCTCACTGCTCAGAAAACCTTTCTGGAGTACGAGCAGCTGTGGCCCAAGTCAGCTAGGAGTTTGTCATCCCCACTCCCACCGTGTTCTCCTCTGCTCTTCGGAGGAAGGGTTGTCTCTGAGTCTGCAGGTTGGACGCATGCTTTGAAAGCAGATGGTCGCAGCGAGCCCGCGTGGCGCTGATCCACGCCGAAAGGGCGAGGCCGCGCGCGTGCCTCGGGCCTGCTCGGGCGCAGCTCGTTGGCCTCACTAAGCCCGTATCCTTCATGTGTTTCCATTGGGCTCGGGGGGGGCTTTTTATTTAAAAAGTGTGGCCTGGACGGGTTGCGGGACTGGCGGGGGACCGGCCGTGACCGGGCAGCTGTGCTTGAAGGGCCACAGCGGCTGGTGGCCCTGGGTGATGGGGGAGACGGCCTTTCTTCAATAGAGGGTAGCCCCGCGCCGGGGGAGGTGGAGGAAAGCATCTCCTCTCCTTTTCCTCTGGCCGCCCAGGCCCTTCACTTAGGTGCGCTTTTAACATCTGCTGCTTTGACGTTCTCATTCCCAGTCTCCAGGCCCTGGGCCTGGCCTGAAGCTGCTGGGGAAAGGCCCCGCCAGCCGCCTGGTCTCTCCGGCCGCTCCCTGTGCTGTGCTGACCGCCCGTCTTCCTGCTCTTAGCTCCCTGCCCTGCCTTCGGGGGCTTTCCCTGCTCCCCAGCAGTTCTGATCGCTGCTGTGGCCTCTCGGGTGCTGCCCTCGGCCTGCCTGTCCCATCCGGGCTGGGGCCTCTCATTCCTTGTTTGGCTCAGCCTTGGAGGGGCCAGCTCTGCGGGCGCCTTCCCCGCAGGGAGTCTGCAGCTCCTTTTCACCTGCTGGCCTGTGCCTGTCCTGGCACCGCACCGTGCTGGCCTCTGCTGTGCTTTTCTTCCTGGACTGTGGCTCCGGGACGCGGACAGCCCCTCTTAGCCGGGCCCTCATCACCTCTGCTCAGGTGGTGGCGGCGGCTCCTGGTTGCCAGTCTTCCTACTCCCCCCACCTACTCTCTTTATCTTTCTAAAGTTCCTGAGTGTTTTCCCAAGTTCTGGTGCGTCCCCTCGCCTCCGCCGCCCCCAGCAGAACCAGCTGCAGACTTGCAGGCTCCGTCCTCGTTCGTCCCTGTCACTGGGCCTGTCCTCGGGAGCGTTGCCTGTGTATGCCCGGAGCTGGGCGCTCCACCCCTGCCGTCCACGCTCTCCTCCTGTCCGCATCTTGCTTGCCGCCAGGGCCACCCCTGCTGTCATCTTTCTGGACGCTTTACTTCCAGACAGAATTAGCTGTTGTCCTCGCCCTCATCGCACTCTGCTCCTGATTTGGGGATAACACTTAGCACATTTTGACACGACCGGTTCCCACCTCTTGGTGTGTGAGCCTCTGTGGCTGAGCTGCTGTCTGCTTGTGGCTCTTCCATGGAGTGTGGCGCGGGGGGGAATGTCCCCTCAGTGCCCCTCACCCCCCGTGTTTGAAGGCGCCACATCTCTCTTGGGGTCACTGCTCCTTCCGTGCCTGAAGCAGAAGCAGAGAGGTGCTTGTTTCTGCTTTTTATCGAACACCAGTGGGTGCAAGAATAGTAAAGCAATCGTGAGCATCGGAGACATTTTGATGTAACTGTGAGCACAGGACTAAGGGACACAGTGTTTATTGCCGTCCTGAGAGGAGTTGCGTCCTGATTCTCCTTTGTAGGTACCGATCGGATCGGCGAAGAATACTGTTGCCTTTGTTTAGTTATTTGCTCTCAGTTTGTTTATGAGAAGTACCTTTCCGTCTCCTGCCCAGAGGAAAAGAGGGAAGAGATGAACAGACTTGTCTGCCCATCCAGGGACAGTCGACCTAAGACAGACCTAAGACGGGGTCGGGACGCTGAGCGCTGTGTCTAGAGGAGGCAGCGCCCGGCCCTCGGCTCTTGCTACCACCTTTCCCTCCGCCCACGGGCACCTGTGCTGGTGGCTTTTTCTCCTGTTCAGTTTCTTTTGACTGAGTCGTAATCGATATGCATGAATGTGTGATTTCAAGCGTGCAGTTCATTGTGTTGGCTTTTTTGGGACCAGCTTACTGCATTTTGTCGGGACAGCGGCTGGTGCCAGTGCCGCTTCTTCCCTGACAGCGAATCCACAGTCACCCCAGGTTTTTCCCAGTCACCCCCCACCTGTGCTCAAAACCCTGTTCTGATTTTTTCAAAGTAGGTTCATCTCGCCTGGTTTCGAGTGCCATGCACCTAGGATCACGGGTGCATATTTCCCTGTGTGCCGTCTCTTTCCCTGAGCTTAACATTTTTGAGACCCGTGTCCTTGCTGTATTGGTAATTTTCCCTTTTTGGCGGCGAGATCTGCCATTGTCTAAATAGACAGAGTTTGTTTCTTTCTCTCCTGCTGCTGGATATTTGCATTGCTTCTGCTTTGGGGTATGCTGTGAATAAATCTGCTGTAACCCATTTTGTACCTGTTTTGTGTTCATTTTTCTTGGGTAAATACCTGGACGTGGAATTGATGAGTCATGGGGAGGTGTTTGTTTAACTTGGAGAAATTGCCAGATTGTTTTTTGAAGTGGTTGCCGTGTTGCTTGCTTTTTGTAATTTATAAAAGTAATTGGTATCTGGTCTCATCGTAGACATCCTGCTGTAGACCTGACTGGTACCGGGGATTGGCAGGCTGTATTTTGCAAAAATCAGTTTTATTTTAAAACATTGCTAGGCAAAGCTCACTTGAAAACAGTTCAGAATATTATTAGGCCTTTGAAGTGGTTGGCTATCGCGTAGATGTCTGGATAAAACTGCCGCATGTATACTTTCTATGCATCTCCGTGGGTCTGAATGGCCTGGGTTCCCCAGCCACGTGGTTACTCAAAAGTCAAGAAGGTCTCAGGACTGGTGGTTCACTAGGAAATCGCTGGGGTGTGGACATGGTGGCTGAAGGGGGGAACAGGAGGTTGTCCAAGTAAATGTGGAGGGACAGCCTACTTGGAAGGGCCCCTGGAGTGGCCGGATGGTCAGAGGAGACAAGCAGCAGAGCTCAGCCCCGCAGGAGGCTAGCTTGAGGCAGGAATGGAGACTTGGGGGGAGCACAGGTGCTCTTAGGGGCAGAGACTAGGGGAGTTCACCTGGCAGGCCTGGCCGCTTGTCACCCCGACCCCCATCCCTGCTCCCTCTACTACACCACCCTCCTGTATCCTCCTTGGGGTTCTTGGTTTCAGAAAACATACCAACGGAGGGTTTGGGTAGCAGAAAAATATATTAGAAGACTGTCAGATAAAGCAGAATGGACAGGCTGCAAGTGTGTAGATTTTTGGGGAGGGGGAGCCTTTGTCCTCCTGGATTGTTCCTCTACTTTTTTCCCTCCTGATGTCTTCCTTTTTGTCATTTAGTTCTTACTGGGAGAATGAGTTCCTCACTCTCATGCAAATTTTAAGATTTAAAAATTCTACCATTATGTTTTCACTTTTCAGTAACTAGAAATAAGAATGTTCCCCTTTTTGTTTCACAGATATATTTTCTTCCAGAGTTTTCTTCTCTATGCACTGTGCCTGCTCTGAATTCCTCTCCCTGTTTCTTGGTGGGTGGAGGGGGGCTCTGTCTTTCATGAGACCTGTCTTGGATCTCCCTCAAAACCAGCCACGTGGCACTTCTGTGTCCATGGTGAGAGTGGCCTCCGGTGACCCAAGGAAACCTGGTGTTGGTCATTGTGTGTCGAAGACCAGCTCCGGGAGAATGTTGGGTCGGGTGTCCCTGAAAGGATGAGACGGCCTAGGCCAAACTTGAGGGTTGAGGGGCAGGGGAGTGAGGCAGACACAGACACTCTTATACTGGTGAAAGTATCTCCTGCAGAGGGTCTCAGCGGGTCTTTATTTATGCATTAAGGCAAGTGGTGGGATTACATCGTTGTATGCATAGAAGCAAAACAGAAACAATCAGTACATTCCTTTCCCATAGACATTTTGGCGCCTACGTGTTTTTGAGAAAAGACACAACCTTAAACATTAATAGATAATTAAAACTTAGACTCATTATTTCAGCCTAAACAACTACCTAGGTCAGCTAATAGTCCTTGGCACATCCCTATCGCCAAGGCTACAGTATCAGGAGACTCCTCTATCTAGATGGCCTGCAGCTAGAGGCCAGTTGCTTCCCACTAATCAGTTGTTAGAACTTTTTGCTACCTAGAAACTCCTAGCGTAATCAACTTTATGATTCATGACAAGGCTTCCTTACGGAACTCCCATATAAGGAATGTTATGGCCAGCTCTGGGTTGCTTATCAGGCATGGCCTTGCACAATAATTATTTCCCATTGTCAAGTGGGCCAAGTTATTCAGTGTTTAATTTTTAAGCAAGTAATTCTCCGTGCCATGTATTTACAGTATTCTTACACGTACAACATTTTTTTGTCCAATGTATTTGCCGAGAAGTTTTTTCTTGTTATGACCAAGAACAAAAAACAAAGGGATGTTCAGTCTTCAGCCCCACGGTGTGAGGCCCTTTTCTTAGCTGCTTGCCAGCGTCTTACCTGGCTGGGGCAGGAAGGCCTCCTGCAGCAATTGTGGGTGCTGCTGCCTCTTGGGATCTTCAGGTCTTGTTTTCTTAGGTCAGATTAGTGGTTTTAGAGAGTCTGTGCCTGGGCACCCACCAGCCAGTGACATGGGGGCCCAGTGGGAGGTGTGCCTGGGAGCTGCTTCCCCTCAGGTGCCTCCTGCGCCTCTCCCGCCGGCACTCCCGCCTCTTGTTCTCCTTCTCTCTTTTCTATAAGTACTTTGCTATGGCTGGGGAACTGGTGTGGCCTCTGAGTGCAGGCTGGCCAGATGGGGTTGGGATTCCCCTCGGGGCTGTTTCTTGAGGGACTTTGACTCATAGACTTGCTTTTCAGAAGGGCTCAAATAGCAGATGGCATATTAGACACCTTGAAAGTACTGGTTTTCAGGATTATCATTTATTACTAATGAAAACATGGAGGAGCAGTGATTTCAGTCATTTCTGAATAACATAACTTTATGGATGAAAGATTATGTTGGTTATAGGTGGTGCAGAAATTAATCACACCCAAAGAATTATTGTGCACTTTTGTCATAGTCAGTAACTCTGCTGATGAGATCTTACCATCTTTCAGGCCCGTCACATTGGGCAGTATGCACCTTAAGATCCTGAAGAAGAGGCGCAAAACGTTCCAGTAATGCTTGGAAGTGACCTGTGAGGTAAGGGCGTGATTCTTCCTTAGTGCGTGACCAGTTTCTGTCTGTAGAGCTCTGAAAAGGAATTGCAAGCTCCACGGCCGCAGGCCTGTCCTCCTTTTCCGCTGTTGCCTTAGGCTTCTTACCAGCTGACCTGAAGGTGTGTATCTGGAAGAGCCTGTGAGCTACACTGATAAATTCTTAGCAAGATGAGGTGGGTGTGCAGCTGTAAGGGAAGTTTGTGCTGTTGCAACTGTCCCCCAAATAGTGGCATCTGCAGCACTGCCTTTGGTGTTCTGGGAAACAGCTTGGGTTCAGAAGGGGACACACAAGCCCATCCATTCGGCCATTAAAATAGAGAAACGACGATGTGACATGTTTTCCCATCGCTCCGTGCAGAGTGCTTTCAGCTGCTTCCCAGAAATGCTTCTGTGCGCATTCAAGCAGCAGCAACGGCAGGCTTTAGTGTAGTCAGCCGGCATGCACCCAGCCCTAACGCGCGTGTGCATGGCAGCATTGCCTCATGCGTGGCTGAGTGTTTGCTCCAGTGTGCCCAGTGTTTGCAGTCGGGTTCAGTGTGAAGGGAGGGTTTCTTCATTTCCTCCCCTCCTTTCCTGTTGCATGAGGAAAGCATAACTGCATGACTCAGCGGGACCATGTGCAGTTCAACACACATGGAGTGTGTCCGGCCTCCCCTGGCTGTGCTTTCCCGACCAACAGTAACTTCTGGATGTTTTCCTGTTGCCTTCCAGGGAGTGTTACAGGCTAAAACACACCACACGCTGCACCAGCATTCTAAGGGTCACTTTTAGGAGGGCTCACCTGCCAGGGCTATGTCGCTGTGGTCCTCCGGCACAGATAGACCTGCCCCACAGGCCGCCCCCGGGGGTGCTCTTGGGGCCTCACTCCCAAAGACCACACTGACCTGGCTCAGGTGCTCCGCATCTGTGCCTTCTGGAGACTCCTGGCTCCTGCTTCTAAGTAGAACCCAGACTGCACAGGCAGGGTGTTCTTACACAGAACTGGTCTTCACTGGACTTGGGGTCCAGCAAGCCAGTGCCCTCTTTTCACAGAAAACATTCTGTTTAAGAAGTAGCCATGGACAGTGGCTTGCGGAACTCCCATGGACATCACCGGGGGCTGTGACTGAGAGTGGGACCAACTTCTCATCTGCTTATAAATAAACTTGCCATGGGCCCAACAGCAGGCAGAAAGGACCCTTCCTGTGAGGGGCAGCTGGGAGGAAGGAGGAAAACACACAGCTGCTATCTCAGGGAGAACATGAGGCTTCACGGTAGGTGGAACTTAGGCTGTGACCTGATTGCTCAAGGAGGTGGAGAGATGCTTCCAGATCCTGCCAGTCCTGTGACAGAACCAGGCTTTACCCGTGGCGTAGACAGAACTGGTTTCCACCTTCATCTGCTCGCAGTCACACCCTTCAAACTACACATCAGAGACAGGAGAGATGCCTTTCAGGGTGGCTGACTTGAAAGAAGGAAGTTGTAGGCCTTGTACGATAAGTGGGAGTCTCCACAGGGAGGAGACTATGGAGCTGTTTGTAGGGAAGGCGGTGCAGCAAATGCCAGCTTCTTTCAGCTGTGTCAGGTCTGGCCAATTTCCTTTTATCTTTAGTTTCTTCTTTATTTCACGTAAAATGGTTTTAAACTTTTTTTTTTTTTTGCCTGACCGAGGAGCAGATTTTTTTTTACTGGCTGAGGGAACCGATGTCATTTCATCAGTGTGTTTATACTGAGAGAATTCTGCCAGGTTTTCATCTGCAAGTCCGTGCCCGCATTGCAGATTTCATTACCACGCACCGAGGGCCTGTAGGGAGAAGAGCAACGCCCAGAGTCGGCAGCGGGGCTGGTCTTCGCCTGCAGCCGCCTGAGCACACGCGTCCCGTCTCTTCTGTGCCTGGACGCCAGTCTCTTGCCCTGTGCTTGTCTGAAAGGCCCTGTGCTGGCCCGAGGAAGTGCTTAGGTCGTTTGATAAGATGCCCTGGGTGTCTTGTGCGAACTGAAAGCCAAATGAACTCTGTCTCCGTGTCTCCTTGCTCTTTATTTATCATGACTGTTACTGCCTCTGTCAAACACTGATAAGAGGAGGTCGTGCATTTAAAGCAACAGTCACCACAGTTCCTGGGAACAGTGCAAGCTTTTCTTCAGTTCCTCTGACCCGGTGTTCTCAGAGACCAGGCACTGCAGGAATTCTGGGAGAGGCAGCCAAAGACGGCTGACAAAGAATGGGTTAATAGGCGTGGACGACTTCTCAAAGATTAAAATCGAGAGGAAAGGCAATCGCCAAACAGGATAGAGTTGAACATAGAAAAACGGGAGCTGCTTGCTGCACGCTGCACGCTTGCATGCAGGCTGAAACTGTTGTAGAGCAACCCCGATACAAAACGGGGTGCCTGACTGTGGGTCCTCACCCGCGCGCTTAAAAGGACTTATCAATGCTCTACTGCAGGCACACGTGAAAGGTTAATAAAAGGTTTATTTACAAGGGAAGGGGAAATGAGGAAATGTACAGCTCTGGGAGAAAAGCGGGAGACAAAGTTTTAAATGAGTCCTACCCGATCCGCCGATCAGGAATCCCAAAATGGCGCTCTCAGTGTTGGCCGCCAGCCAGGAGCCGTGAAGCCGGGCGGCGAGCGATCGCGAGCCAGAGAGCCCAAGGCCCACGTGTTTGGTTTTTTATATCCAACCTGGCTGCCCAACTCCACCCTCAGGTCCCAGCCACCCTCCCTTGGTGGTGATGGGATTTGTCTTCCCCAATGTCCTGATGGTTTTAGTCTGGAGTGGGGGTGGAGTCCACAAAGCCTGTATGGGATTAACTCAGGACATCACTTCCCCCTAACAATTGGAGGTTCCCTGCCCCACCCAAGGGAGGGTGGAGCTGAGCAGAAAGAGGAGAAGCTGCAAAAGAGACTGAGGAAGGAAGGAAGCAGGATGGAGCCAGGAGACCTGGAGGAGGCGCATGGAGCCTAGAGACACGTGAAGAAACTGTGCTTGTCTTTTGGTGGTGGACTGGGTGACACAGATGTGGGTGAGACCCATGGGGAGGTGACAATGGCAGTTTTTATCTTGATGTTGATTTTGCTCTTTTCCTTCCGGGCTTGTCTGGTTGTTTCTGACCCTTTGCTGTGGGTCCCCACTGGAAGATGCTTTAGACTTGTGGCAGGCTTTGGGGCCTTGCTCTGGGCCAATCCCATTTGGATGGAGTTTTACCCACGAGGGGACGGGTAACTTTGGGTGCTTCATTTAGAAACTAGACTCTTTGCCTTACCTGTATTGTTTCCTAGTTGTATTAAAGTTCCTTCCCATTAAAGTCTCCTATGTTTTGTGTTGATGCGGCGGATGGCAGAACCCATGTAGAACAGGCAGGTTTGCGGGGTTTTGGGCTGCCCCTCTCCCTGTCCTATATCAAAACGAGGGCGCGATGCCAGTCCACTGAGGATAAACAGCACAGCCAAGTGAGGGCGCAACAGAGCAGAGGAGCACGCTTCCACCTCATGCCTTCCTTGCGCTGCTCATGAGGCTGAGCCGGCTTTGGCACAGAGAGCAGGCCCTGGTGAGGGGGTCGTGGACTGAGCTTCGCTCCCTCCCGCCCCCCTCCCGCCCCCCAAGGCATGCTCACTTGTTCTTTCCATTCTCCCAGGTCATTTGTGGCCCTGGCCACCTGTAGGTGACTCCAGGCTGAAACGGAAAGTCCCATGGGCTTACTGTGTCCTAGACAGTCAAGTAATCAAGGTGAAAGGTTTTAAAATTCAGATCTTAACTTGTTTAGTTTCCCTGCTGTCTGTGTTCAGACTATCTGAACACAGATCTGAAAAGGCCAAGGGAGGGCCTACCTGGTGGCGCAGCAGGTTGAGCACAGCGCTGTGAAGCTGTCCACGGCCTCTGCAGCGCAGGTTCAATTCCCAGCTGGCCAGGGAGATGCCCACATGGCATGGCAGACCTCTCCTGTCTCATCTGCTGCTCCCCTCAGCAGTGCTTTCGGTCCGTCTGCCTGTTCTGCTGTTCGGTCCGCTCTGTCTCTGGTGAATCCTCTCACTCTCCCGCGCCTCTGGCCTGTGCCCCAGCTCTTGTATAAATAAAATAAATCTTTAAAAAAAAAAAAAAAAGGCCAAGGACAGCAGTGGCCCCTGGTGGCTCATGGCAGGGGCATAAGCCAGCATCTCCTCAGCTCCCTCCCACCCCTCCAGGTGCCTCCGGGAACCATGCCGTCATCAGGACACCGTCTCCGCGATATTGAGCACCACCCTCTCCTGGCTGAAAATGACAACTGTGACTCTTCGTCCTCCTCTTCCTCTGAGGCCGACGTGGCGGACAGAGTGTGGTTTATTCGCGACGGCTGCGGCATGATCTGCGCAGTCATGACGTGGCTTCTGGTTGTCTATGCAGACTTCGTGGTGACATTTGTCATGCTGCTGCCTTCCAAAGACTTCTGGTACTCTGTGGTCAACGGAGTCATCTTTAACAGCCTAGCGGTGCTCGCCCTGTCATCCCACCTGAGAACCATGCTCACCGACCCCGTGAGTACTCGCCTCGCGCGTTCCTGCAGTGCCCTGGGGTTACTCCTTCCGGGACACAGGCTCCCGGCACTTCCGCATCTGACCTGGAGAAGGGAGAGCACTTAGGAGCGGTTCCTGGAGAGTAAGGAAGAATAGCGCCCATGGGCTGTCCGCTCAGCAGAGGGATCCCATCAGCCTTCTCCAGGAAGGTCTGTGCGCATAATCCCTCCTACTTTAAATGCTCTGGTTTCTCTGAAGCACGAACTAGAGCTCCAGAATACCCCTGCGCTTGGCTTCTCACTTGTCTCTTGATCCCAGGAAACTCATTGGGCTTCAGGTTCCATGTTCTCTCTCAGTTCTTTCCAGTTCCACGACTGCAGAGTTTCCTGTCTCTGCTCCGCCCTGGAGCAGACGTCTCCCCCTAGCTGGTAGCAGGGCTGTGAAGCAGGCTGAGGGCTGTGTCGGGTGTGGGTGGGGGCTTTGGAGGTAGCGCTTGCAAAGCGGAGGTCAGGTTCAGCACACAGGGAGCTGGGTGCAGGTGGCAGGCACAGGGAGGCACATGGGCTCACCTTTCAGCAGTGCCCATTCAGGTCCGTTCAGGTCAAGATTACAGATGGGCCCTCCCCTCCCCCGTACCCCAAAGCTGGCAGCGCCATGAGCTGCCCGTGCTCCTGCGGACCTGGAATCTGCTCGTCACTTTAAAGCCGTGTCTCTGAGGTTTTGAGGTTTTGCCGGGCAAACGGACGTCATGACCAGGCAGCGGATTACAGACTCACCCCGGAGCCAGGAGGTGCAGTGGGAGAGAAGGGGGCCTGCAGATCCAGGGCGTGGTTTCTCCAGCTAGGGGACCTGTGAGCAGGTGTGCATGGCCAGGTGTTAGGGGCCCCCAGGGGATTTCATTTGGGAAAAAGCTCATTGCAGAGAGTTAAAACAGTGGGTTTAAACCTTTGGTACTGGGCTTCTGGTGTGTAAATTAAAATCGGCTGAGTTCCTGTGGGATGCTAAGCTTTATCTGAAGAAAGTACACAAAGGTAATGTTATGGTAGAGAGAGATTTATCAATTAGATTAGGGCCCTGTGTGAGAATGAGCTGGTATCGATCAGTCTCAGCATGTGGTTGGACAATGACTTACTCGGCTTGTCGTGTCTGAGGTGATACCACAGGGGCTTTGCCTGGCCTTCTTCATGCTGTCACCTCGTTTGCCAGGCACAAGGCTTAGGCTGTGCTCAGAGACTGTCACAGGGCCCTGTTTGTCTCCCTTACACAGCAGTGCCTCCCTCCAGGAACCAGACCCTGTCCTGACCCCTGATACCTCCTTCCCCTCTCTTCTGTGTGAGAAGCATCACACATCAGGACCACCCGTCTCTATTTGAATATTTATATAGGCAGAGCCTTTTTGATGCCCCCCACCTGCCTGCATGTAGAACCCAGGCCAAGGCCTCCTTGGCAGGCCTTTTGGTGACGGGATCACATCCGTGCCAAGTGCCCTGAAGTGGGCATGTGTGATGGGACCATACGAGACCGCTGTCTTTGGGTTGAGTACAGGCATCCCTGCCCCTCCTCTGTTGAAAGGCCTCAGCACTGCAGGAAGCCCCAAGAGCTCAGGGCAAGTTGGGGGCTTGTGCCGCCCAATGCCTCTGTTCCCACTGTGCTGCTGGGATCACTACTGAGAGTGCCGGAGCAGGCATTGTGAGGTATGGGGGTTCCAGGGTGCAGGAGGAGTGGGGATCTTGGAGAGCAGTATGTTTCATTGAAACTTAATTCGCCTATTACGACACTCATGATTTAAGACGTGCAGTCGGGAGCTCCGCGTCCTCTTGAGTTGTGCCACCATCCCCCTGCACCCCTTCGCCATCACTGCCCACTCTCCCCATTACTCCTGGTCCCTGGCAGCCATGAATCTGCCTTCTATGGGTTTGCCTCCTCTGGGCAGCTCATGTAGATGGAGTCCCATGATCTTAGACCTTTGATGTCACTGACTCAGCAGGAGGTTTGCGGGGAGCCTTTCCTCCACAGCAGGGTGCGCGCTCTGCGCCTTAATGTCCCGGGCCACAACTTGGCATCCCATTGTGTGGGTAAGTTACCTTTTGTTTTGAGCCATGTCAGTTGATGGACATTTGGGCTGTTTTTTGGCGATTGTGGACAATGCTGCATGAATACTCTGTGTGCGCGTGCGCGTACGTGCACACACATGTACCTACATTTCATCTCTGGGTGTATGCCTGGGAGTGAATTACTGGCCATGTGGTCGCTCTGGCTAACTTCTTGAGGAACTTAGGAGTGTTTTCCACAGAGGCTGCTCCCTCTCATTCCCACCAGCAGCGCCTGGGGGTCCAGTTTGTGTTGTGGCTTGTCGTTTTGGTTATAGCCACCGCCTCGTGGGTGTGGACCGCTGGCTCGCTGTGGTTGGGGTTGGCCTCTTTCCACTTGCTTGCCGGCTGTTTGCATGTCTTGGAGAACTGTCTGACCAAGTCTATTGTCCAGATGTCAGTGTGTCAGGAAGGCCAGTTACCAGGATTCTGCTGGCAAGATTCTGAAGCCAGCAGGGACCTGAGGAACCCAGGGCGAGGATTCCCCTGGCAGACGGTGGAGTGGGAGGAAGTAGCTGTAGAAGAATAGGCTGAGGGGGCACTGGTCCAGTTTCTCCGTCCCCTAAGGCCTTCTGTCCTTCTATGCATATGTGAAATGGAGGTGAAGAAGGGCGCCCCCACAGACCAGACCAGATAGGAAGGTAAAATTCAGGCCCACATGCTGGAGGAGACACTGGCCCAGCAGAGTCAGGCGTCCTCTCCTGCCTGAACCAGAGTCGTTACACCCACTGGGACTTCCTGTCCTCCTAAAGTCATGGGGCCAGTCCATCTTTGCAGGATCGGCTGGGGTTTGTGTTGCCACTCGAGAAACAGCCTTGGTCCTTTGAGGAGCAAGAAGGAAGATGGAGTTTCTGACGTGATGGATCAGAGAGCTAATAATGAGCCAGTGGCCCCCGCTGCTGGAAGCCAAGACTTCAGCCCATCTTAATATTGTGAAAGGACACGGAATGAATGGGAAAAACCCTCCCCCCCCATACCCCAAGAGTACCCACGTCCTAAACCCCATTCTGCACAGCGTCTCTCAGCAACACTTGCCTCTGCCTGACAAAGGGAGACCTGTGTGTGGCGGAGGGCCCCATTCCAGGCCCCCTGCCAGAGCATTCCTTCATCGCAGCAACTCGAAGAGGTGGGCATACTCCACGTGAGCAGTGAGGCCAGCCTTGTGGGAGACAAAGCTGGCATTTCAGCAAGAGTTGTCTGCCTCAAAGCCCCTGCTGTTGTGCTGGCTTCTTAGTTTTCTATCCACTGGAGCCCTGTCACCCCACCCCCACTGTCAGCCACTCCCTCACCTGCTTCCGCTCTCCTGACATACTTGGGCATCAGCTCATCGCGTTTCCTAGGAAATCTGTGTGTGTGTCTGGGAAAGCAGGGGCTCTTCCTTAGAAAAGCAGCTTGTGGGGAGCAGTGCCGGCCGATGCCTTCATAGCGGTGTGTTCCAGGTCTCCATCCTTCTCCATTCTTCTTTCCTTGGGAGGAAGGTTGGCCACACAAGGGCCGTGCTACCGCAAGGGTTCGTACAAGGGTCCCACCTTGTGATTGGCTGAGGTAGCTCATTTATTTCACTCTTTGGGTCATTTTTTTGGGGTATTTTAATTGAAGGAACCCGTCCTATCCAGTGATCTGTAACTTTCACCCTACTCTGGAGTTTCGCCTCACTTCCCTGTGTTTCCACTTTTAACTCCTCTTTGGTTTGGTCTCGGGAATTCCGCAGGCGTTCAGGGAGTTGGGGGTGGAGGGCGTCAAGATTGGAGGCTACAGGGGGAAAGAAAGAAAACAGGCTTTGCAGAGCCTGACTGCCCCCGACCCGGGCCGTGGCCAGAGCGCGTCCCCGTGGGGCAGCGCGGGCGGCGTGGCAGGTGAGCGGCAGGCCGGAGTCCTTTGCTCACGATGTGCAGTCCGGGTGGTTTGGGGCGGGGAGGTGGAGCCTGGTGCCCAGATCAGCCCTGCAACGCGTGGGAGGTTTCAGGAAACACATGTCCTGAAATGGTGCCTCCACGGCCGGGACAGCGGGTTTTGGGGAAGCGGGGTCCCGGGCCCAGCACGCACGCGGCAGTCCTCCCTGTGGCCGCCGGGCCGAGCGTCTGGTCTGCGAGAGCTCCCTGGGAAGTGAGGTTCAGACAGCCCCTACCCTGCACCCCCTGGGGACTCTGCAGTGCCTCTCTCCTGCATGCACACGCTGGGAGGTGTCTGAGACGCAGGGGGTGTGTGTGTGGGGGGTTGGCTTCCAGGAGTGTGTGGCGTCGCATTGTTTGTTTTTATTGGCGAAAAGTCTGTGTGACTCATGGAAATGAACGGGGGGGGGGGGGGGGGGGTTTAAACCCGGCCCATTTCCTCTTACTGTGGAATGGGAGTCCTTGACCTGCTCCTCGGAGCATGTGGCCGCATTTTTTTCAGAAATCCTAACCGTGCTGAGACTCCCGGACATAGTGGGGAAAATTTCATCCAACCGCGGTGTGTGAATTGTTTTATAAAGGAGCTTAACCTTTAACTTCCCCCACCGCCGAGGGCTGGCTTGGCCACACAGCTTCTGATCTTAGGGCAAAATGACGCGTGCGTGGAGGGTGGGGGTGGGGGGTGGAGGAGGCGGGAGGCGTGGACCTGGGTGCCTGGCAGTGGCTGCCCCGGCTCCACCTGGTGGCACCGCGCCACGTCTCCGGGCCTCTCACGGTCTCTGTGCTGCCGGTCCTGGGGCTCCTTCCCCAGAGACGTGTGTCTGTGTGAGGTACAGGCGCCGTGGGGCTGGGAGACCCCGTGTGGCCCTTGTTCCCAACCCTCAGCCACCCCCACCCCCAAGCCCCGCTTCCTCCCCCACCCCCCTTTTCTCCCCCAGCTCCTCTAGCTGTCAGGGCGCAAGCAGACGTGGGGGGAGCCCTCGCCCAGGCCTGTGTGTGTGTGGTGACGCGGCACAGAGGCGGCATGTGACTGCACCAGAAGACCGAGTGCCTCTGAGTTTTGTTCCTTGTGCCCCAGTCGTGGCTTACGGGAGACTGGACAGTGCCTCCTGGTGAGCCCCAGTGTTGCAGGCGTGGGGTGTCAGCAGACAGCCCCTTGAGGGAGAAGGCCCTGCTCCCTGGAGTGCCACAGCGCCCTCTGCTGGCGCCGCCTTCAGCAGGCGGGTCTCGGACACAGCCGCTGGCGCAGGGCCAGGTTTCTGCTCAGTTTCGTGGCAGGGACGCCCTCCCGGGCCCGCCTGAGAACTCCAGCTCCTTCCACCACCACCACAGCCCTGTACGTTAGTTTATAACGAATGACGGCTGAGGCGGATTCTGACCTTTATCCTTCTGCTAAACACAGGGCGCGGTACCCAAAGGCAACGCGACGAAAGAGTACATGGAGAGTCTCCAGCTCAAGCCCGGGGAGGTGATCTACAAGTGCCCCAAGTGCTGCTGCGTCAAGCCCGAGCGCGCCCACCACTGCAGGTACCGGGGCCGCACGAGCACATCCACACAGTGCACCCACCCCTGGAGGTACCAAGGCTCTCCCCAGTACCCCAGTCTAGCCCGCCCACACTGAGGACTGGGGCTCCCTCCTAGTCCCCAATCAGCCAGCCATTTCTGTGGGTACTGGGGCTCTCCCTGATAATCCCCCCCCTACCCAGTACACCCACTACAGGGTACCAGGGCTCCTGAGTCCCCACCCCATCTCTGCGGGTAGTAGGGCTCTCCTCAGTCCCCCCCCCATCTCTGCAAGTACAGGGCTCCCCCCAGTAACAACCCACCACAACTGCCTCTGCAGGTGCAGGGTCTTCCTGGTGTTCCCACTCAGGGCACCCACCACTGGGGTGCCACCCTGCACAGCACGCCCATGGCTGGGGGCGGGGGTGCTGCCTTCATCACCCAGCACAACTACTCTGCAGGTACCAGGCCATCCCCACCTGTTGCATCCACCACTGCAGGAACTGGAGCTCCCCCCAGGTCCCACTCACACCACCGTGGATACTGGGGCTCCCTGCAGTCCCCAAACCCAGCATATCCATCTCTGTAGGTCCCTGGCTTCCCATGGTTGCTGGACACGATAGCTCTGTGGACAGCAGGGCCCTTCCCGTCACCCAGCTCCGCTCCCCACCTCTGCAGGTACTGGGTCTCTCCCCCCAGAACATCCCCAAGCCTCACACCTCTACAGGAACCAGAGCCCTCCCCAGTGCTCAGCTTCCTTCCCCAACCACTGCATGTTCTGGAGCTCGCCCTAGTCACCCACCCGGCACACCCACCTCTAGGTACTGGGGTTCGTTCAAGTTGCCCCATTCAGCGCAGACACCTCTGCAGCTACTGGGCCTCTCCGCCAACCAGTGCAGCTTGTCCACCGTACGTGTCCCGGGACGTTCCTTAGTATCTGCAACAGAGCATCCCCCACTGTAGGAGCTGGGGGCCCACATACAATACACCCACCTCAGCAGGTACCAGGGCACCCCACCCAGTCCTTTACCCACACCCCCATCCTAGTCCCCAGTCAACTCGTCACTCTAGGCTCGAACTCCACCTAAAACCTTGCGTCCCTCACCCACTCCTCAGTATATATGCCCTGTGCACCCCCCACTGTAGCACTAGGGCTCCCCGACAGTATCTGCACACAGCATCCCCATCGCTGCAGGTTCCGGGGTGCTACCAAGCACCAAACCAGCACACACACTGCTGCAGCTAAGGGGCTCTTCATAGACCACACCCAGGACAGAGCTAATTATGGAGGTTCTCACCCAGCAAAACTACCTACTTTGTAGTGTGGCCTCCCTCTCCTTCCACCAACTCCCCAAGGTGCTGGAGGTACTCTGACTTTCCCCAGTATCCCCATAACTCAAAACTCCCCTCCTCTGCAAATAGTAGGGCTCCACCATAGTCCCCGCTCAGCACACACCTCTGCAGTTACAGGCGCTCCCCCTCAGACTGTCCGCATGGACCAGGGCTCTCCCTAGTGCACACACCCAGCTCACCTACCGTGCAGGTGCCAGCACAGGCCACAGCAGCCACAGCAGGCACGCTCCCCACCGTAGCTCCCCACCTCAGCAGGTAGTTGGGCTCCCCTCTAGCCCCCACCTAGCACACCTACCTTTTTGGTACCTGGCCTCTCATGTCTGCCAGGGCTCTCCCCAGTGCGGGCACCCACCACGGCAGGTACTAGGACTCCCCCATTCTCCGCACACAACACACCCACCGCTGTAGTTTCCAGGGCTCCCTTCTAGTAACCTAGCGCACCCCGCCGCTGCAGGTACTGGCTTCCGCAGAGCGCTCCCACCGCTGCAGGGGCCAGGCAGGTCCCGGCAGTGGGTATGCTGGGTGCCTCGCCATAGTGTGGGTCTCCCCACACTAAGGGGCCGCGGCTCCCTCCCGGTCACTGAGTGCACTGTCCCCTACATGTACTGGGGTGCGCCATAGTCCCCTCCCAGAACACAAGCACTGTAGGTGCCGGCGTTCTTCTAGTCACCCAGTAAAACTACATTTGCAGGAACCTGGCCTTCCTGTCCTTCCCTCACTCAGCTCACCCAATCTGCAGGTACTGGGGCATTGCCCCCCCCTTTCCAGTCAGCACACACACCCCGCAGGAACTTAGGTTCCCCACTACATGCTCCACCCAGAGCTCCCACCTGCACGTGTGCCAGGGCTGCCCCAGTACACATAGCTGCTGCCCCTGTCTCTGCAGGTCCCAGGGCTCCTCCCAAGTCCTTCCACCCAGTACTGGGGCGCCACCATAGACACCCCCCCCAGAACACACAGCCCAGAGATGCGGTGTTCTTCTAGTCACCTCGCAAACTGTCTTCTGCAGGGACCCGGCCCCCCTCTCCTTTCCGCACTCAGTCACCCATTCTGAAGGTCCTGGGCTCTCCCTTCCCCAGCCGGCGCTCCCACCTCCGCAGACAGCGGTAGGTGCCCGGGTGGAAGGACTGGAGGGGGCCCCGGAACCTGCGGAGATGAGCGAGCTGGGTTGGAGACCACACAACGTGTACCGGTACTGGGGCTCCCCTCCAGCCCTTCCCCCCAGAGCACACAGCCTGCGGGTACCGGGGCATCCCCCAGCACTGCAGCCCAGCTGAACCGCCTCTGCAGCAGTGAGGCTCCCCCGAGCCCCTGCACCTACCGCGACTCTTCCCCAGTTCCCGCCCCAGCTCAGCCACCATGCACAGCACCCACAACAGGTGCGCTCGTCTCCATAGGGTCTGGGGCTCCCCACTTGTCCCCACCCGTAACCCACCTCTGCAGCTGCCGCGACACCTCCCTAGTCCTGTCCCTAGAGCGCGGCCTCTCCGGTATTGGAGCAGCACCGTGTGCCCCAGCCGGCTCACCCGCCTCTGCAGGTACCGGGGCCCCCTCCGGTCCCTCTACCCGGGGCACCTACCACTGTCTGCAGATAGGGGGGCTCTGTGTAGTTAACATACCTACCCCTGCAGGTGCCAGGGCTGTTCTCAGTACCCCCAGTCAGTACACTCGTCAGTGTAGGTTCTGGGGTTCCCCACTAGTTCCCGGCCAGTCACCCACCTCTGCAGTTGATTGGCTCCCACCCTCCCCAACACAGCACACCTGCCTTTGCAGGTACAGGGGCTCCTCTGCCCAACCAGCACTCCCACCTTCACATCCACCTGGACCCAACCCAGTACACTCAGCCCCATAGGTGCTAGGACTTCCCCACAATATCCCAACACAACACCCCATCTCTGCAGGTCCCGGGCCCCCCTCTAGTAACCCAGTGCTCTCACCACTGTGGGTACCGCTGCAGGCGGCATGTGCAGAGCAGTCAACTGGCACAGGGACACCTGCAGGCCCCAGGGCTGCACCACAGCCCCCACCCAGAGCACACAGCCCTGTAGAAACCAGGGTGCTCCTGGCCCTGGGCACCCAGCCTCCCTTCCTTCCTGTGCTCAGCTCCCCCCGTTTGCAGGGCCTGGGCCTCTCCAGTTGTTCCGGCCAGCACACAGTTACCGCAGAGCCCCTGCCTCCAAGTCTTTCCACCCAGAGCTACCCCACAGCAGGTTCTCGGGTTCTCCCTACCACCCCCACAGGACTGGTCTTCGCTTTAGTCCCCCTGCCCTGTGTTTGCCCCCCCCCCCCATTGCAGGTACCGCACCTCCTCCCTCGAGCATGTCGCCCCACCGGTGCCCTTTCAGTGTCTTCAGGGGATTGGGAAGTGGCAGGGCTGGGTTGTGTTTGCAGGGGTTGTGGGAAAGAGCTAGTTTTGGGGACTAGTGCCTGCTCAGGGCTGAGGTGTTGCTTGGCGTCTGGGAACCACACAGCCTTCGGGGTCCCTTACTCCCAGAGGGAGTAGCCAGATAAACAGGATGGGGCGCTTGCCTCCCACGGCGCCTGCAGTGCTCAGAATTTCCTGGCTGTGGGCTGTGTGGAGTCCGTGGGGACTCTTCCCTGCCCCCGCCAAGTGCTGGGTGTCACGCCCCTGCTCTGGGAGGGCTGCAGGGTGCGTTGCATGTGCTCCTGGCACCAGGCTGTAGCGCTCCGAGGAGCCAAAGCCGTCCCGGTTGCCTAGGGCTTGTCTGTTCGCCTCTCTGCTCAGCGGGATCAGCACTCCCCGGGAGTGGGCCACGCGGGCCTGCCGCGCTGGGGGTTCTGGCTGCCGTAGTCTTAAGGTGCTCTGCTCACACCGGCTCTGCCACACGGTGACTTCTCGTGGGCTGTGCTGGACCAGGACGGGCGGTGGGCACCAGTGTGCTGGGGGAGAGAGGAGGGCGCTGATGTGCTCTCAGGCACAGTGACGGTGTCCACACGGCTCAGCCAGGCCGATCTTTATAAAGGTGAACCAGACAGACAGACAGCAGACAGACGAGGGGCTGCCACTCTAAGGTGCTGGGGCGGCTTACCTTTCAGGGGACTGTCTCCCGCTGTGCATACACATTCGGCCTCAGAGTCGTGCGTTTACCGGGGTGCTCTTCTGGAAGATGTATGTTATACTTGGAGAAATCTGCTTTTAAAAAATGAGGACGCTTTAGAAGTTAGAGGATTGAACAGGTGCAAAACCTACGCAGAGAAACTGAGTCAGAACTGGAGGTGACACCGCCAACAGCCCTCCCACGTGGGGGCTTGACTTCAAAGAGTGTGAGCTGTTTCAAGGATGACTCCTAGCAAATCACTTCAAGTCTGACATTTGGAATATGCTGGGCAAAAGCAAAGTGCGGCTGGAAAGTGACCTTGTGCAGGGATCCCGGGCGTGCGCTTCAATGCTGGTGACAGGAAGGGGCAGAGACAGGAATGTGTCTTTCCCTGAAGGTGAAAGTTCAGTTTTTGTTTTTTTTTTATTGAAATGGACTAAAGCTTGTAACGCTGGGACTCGCACAGACGAGCTTGTGTGGTCCCCAGCGGGGGCGGGAGGCGCCTCCGAGGAGGCTGGTAACTTGCAGGTGTGTTTTGCTGGAGAAGACGAGACGCGCTCACAGTGGCCCGGCGCCGGCACGCGCGTCCTCGCGGGTTTCTCATGTGACCTGCCAGAGCGCGCGCCTTGTTCTCTGGCTTTGACTCGGGTGTGCTCCTCTCCTCCGGCGGGAGGGCTGACGCTCGGGCTGCTCCTTTTCAGTATTTGCAAACGATGTATTCGGAAGATGGACCATCACTGCCCATGGGTGAACAACTGTGTCGGCGAGAAGAACCAGAGGTTTTTTGTGCTCTTCACGGTGAGTAGGCGTGTGCGGGGGGACTTAGGGAGTTCAGGGTTTGCCCCTCGGAAGCTGCCCCTGGGCAGCCGACTTACTCTGCCGCCAGCCCGGTGTCCCCGCCCCCACCAGGGGCTCAGGCGCCGATACCACGTGGCTCGGCTGGAGCTCGTGCCCCCATAAACGTGTTGCTCTCGGGGCCTTTGAGTCCCAGTGTCACAGGATCTTGCTCCAGCGCCCTAGCACCTCCTTCCCCGCTGTGTGTCCTTCCATAAAGCGGTGCCGCCCGGCCCGTGTGGCGCTGGGGGGGGCAGCACACAGCGCTCGCGCCCTCCACCCCTCGCCTGCGCTGAGCCTCTTCCCCGCTTGCAGATGTACATCGCGCTGTCCTCCGTGCACGCGCTGGTCCTCTGTGCGCTGCAGTTCGTCTCCTGTGTCCGCGGGCAGTGGACTGGTAAGTGCTGGCGGCGGGCGCCCTCCCGTGCGCGCTGTGCGGGGGGAGAGGAGAATTCACTTTCCAGTTTTTAAGGAAATTCTCACTCTTTAGAAATTGTTCTAGGGAAAAATACAGGCAAGTGTTCACAGCGCCATTCTGCGAGCTTCGTGACGCCGTGTGTGTACGTGCTCTTCCTTCCTCGTTTCTACTCTGTCCTTCATTTGTGCTTTGCACATTTTTGAGGTCAGGTGGAAGTTAGTGTTGTAACCACCAGACCTTGTTTGCTAATTAGCTAAACCTCATTCCAGGTTACTGTTTCTCCACTTCCTGTGGGTAAGCCCCAGCAGGTGAGGGAGAGGCCGGCCCCACCTGGCCAGACAGCTCAGGGGCGGTGGGGCTGGCCCGAATGGCCCTCGCCCCACACCCTCTCCTGACTGCGGCTGCGTCTCAGTAGTTCTAACCCACAAGCGTGGGCTCAGTGGGGACCTGGCGGCGGGGGAGGGGCGCAGCACAGAACCTTTCAGACTGCTCAGCAGGAGCTTCCGTGTGTTTCTGCTCAGAAGGGCCGGCCTCCTGCCCGTGGGTGACAGTGACTGTGCCTCGTCCTGAGCTCGGCCTGCGGTGTGCATAGGCCCTGGTGCCCCCCAACCGCTCCTCTCTGTTCACAGAGTGCAGTGACTTCTCGCCTCCCATCACCGTGATCCTGCTGATCTTCCTGTGCCTTGAGGGGCTCCTGTTTTTCACGTTCACTGCAGTCATGTTTGGCACGCAGATCCACTCCATCTGCAACGATGAGACGGTACGCGCGGCCCTCGGCTCCTTTGTGCTCACTATGGGCCCGAGCTCGTGTCTGTAAGAAGTGGGGTGTCGAGAGAGGTGCATGTGTGCTTGCTCAGGGGAAGAACTCTGATAAGTGCTCTGGGTGTCGTTCCCTCTCCCTGCAGGGCATGTTCAGGGGGTTTGATTTACGGGGCGCAGGGCCAGGCAGATAGGTAGGCTCGCCCCCCAGCTTCCAGGACCAGGGCAGGGACTCCCCACTTCCACACCCTTGCACTGAAGTTCCGGAGCAGGCACTTGCTAAGTGTTTGTGATAAACGAAGACAGGCTGCCCCTGCCCCGCACGCCGTGGCGGCCACTGCCCAGCTGGTAACATGGGCCTTTGCTCAGGGTGGCTGTGGGGTGGCACCAGGAAGGAGGGTCTGTTTCGCTGAGCACCGAGCCCACATTCCCCTGGAACCCCTGATTCTGAAACAAATGGGGGCCCCAGAGTGTGGTGGGAACCGTGGCCTCACCTGTTTCTGTCAGGAGCTCACCGCGGTGCCATCGCCACTTGCTTTCTGCTCCCAGGAGATCGAGAGACTCAAGAGTGAGAAGCCGACGTGGGAGCGGAGGCTTCGATGGGAAGGGATGAAGTCTGTCTTTGGAGGACCCCCCTCACTCCTCTGGATGAACCCCTTTGTTGGCTTCCGATTTAGGCGACTGCAATCGAGACCCAGAAGAGGAGGCCCAGAGTTCTCCATTTGAGGCCCCTCTCATCACGCTGGAACCTGTGAACAGACTGTTATTTATTGGGGTCTGAAAGGGCACCCACAGCTCTTCTGTGACCTCAGGGCGGCGGGACCTGCGCACACCAGCTGCTTGCCCAGGCAGAGAGCCTGTCTCTGCAGCCAGGGTGCGGCTTTCCCAGACTAGCAACTGGCCGACGCTCTCACAGGCTTCCCTGCGCGCGGAGAGAACGTGGCCACCGGAGAAGCCAAGTGTCATCGTCCCACATGCTTGGGATTTTTCTTAAGAACACTCTGCATTTTCTGAGGCGCTGTGTGGGATATTGCAGGGTTATTAAAATCCTGTGTACTGAGCTGCTGTTTTTAATCATGAAGGGGGAAAAAAAGTCAATCCAGTGAATGCGAATCCTGGCCTCGTGGTCTCGGGGCCTCCTGCTGACCTGTGAGCATCAGCGCCCTCTCCAGCCACGAGGGCCGTTTACACACGGGCACATCTGGGTCTCCGTCGCTCTGACCCTCGCACTGAATGAGCGGAGACCTGCGCCCTGAGCAGGAGGCGGCTCCCGGGACGCGCCCCTGCGGGAAGTGCTCCAGCCCTGTGGGCTTGGCCGCGCGCCCGTGTCCGCAGTCGGCAGTGTTTAAGCGACGTGACATTTCATGGCTGCGTGCAGCCAACAAGCTATTTTTTAGAACCCAGCGTTTCAGGGAAGAGGGGAGAGCAGCCGCGGGTCCCCCCCGTGGGGTTTCCTATGAATGTATTGCATTTTGGAGGGTATCTTGATCCAAAGAACAGTCATCCCTGTGGGGTCCTCTGTTGCCCTCCTCTTTTAATTTTATTTAAAACTCCTACGCGCACGAGGGCGTGGGAGCTGATTTTTTTTTTCCAGCCAACTAAAACCCGAGTGCCTGCGCAGGGGAGCATGTGGCAGTGCAGCCTCGAGGCGGCGCTCGCAGGGTGGCAGGCGTGCCCGCCGCCGGGGAGCCCTGGATGGCGACTGTGGGTTTTGTTGGTGTTTCCCTACCCACGTCACAAGTGGTAACAGAGGACCCTCGGTGCCGAGCTTAAAATGACGCCAGAAAGCAAACAGCTCCCTGCAGGGGGAACTCGCCTTAAACTTGCCTGGTTTGTCCACGCCTGCGGGACGCGGGAGCCATCTGCTGTCGGAGGGTCCCGACCAGCCCGCCCCTGCCGAGAAGCACCGGCGCCCCTCCTGTCAGGGCGCTGCCTTTCTCCATCGGAGCTGGCCTGTTCTTTTCAACTAACCCGCCCCCTTTCCGAATCAGGGCTTCTACCACTGCTGCTGCAAACCAGAGGGACCTGGGAGACCGTCCTGCCCGGGGCCGAGTCACTGCAGAGAGGCTGCGGCAGCGGGGGTGTGTGGCAGCCGGAGGGGCAGCTCGCGGGTGCCCAGCAGACGGCTACGTTGCCAGAGATTGTTTTGCATATTCATTTGCACATCCGTTGTCTGGGGTGGGCGTGTGTGGGCTTCCGCGGGAGGCTTGAAATCAATGAAAAATGGTGGGCATGGATGACTCCTGTGAGATTGGCCAAGTATGTGCAGGTCAGGTGGACTGGACTTTCCAACCTCCTCTTTCAATGTAACTTTTATATGAAATAAAGTCACCAATTGACAGTTGTCAGTTGATGAAGTGACACTGTTGTTAATGGATTTGTCTGTGTGTTTAGTGTCAGCCTTACCCTGACACCAGCTCCCGCCTGTCACGGACAGCCAGGTCGCCCGGGCTGCAGTGGCAGTTCTCGCCTGTCCCCAGGCTGCTGTATCTGAGTGGACACGCACACCCTCCCATGCAGCTCTGCCCCCGTCACTCCTGTCCTTGAAGAGAGTTTTTAAAAATGCCTCTCTGAGCCCAAATCTCGGGTACCCACCACTTAATCTCTTTGATAAACTTGTCTAATACTTGTACTTGAGCAACCCAAAGATTTGGGGACAGGGTGACCATCTCCTCCCACCGCCATGCCCACACTGCCGGCTACATGAATGCTCACCGGTGCACGCCTGCAGGCATCCACACCTCCGGGGTGCCAGCCCGCGGGTGCTTCAACAACGCGGGAGCCTAAAGGCTCCTCCGACATGGGACCACATCCCTGCGCCTGGAGGTCCAGCCAGCGGGCTCTCAGGCTTGTGCTTAAGGCTCCACTGCCACAAGATTTTACTCTCCATGATCTGTACTCTACTATTCACATGTCAGGTTGGCTCAGTTTCTAAAATTACGACATTTGCATTAAAATGAAAACACCCTAACAGGAAGGGGGCTGGGTTCTGTCTGTCACCACAGGTGAGCGTGATTGGGCTGCTAGCACAGAGAAAATCTCTTTAAAGGAGAGGCTGGGGCTGGCTGCCCCTAAAACCCTGCGGAGTCCACTGTAGCATTCCAGGGCCCTGGCAGGGACCACGGGCGCTTCATGCCCACCTCCAGCCAGTCACCCTGAGGGCCTCTGGGATGCTGACGTGTTTGTATAGGTGTGTGGCTGCCCGCAGCCTGGCTTGGGTCTGTGAGCGAATGAATGGGTGGCCTGATGGAAACATACTCTTGTGCATGGTGCCCCTCGAGGCTCCAGAGACTGGTTATCCTGGGATCCTACCCCCACTCAGGCTTAATTACACCCCCCCCCCCTCGCCCCCGTTTGTGGTATAGCTTTTACACGACTCAGGGTCTCACTGCCAAAGCCAGGGGCACCTGTGATTTTGTACAGTAGTTGGCTTTTCCCAGAGTTGAAACACCTGTGGAGGGCGCTGGGCAGGGTGCCCCCAAGAGCAACGGCGGCCAGTGAGGATCTCGCCTCCCAGGGATGCCCTTGGGTGCTGGCCGAGCTTCATCTCCACCCGCCACAGCCATCTGGGGAAATGGCGCTCCCCCTTTGATTAGGGGAGACGCTGTTCAGTTCACCAGAAATAGGGGGCGGTCACACCTCTCTGGTTTCAAAACTCATGCTTTTCTCGGGGTCGTGCTCAGCCTCTCAGATGTATGGATGGACCTTTCACAAACACGTGTTAGAGGGAAGGTTCTGCTGAAAATGGCCACAGGGTGGGTGAGAGGACTAGGGCCACCAGGGAGTACCACCACCCTATGCTTGGCTTCAGTTCCTTTCAAGGTCACAGTGAGTCACCTCTCAGGGCAGGTCTGGGGTCACCAAGGAAAGGGGCCTGTGAACCAGGGAGGTGTGTGTGCTGGGCCGGACCCCCAAGACCCCACAGGGAGGGAAGGGGTGGTCAGTGCCCACGTTTCTCCTCCTGCTCCTGCTAACCCATGGGCCCAGAGGACAGCAGGCCCCTACAGGTAGGCCCAGGGCAGGGGCGGGGGGTGGTTCAGAGGAGCGAGTGGTCCCTGAACAGGCCCCGCGTCCTCAAAGGCCAGTACCCACTCCCCGGGAAGAGCCCACATCCAGAGCCGTGGGCTGCTGCGTGTACCACAGGCAGGCAGGGTGGGCATCCCCAACTTGTGGCCCCCTCAACCTGCACCACTTCATGAAGGGAGGGGGACCTGCCTCCTGTGAACCTCAAGAAGCTACACAGTCCCCCTTAGAAGCAGGCCTGGCTTTGCCACGGAGTGCTTCTGGAAAGCACTACCCTGTTTCCCAGTCTTGGCCACAGGACGCTGCCCAGGCAGCAGGGAGCAGGTCGAGGCCTCCCCTCCAGGCCCAGCGGTCAGGGACAGGGCATGAGGCTGGAAATGGCACATCTGCCAGCCAGAGAGAGCAGAGAGGCAGGTCTCACGTGGGTCCTGCTGGGTGAGGCCAGATGTGGAGGGATGGGCAGGGTGTTCCAGGACCTCCAGGGTGCCCACCGCCCCAGCCCGTGCACTTGCTCACTTCCTAACAGATCCCAAGCTCCCCCCCCGCCACCTCCCAGAGTTCAGGAAACACCCCCGTCTTCCCAACCTGGGTCACAGCCATGATGGTACCTGAGTACCTGGCCCCTGCTCGTCTTTCCAGTAACAGACACAGCAACGCAGGACTGACAACATGACTCCTTGCCACACCAGGGTGGGGCTGGCAGCTCTTACAGGCCACGTCCCATCACGTGTCTGTCAAATGCCGCTTCTCTTGCGGCCATCGGGCTCTTGACCAAGTCGGGCAGTAGAGGCAGAACAGGAAGTTAGCATGAAGGCTGCAGCCAACCGCCCCTGCCCCTCCCTCATGCAGTACTTCTGAAAAACAGCTGTGCACATTCCAGAACAAAGTCACTCAAAGCCTCTTAGCTTCTCACACCAGGGGCCACTAGGTATAAAACTTCTCCTATATTCTCTTACGGGAGGCCAGGGTCTGGCGGCTGTGGTGAACAAAATGGTCAAAACCCACTCAGGAACCCCTGGACCCGCCAACTAAGCAAGCACCCCCAGCGGCGGCCTGCAGCCCGAGGGCGGCGTCTCCGTGTCTGCACTCTCCCTCGAGGGTGCAGACACAGTGAAGCTCCCTTTCCCACTCAGCTACAGACTCCCGACAAACTCTTTTCCTGCGGGAAAGTCAAGGACCTCGGCGTCCCTGAGCACCCCTGGGTCCCAAGAGAGAAGCCGGGGGTGTGGGGGTAGAAATGATTAACAGTGTCATTAAACCAGCTATAAAGGACCCTCAAACACGGACCCCTTAGGCACAGGCTGACGACAGAAAGCACCTGAGGCGCCACAGAGCGGGCTGGGGACTGAGGGCCGGACTGACCGGTCACACCCTGAAAGTGACCAACAACAGGTAATAATCTCGCAGAGGCACGAGCCCCTCCCCCAACACTGTGAGAACAATTCCTGCCCTGGCAAAATGCAGCCTCTTGCCAGGTCCGCTCCCCGGTGCCTCTGCACGTGCCTCTTTTCCCCCTTTCTCCTTTAACCAATAAAGCTGCCCTTTTAAAATGTAACCATCACCTGCTTGTGTCTGCGAGTCTCCCGGGTAAACTCGCCCAGTGCTGCTGAAAGGGGAGCTCAGCCAAGGACCCTACTCACCAACCCCAACATCTCTCAGAATGACATAAGGAAAAGTAACTTTTTAAAGACATGTCTCTATCAATAAGGAAGTTCAGAAACTATATAAAACTTCTTAAAAAGTCTAACAGACCCAACCTTACCGGTTTAGAATGCCGGTAGTGTTCTAAAATACTGTATGTGGGCCTCCCCCGTGGCGCAGCGGTTGAGCGCTGGGTTGCGAAGCTGCCCGCAGCCTCTGCAGCGCCGGTTCGATCCCTGGCCACCAGCGAGGGTCCCACATGGCGCGCAGACCTCTCCTGCTGCCCGCTGCTCCCCTCAGCAGTGTATTTCATCAGTCTGCCTGTTCTGCTCCCCGCTCTATCTTTGGTGAATCCTCTCACCCTCCCGCGGTTCTGACTATACCCAGTGCTTGTATAAATAAATAAATCTTTAAAAAAAAAAAAAAAGCTTGAGAAAATAAAATAAATCAATAAATTAAAATAATAAAATTAAAAATAATAAAATAAAATACTGTATGTGCCACAAAAATTAAACTTTTGTCACTGTGTTATAATCACATCTTTAATATAGACGTTTTAAAGTCTTTATAGCCATTTACAAGAATTATTCTAGACCCCACCCACAGCATGGCTGAATGAAGAGGCTGGAATCACCCTCTCCCTTAAAAACAATTATAAAAAAACAGTGTTTGCTCATAGGATGATCCAGTGCTCTGTCCCCCTACAGAGCCCCAGTACTTCCCCTTGGAGATCTCGAACTAAGGTCAGTGGGTGGCCACTGAGGGAGAGGAAGGGGAGAAAGACAGCCATGGCCGGGTGGGGGTCAACCCCATGTTGGGGCTACGAGCCATGTTGGGGCTACGATGCGGCCACCCAGGACACTGAAGTTCCCTGGAGAAACTCTTCTGACCCTGCCCGGCACTGCGAGGACCCTGCAAGCCCAGACCCAGGAAACGCGGAACTCTGCAGCGGGCCTGGGTGCCAAAAGTTCTTTCCCCAGGTCTTCCAGGAAGGGATGAAAGAGAAGCCAGGCCGGACTCCATAAGAAGCCCAACAGCAGAGGGAAGGACTGGTGAGCCAGCCCAGGCACTGTTTGGGGAAGTAAACCAACTGTGTGCAGATACTGCAGCCCTGCAGAAGCGACTGTGGGGTGGGACAGGGTGGTGAAGTGCATTGCGGGTTGCCTAGTGACAAGCCAGTACATGCCTGCCCACAACACACTGCACCATCAAGGAAATGAGTCCCAGAGCATGAGCCTGACAGTCCAGACCCAGCTCCTCCCACAGGAGACTCCTGCTTCATAGATCACAGCCTGGGCAGAAAGGAGCGGCAGAGAGGTGGGCTGAGAAGGTTAAACAGCCTAAACACAGAATAGAGCTTGCCGTGGAATGAAGGAAGAGGTAGAGATGACCAGCTTCACTCCTCAAACTGAGACAGAGTATTAAAGCCTCAGACTCCCCTGTTGCCCTTATCTCATGCTAAGGCAAACTAAGGGAAGCAAGCAAAACCAAGTCTGCAGCACCCCAAATATACACCCACAGAGAGAGAAAGAGAGAGCAAATAAGGCAGCACACATGCCTGGGAAGCAAGGAACATCTGAGCACAAGATGAAAAAGCGAAATGTTAAACAAGTCCTAGAACAAATATAAAGGATATAGTAATAGAGGAGCTGTCAAACTTCAAAACAACAATATTAAAAATGCTAAATGAGCTACTGGGAAGTAAAGGGCAGATAGCAGGTGCAAGATATTAGAAAGGAGATCCAGGAACAGAGACTTCTTCACCAAAGAGATTGAACATATAAAAAGATCACAAAAGAGACGGAATGAAATGCAAACAAGTTTAGAAGCCTCCCTAAATAGAATTAAACTGACAGAATAAAGAATTTCAAATGTAGAGTCTCATTTAAAAGAGAAAATCAGGGCCTCCCCGGTGGCGCAGCGGTTGAGCGCTGGGTTGCGAAGCTGCCTGCAGCCTCTGCAGCGCCGGTTCAATCCCTGGCTGCTCCCCGGCCACCGGAGGAGGGTCCCACATGGCGCACAGACCTCTCCTGCCGCCCGCTGCTCCCCTCAGCAGTGTCCTTCGGTCCTTCTGCCTGCTCTGCTCCCCGCTCTGACTCTGGTGAATCCTCTCACCCTCCCGCGCTTCTGACTGTGCCCAGTGCTTGTACAATCAAAACAAACGAACAAACAAATAAATAAATAAATAAAAACATAAAAAAAAAATAAAAGAAAATCAAAACAAAGGAAAAAAGAGCAAACTTGCTAAGAAATGTCAGACTCACTTAGAAGAGGAAACTTAAGAATAATCAGGTTCCCAGAAAGTATAGACAAAGAAACAGGAACAGAAACCCTATTCAAAAAATAATAACTGAAAATTTCAACCTACAGAATGAATTAAATATGGATGTCCGGGAAGCAGAGAACACACACAAATTGCTAAACATAAAAAGACCAACATCTAGACACATCGTTGTCAAGCTATCAAAAATAAAAGACAAAGTTATTTTAAAAAACTGCAGCTCCAGCCTACCATCATCTCCCAGCACACAAGGCTTTGCTCTAAATCAGGGACCCTCAACAACCCCCCTGACTCTAGTCCCAGCCATCAGCTCCTTAGGAGGAGGCAGAGACCCAATTTGCAAACTTGTAGGACCCAGCTATATATCACAGGCCCCTAGCCACACCTGGAAGTGCATCCCACTCAGCAATATAAGGCATCCTCCTATATGAGGAATATTCAGAAATCCTCTGCCCTTCTGGCCATCAGAAACAGGCCCTGTGCCACCACTCCTGGGCAAGGTGACATCCCAACAACTCAGTTTCCTGACTCTGTATCCCCCTCTGCCCTCCCAGCCACCACCATAAAGCTCAGAAGAGCTTTGAGGGAGGCTGTAGCACCACTCAAGGTCCATTAAGTCCCCAGTAGCTGTAGCCACCATCAAGTAAACACCCAAAGCAGTGAGGGAGAAGGACACACACACCACAATGAAAGCAAATAATGTGGTGAAGGAAAAATACAAAGAGCCAAGGAAGCCACCAATATACCACAGAGAGAAAACCAAACTTCAGAACCGAATGACACTGACACAGGAGAACTCTTCTCCCCGTTAGATGAAGTCAAAAGTGCCATAATTAAGAAGGTTGAAGAACCTGAACAAAAGACAGGAAAACAAGCCAGAGATAAATGAGAAAACGCAGAAAAGGGAAAGAATGCTATGTGAAACAATCTTCAAACAGAAGATCAAGACTGAAACTAAGAAAATAGAGGTGAAAAATTCTGGGAAAAGCCATGAAACTAGAATAGACAATATGGAGAACGAAGAGAATGAATCAGTATTCTTAAGGATACAGATATAAAAGAACCAAGAAAGAAAAGCAAAGAGATATAAAGGAAAAAGAATGAAGAAACACTTCGAGAATTATCTGACTTCATGAGGAAAGGAAATATGAAGAGACACAAGGGAGCTGAAAAACTATGCAAGGAAATAATTGAAGAAAACTTTCCAAACTTGGAAGAAGGAAATGAAAACATACAGGAAGCCAAAAGGATTTCAAGTTATCATAATGAAAGGAAAACTACAGCAAGACACATAGTAGTAAAACTTCCAAGAGTCCAAGACAAAGGAAAAATAATGAAGTTGACGAGGGGGAAGAAACCGATAACGTATAAAGGAAAACTGATCAGGATGACATCAGACTTCTCTGAAGAAACACTTGAGCAAGAAGAAAATGGAATGATATATTCAAAACTCCAAGACAAAAACTGCCAGCCAAAAATACTTTATCCTTTATGTGGAAAAAATAAGGACCCTCTCAGGCAAACAAAATCTTCAGAAATTCACTACTACTAAACCCCTACTCCAAGAAAGATTACAAGAAGCCTTAGAATCTAAACCAACAGAGGAATGAACAGAAAGAACCAAAGAAGGTACTGCATAGAACCACAAAACGATGAACAAAATGGCAATAACAGACTTCCATGGATCAGTAATCACTCTAGACCTAAGTGGACAAAACTCACCAACAGGAAGACAGAGTAGCAGGCTGGATTAGAAAATAGAATTCAACCTTCTGCCTCCAGAAACACACCTGAGTTCCAGAGATAAACACAGATTGAAAATAAAGGGTTGGAAAATAATTCCATAAGCAAATGGCCCCCAAAAGAAGACAGGGGCAGCAATACTTATGTCCGATAAAATAGACTTTAAGCTAAAAAAAGGTGACAAGAGACATAGATGGATACTATATAACGATCAAGGGGAAAAAGCAGCAGTAACACTCAACAATAGGGAGCACCAAAACACATTAGACAATTACTATCACCCTTGAAAACAGACATTGGAGAAAATACAAATGTGGTAGACTTCATACCCTCCTCATACCAAAAGGCAGATAAATGAGACAGAAAATAAACAAGTACACAATAATCCTTAATATAGATCTAGACAACATGGGCCTAATGGACATCTATAGGACACTGTACCCCCCAAAACCTGATTACACATTTTTCTCAGATGCACACAGGATCATTCTCCAAGATTGACCACACACTGGGTCACAAGACAAACATCAACAAGTACATGAAGATCAAAATTGCACCAAGTATCTTCTCTGACCATAGGAGTATCAAACCAGAAATCAGCTACGAAATCTCCATTATGTGAAGACCAAACAACATGCTACTGAAAGACCACTGGATTAATGAGGAAATCAAAGAAGAAATTAAAAAATACCATGAGACAAATGACAATGAGCTCACAACCTCCCAGAGCATATGGGACACAGGAAAACAGTATTAAGAGGAATGTATATAGCAATACAGGCCTCTATCAAGAAACAAGGAAAAAAAGAAAAAACAAGAATAAACAATCTAATTTCCCATCTGGAAGAACTAGGAAAAGAACAACAACAAAACCCAAAACCCAGTAGGAGAAAGAAAATAATAATTAAAGCAGAAATAAATGAAATAGAAATAAAAAATATAATCCAAAAGATCATAAGCTGGTTCTCTGAAAAAAATAAAATAGACAAACCTCTGGCCAGGCTCACAAAAAGAGAGTGAGAAAACTCAAATAAATCCAGAGGATAATTAGATTACTATGAACAAGTTCAACAATCTAGACAAGACAGACAAATTCCTTGAATTACACAATCACCCAAAGCTGAATAAAGAATAGAAAACTTGAACAAACCAATTACAAACAGTGAAATTGAAACAATAATCAAAACCCTCCCCAAAAAAAAAACAAGAGCCCAGAGTCAGAGAGCTTCACAAGTGAGTTCTGCCAAACATTCAAAGATGAACTAATACCTATGCTGCAAATGCTTTCAAAAAAATTGAGAAAGATGGAACACCACCAAATACATTTTACAAAGCCAACATCACACTAACACCGAAACCAAACAGACAACACACAAAATGAAAATGACAGACCAATCTCCTTAATGAACATGGATGCTAAAATGCTCAGTAAATATTGGCAAATCAAATCCAACAATGCATCGAAAGGATTATATACCCTGACCAAGTAGGATTTATTCCAGGGATAGAAGGATGGTTCAACATCCAAAAGTCAATTAACATAATTCACCACATCAACAAACAGAAAAATAAAAACCATATGATCATATCAATAGATGCTGAGAAAGCGTCTGATAAAATTCAACATCCATTTATGACGGTAGCCATTGAAAAACTTAGGATAAAAGGGACATATGTTAACATAATAAAACATGTATGACAAACCCACAGCTAAACTCATTCTCAATGGTAGAAAACCGAAAGCCTTCCCATTAAGATCTGGAATGAAACTAGGATGTCCGCTCTAACCAATACTTTTCAGTGTAATACTGGAGGTCCTAGCTAGAGCAATTAGGCAAGAGAAAGACATAAAAGGAATCCAAATTGGAAATGAAGAAGTAAAACTATCATTGTTTACATATGATATATATATATATAATATAGAGAACCCTAATAAAATCCAAGGAAAATTTAATTAAAATAAGCCAGTTTAGTAAAATAGCAGGTGACAAAATCAATACAAAAAAAAAAAATGAGTAGCCTTCCTACATACAAAAAAAAAGTCTAAATTAAGAAAACCATGCAATTTACAATTATACTTTAAAAAAAACTGATGTAAAAGTAACAAAGGAGGGGAAAGACCTTTACAAGGAAAAGTACAAAACATTATTAAAAGAAATAGAAGACACAAAGAAATGGAAAAACATTCCCTGCTCATGAATTATAAGAATTAACATTATCAAAATGACCATCCTACCAAAAGCAATTTATAGATTCAATGCAATTCCAATAAAAATCATAATGGCGGGCCGCCCTAGTGGCACAAAGGGTTAATTAAGTCTCAGCACTATGAAGCTCTCCACAGCCACTGCAGCATGAGTTCAATCCCCGGCCAGGGAGCTAATCCACATGGTGAAGCAGACCTCTCCTGTCTCACCCGCTGCTCCCCTCAGCAGTGTATTTCAGTAGATCTGCCTGTTCTGCTCCCCAGTCTGTCTCTGATGAATCCTCTCACCACCCCCTGCACCTCTGGCCTGCACCCCAGCACCTGTATGTATAAATAAATTAAATCTTTAAAAAAAAATCTCAATGGTATTCTTCAAAAAATTGGAAATATTGTCAAAATTCATATGGAATAAAACAAAACCCCAAATAGCCAAAGCTCTCCTGACTAAAAAAGGGGAAGAACAGAGAGATTACAACCTCAGACTTCAAACTACACTACAAAGCCATAATAATAAAATCAACATGGGGGGCCTCCCTGGTGGCCTAGGGGTTGAATCTCAGCACTATCACTGCTATGGCACAAGTTCAATCTCTAGCCAGGGAGCTAATTCATATATAGTGCAGACCTTTCCTGTCTCCCCGCTGCTCCCCTCAGCAGTATATTTCAGTAGATCTTCCTGTCCTGCTCCCTACTCTGTCTCTAGTAAATCCTCTCATCTCCTGCACCTCTGGTCTACACCCCACTTCTTCTATGCAAAAAAAAAAAAAAAATTCAACACGGCATTGGAACAAAACAGACATACAGACCAATGGAATCAAATTGAAAGCCCAGGAATAAAACCACACACATATGGTTAACTAATCTATGACAAAGGGGCAAATACTATACACTGAGCAAGGGCAGCCTCTTCAATAAATGGTGCCAGGAAAATTTGACTACCACATGCAAAAGAATGAAATGAAACCACCATCTCACACCAACATAAAGTCAAATCTATATGGATAAAAGACATGAATGTAAGATCTGAAACCATAAAATACATAGAAGGAAACATAGGCAAAACACGCCACTACAAAAACCTCAAACATCTTTTTTTTTTTAAAGATTTATTTATTTATACAAGCACTGGGTACAGTCAGAAGTGCAGGAGGGTGAGAGAATTCACCAGAGCCAGAGCGGGGAACAGAACAGGCAGACTGATGAAATACACTGCTGAGGGGAGCAGTGGGCGCAGCAGGAAAGGTCTGCGCACCATGTGGGACCCTCGCTGGCTGGTCAGGGATCGAACCAGTGCTGCAGAGGCTGCAGACAGCTTCGCAGCCCAGCGCTCAACCGCTGCGCCACTGGGGAGGCCCCCTCAAACATCTTTGAGGACTCATCTCCAGAAGCAAGGAAAACAAAGGAGAAGGTAAATAGCAGGGGCTACACCAGACTACAAAGCTTCTGTACAGCAAAGACACAGCAACCAAAATGAAGACACACCCTACTGAACGGGAGAAAATATTTGCACATCATACAACTGAAAGGACTGATATCAAAGATCTCCAAAGAGCTTACACAACTAAATAAAAACAAACAACCCAATCAAAAAATGGACAGAAGAGCTAAAAAGACATGCAAACAGTCAACAGGCATATGAAAGAAATGCAAACAGTCAACAGGCATATGAAAAAATTCAACATCACTTATCAGGGAAATGCAAATCAAAACTACAATGAGATACAACCTCACACCAGTGAGAATGATCCAAACAAGTGCTGGCGAGGATGTGGGGAAACAGAAACTCTCCTACACTGCTGATGGCAATGCAAACTGGTTCAGCCACTATGAAAAGCTGTGTGGAGTTTCCTCAAAACATTACAAAATGGGGCCTCCCCTGGTGGCACAGGGGACCTCTCCTGTCTCACCCGCTGCTCCCCTCAGCAGTGTATTTCATTAGTCTGCCTGTTCTGTTCCCCGCTCTGGTGAATTCTCTCACCCTCCCGTGCTTCTGACTGTACCCAGTGCTTAAATAAATAAATCTTAAAAAAAAATTAAAAAATGAATCAACCATCTGATCCAGTGACTCCACTCCTAGGAATCTATCCAAAGAACAAAAACAAACAAAAAACCACTAATTTGAAAGGAACTATGTTTATTGCAGCACTATTTACAGTATCTATGATATGGAAACAATCCAAATGCCCCATAATAGATGACTGGATCAAGGAGATGTGGTATGTATACATGGTGGAATACTATTCAGCCATCAAAAGATAAACTCATGCCAATTGCAGCAACATGAATGGAACTGGGAGGGATTAGGCTAAACAAAATTAGTCAGAAAGAAAAAGAAAAATATCGGATGGTTTCACTTAAAGGTGGACTATAGGGAAACCCAACAAAGGGTCAGGAAAAGAAAACTTGCAGGCAGACTATAGATGTGAGGGGAGCTGAAGGCAGAGAGGTCCAAACAGGGGAGGGAAGAGCACAAAAGAATGTGGTGATGGGTCACAGGTGCTATGACGGTGGGAGAGCTACGGGGACTACACCTGAAGGGAGAAATCAAACACTGATGTAAGTAATTTTTAAAAATTTGCAGGAAGCAAGGAAAAAATTAACATACAAAGGTTCCCAAATTAGTATTTCTCTAGACTTCAGCCAGGCATGAAAAGAATGGAAGGAAGTATTCACGATCCTAATAGAACTGCCAGCCAAGAATTCTCTATCCTACAAAATTATCATTCAGCTATGAAGGTAAAATAAAAATTTCCCCAGACAAATAGGGGCCAATGGAGCTTATCACCACCAGACCTTTCCCTAAAGAAATCCTGAAAGAATTTCTTCTACAGGAAAAAAGGAAACACAAAAATACCTAAGCAGCACAACAGTAGCAATACAGCACCAGAGGCATGAGCTAGGACAAAGTAATCCAATTTGGAAAAGCAGCAAAACTGTCACTAACTGTAAATGACATGCTAATATACTTAGCAAAACCAACATACTGCCAAAGAACTAAAAATGATGAATGAATACAATGAAGTGGCAGGATACAAAATCAATACACACAAACTAGTTGCATTTCTATATGCAAACAATGTAATAGAAGAGGGGAATTAAGGGATACAATCCCATTTACAATCATACCCACAAGAATGAAATGCCTGGGAGGAAACTTAATGCAGGAGGGAAGGACCTATACAATGAAAACTATGAAACTCTGTTGAAGGAAACAAGACACAAAGAAGTGGAAAGACATTCTATGCTCACGGGTAGGAAGAATTAACATTATTAAAATGGCCATATCACCCAAAGCAATTCACAGATTCAATGCAAGACCTATCAAAATACCAATGGCTTTTTTCAAAGAATTAGAACAATTATCAAATTTATACAGAACCACAAAAGGCCCCAAATAGTGAAAATACTCCTGAGAGGAAAAAAAGGCAAATGGAGGCATCACACTTCCTGACTTCAAACTATAATCACAAGGCAACAGTCATCAAAAGTGTGGTACTGGGCCTCCCCGGTGGCGCAGTGGTTGAGCGCTGGGTTGCGAAGCTGCCCGCAGCCTCTGCAGTGCCGGTTCTATCCCCGGCCACCAGGCAAGGGTCCCACATGGTGCGCAGACCTCTCCTGCCGCCTGTTGCTCCCCTCAGCAGTGTACTTAGTCATCCTGCCTGTTCTGTTGCCCGCTCTGGCTCTGGTGAATTCTCTCACTCTCTCGCGCTTCTGACTGTACCCAGTGCTTGTATAAATAAATAAATTAAAAAAAAGAAAAAAAGTGTGGTACTAGAACAAACACGGAAACACAGACCAGTACAGTGGAGTAGAAAGCCCAGAGATGAGCCCACACAGATGGGGACAGTTAATATTTGACAAAGGAGCTACCGCCATCCACATATGGAGAAAAGACAGCCTCTTCAGTAACTAGTTTTGGGAAACATGGGTGGCCCCTTGCAAAAAACTGAAACAAGAGCCATACTTAACTCCCTACAGAATAATCAAAATGGATTAAAGTTCTGGATATAAGAACCGAAACCATAAAGTAATTGAGGACTTGCTACAGGATGACGCGTACCGCAAGTGTGACAGGGCTAAGCAGGGGGTCAGGTGGGACATGGTGTGTGGCACAGTGAGAAACCTGCACACACTCATTGTTTATGGCCTTGTCTGCTCTGAGTTCATTTTCCAGCCCAAGGACATGTCTGGAGGAGTGTGAGGATCAGGAGCTGACCAGGCTCAGCACGCTGGACATGCTTGTGTCCTGGAGTGCAATATCAAAAGCCAGCTGGAAATGAGATGTTAGGCAGTTTCTTTAGGGAGTTAAGCCCTTGCTTCCAGATTGCAGCTGACTAAAGTGCACCTTAAAGATTCCATTCCTGCCTCTGCTTTATTTGGCATCTGGTGGTGACGGGCAGTCCAAGCTCTGGCCTTCCCGTTACAGATGTATTGGGAAACCAAAGCAAATGTAAACATGGGACTACATCAAACTCAAAAGCTTTTGTACCTCTCAAGAAACCATCACAAGACTAAAATGGGAAGCTACAGAATGGGAAAACACATTGATACGTCACACATCTGACAAGGGGCTAGACTCCAGAATTTACAAAGTTGTTATACAATCCAACCACAAAGAATCCAATCAAAGCAGAGGCAAAGGACCGAACAGACACTTTTCTAAATATGACATACAGGTGGCCAACAGACATATGAAATACTGTTGTGTGAAGACATCTCAAGTCTGACATCTAGAATCATCTCTTCCACTGACAACCCTCAGGACTTGGGCTTTGGCTTCAGTCTTTAACCTTTATTTCTCTTTTGTTTCCATAGAAACCTAAGATTAGCTTTGGAACCCATGTATATGAGGGTCCTCACCACCCCCCCCCCCCGAAATACCACACTGCAGCTTCACCAGAGTGTCTTCTCAGGGCTACGAACTGGTCTCATGAAATAACTGAATTGCAGCCAAAGCCAAATGGTCACCCTGTCACCACACACACACACACACACACACACCCCTGCACACACCCCTATACACACATACACACCCCAGCCCTGCACACACACCCCTGCATACACACACACAGCCCTACCCAGCCCTATGCACATACACACACCCCTACACACACCCTTGCACATACCCCCACATACACCACACACACCCATCCACATCCCCATCCCAGTTACTTGGTTTTCTCTCAGCCGCACACTTACATGTGCAGCAGCAATGGCAGCCCCTAGCTCCTGGCCCTGGACACATCTGATGACCAGTTCCTTCTGATTGGTTTAAACTGGGGGTGGGGGGGGTGCATGTCAAAACTAGAGGCTGCGTACTGGTTAAACCTGGAACCCTGAACCCCCTGGAAATCAAATACAAGAGACAGGGAAAGGCCCCCCCGGGTCATCCCGTACCCCAAGAGCTGTGAAAAGACCGGCTGTAGCTCTTAGACTCACGAGTCACGTGTTTTGAAGTTCCCCTTCAAAAGGAGAACTCCAGCAACGACACCCACAAACCACTGGACAGGCCAAGCTCCCCTTCCGACAGCTTTGACAGCTTAGCCCCAAGATCTGGACGGAGCAGGGCTCTCGCTCCCACGGCCCTTCGCGCACCAGCACTCACAGAGCTCCCAGAACACCCAACATTGGCGGGGGGGGGGGGTCCCGGGGCTCCACATGCCACCTGGTCCAAGGTGACCAGGGCGTGGAGGACTTGAGCGGAGCTGGGTAGAGGGGCCCATACTGGAAACCCCACTCACACTGTACACCCAGAGGCGGCGCTGAGCTGTTACACTGGGACTGCCCTGCCGTGCTCGCTCTTTGGGGTGTGCAAGCAAAACCCAGGTCAGCTTGGAATCTGGGCCAGTGGGCCTGGGCTGGACACCCACACTAGCTTATCCAGGCTATGCCCAACGGCACAGCCGCTGACCCAGGGCTTCTAGGGGTTACACCTGCCTGGGCACCTGGTCAATTTAGTATACCTGTTAGTGCAAGACGGAGGGACAGAGTCTACTGCGATGACAACATTAGGACCTGGGGTGATGCCACTGTCACTGGCACAGAAGCACATGTCACCTGCCTTTTTTGTCAGGAGCTTGTGATAAAGTTCTCAGGAGAAATCAAAACCAAACCTTTGAGAATTAACACCACACAGATAACGCATTTACCCTTTTAATCTGTGAGGTACAACCCCCCCAAAAAAAATTCTAGATTTTAGCCTAACAGGCAAGCCATGGATTATCTGGGGCCAAGGAGGGAAACATTTGCAGGACAGCCGATTAATGGCGCACCCCAATAAAAGACTTGTCAGGTCCACTACAGAGGTTGGAGAACTAGGGAGACACCCAGTGTTCTAAGCAAGGACACCTGGGATGCCCTGGTTTGTTTCAGGATTGGGGGGGCTCCTCTTCCCTGCCTTACTACTGGGTGGAGGGTCCCCTCGGGTGTCGGGCATCGGCAGGCAGCAACAGTCACACAACAGCTGCAGACAGCCTGACATTATGGCTATGGGTGTGAGTTCTAGCCCTGACTCTCGGGGATCCTAGAAAACCTTCAAACAGGCAGCTAGAGAGCTTCACCCATCAAGACAGGCAAGGCCTGCACCCACCTCAGCAGGAAGTAGCTGCAGGAGACAGAGACTGCTGTCCCTCGCCCTTTTAAGAATAAAGAGGATGAAAGATCTCTTGGGGGGAGGGGTTAGGGAGTGAGACAGGAAGGGTCCTGATGAGAATGGGACTCAAGAACACATGCTGCTGTCCCCAGGGCTGGCGAGCAAGAGGCTACAACTCCTGGCGACTCCAGGCCTGCTGCCACAAATCCCCTTGGCCTGCTGTCTTTATGGCTCATTTCCCCACCTGAGCCACGTCTCCAGCTTATCTAGTTGGCTGCTGCAGGAAGAAAGGGAGTTGCAGACCCAGAAGAATCACACACCTTGAGAGCAGACGGGTCACGGAGCTGCCCTGTGGGCCCCCAGCCAGGACAACAGATGGACTTAGCCCAGCCCACTCTCCTCACCCGCTGGGCCAGTAAGGTTTCATTCCTTTGTTCTCATATCCCAGCCCTGAAACCTATACAGACCCCTACCCACCCCACCCCAATTCCTGAGCCCCCTCACATGCCTAGAGGGTGCCCCTAAGCGCCTGTTCGTTCACTGGTCAGTCCACGCTTGCTCCCTGCCTGCCCTCACGCTGTCTGTGGACACTTCTTCTCAGTCCTGACCGGAGGGTCTCAAGAGCCCTTTCCCTGGCCTGGGGCGGGCCCCTCAGTCCATCCCTCCATTCCCAGCAGGCAGAGCAGGACAGTTGCTTGTTCTCTCCCAGCTTCTCCCATAGATGAGCTGGTCAAGTCTTCACTGCGGCCCTTCTGGGCAGACAGCAGTGTGCCCATTTGACAGGGCTGATGCAAATCCCAGGTGACAGAGCTGTCAGCCTGGCTGAGGGCAGGCCATGCCCACGCACTCGCCATGAAACCTGGAAGAGCCAGTGGCTTAGGAAGCAGGCAGCGACTGGGAGAGATTTGTCAGGGACACATAGGGCGCACCCAGTGGCCATCTCACAGTTAATATTAGCTAGTTAATAAGACACTAGTGTCAGAAGCTGGCTGACCTCCAACTCACCTGCCCATGCAGGAGCAGCTCACAGAACTCCAGTAGGACTCATGGCAGTCACTTCATGGACTCGCATATGTCCCCAATGGTGGCCACACCTTCTTGATGGCTGGGATCCAGGTGGGGGTGGGGGTGGGGGAGCCAGGCTGCAGGGAGAGGGGAGAATGGGGTTAGCCAAGCCTTCTGCCTATATCTGCATGATGTCCACCAGGGGGCGCCATGAGATAGCGAATGCCCACACACTGCTCAGTCCACAAATTCCTTCACTCTGGGCTCATCCAGCTGGTTGGTCCACAAATATTTACTAAACACCTACTATATGTCCGAAATTCCTCTGCCCTCAACAGACACAAATACAAATTATTAAGTGTATAATTCCACATGCTATAAACGACCAGATCCATGCTATAAACGACCAGAGCAGCAGGGAGAGGGACTATCAAGTGGTTTTCATGGAGAATGAAGACCAGGGAAGAGCTGCTGCTGGAGGGAAAAGTGAAAGAGGCCAAGGCAACCAGCATGTGCAAAGGCCCTGTGGCGGGGAATGGTGGGTATGTGACAATACATCCACTACAGGTTTTAGTCTCTTATACACCAATGCAGAATTGGAGCTGTTTAAAATCAGGGAATCCTGGGGTTGGAAGAGCTGCAAAAGTCACACGGCTCAGCCTGCTGGGATGGTAGCAGACACAGAGGGGGCCACGTGCACAAATCTGCCAAGTAGCCCCAGCTGGCTGACGCAAGATGCACCTCAAGTAGATTTCTTAAATATGGGCTACTAGTCTCCCCCAAAGCCCAGGAGCACAGCTGGCAGATGTGGCTGAAAGAGCCAGACCAACAACAATCCCCAATCCTGCGCTGGCACCTAGTGGCTTCCCACTAGGTGATATGGGCAAGCACCTTCACCTCCCTATGCCGCCTCAGTTTCCTCTTTTGTAAAGGGACACAGTGACAGTTCTGTTTCCTGCAGCCACTGGAGGATTACAGAGGAGGAGCCACAAGGACTGACTGGGACGTCTGTTTGGCAGTCGGGAACAGTCATGACTATTATGGGCTGGGCTGCGGAGGGCTTGCGACTAGACCCGGCAGAGGGGAAGCTGGATTCGGTTCCACCTTGTCTGCCCTTTTTTGGGATCTCTGGACTAACACGGTGTTCTCGGTGAGGATGGTCTTGCAGGATGGTTATTTAAAACCAAATACAAACCTGCCCAACTCAACAAAAACAAGTCCATTTATAACAAGTCCCACTGGGGCAAACTTTTGCCATCTCCCCCCCAGCCTGGGTTTGGAAGACTGCAGCGGGTGTCTGGAAGCCCCAGGGTCTTTGTGGGTCCCCCCACCCAGGGACTCCAACTGCTCGAGAGGGTTGGGGTGACCACATAGGTGCTCACAGAGGGTGACTGACTGTGGCCATCCTGGGCAGAGGCTCAGATCTGGCACCCCCTACCCCCGGCACTGTTCAGACACCCCGATCAGTTGGGCACATCAGTCCGGGAGAGATTTCAACTAGAAAGGCTGAGCCTGCCTCCCTGGGCCCATTCCTGTTGAGCGAAACCATTTCCCCTAGACACATGCTCACCCAGAGCAGCCTTGACATGATTTTTTTTAAATTTATAGCAAAATTCACATAGCATTAAAACTATTTTGAGCAATTTAGTGGCATTTAGTGCCTCCACAGTGCTGTACAGCCACCTCCTCCTAGTACCCAAGCGTCCCCCTAACACGTCTGCAGTAACTCCGACCCCTCTCCCATTACCCAGAGGAGGCAGGTCCTCCCCTTAGCCCAGAGGCCCAGGGCCCTCAGCGCAGCACTCAAGCCTGCTGGATGCTGTCACCAGGAGCTGGCACCACTGCCCCCATGCTGTGGGGGTGAAAGGATAGCCATCTTCTCATCACCTCTGCACATCTAAGGCACACCTGGGGTTTTGGGCTCCGCCAAGCCCTGGGAGATGGGGGGCAGAGTCAGCAGGAAAGGGATAGGGTCAGGGGACACTGCCCGTGTCCTAGGGCTCTCAGGCGAGAACAGTTCAGGGAGGTAAGGGTGACCTTCCAGTGAGTTCCATCTAAACCCATACTGTGTAAGCACCAAAGCCAGGCAAAGTCTCTGAGGGAGACCCCCAGTCCCATCCGCAGGCTGAGGTCCCCCACCAGCTGCTGCCCCACTTCCCTGCTCAGCTCCATGTAGCCACTGACCAGCCCTCCGCGAAGGAGGCCGAGCCCCAGTGAGAGCAGAACAGCACTGGGAGCAGAGCTGGCCCTTGAACATGGGCGTGCCCAGCTTGCACTGACACCTGTTGAGTCTCTCTGCTCCTCAAAGCCTGGACTCCTGGGCCCCAGGTGGGCGTGCTTGTGTCTGTGCACGTGCACTTGTGTGCTGGGGGAGGGGAAGTGCTGGAACAAAGAGCTACACACTGGGTTCTGCAGACAGCAGAACTTAAGCTCTGGAGGCCAGGAGGCTGAGGTCACTGCACTGCAATGCCACGCCCTGTGGCGGCTGCAGGGCCAGCTCCTTCTTGCCTCTCCTAACTCCTGGGAGTCCCCGGCCTGGACACATCGCTCGCTGCACTTTGCCTCCAACCTCACGTGGCCTCTCCTGGGTCTCACATAAACACCCAGTCTCTGGCGGGGGCCTGCAGACTCCAGCCTGCCCTCATATTAGCTCCATCACACCTGCAAAGACTATGTCCAAATAGGCCCACTCTCTGGAGGACACTATTCACCCTGGTAGAGGTAGTCAGCATGATGGGCACCCCTGACCCCGCACAAGAAAGGCTGGATGAGGCAAAAGTCCCTCCAGCTTTGGGGGGCACCACCAAGGAGAGCTGGAGGACCCTGGACTGGCCCTCTCCTCCCAGCTGGAAGTCCTGCTTGTCTCCTTCACAGGAGCAGCACCCTGAGGTCAGAACCAGAACTTCCGTGCCTGGCCAGGGCTGGATTGGGCCCTGGGCTTCTTTCTGGGGATGGAGCCCCAAGTTTCAGCTGCAATCGGCAAATGCGCCTGGCCCTGGGGGAGGCAAGGCCAGAGTTCACCGCAGAAAGAAACCCAGGCCTTTGGAACTGCAGTAGTGCTTGACCTTGACATCAGGACCAGGGGGTGACCTCCCAGGCCGCAGTAGAGACCCGTGGCCACCGCTAGCCGGGCCAGGCCTCTGGGCAGCACCGGAGTCGAGTCTTGGTTTCCAGGAGGCTGGTGCGGGGTGGGGGTGTGAGGGCTTGAGTGATCCAACTGCCTCAAATAGTTGGCCTCCCTGAGAGGTGCAGTGACCAGCCTGAGGCCACACAGTGAGGAGTGGAGGGTGTCAGGTTCAGGGCCTGCCTCTGGGTTATGGAGCACAGGGGAGCCTCCTACCACTCCCCCCAAGGGCACCTATGGGGTAGGTTTTATCCGAACTCCGGGTTGATTTTCTAGTTGGTTTTATGGTGGCGGACGATACAGGAGCCTGGCCTGTGGGGTCACCTGATGTTCAGGAAAAGGGGAAAAAGAAGTAACATCGATTAGGCACCTGCTGTGGGCCCCCATTTCAACCACACACCCACATCCCATCCCCACTGCGAGATGTGAGGGGTGCGGCAGCGGGGGGAGGGGGAGCGGCCATGTTTGTCTCACCTGTAAGCAGGAGGCTTGGTGGCTTGGAGCCATCCGCTCAGGCCTGGCGGGAGGGTGGGGCGCCTCACAGAGCCTCAGCGCCTTCCTCTGTAAAAGGGGACAGCACCCCCAGTCACAGGCGGTCCCGTGGGTTCCACAGCGCACGGGCACATAGTGTTGTTTCCAATTCGCTCGCCTACTGCAGCAAAGCCCCACAGACAGCAGCTTAAACAACACGGATTTACCTCCGGGCTGGAGGTCTGAGGTCCAACAGGGGAGCCCATGGGGTAACACCGCGGGGGCGTCCCTGCTCTGCCTTCCCAGCGTCCTACCCGCGCGCCCTGCCTCGCTCTGTAAAGGCCGCGCTCGGCCTCTCGTGCGCTTCGATGAGCCCCACCTGGGCGGGCCCGTGGCTCCAGGTATCACACCTGCGCACTCCGCGCCGCGGACGCGCCTGCGCACAGGCCCAACCCTCCCACCGGGTGTCCGGTCCGGGCCTCCATTTTGGAATAAGAGTCTACCGAGCAGTCCGTGCCGGGGCCATTTTCCTGAGCCTCCTCAAAGAGGCCCTGTCTTCCCGGGGGGCCGGGGCAGGGCCGCCAGATCAGCTCCACAAGGAAATTTCCACAGCACCAGGCCCTTCGCTTCCCGCGCCCCCTCCCGCAGCTGCCCAACCCCAGCCCGGCAGGGCTGCGCGGGGAAGGCCCGGCAGATGCGGTGGTGTTTCCTTCTGTTTGTTTGCTCTTCCCTGCCAGGCGCGCTGGGGCGGGGTGTCCCCCCACACAGGCCAAGGGGACCCGGCTTGGGACACCATTATCCACTCGGGAACAGGCCCGAGGTATCAGGCCATCCAGGCCTACACCCTGCCTGGCTCCCCCCACTGCCTTCCAAGGGGTGCTCTGTGGCCCCCCCAGCCCTGTGCTCCAGGGCAGGGTCCTGGAGCCTCACACCAGCCTCTGCGTCCGTCCGTATTCACCCACAAAGTGCCTGTTTGCAGGGGGGCTCCGACTACATTTCCCAGACTCCCCTGCGGCACTGTTGCCACGTGACTCTGGCCGAGGGCGCGGGCAGAAGTCACATGACCTACTTAAAGTCCTCCCAGGGCTCCGCTGTCTTTCCCACCCACCAGCTGGAAGGCAGGTCTTGGGCAGGAAAGGTCGCCACCAGCTGCGTGTAGGCTCTTGAGTGAAAACAGGACTTCCCTTGCGTAAAAGCGCCGGGATGTGGTGATGGGCTTGCTATAGCAGCTCAGGAGCCGTTAACTGGAAGGTTTCTGCAAACTGGGGCATCGGGGGTTCAGTTCCACTCCAGGTTAAAAGTGATTCCTCTCCCAGAAAGAACTAAAAATGCAAAATAAAGAGGAGGCTGCAGTTGCAGCAGAAGAGACCAATAACATGTGCCTGTAACTGTGTACCTGGAACAGCATGCGCCTGGAACAGCATGAGCCCGGAACAGCATGCATCTGGAACAGCATGCGCCTGGAACAAGTTTCCTGGATGCTATTTTGACAGCTCCCCAGTGTGGATGTTCTGTGGCTCCCAGATAAGGACCACTTTGCTCATTCCCTCTGGAACTCCCCCATCTGCCCATGAGCTCTCCAACCTGCCCCTCCAGCCACAGGCCTTTGCCCCCTGGGCATACCCACAATATAGCCATGGATCTTTAGGGGAATTACTTTGGGCCCCTGGCCCTAGCAACCCTCCTCCGTTTCTACTTTGCCACTCAGGGCCCTGTTAAGGTATGTGCCAAGTTGTGGGGTGTGGGCCTGTTTAGGCCTGCTCCTTTCTCTACATTCTAGGGGCTCTGAGCCCTGACCATGGATTTAATGGGAGGCTGGGGCCACAGAGTGAGGTTCTGGGCAGCAGGAGAGGAGAGGTGGGGTGTCCCTTCTTTGGTTCCAGCAGTACCTTTGCTGGCTGCTTGTCGTCTGTGTGGCTCTGGCTTCCTGTCACCCCAGTCCCTGCCCTTCTCCTCTGTCCCCGGAGTTCCAGAATTGGAGACAACTTTTCTGTCTGGCTTCTCGGCCATTCCAGCACCTGTATAGCCAATGTCCTGTGTTCATTCCCTTGGGCGAGATGCTCAGGGGGCCTCCAGTTTCCTGGGCTGGGCCCCACGGCTCCTTCTCCGGCCCACAGTCAGGTCCTCTGCCTCAGGTCATCTTTCCATTGGGCAGAAGCTTCTAGGTGTCCATCACTCTCCCACCTTCTGCCCGCTCCCCCCCTTTGTGCCGCTCTCCCTTGGGTCACCCACTCACACAGAGCTCTGTCCAAACCCCTTACCCCACCCCCACTGAGCATATCCTGTGTGAAACCAGCTCTGTGGCTTCCCCCGCATTTACACACACTTGAGAGCCAGCTTTCCAGAACTCCTCACCAAAGTTTTAACAGCAGGCCCTCAAAAGACATTATTTTGAGGCTCAAAGGAGGGTGCTGAGCTGCATTTCATGGTCAGTTGTGAGAACAGAGGGGTGCTGATGGGGGCGCCTCCAAAGAAAAACCCAGACCTGCCTCACGGCCTTTTTCTCTGGAGAAGTGAAGCAGGCGGCCAGCAAGGGGCAGAGTGCTCAGGGGAGTGGATGTGGTTGCCGAGGCCCCTGGATGTCGTTCTCTGCCTGTTCCTCTAGAAGGACGAAAGATACTTATCATGGAAAAGAACAGGGGGCGCCAGGGCGAGAAGAAGACTTGAGTCCACACCACACCTCTGGCACAGCTGTGCTGGCAAAGGGTCTTACTTTCCTGGAAGCAAAGGAGGCAAAACAGATAAGTCTCTTGCTTGAGACCAGATTTGGAGGAAGCCCCAAGTCTGAGGAGCCTCCCACGTCTGTGATAAACATTTGCCGTCTCAAGCAGAAACGGGCCATTGCCTGACAGGCTGCAAGGCGGCCCAACGCCCTGCTTCCGCTGGCTGGGCCTTATCAGTAGGGAGGAGGCTTGCTGTCCTCCCATTTCTCCTGTCTGTCGTCTGTCTGTCTGAACACAAACCACACACACACACTCATCACTCATGGAGGTGCAAGCCCCCTCCAGGAAGGTTCAGGGAAACTAATTGGATCCCTCCAACTCCCCATGCTCAGCCTCTGAAGTCGGCCCACCGGCTCTCAGGTCAGCCAGGCCTTCCTGTCTGTCTGGTGTCTCCTGCAGAGTGGGGCTCGCTGGCATGGCGCCTGGGGTTGGCCCCGTGGGCCGTGTCCACCAGGGCAAGTGAGGCGTCTGGGCTGTTTCAGCAGGGCTGAGGCTCTGCCTGCAATGGGGGCTTACACTCAGGCCCAGGCAGGCTGCCATTCCCCGGATGGCCACTAGAAGGCGCTGCCCATGCACACTCCAGCCCCCTGCGGAATCCTTCCCTAGCTCACCAGGGCTCCTCTTGAATGTCCCCGACGTCCGGCCATTGACTTTCCCAGCTGCGTCTCACCCCCTGTGCTCTCTGCCGCAGCAATGACGGCTCTCTCACGGTTTTTGCAAGGGAGACACTTCTCAGGCGGCTACTCTGCTCCTTCATCCAGAGATGCCCTGGCCTTCCAGACGTTTTATCTTCAACGTCAGCCCTCCTGCCATGGGAGGCCTTCCACACCCCCCACAAGGCCCAGGGATGACTTGGGGAAGCAGGACCCTGGAGGAGATGATGGGACATACCATAACCCGTTCATTTCACCCAGGCAGTTTTCATGGACCTTGAGAGGGTGGCAGGCAGCACAAATTCATGTCTAAATAAGCCAATAAGGACTCTTCAGCCTCAAATCAGCAGGTGCTGTTTCTTGGGGTGAGGGGCCCCTGATTTCCTTTTTAGGGTACAGGTGACCAGCACCTTGCCGGGGTCACTTACATCAAAGGAAATATGGCAGCTCACCTGCTTGGTGGGCTCTGTCTACACCCCCACAGTGCAGGCCCACCTGATGACAGAGTAGAACACTCTAGAACCTCCCTGTCTCCTGGGTGGGGAGGCAGGACATTCTGGAAAGTGCCCCCAGGTGCTGTGTTCAAGAAAAGCAGAGCAGGGCTGGAAGCAGCCTCACCCCGTGCAGCTCTAAGCCCCATTCCCCTCTGTGGTTCCAGGCTCCTGCCTGGGTCCTGCACTTTGCTGACTGTGCTGTCTGGAGGCGACATTAGTGGTGTTCTCACCCTGCTGGCACCCAGCCTCCCGCAGGGCTTCTGGGTCAAGGTGTCTGTGAGCCGGCTAGACTGAAAGAAACTATTGCTGGGGGGCCCCCAGGGGACGGTCCATTTTATCAAGTCACCTGGTGCCTACCAGCTTAGAACCCAGTCCTGCTGTCCTGCATGCCAATACATTCAGGACACACAGACAAAGGCAGACACACACGGACGCACCCCCAGTACCTGGGATGTGCCTGGCACACTGCTGGCACTCAGTAAATACCTACTTAGTGAATGAATCCATGAACGCATCCTTCAGTAAATAAGTACTGAATCAGCACCGTGCTCCTGGTGCCAGGTGCTAGGGAAGCTCTGAAATACACAACGTCTTATTAGGTCAGGACCTGCAGGCGCACCCCTAGGCGAGGATCTGCAGGCCAGCACCCGGGTGGGGACGCCCAGGCTGATCCAATGTTATTTTTCCAACACATGCCACATGACGTCCAAGAGGCACATGTGATCACTTGGGGAGGGAAAAGCATTTTAACATGTTTGCCCCAGATGTGGAGGAAGGGAGAGAGGATTAGTTACCTGGTTGCCTCTGTTAGCCCCGCGGGCCTCAGATTCCCCCTTTAAGTGTGTGATGACCCAGGGGCTGCTAGGCTGGCTGTGACCTTCCAGGGGACACGTTCTTATAATTCTGCCTGGCCCCAGCCCCCCAGGCTCCCCGGTACCAGACTCCTTTCAGGTTGGCTTTGGGGCCAGGCCACAGGGCTAATGTAACCCTGGTAGGGGTGGGGTGGACTTCAAGCACGATCAAGACCAAGTGCCAGCCTCTGGCCGAGCCCAAAATCTGCCCTGCTGGCTTCTGGTTATTGAGAGGTGAGCTGCGGGCAGGAAATCTCTTATAGGTGGGTCAAAGGCTGCTAAAAAGAGGCCAGAGCTGGGGTCACTAAATGCTCACTGGGATGAAAAGCACAAGCTGAACAAGCAACAGGCAGGAAGAGCGCTGGCCATTTGGGGCTGGACAATGTCTTTTTAAGTGGAAATGTCGATGTACTTTCAGAAGGCTCCATCCTTGGCGAGATGCCAAGTCTCCCCTGGCCCACAGCCCCGGGCTACCCACGGGCCAAGCCCAGTCGAGACCAGCTCCAACGTGGCGTTAGGAAGTCAAAGGACCTAGAGGAGCCCAAACGGAGCTGCAGGCGCTGCGGCCTAGGAGGAAGAAATGTGGCTCCTTCCACCCCCTCTCCCCCCCTCTCTCTCTTTTTTCTTTTTCTCCTGTCTTGCTTTCCTTCCTTCTCTCCTCCCTCTCTTCCTGTTTTTCTTCCATTGCCAAATATTTATTAAATGCCTACTCTGTTCCAGATGTGCTGTCGGGCACTGGGGATTCAGCAATGAAAAAAAAGAACAACAACAAAAAAATCCTCCTTTGCAGAGTTTACATTTTAGTGGCAGAGATGGATAATAAAACAAATCACATGAGGGCCTCCCTGGTGGCGCAGCGGTTGAGCGCTGGGTTGCGAAGCCGCCCACAGCCTCTGCAGTGCCGGTTCGATCCCCGGCTGCTCCCTGGCCACCAGAGGAGGGTCCCACATGGCGCGCAGACCTCTCCTGCCGCCCGCTGCTCCCCTCAGCAGTGTACTTCGGTCCTTCTGCCTGCTCTGCTCCCCGCTCTGGCTCTGGTGAATTCTCTCACCCTCCCGTGCTTCTGACTGTGCCCGGTGCTTGTATAAATAAATAAATAAATCTTTAAAAAAAAAAAAAAAAACAAATCACATGAGTTTAAAAAAATTGCTATGGGGAACACAGGAGGAAGGAAGAGAAATGCAGCCCTTAGCCCAGGCAGCCTGGGGAAGGATGGTCTCACTGGGAAGGGCATCCAGGCAGAGGGCACAGCAGGTGCAAAGGCCCTGAGGCAGCAGGGATGTTGAAGGATAGCAAAGAAGTTCAAGCTCACCTGGTTCCATTCTCTGGCCAGCGCAGAAGCCCCCTGGCTGTCCCCCCAGCTTGCAGGCTCTCTCTCCGACACCTGACAAGTTCCAGCATCTACTTCCTGGCTGAGGCTGCACTTGATGCTGGAGAACTGGTGGCAAAGCTGATGTGGGGTCTGCCCACACGGAGGTGACAGTCTTGTCTGGAAATTGACACTGGGTGACTGGTGGGCTTACCAGATGCTTGTTTGGCCAGTACTGAAGGGTTTTTATGTTGGTAACTTTAAATTTTGATATGATTTCAAACTCACAGAACAGTTGCAAGAACAGCACATAGAATGCCAGTACATTCTTTATGCAGACTTGACGGCTGTTCCATTTTGGCTGCGCTTGTTTCATTGCTCATGTTCTGACCTGTGTGTGCGTGTTACATACAGTCTGTATGTAGACACGTGTGTATTCTCCTTGCACCATGTGAGAGTCACGTCCATCACCCCCTCTTACTCATAAATTCTTCCCTTTGATGTATGCACCTAATGATAGCACTTAAACATTCGCTGAGAGAACAGGTCTTGTGTCAAGCCTTCTTATCACCAAAATATCTATCAATCAACAGAGGGTTTGGAGGGGTTGGGTGGTTGCTGGCAGAGATTGCGGTAAAGGTTCCTGTGTCTGAGTTGGGGACAGCCGAGTGCAGGGCGTCCCCGTGACAGTACCACCTCAGGTGGTTCCTCCCATCTCATCCTTGTGCACACGCCCTGTGGACAGCTTCTTGCATGTCAATCATGTCTCCATAACATGGTTTAAAAACAATCTCGTGTGGAATTCCCGGAGCAAGGGCCTCCTCTTGCATGACCCCCTCATCCCCGTGTGAAGGTCAAATTCGGGCAATGAAATTGATGCCCTTCGAGTATCCAGTGCTGTCTCCTGCTGGGCCACCTCCAGTTGAGGGCCTACAGATGTCCCCAGCTGTTCCCATGATGGCTTTCCTCGCTCCACCTGCTTTTCCTGCTCTACCTCTGATTAGAGTCGTTCACCACATCTGCTGCCACATGCCCTCAGTGTCCATCATTGGGCATGGCCCGGCCCTTTCTTTTTCTGGTTCTCCCTGATGTTGACATTTAGAAGTGGCTCTGCTAGCTCATTGTAGAGTGCGCTTCCATCTGGGCTTGCCACCAAGATGCACTGGGGGCCTGCGTCTGAGCGGGTGCTGTGTTCGTAGCACCGCGCTGATAATGAAACAGGAGTCGTGGAGCAGGCTGTGGAATGCAGGATGCCTCAGTTTTATTATTGGCCTTTTTATTGACAGACAAAAGGGTGGGTAAAGCTGAATACTGGATTTTGGGCTTTAGGGAGAGTGAGTCCGCTGATATATACTTTCCTGCTCCCCACCCATGGCTCCAATCTTATTAACAAGGCTTTCCACTGATTAGTCCCTGGGGTGCAAAGCACTTCAGCCAATGCCGCCCCTCTCCCCCCTCAGGATGTATACCTATTGCCCCAGGGTGGTCAAGCATCCTGCTCTTGTATAACTTGACAGGAGCCTTGTACACGACACCCACAGGTGGAGACAGCAAAGTGCAGGGACATCCTTGTGACAGCACCACCTCAGCAGCCTGTGATGTTGGCCTGTCCTGAGCTGATCATGGTAGGTTCTGCTTCTGATGAATGGAAAGTTTATCAGAGCCCTCAAAATCAGTTCTCAAATTCCCTGTGAAACAGTAAGTCCAGAAAATCCCTTTGTTGTAAATAGAAAATCACTGCGTTTGGTGACTTTGTCCTTCTTCAGATGACAGACGAAGGATGCAGGTGGCTGAACCAGCACTCACCCCAAACGTGATGTCCACAGAGGAGACAGGTGGACTTGCCAGCAGTCCTGGACTATGGGGTCAGGGCAGAGGGTCTCTCCCCCATGGGATGGCCCTGTCCCATGCCCGCCGAGGTCACCAGGCTGGTTCCACGCTTCTTTGTCCTCTGCTCTGGAGTGGGGTGGTCATGAGGGCTGGACCAGGGAGGGTGCAGGGCCTGAAACCTCAGTGAGAAATGTTGATCTGGTTTTGATCACGTGATTAAATTCTTGTCTGCCAGTCTTTTCCACTGAAAAGGTGGCTATTTGTCCCCTGAATTATTTGTAAATAAGAAATAATTGGTGGTAACATACTTTGAGGCCCTAACTGTCTTGTTCCCCAAAAACTGCCCGGCCTGTTTTTACCCTCCATGGGATCTAACTCATCTCTCTCTGGTATGTTGGTTAGTTGGCAGGGAGACGCTTTCTTCTGAAGAGGCTTCTCCTCACGATTCATTTTTTCCTTGGTTTGCTTCAGTCAGGCGTGGGTGTTCGGTCATGAAGGGCTGGTTCCCACTGCTGAGGGCAGGAGGGACAGGGTGCTGGGTGTTTCGGCAGGTCCCGCGTGTAACACACCACCTCATTGATAAGCATCAGCTGCCTCTCCTGGTCTGTCATTCTGCAGGTATTGGGAGTGTCTTGGTGGGGGGCACTTCTGGTTTGGGGTTTCTTGGGGTACGGGTGAGGCCTGAAGCTTGGTTGCAGAGAGGGGGTTGATTGTGAAGCTGGAGGTGGGTGGCCTCATCCTTCCCCGCCAAGGCCTCCCCTGGTGGCTCAAGTGTCTTCACAGGTTGTTGGCCCCCTTCACCCCAGAGCCAGTGACCCAAGAGGGAGGGCCAGGCCAAGGCTGCTCTCCCCAGGACCTGGCCTTGGAGATGGCCCAGCATCCAATGGTCCCACCACAACCTGGGGCCAGAGGCCACACATCGTGAGTCTACCCACTAAGGGGGAGTCACGTTCCACTTTTATTTTTAAAAGATTTTATTTATTTTTCATAGAAGAACTGGGCCAGAGGTGCAGGGCAGGGGTTGGTGGGTGAGAGGATTTACCAGAGACAGAGTGGGGAGCAGAACAGGCAGATTGATTGAAATACACTGCTGAGGGGAGCAGCAGGTGAGACAGGAGAGATCTGCTGCGCCATGTGGGTAGCTCCCCGGCGGGGACTGAACTCAGGCCATTGTGGTGATAGCGCTGGGACTTAACCCCTAGGCCACCAGGGAAGACCCTTCAAGTTCTACTTTTTTTTTCCCTAAGATTTATTTATTTTTTATTTATTTATACAAGCACTGGGTACAGTCAGAAGCGCGGGAGGGTGAGAGAATTCACCAGAGCCAGAGCGGGGAGCAGAGCAGGCAGAAGGACCGAAGTACACTGCTGAGGGGAGCAGCGGGCGGCAGGAGAGGTCTGCGCACCATGTGGGACCCTCCTCCGGTGGCCAGGGAGCAGCTGGGGATCGAACCAGCGCTGCAGAGGCTGTGGCAGCTTCGCAATCCAGTGCTCAACCGCTGCGCCACTGGGGAGGCCCTCAAGTTCTACTTTTAAAGGGGTGAGTTTGAAGAATGTGTGGGTTCCTCAAAAAGTGAAACATAGGCTCATCCAATAACCCCAGAGCTCCCCTCGTGAGAATATACCCAGAAAGATTGAGAGGAGGAACTCCAAACAAGTAGGGTTATGTACCTGCTTGTGACTGTGCTAGGCAAGAGAACCCAGAAGCATGAGTGTGATCTGGTCACAAGAGGGAATATTATATAGCCATAAAAAGGAACTAAGCACCAACATGGCTACAGCAGGCTAAATGAAAGAAGCCAGATGCAAAAGAACCCAAGGGGTGTGATTCCAAAGGAAATGTCCAGGGCCTCCCTGGTGGCACAAGAGGTTAAGATGCAACCTATGAAGCTATCCACAGCCACTACAGCACGAGTTCAATCCCCAGCAAGGGAGCTACCCACATGGTGCAGCAGACCTCTCCTTCCTCGCTGCTGTTCCCCTCAGCAGTGTATTTCAGGAGATATGCCTGTTCTGTTCCCCATTCTGTCTCTGGCGAATCCTCTCACCCCCCACACCTCTGGCCTGTACCCCAGTTCTTGTATGCACAAATAAATAAATCTTTAAAAACATTAAAGGAAATGTCCAGATAAGCAAATCCATAGAGATTGCTCCAGCAGAGCGGGGTGTCCAGAAGCTGGGGGAGAGGGAAGTAGACAGAAACTGATTGGTGGGTACAGTATAGGGTCTTACTATACCTGTGCTGTGGAGATGGAAATATTTCAGAATGGGGAGAGGTAGGGGCATACGACAGGGTAGGTATGCTACTGGACCGACCACTTACAAATGGGCAGTTTTACTTTATGTGATTTCACCTCAATAAATTTAAAAAGACACACAAACACACACACACACACACACACAGGCAAAACAGTGGGCAGGACTGAACGCCAGGAAGACCAGGTAGAGGTGCTGTGCCAACCAGCAGAGAGGGGAGGTGGGCAGAAGAGGGGATGAGAGGGGACCTTGGGGTGTGGGGAGTTTTGGAAGGTTGGCACCACCTCCTGGAGGTATCAGCAGGGAGAGAAGGACAGGGTGACCCCAGCTTCTGAAGGACTGAGCGGATGGCAGGGCTCAGCGGGGGCTGGAGCACAAGGCCTCCAGAAGCTTCTGGGAGAAGAGCAATGGGCTGTTTGACTTGCGTGTGCAGTGCCCGGGGCCCTCAGGGGCTGCTCCTGTGAGCGTCTCCTGCTACGTGAGTCAGGGAGGGCGAGCTAAACATGGCCTGGAAGAGGTGACAGAGCGGCGGCCTTGGAAACCCTCCCTCACATACTGGGGGGGGGGGGGGAGTGAGCCCATGCCAGACTGGCAGCGGCGGGGCTGAGTCTGTGTGGGGCTGCATGTCACGTCCAGGGCCTGCCCCTAGCTGCACTGTGCTCATCCTCGTGAGGAACCTCCCTCGTGAGGAGAGCCGCCTCCGCCCATTTCTCTTTAGGGGCTGGAATCCAGCCATCAGATAACAGGGCCCTCCTCACTCAGCAGCCAGGCCACCACCAGGCAGGGTGGACGACACTTTGATCAGCCCAAGCCCAGGGATGTCACCAGCAGGAGGGGTACTCACTGTTACGTGAAGCCAGGTCTCAAGATAGGAGGCGGGATATTGGACAACAGTAATCGGGGTGGTTCGGGGGTATGGTGGGGCTACAGACTTAGGGCGACTTGGAGTCAAGGCGAGTCGTTTAACTTGGGATCAAGTCCCTTGACCTCACTGGGCCTCAACTTCTCTTTCTGTAAAATGGCAGTACCTGCTGCAGTTCTGTGGGACACAGACCATGAAGTGCTGGGCAGGGTGATCCCAACAGCAATGGCGGCCAGAGAGGATCTCGCCTCCCAGGGATGCCCTTGGGTGCTGGCTGAGCTTCATCTCCACCTGCCACAGCCATCTGGGGAAATGGCGCTCTCCCTTCGATTAGGGGAGACACCGTTCAGTTCACCAGAAATAGGGGGATGGTCTGATTTCAAAAACTCATGCTTTTCTTGGGGTCGTGCTCAGCCTCTCAGATGTATGGACATCCCTTCTTCACAAAGGAGGGAAGGTTTTAGAGGGAAGGTTCTGCTGAAAATGGCCACAGGATGGGTGAGGGGACCAGAGCCACCAGGGAGTACCACCACCCTGTGCTTGACTTCAGATCCTTTCATGGTCATGGCGAGTCACCTCTCAGGGGAGGGGGCTGGGCAGGGCAGGTTTGGGGTCACCAAGGAAAGGGGCCTGTGTGGGCCAGTGGACCAGGGAGGCATGTGTGCTGGGCCAGACCCCCAAGACCCTACAGGGAGGGAATGGTTGGTCAGTGCCCACATTTCTCCTCCTGCTCCTGCTAACCCATGGGCCCAGAGGACAGCAGGCCCCTACAGGTAGGCCCAGGGCAGAGGGCGGGGGGTGGATCCAGAGGAGCGAGTGGTTCCTGAACAGGCCCCGCGTCCTCAAAGGCCAGTACCCATTGCCCGGGAAGGGCTCACACCCAATGCCATGGGCTGCTGCGTGTACCACAGGTAGGCAGGGTGGGCATCCCCAGCTTGTGGCCCCCTCAACCTGCACCACTTCATAAGGGGAGGGGGACCTGCCTCCTGTGAACCTCAGAAAGCCACACAGTCCGCCTTAGAAGCAGGCCTGGCTTTGCCACGGAGTGCTTCTGGAAAGCACTACCCTGTTTCCCAGTCTTGGCCACAGGACGCTGCCGGGCAGCAGGGAGCAGGTCGAGGCCTCCCCTCCAGGCCCAGGCCTCCCCTCCAGGCCCAGCAGTCAGGGACAGGGCATGAGGCTGGAAATGGCACATCTGCCAGCCAGAGAGAGCAGAGAGGCAGGTCTCACGTGGGTCCTGCTGGGTGAGGCCAGATGTGGAGGGATGGGCAGGGTGTTCCAGGACCTCCAGGGTGCCCACTGGCACAGCCCGTGCACTTGCTCACTTCCTAACAGATCCCAAGCTCCCCCCCACCTCCCAGAGTTCAGGAAACACCCCGTCTTTCCAACCTGGATCACAGTCATGATGGGCTCTGGGATCCCCGAGTCGAACCACATGGTCTATGTCCCAGTTGTCAGCCAGGGGGACAGGCGGTGTCTGTCTGGCGGTGTCTGTCCATGCCTGGTGCATGTAGAAGCTCTGTGAAGACCCTGTTGAGAAACTGGATCAATCACTGGGCCCCTTGTCTGGGGCTTTCTCAGCTCCAAGTACAGAAACACAAAGCTGTGGTATAGTGCAGGGCAGAGCACTGACTGCAGAGGCAGGGATGACAGTGTTTCCAGCTTTTCTTAGAACATTGTTGATGTTTGGGGGAGCAGGAAGTAGAAACAAGCAGCTGCTATTTGTCAAACCTGGATGGAGGGGAAAGTTGGGTCAGAACAGCCTTCACTGCCTCACGGCTTCAGAGGCTGGCCCCTGGGGTGGGGGGACTTGCCTTGTTCCAAAGGTCTTTAGACATAGAGGGGGCCTTGGCTTCTGCCTGGGCCCTGGGGTTGGGCCGACTGGCTGCCTGGATGTTCTTCAGGACATCAGTGGCTTCCAATTGGGGAGCATGAAATACAGGTTACTAGGCCTTGCCGCTTCAAGAGGTCTGGGTCTGGCCCCTGGCAGGGAGGACCTTGGGGGAGCCCAGGCTGATGGAATGGGCTGGAGCCTCGCTGAGGGGCAGGGTCTCAATCTGGAGCCCTGGCAACCCAGTGAAATGCCCCTCCTTGAGGCCTTTGCCTGAATGAAGATAATTGGGGGTTGGGGTGGTCCTCACTAGACTTTAGATGAGTAGACAGAATTGTCTGAGTCATCAACAGCCTCTCAGAAACCAGGTCTGGAAAATGTGTGCAAGAAAAAAGAAATTGAAACAAACAAACATAAAAAAGGGGGGAAGTGTTTTAAAGACTGGAACCAATTTTGGGGTCAAACCCAAGTGCCCACACAGATTCATTTCAGCTTCTCAAGCGTTATTCTATATGATCCACTTCCTGCGAAAGCATCAGATGGCTATTGTGTCAATGGTTTCCATTTAAAAGACATCGTCTCCTAGTTTGGGGAGGTCCTACCAGAATCCAACTAAATCAAAAACAGCAATAACTGGTTTTGATTTGGAAAAACAAAACCCACAAGAAGACAGAAGCGTAAACTAAATGCTGGTTTCAAAAGGACTCTTCAGACACTCGGGAATGAGTCACTAGAGTGCCTGCCTTTCGCCCTCTGAAGAATATAGTTCTGACTCCGGCTGTGTGTCCTTGGGTAAGTCACTAAACCTCTCTGAGCCTACTGCCTCTTCTCTAGGCCGGTTGGGAGCAGGAACTGAGACTGGGCGTGGCACATCGTAAACACAAAAGTGGTAGCATTAGGTCTTATGAATGGAAGTTTTTTGAATACTGCAGGACCTGCCCTCACCATGCTTCATACCTCGGGTACCACAGCAAAGACTCCACAGGGGATGGAGGAAGCCGGGGCTCAAGCTTTGGAGTGGAGGTGATAACCGCTTCCAAAGTGAGGTTCAAGAAAGGGGAAGGGATTCAACTGTTGGAGTGATCACAATCGAGTCAAAGCCTGAGTCTCAAAGAGGCTGTGAAAAGGGAAAGTGGTCTGTATATCATTCTTCCACAGAGCTCTCTCTCTCTCTCTCTCTCTCACACGCACGCACACACACACACACACACACACACACACGCACACACACGTCTTTACTGGGCCAGTTCTGTGAAACTATTGGAAGAAAAAAAAAACTTTCCATGAGCTGATATTGAGGGAGGGTGAAATTCAGGTTTTGGAGGAGGGATTTCTAGAATGTTCCTTATCAGACAGGGCAAGAAATAGCTGGCCTGGCAGGGACCAGCAGGTGGGTCAGTCAGGGCAGTTTGGGAGAGGCTGCATTTGTGGGGTGTTCGGGAGCAGCTGTGAGGAGCAGCACGTCCAGGAACCGTTTACATCCTGTCAGAAGGCTGTGAACAGTCGCCTGCCTGTGGGATGGGATTTAAGCCGAGCCCCTGGCCTTGGATCAGAGCAGGCAGGGGCCATCCGCCGACCAAGCAGTCCATATTGGTCCGTGTCTGGCCAGCCAGGCCAAGGTTGCTGTAGGTCAGGCCCAGGGAAAGGGCCGCTGCTATCCTGGTCAGTCCATCAGCACGTCTGGGCATCCCAGGTTAGTAGGAAGAGAGAGGCCGGGGCGGTAGGCCAAGAAAGTAGTTGGAGGTCAGCATGGGCAGAGCCAAATGGAGGAGAAAGAGAGCAAGACCAGGCCAGGCCAGCAGGCCAACTTCTTGCCCTGGGCTCCAATCCAAGCCACGGCCAAGCAGACAGGCCAGGGTGGGCACAGGATGACTCTCACCTGGCCCCGGAGGGCCTGGCAGTGGGCAGGCCTCTTAGCTCAGGGCTTCCCGGCAGTGACCCAGGCTGCTGCCCGAGGACACAGACTGCTCCCCCGGGCTGTGACCTTGACTGCCTCCTGATGGGAGGGACAGATGAAGGGTAGAGGGGGAGGTGGTGAGGGCAGAGCAGCTGGGATGACCTAAGTGTCTGGGGAGCCACTTCTCAGCTGTAACACACACGCTGACTCTGGGCCAGGTTTCGCACAGACCCCAGGGGACTCAGGACGACGACACCCCCACACTCTGAGAACCTACTCCACTGGTCAGGGGCAGCTCAAAGAGATGAAGTGGTCCCTCCTAACATTCCTTATCCCTCTGCCTTGTTTTAGGTTGGATCCTCAGACATGGAGTCTGAGACAAGGGTTGGGTACCGATAGTTTGCAGGGGAGGTGCTCCCAGGAAGCACAAGTGAAGGAGTGGGGATGGAGGTGGGGTTGCTGGGTAAAGACAATAAAGAGAGCAGTTCTGGGCACGTGGCCTGCTGAGGACCTGGGGGGCCGCCTGGAGCATACCTCAGTTGTATAAGGTGAGGGTGCAGTGTGAGCCGGCGTGATAAGGAAGCTCCCTAATATGTTGGCTTAAACAACATATTTTTCTCTCACAGCCCAGAGAGAGGTGGTCCAGGGCTATAGAGCAACTTCATTAGCCTCAACACATGATTTTGTCTCAAGATCCAAAGTGGTTGCTGCAGCTCCTGCCATCATGTCTACATCCTAGACAGTGGGAATGAGGACAAGAGAGCCCATGCCTATTCTTTTCAAGGGCAGGAGCTAGTCATGGCATTTCTGCTCACATGTTAGCCAGACACAGTGGTGTAGACATTCTAGTTGCAAAGGAGGCTGGGAAGTAAGCAGTCTTATGCCCCAGCCATCATTAAATGAAGAAAGAGGGATGGATATTGGTGACATTTGTGGGAAGAGAAGTCATTACTATAGCAAAACCCTCATGTTGAAACTGCATGAGTAATATTCCTACAACTCTATCAGGCAAAGGCTGCCTGTACCCACCAGGCAGGCAGAATGGTGGCCAAAGGCATCTGTGCCCGAGTCCCCGGACCTTGACATGACAAACAGAACTTAGCAGATGTGATTAAGGACCTTGAGTTGGGACAGGGCCCTGGGCTAGCTGGGAGGCCCAGTGTCATCACAGAGTTCTGGTGCCAGGGAAACAGGAGGGCAGAGTCACAGAAGGACGTGAGGGCAACGCAGGGGTTGCGGTGATGGGTGGAGGGAGGCGCCGTGAGCCAAGGGATGCAGGTGACCACTGCAAATTGGAAAAGGCCAGGAAACAGATCCTCGCCCAGAGCCTCCAGAAGGAACACAGCCCTGCCAGAGCCTTGATTTTTGCCTGTAAGACTCACTTGGGACTTTTGGCCTCCAGGATTGTAAGAGAATACATTTATGTGGTTTTAAGCTATTAAGTTCGTGACAGTTTAGGGCAGCAGCCACAGGAAACTGATTCACTGTGCTGGGGAATGGTCAGCCCTGCCGAGGGCAGCCAGGTCCTTCTCCTTTAGAAACATGTTCCCACCGCCCTGGGGTCCTTCCTGCTCTCATAGGCACTGCTCAAAGTTTGGGGTCTTCTGTGGTCTTTAAAGACCCCTCTGCGTTCATCCTCCACTAGGCATGACTTGGCTTTCCCTACCATCAGCGGCTGATAGTTGTGTGTAACCTGGATGAATCCCAACCCCCATGGGCACCGATGAGTATCAGTCCTCAAAGAAACAGTCTTTGCCTGACGACAACCAAGGAACTTTGAGATCCATTAAAGTGGATCAGATCCATGACCTTCCTCTCCTTCCTTGTCCGCTACAGGACAGGCTCAGCCATGTCAGAACAACTCACTCTTACTGAACCCCCCTAACCCCCCAAAACTCCTCTCAATGCCCCCAGGTCAGGCTCCATCTCCCACTCTGAAAAATATTCTTTTCTCTTACTCTGCCTCTCCCTAGAGGATTTCTGAGGAGTTTTACATGTAAGCAACCTTGTTACCAATAACTTAGTGAATCAGAAGTTTCTGAAATATGGGGCGCTAAGCCCACACCTCCTGATCAAAGGCTTCATGAACGTCCTTCAGAATAAAGACTTGAGCATGCATCCCAGGCCCTGCTTCAGGGAGGCAAATGGTGTTGAGACAAAGCACTTTCCCAAGTTTGGGAGACAGAGAAATCACTGACCCCAGATCATCTGACACCAGCCTTCCTGGTTTCATTCTGGAGGATTCTGGGGACTGGACAGGACAGGGCTACAACTGTGAGATGAGTGGGCAGTTGATAATTGAGCAGGAAGGGCCTCCCTGGTGGCCCAGGGGTTAAATCTCAGCATTATCACCTCAACAGCCTGAGTTCAATCCCCAACCAGGGAACTGACCCACATGGCACAGCAGACCTCTCCTGTCTTGCCTGCTGCTCCCCTCAGGGATGTATTTCAGTAGATCTACCTGTTCTACTCCCTACTCTGTTTCTGGTGAATCCTCTCACCCCCTGTACCTCTGTCCTATACCCAAATTCTTCTATGCAAAAATAAAATATAACAAATTAAAAATGATATTAAAAAAAAAATCAAGCAAGCAGGAACAATCCCGGAGGTGAGAGCCTATTGGGATACTGGTGCACCCCTTGCCTCTGATCCTGGCCAAGAGTATAGTCTCGGGGGTGCTCCACACAGAGCTGGAGGAGACTCCTCAAATTATACATGGGGACAAAAGGCCCTGGAGCCAGTGACTTGCACAAGGATACACAGCTAGAACATGGTGGAGCCTTCCCAAGAAAGTCTGTGCAAAGGCCCTGGGGCAGAGGGAGCTGGGGACAGGGCAGGGTTATTAGCATTTGTGCAGTGGGTAGGGGTCAGGTTGTGGGACCTGGGGGTCACACTCCAGCACCTGAAGGCCATGTGGTGATGCTGGGAAGCATGGGAAGGAGGCAGAGGATGCAGAATCCTTCACCCCCTGAACCAGGGCCCCATAGGTTCTCTTGCTAACTCTTGGGTGGGGGATGGGGTTGTCCCTCCGTTGGGCTTGTGGGGCTGCCTGCATTCCTGGGACTCTGTTGGGCCTGCTTCTCTGGACAAACACTTGCAGCAGGGCGGTACATTTCCTCCAGAGATAAGGTCGGCTGGTCTCCCTGGCGTTGTCTTCAAGGACAGCTAGGGATTTGGAGCCTGGCTTTCTGGCCAGGAGGTATGGGAACTTTTCTGAGGCTAGATTAGCCCCGAGGCCACGGAGATCCTAAGGACCTAACCCCACCTTAAAGACTGCCTGGTGTTTGCAGACAAAATCCAACTGGAAAGGCTGCAACCTTTAACAGAAACCACCGTGACTGATGGCATCTGTACTTTGCTGGAAGGTCTGACCTTAAATGAGGTGACGACAGACTCCTCTAACTTTGAGGCAGAGTGAATCCAAGCCCCTCTTCTAACTTCTCTTTCTCAGGGGTCTACTTGAGAAAAATTTCCCCCTCCTCCCCTTAACAATGAAAGCGGTATTAGAACATCTCATGGGGGAAGACAGGGCTTTTTAAAGCAACTCTTTTAGGATATAATTTACACGCCACACAGTTGACTGTTCAAGTATGCAATTCCATGGCAATTGGCCTACTCAGAGTCAAGCAACTGTCAATACCAGCTAGAGGACACCCCCCGCCCCAGCCCTTCACCTTTAACCCTCCTCTCCAAGTCCCCCTTCCTGGCCTGGCCACCAAGCATCTCCTGTCTGCGGATCTCCCTGCTCCGGACATCCCCTACAAAGGCAGCCACGCCACCCCTCTCACTTAACACGTAGCTTGGGAGGTTCAGCCACAGGCATCGTGACCCGCACTTGGCTCCCTGCTGAGTCCCACAGTGAGGACAGCCACGGTGACTCGTCCTGTTGCTGGGGGCACATCTGGGTGACACCAGCGTGCGGGGTGTCACTGTGAGCATGTCTGGCTCTGTGGAGTCTGCTTTCTGTTCTTGGGAGCAGGGAGAAGCTGAACGGGCGGTGGTGGTGGTGGGGGTCACACCGGAGCTCTAGGTTTTACCCCTTCTGTGACCTGTTTATTCGCCTGTTATTTGCGTACCTGTGGAGTGTCCACTAACAGCCAAGAGTCACCGAGTTCTCGCATTCCACCCCCTGCGAGCCGCTTTGCTGGAGCTGCCACTGTCCTTACAGATCAGAGAGGCCGAAGCACCAATGGGGAGGCAGGGCTTGCCAGGGTGGAGCTGACGCCAGAACCCAGGCGGGGACCCCTCCATCCTGTTGGCCTGAGCGCTAGCCTTGATTCTAGAGTCTGGAAAGGGCTCTTCTGTTAGCCACAGAAGCGTCCTTTAGGTGAAGAGGCCACCCTGAGACCACTTCCAGCTCCTCCCCCGACGATGTTGGGGTGGGGTCATGACACTGTGTGACCTGACCTGACTCGTTTGACCACCACGCTGACCCTCAATGGCCAGCTCAGGTCCTGACCCAGCACCACGCGGCCCCACTTCGTCCTCCTGTAGAGTGTCCACACTGACGTGTGTGCAGGCCCCTGTCTCCCCATCCTGCCCCACTCGCTGAAAGCAGAGCTCCTCGATCCTGGCCAGATCAGCAGCCCCTGGGGGGCTTGCTCAAGACCAAAGCTCCGGGCCCACTCCCAGAGATCCTGACCCTGTTGGGCAGGGACAGGGCCTGAGAATCTGCATTTAAACATGCTCCCTGGTAAGGGGAGGCTGGGGCTGCTGGTCCCAGGACCCACTTTGAGGCATCAAGATGTCTGCCATGTCAGGGCTGGTCCAGAGGACGCCTCCCTGGAAATCTCCAATTGGGAGTCGGTGATTTATGGTCATAAATTGGTCCCTGGTCCTCTGCTGCCCCCCCCCCCCGTGGTGGGCAATTCTGCACCAACTTCTTCGGGAGGCGCCCCCAGGTATGGCCTGAAACTGGGGGTGCATGCCCGGACCCCAGGCCAGGCCCCTCACACGTGCCCTTTCTGATGTCCTATCAGTCGGTTGTACCTTAGCAAAAGTCGGTTCCTTGATTCTCCTTTCTGGCGGGGCCCTTAAATTCCCGAAGGACAGGAAGGTCTTGCCCTTGCCTTTAAGTCTCATGCACTGGAGAAGGAAGGGGAAGGTCCTTCTGAGAACCTCAGGGAGGGACTGCTCTTCAGCCCTGCCCACCCTGGCACATGGGAGCACCTGGCTGACACCCTGCTCCCCTGCCCCGGGCACCCCTGCCCGACGGGAGAGGTGTGCAGCCTGCGTTCTGCCTCGCTGGATGCTCGCGGCTGGTCGGCTACTTGCCACGCGCTCTGCTTTACTGCCCGTTCTTCCTGCACATCGGGATCTTCCCAGCAGCCCCCAAGGCTCGCGGTGATTGCACTTGCTCTATGACGGGCAAGGGGCGCCTACAGGGCGAGGGACTGGCCTTCCACGCAGTGGGCTGGCATCTGGGAGACAGCATTCAATATTTGTCTTTATCTTTGTGACTCATAATCTGACTCTCGCTTCAGATAATCCCCTTCAGTCCCTTCCATTTTGCTGCAAACGGCGGCATTTCATCTTCTTCATGGCTGACTAGTATTCCACCGTGTGGCCAGACCACATCGTCCTGATCCGGTCCTTCATCCGCGGGCACTTGGTTGCTGCCGTAGCCTAGGGATTATAGTTAATGCCATAATGAACATAGAGGAGCGCCTCGTATTGCAAGCTGATAGTTCCACGGCCTTTGGATAGATACCCAGGAGTGGCACTGCTGCCTTTCCGAGGATGGTCTACACTGCTTTCCAGAATGGCTGCTCCATTTCACATCCCCACCAACAGCATCCCTTCCCTGGGTGCCCTCCTCCGGGGGTGGGGTGGTATCTTACCACCTGGATTTGCATTTTACTAATAAGAAGTAGCAATGAGCGTTTTTCCCGTGATAATGCTCATCCTGCCAGCCATCTGCATCTCCTCTCTGGAAAAGTGTCTATGCAGGTCTGCCATTTATTTTTTTAATTGATTGCTTCTTTTTTTTTAAGTTGGGTATCAACCCCTAGTCAGTTGTGGGATCCACAAATACCCCCTCCCATTCAGGAGGCTGTCTTTTTATTTTGCCAACATTTTCTCTCATTCTGTAAAGCTTTTTTATTTATTGTCATCCCAGTTGCTTGTGTTTCCCTTGCCACAGGGGTTGAGCCCCAAAGATGTGCCTCTATCACCACGGATGTCATGGTCTGTATCGCCAGTGCTTTCTTCTGTATATGGTCTTTGGCCTGACAGCCAAGTCTTTGATCCATTCTGAGTTGGGGTGTGTGTGTGTGTGTGTGTGTGTGAGTGCAGGTAGATATTAGCTTTCCAGGTGATTCTGATGGGCCTGCAGGAGGGGACCCCATGGTCCCCGGAGGCTGTCTTAAAGGCAAAAGGGAGGGAATTCATCACTTGGGGGGACCAGGGCCAACTGCATCTGACCCAGATATGTGGGGTCACTGAGACCCAGCCCCGCCCCTGCACAGCTGTTCTTGGGGAGAGCCAGGCACCCGGCACACTTGGCCTTCCTGACCCTTCAGCAGCTGCTCTGTGTTGGGCTGCTCTGGGAATTTGGGGCCCAGGAAAGTGCCGGGGCTGACATCCGGGAGCAGCTGGTGGGGTGGGCCACCGGGCCATCTGGGAGTTCCCAGGCCGCAGAGAACACTTATGTAACTGGCTCTGAGGGAAGTTAGGGCGATGGATTAGCTCTGGCCAAGAACAAGCTGAGCATTCCACACGCTGGGCAGGCAGGCGGGGTGCTCCACAGGCAATCCAATAGGGGGACCTCCTCTTCTTCATGCCCCCCTTCTCCTGCCCCAAGTGCCCCACGTTGTCAAGGACAGAAGGGCAGAGGAGGAAGGTTTAAGCTCTGCAGGGGCAGAGCTCTGTGCTCTGTGGCCCACAGGCTGGACACACAGTAGGTGCTGCAGAGATGTTTGTTGAATGACAGCCTGCAGGTTCTGCCAGGGAGGGGTGCCCGTACAGAGCAGGGCCCTCAGACTGCAGTCCCAGAACTGGCAACTTTAGCTTGCTGGGGAGCTGGTAGTAGCACAGATTCCTGGCCCTATACCCCAACCTTCAGAATCAGAAACTGTGGGTGGGCCCGCAGCTGTTTTTACAGACGCTCTTCAGGATGCCCCCCAAGTGTGAGAATGACACACTCCTACCGTCACCCCGGCTGTGCATTAGAAAAACCCACCCCGCCTGCTACCTCCACAACTGCCGGGTGCCAGTCCTGGAGGGGCCCCAGCATGTGGGTGCTTCTGCAGAGGCTCTTGGGCCTCTGATTTGGATGCAGGAACACAGGGTGGGTATCCGAGGCCACACAGGTTTGGATTGAATCCCAAGCCCCTCTTCTGAACTGGGACACTTTGGCCCAGTCTCCTAAAAGCCCGTGCCTCCGCTTTTTCATGTGCAAACTGAGGACAGTAACAAGAAAACCTCCCTCATGGGTGCAGTGGACATGAAAAAGGTTCATCTGTGCCAAACGTGTCCCCAGTGATGGGGTGCGGGAGCTGTGGGGGAGTCACCATCATGGCTACAGCATCACCATCGCCACTGTTACCACTGCAATCACCACCTCGGCTTCTACACCACCACCACCATTACTACCACCAGCACCACGCTTCCCACCATCGCTGCCGCTCTGGCCATTACTGCGGTACTGACAGCTGCTACCACTGCTGCTGTTATGCCCACTCCCCCCAGATCACTGCCAAGAACAAGCTGAGCATTCTACACGCTGGGCAGGCAGGCGGGGTGCCACCAGTTTTACTGTCATCGTTGTTACAACTGTTACCAGTGCCGTTACTGCTGCCATTGCTACCACTACTAGTATTACCTGTGACTCCAGTGACCACTGTGTTACTCGCCCCGTCCACTGCCTCTGGTACATTATTGCTACTTACTACCATTCCTACTTTGTCAGGCAGAGGACCTTTGTTCTCCGGGTTTCTTCCAGGAGAGACATCAGCCCTCACATCTGTCCATGGAGTTCTGGGCTCTGGGAGAAGGAACTCAATGAAAAGTTCTGCAATTTGTAGACCGGAGTCCCTAAGGCCCTGATGCTTTTGACTGGGTCCAAAAGGACCCAGGGAGCCCTTTGGAAGCCCTTTGGAAGTCTGCGTCCGGGGCTCAGTGACCTGGCACTCCTGGGAGCCGTGGGCTGAAACCCCCTGGAATGCATCTGCCTTCTGCCCCAGACATTCATGAGGGTCAGGGGTGCCTCTGTGTAGCCACGAGCTCCGGTCACGTTTCAGAGGACCTCAGCCAATCTCTCGTCCTTCCTTAGCAAACAGAGGGGATTTATGACAGAGGTTTCTTCATAGTGCCTCTCCCTACCCAAATCCAACCTCCGGGCCAGAGACAAACACAACAGCCTCTCCTGACTTTCAAGCCAGGGAAGGAAAGGCCTCTGGTTTTTTTTGAAAGGCCTAAGGTTTACCGGAAAATGTCGGCCACGTTAAGCTGTGGTTTGCTTTGCATGTTTCTTTAGGAGAAAAATGAACCTTAAAAAAGAACTTTACAATGAACTTTAAAAATTCAGACCTTAATCCACAAACCCAGATTTAATAATTGGATAAAATCTCCTCCAGGGAGGCTCTGGCGGTGGGGCTGAGCCTGGCTGGCAAATCCTATTGGAAACGGGGGTGGGTTAAGTGAGGGCCGCAGAGAACTGGCCTCTCCACTCTGACCAGTGGAGTCACTTTTTGGAAAAACAACACTAGAGGTGTGGATGTAAGCCAGCCATGCACACGCTCATGTGCTTTTCCCTGACTTTATTGTCAAAGTTCTATCGTGACGTGGTCATTAACTCACGCTTGGGAAATGGCGAAAGGAAGAAAATCTGTTCAGAGAGTATTCTTCTCTCGGAATTTCCCTTCATTTTTTTTCCTATGCATTCAAAGACACAGATTATGGCGAACTGCAGATGACATGTCTTTGTTTAGCTTACGATAAGGCTCTTTATTTCTCCCTCACCCCCAACCCATAATTACCTAGACTGACACTACCTGGTCGTTTTGACCAGTCAGACTGGAGGTGTCTCTAACCCTGCCTTATCTGTCTGTGCAAAGTCCGTGCACCTCCAAGTTCCCTCCACCCACTCTCTCCACCCTCAAGGCCACCCCCATACCACCACCAAGCAGCTGTCCGGTGCACAGTGGAGAGAAGTGCTTTGAAATAATTGCCTGTAGGTTTCTTACCAGGACCTGCCGACACACCGCTGCCTGCTTTCCTGGCTCCCAGTCCATTTTGCACGCGGCCCTTGGAACACGCTTCCAAGATGCCAATCTGACACGTCACCCCCAGATGGAAACCTCCAGGGCAGCAGCCCTTTGCTTCTAGCATAAAGACCAGAGTCCTCCTCCAGGAAGCCTCCCTTCCTGCACACACCACCGCCCCCACCTGCTGGCACTGTGCACCTCTTGCTGTCTGGGTGTTTGTGGAACCACCGTGGACTCCTCCCCCCCAGGCTGAATGTGCCGTGAGGGCAGGAATTGTGACGCCCTGGGAATCACACTCTCCCCAGGCTCAACCACAAGAGGCACTCTGAAACCAGATCCATGCATGGACTGAATGGGAAAGCTCTGGCCATGGGTCTGTGGCCCGGCTTTACGGCAGCTCCAGAGTTCACACGCCAGGCCTCTGTTTCCACAGTCCTTGCCTCTCGCTGGGGAGCAGGATCTGTGGTCACCGGCACCACGCATCCTGAGACTCCCACAGTTGCTGGCGACGTTGACTTGGATGCTGGGGACACTATGGTCACTGCGATCTTGTTATTAGGCAGACAGAGTAGTTCTTAGTCTGACGTATTTCTGAGGAAATAGATCAGCGAAAGTAGAGACTAGGGAAGTGGTCCTCTGAAATTATCCTCACTCATCCTCATCCCTTGCCTCCAGGGAGTGAGGGGTGTGCCAAAGGCTGCCTGAAGTGCAGTTTGAGGAGAGCAGTCAAGGCTCTCTGCCCTTGTCAATGACGCGCCCCTGGGGCCACTCTGAACACAGCTGTGAGGTGAGCCCAGGCCGCAGACCGGGTCCATACAAGAAACTGCTGGAATCTCCCACTTGCCAGCTGCTTCTTTGGAGCGCGGCTCTACTTCAGGTTTAGGGCACTGAGGCCCTGGGGTCAACAGAAATGACACAGGAGGCTGCTGTGGGGTGACTCTCATGAGTAAAATGTCCCCCGGGGTTGGGGGGACCCACCTCTGTCTGCTTATACCTTGGGGCTTCTTGCTGCCTCCAATGTCCTTCTGCTTAAAATAATAATTCTCCTCTTCCCAAGTGGCAGGTGGTAGGGTTTGCTACTCTGGCTTTTGGCAATGAAACAGGAGGAAAAACACACTCACATGGTCTGGAGGGAAAGCACTTGGCTGGACGGCAGTTTTGGACCTGGCTCTGAGCATCTGTGGCCCTGATTGAGAGAATGATGACATGTCCCAACCTCGGAATGGGTGGGCCTCATTCACAACAATGTCACCTCCCTTATTACAGAATTGGCTGGTGCTGAGCCAATGTTTTGGGTTCTGCTGGTGTCTCTGTGTTAGAGATACAGGTAGGGGCATCCTGGGCCCGATTTACTCATAGGAGGATGGATGGATGGATGGGTGGGTAGATGGAGGATAGATGGGTGATGGATAGATGAAGGGAAAGATAAGTGGGTGGCAGGATGGATGGATGGAAGGATGGATGGATGTTTGGACAGATGAATGGATGGGTAGCCTCAGATGCAGGCTGGGGAATTCTACAAGTTCTGGGAGCAAGTGGGAAATTGAGTCCCTTCTACTCTCTGAAGACCCCCCCAGAACTGATGTTTTCCCCCACTTGACCAGCATAATGTGAGATGTATACAAATGGCCTTTCCTACCATCCTGCCCACTTAAGCAGAAAAGGGATTTGTTAAAAGGACACTGATGATTGCACAGAATCTCAGGGAGAGCTGAGACCAGGAAGGAAGGCTCTGCAGCCAGAAACAATGTGATCCCACACAGATGGTCTGGTGGGGACTGCCTGCTTGTCTGCCCAAACTATCCTGGGCAGATAGTTTGCCCCAAATAAGGCCTTGTGGTGAAAGCTCAGACTCTATTAATCCCACACCTGGAGTTACCAGATAAAACACAGGGAATTCAGTTCACTTTGAGTTGCAGAAAAACAATGAATCATATTCTAGTAAAAGTATGTTCCATACAATATTTCATTGTTGTTACTATATTTTGTCTAAATCTGGCATTTATACCCACTAACCCTAAAGCCTCCTCTGTTCTCCTGAGAGAAGTCTCTGCACCCCAGCTTCCCTGTATCAGGGGCTGTCAATTCAAAGTCATAGAAACATGTCACATGCATGTACCTTAGCTGCAAGGGAGTCTGGAAAAGCTAATGTCAGATACTCTAAGTTTCTGCTGGGACTGAGCAGCTCTGTAGACTGTTGTCAGCATCTGGTTTAAGCTTCTGCTCTCCCTTTATCTGGATGAGGAAAACAAGCAGGCTCCCCAAATCTGATAAGTGTTCCATGAGATTTGGCTTTGGGAGCATCCTTTCCTCGACCTATTTTCTCTATCAGAGGATTTCATGAGTCTGTTTAGATACAATCTCCACTGAGAGGAACTAAGTCTCCTTGGAGAAATGGCTGATTCCAGGGTGGGGACCAGGAAAGTACAAGATGAGCTGGGAGCATTACCTTGCGCCAAAGCAGATGGGGCTATGTCCAAACAAAGAGAAGCCAGCTGGAAGAGACGCCCACTGCTCTGATCTGGGACAATTTGAACATCAAAGTAGAACATGATAGCACAGCTTTATAAATCCAAGGTTGTACCCGTATGTGTGTGTATGTCTATAATATATATGTATATTAACCATGATATGACATGGTATATAAAGCATATGTTAATTATATTTTAAAAATACATGCATGAATATATAAATGAATGGGGAGAAGGGACACTTTCCCTTACAGAATGGAGCCACTAGTAAACATGGATGGGCTTGTAGAATGAGAAGAGTCACATTTGACAAGCATCGTTAGATACCTGTTTCGGGTGCGAATCATCGGAGAGGCTAGAACTGGTATGTGAATGTTTTATGGAGAACAGGATGTTTGCATCATCTCAACATGTCTCTCAACAAGATAATTACTCATTCCCCCCACTAAAAAAAAAGGAATGTCACAGTGGCAAGTTTGGCAAAAACAATTTACCTAAGAGAGCAAAACCTATCGCTGGGCCACAGGCACAGAGCACACAGAACATGCCTCCTGCCACCTGCACCGGGAAGGACATGGCCTCGCTTCTGTGAGATTCCTGACAAAGAGGTATAACTTGAATCTGATAACAAAGAAACATTAGGAAGATATAGAGGGAGGGACATTCTACAAAATATCTGGCCAATAGCCTTTTTATAATGTCAACAGGACAGAAGTTGGTAATAATGTGAACAGCTGGTCCAGGTCCAAGGCCACCAATAAGACAAGAAAACACTGCAACTCAGTATCTGAGAATTTCTTTTTCCAAAAAGGACAATATTAGGATGATCAGCAGAAACCAAATAAGACCCATCACTGATGTAATGCATGGATGTTAATTTCTCAATGTGGATCTGCACACCATGGTTATGGGAGAAAATGCCTCCTATGAGTAAGAGAAAGCCCCTTTCTTAGGAGACATACACTAAAGAATTTAGAGGTAAAGGGGAGTACATGTCTGCAATTTCCTCTTAAATAATTTGAAAAGAAAACAATCAGGTCAAATGTTAATTTCTGGATAATCTGAGTGTAGATTAAATGGGAATCCGTTTACTCATCATGCAACTTTTCCTCAAGTCAGGAATTATGTCAAAATAAAAAGTTAAAAAACAAATGAAAAAGTCTGTCTAGGAACTCAAATGTTAAAATGGATCCATTGGTTCTGCTATCCTGCTGTACCTCCTCTCCTGAGGGAGAAGCCAGAGGAGTCGGGGCAGCTGCCTGAAGGCCCAGGGCAGGGTGTGAGAGGGGGAAAAGGAACCTGGGAATGCAAACTGTGTTTGCTAAAATGATGCTGTAAGAGCAGCAGGAACCAACACATGTGTAGGTCACATTTACATGTGCAGGCCTCCAAAGGCTCTTTAAAAACGACGTTAACTTGGGCCTCCCTGGTGGCGCAAGGGGTTAAGATGCAACCTATGAGGTTGTTCGCAGCCTCTGCAGCATGAGTTCGATCCCAGACAGGGAGCTACCCACATGGTACAGCAGACCTCTCCTGCCTCGACTGCAGCTCCCCTCAGCAGTGCATTTCAGTCAGTCAGTGTGCCTATTCTGTTCCCCACTCTGTCTCTGGTGCTCTGGTGAGTCCTCTCACCACCCCCTCCCCACACCTCTGGCCTGTACCCCAGTTCTTGTATGCATAAATAAATAACTCTAAAAAAAGTTAACTTGTTTGATCCCATAACAACCATAGGATCATCTGGTTCCAGGCTCTTCTCCTGCCCCTCAGAAGTGACCTGTTGGGAAGATTTCAAAGGTCCAAACCATGAGGGGTTGAAAAGGAAAAAATGCAAGAGCACCAACTAGACACACTCACTAATTCTGGGAGCTCTGTCCTGATGGAGAACAGCGGTGAAGGGGCTTAAGCAAAGACCCCAAAGGGCGAGCGGCAGCATACCCACCAAACTTGCATCCTGTGAGCGAAGCTCTCACATGGACCATCGGCCACCACTGCTTGGCCTCCAGAGCAGTGTCTACTGGTTGGGTAGGACTGAGTGGTATCACCCCAAACTCATGTCCTCCTGGAGCCTCAGAATGTGACCTTATTCTGAGATAGGGCCTTTTCAGATATAATTAGTTAAGGGTCTTTGAGATGAAATTATCCTGGATTTAGGGGGCCCTAAATCCAATGACTATACTTATAAGGAGAGAAGATGCAGAGAGATACATGGAGAGTCCACGTGAAGACAGAGGCAGAGACTAGAGGGGCGAAGCCACAAGCCAAGGGACAGCGGAGCCACCAGGAGCTGGAAGAGCAGGTAGGATCCCCCTTAGAGCCTACAGAGGGCAGCACCTGCCAACACCCTGATTTTAGACTTGTCTTCAGAATCAGGAATGAATGAACTTCTATTGGTTAGGCCACAAGACTGTGTTCATTTATGACGGCGGCTCTCAGAAACTGGTGCACCAGTTGTAAGTTCACAGGAGAATGCACCTTTCCCACCCAAGGGCTCTTCTCTCCTTCCTTGTCAGTGGGATTTGCAATGTGCTCAGTTAAAAATCCATCTCTCCAAACTCCCTTGCAGCTCCAAGAGGCGGCGGAACCCTCTTCTGAGGGTTCTGAGGCAGTTTTGGTGCCTCTTCTGGAGAACTTTTGTACCAGAGTACAAATTTACTGGTGCAGGGAAGAAGGAAAGAAGGAAGGAAGGAAGGAAGGAAGGAAGGAAGGAAGGAAGGAAGGAAGGAAGGAAGGGAGGGAGGGAAGAGCTGGCATGGAGCTGGGCTCAGCAGACACTTCTGAGAAAGCTAGCATCTCCTTGCTTTTCTGATTAGTCTCAGACTCAGGATTCTGCCCCCAGTCTTGGCAGGGCAGCTACAATCAGGCTGGCTACTCTATTCATGACCCCAAACTCCTGACAAGATATACAGCACAACTCTACAATGGTCTCCAAAGAGTCGAGGCAGGAATTGCACTGGGGTGAGCATTTAAGAGGGAGGGTCCAGCACTGTGTGGGTCTCCTGTGATTTACAGCCTTTTCCCAAAGACAGCCAGTCCGTGCCATGCAGAACATGAGAACACAGGAGCCAGAAAGTGAGACAGGAAATCCCAGAAAGGAGAGATTGCAGACAAGGAAGGTCAAATTTCGCGTCTTAGTTCTGCCTGTGTCACAGGCCGATCCCTGAAGTGTGTTTGCATGGAACAGACTCCACACAGAGCAGCGAAGGCCAACAGGACTAAGAGCATTTCAGTGCAGGGCACTGCGGTGGTGCAGAGATGGGACTGGAGTCCAGATGGGTTCATTTTCTGCTCAAACAAAATATACCCATCTAGCATTCCCATGATGCATTACTCAAAACATCCAAGACATAACCTGAAATTACCAGATACACAAAGACGCTAAAAAGTTTCCATACTCAAGAGAAGGGAATCAGCAAGTTACCGCTGTGCACAGACTGCCTGTTTTTGAAAATGAAGGTTTATTGGAAGTCAAGCTCACCCACTCAGTTACCATCTATGGCTGCTTTTATGCTCCACAGCAGAGTCCACACAACAGGGACGCCTGGTTCATGACCCTGATTGTTTATTGCTTGGGTCCTTTCAGAAAGCATCTGTGAGGCCTCCACTGGTGGCGCAGTGGTTGAGCGCTGGGCTGCGAAGCTGCCCGCAGCCTCTACAGCACCCATTCGATCCCCGGCCATCGGCGAGGGTCCCACATGGCACGACAGACCTCTCCTGCTGCGCCCGCTGCTCCCCTCAGCAGTGTGTTTCGTCAGTCTGCCTGTTCTGTTCCCTGCTCTGGCTCTGGTGAATTCTCTCACCCTCCCGCGCTTCTGACTGTACCCAGTGCTTGTATAAATAAATAAACAAACAAACAAACAAACAAATAAATAAATCTTTAAAAAAAAAACAAAGAAAGCATCTGTGCACCCCTGCTCAAGAGAAAAGACAGTTTATGGTGGGCCTCCCTGGTGGCACAAGTGGTTAAGTCTCAGCCTTATGAGGCTATCCACAGCCTCTGCAGCACAAGTTTGATCCCTGGCCAGGGAGCTACCCACATGGAGCAGCAGACCTCTCCTGCCTCGCCTGCTGCTCCCCTCAGCAGTGTATTTAAGTAGATCTGCTTGTTCTGCTCCCCACTCTGTCTCTGGTGAATCCTCTCAACAACCCCCCCTTCGTGCCCGCACCTCTGGCCTACCCCAGCTCTTGTATGCATACATAAATAAATCTTTAAAAAAAAAAAAAGACAGTCTATGGTGACTATCCCGTGATGACCCACATTCTGGAGTGAGCGGATAGAGATCTACGCTGAAGTCAGAAAGGGAAGGTCTTTGAAGTAAATGACAAAATAACAGATTTCACAATTAGAAAGTGTATGTTCTATAGCTGAAAAATACAGCACTGGAATAAAAGGGACAGAATCAGCTGCCATAGGACTCTGCCCTCACCACATCCCTCTATGACCCTATGACCTGCTAGACCTGATGTAGTCATCTTGCAATCCTAAGGACAAATGACACGTGCTGAGGGATGCAGAGCAGGACGTGGGGAGGAAGCTTGTCACTGGGGATTCCTGAGCACTGTACCCTGGGCCTGCAACCTCCTGCTGTGGCCAGCTCTGTTACATGCAGCCAAATGGATCCCAAATAGACACCCTGACACATAAAATCAGATCAGCTCCTGAATCACATTCTGCAAATAAAACTGAATCAGCAAGTCTTAAAAGAGAGGCATGCTTATTCGAGACAGTGTACACTCGGTGCCTGCCAGTACCTTGCATTGTGCTGGACTCAACACAGGTGAGTTCCTTTCATAGCTTGCTGTGCGAGGCGGGGACAGTGGGCCTGGGCTGGTGACTTGGGAGGTAAAGTATACACGCGGGGCCTCAGTCATTATGTGTATGAGAAGGAAAGCAGGGAAGTTTCCTTTGTGCTGTGTGCTGGCAGGCCAGCCTGGTGGGAGGCAGAACCCCAGGGGGCACTTTGCCCACCACAGTGCCAGACCTGGCACTGACAGACGGAACTGGTGAAGGGCCCGTCTCTCCGGTTCCTGGATGAAGGTTGGTAGCAGTTTGGTTGGCCAAGATGAAAGAGTAAAAAGAGTGTAATGAGGTTTTTCAAAACCTGTTCCCTCTGGACCAGATTTATTTATTTTTAAGGGCTTAAAAGATGTTTAAGCCCCAGCGGGTGTCTAGGATGGGTTTTAGTTTGGTGTGAAAAGTTGGAAGCAAGGTAGATAGACACAACAAAACAAAATCAGTGCAATAAAATACAACAGTTTTAGGACCAGCTACATTTCCTGTTCCTTTTTGAGAAGAAATGGCCATGGTCTGAGGATTCAGGATTCCATAGCTTCCTGGGTCCCTGTCACTGCTTGCACAGGGTAGGGTTGAGGAAGGAGGGTCTCTGCTGGGAGTCAGCCTGAGGGAAGGGTCTTAAAGTTGATCTAGCCCAAGGTTCTTCGAGCTTCTGCTTGTATCCTTCCAGGGATGGAGAGCTCACTCCCTTATTGCATGGACCACTTGACCTTAGGACAGTTCTGCCTATTAGGTACTTGCAGAAAGCCATCTCCCTGTGCCAGGCACCCACTGGCATTAGTTATATGTTGCAAAACAGTGAGTGTGATAACGCATGGCAGCTGTGTGTGATCCTCGTTCTTCTCCAGATGATAGCTGAAAAACAACGTGCCCGACCTCACACAGTCAGTAAAGCTGGGATGCAAACCCAGGTAAGTCTGAGTCCTGGTTCTTGATGTCACTCCACTCCAAAGCCTTGTTGACCTGATGACAGTTCTCAGGGCCCCTGGCCTCCCTCTTTCTACCTTCAATCTTCCTGTTTTTTTCCACAGTTGTGCCGATGGATCTGGGGACACGCATGTGATCCATTTGTGATGACAGGGTCTTAAACACAGGCTTCTGGGTGGTACCAGCAAAGATTTTCTTCCCTGGAAGAAAAGAAGCTTCCTCCACTCCCACCCTTTCCCTGTCTCAAACTGTGTGAGGGGCCAGTGTGTGTGTGACCCGGGAGATCTGGATGTCTGAGCGATGATTCCCAACCAGAGCAAACACCAAACCTCTCCCCACCCAGAGGGCTCCTTAACACCCAGGGTGCTAGCCTCACACCCAGGCACGACAACTCAGTGGGTTGGGCTGGCCTCCAGAATGGAGAGAAAAATTAATTTCAGTTTTTAAGTCCCAGAGCAACAGGAGCAGAGTCTGCATTTTGACTTCCACCCCCCTTCACTCCAAGGGGTGGGTGACCGTCAGGGCAAGGCCTCTGAGAGGCTCTGGACCCATGCCCGGCCTGTGATTCCACAGCTTCAGAGACATTGCAGATGTGTCCATAAAAGTTAAGTCACAGGAATGTTTAAGAAATCAAACCAGTTTTATTGAAATAACAGCAACGTGGTCCCTGTTCATGCAAAGCACACAAACAATTGACAATAAACCTTTGTACGTAGCAAGTAGTAAAATACATCATTTTTCATAGAAAAAAGCACACATGTAAGCTGCGGGCTGCGTGAGCCTACAGACAATATGAAAAATCAGAACACACGAGGGCAAAAATGTGAGGGAAATAGAAACTTTGCATATGGGGGCAGGGAAGGTAGAAACACCGCGGGCCTGTTTCTCTGCTCGCTGACCGCGGCTGAGCACCCATCACGTACACAAAGTTGGAGGTGCTCCTGGTGATGAGGGCTCATAATGCATAGTCTTATCTTCGTATTCAGAAGAAAAGTGGCCCCTGGTTTCCAAATGCTCGTGAGGATGAGAAAGCGCGAAGATGTGGCTCTGGGTGAGGACTTCATCTTGCAACAGGGGAAGGCCAGCAAGGCTCCGGGCACCGGGCGGGAGCTTGATTTTAAAACAATGGGGCAGACTCATGCTGGAAGTTTCGGATTCTCCCTGGGGTCGGCCGCCTCAAAGTCAAACCCCATTGAAACAGCCTGGGACTGTCACTAATTCTAAACCTTGCGGGCTTGGCAGAAGACTGGCAATGAAGGAGAAGTGCAGCGAGGGTCTGAGCATGCGGCACCCAGTGGGCAGAGTTTGCAGGCCCTCGGATCTTTGGCAGAAAGGAGACACAGGATGGGACAGGCTGAGCAGATTCTTCTGCTGACTCCTGGGCTTGACTAGCCGGCCAGTCAGTGACCACGAGCCCACACGCACCTGATCCTGCTAGTCTCGGCTCCGTAAACTAATAGTTTCATTGCTTTTATTGACTCCCTAAAAGGGCCTGTTGTGAGGAGCTACTTCCCTTCAGTTTCTGCATTGATCAGGGATGCACTCAACGACGACACTCAATCACTCCTCAAGCAGCGTTCCTCGTCTAAACCATCTCGGTTTTTGAAACTTTCTGCTATTACCTCTGCCTTCAAAATATTTTCAGGGAGAGTGAAATCCTATTTGAAAGTGGCGTTCACAAAGCAGATAGACTGACCAGCCTGGAGGCACCTCCGGCAGAGAAAGGCAATTTACCAAAGGGGCTGCCATTTCACTGCGGGCTTTTGCTCTGGGCTTATGAAGAGCTTTTATAAGGTGACGGATGCCCGAGAGCGCCATGCTCCTCGCACTGAAGCCGGGAGAACATGTGGCGAGACTGGCTGCACAAAAACAGGAAGAAAAAGCCTCCTCGTGTCTTCCTGACTCCAGTTGCATAACCACAGACTGAGCCTCTCTCCAGAGCCATTACCCTCTGGGAGGAATGCGCTGAGGAGCCATCCCGCCCCTGCACAAAGCAGCTTGCTGGGGGCTGGAGAAGCTCCACTTTAAGATTTGACTTTGAAAACCAGCCACCAAACAGCCCTGCTTGGGCTGTTCTTAGACATCCCAGTGGAACCAACAGAGACCAGGAGTTTTGTTTTGTTTTGTTTTGTTTTAAGTGGGTTTCAAACAGAACCGCTTGCAAGCAGAGACCCTGTATGAGACTGGACTGTCAAGGTGTCCAGGGATGGCGCGGAGCCACTGGGTGGGGAGCGAGAAAGGGTCCTGCCCGTTAGTCCTCAAGACCAAAGGTCACGGCCTACATGGACGGGCCACATGACGGACAAAGGGAAGGACAAAGATGAGCGAAGTCTCTGGAATGAGCGCTGAACTCTAAACAAGCAGCTCTGCTGTGGAGGTGACCAGCCTGCACGGGGCAGGACACCAGCAAGGACAGGTCCTTGAGCCCTCCTCCCCAGCCCCCTTGTTTGGCCCATTTGTCTGACCAGCAAACATTAAGCCAATTTTCCCCCATTAGTCGGGATGGACGGGGGTGTTCTAATTGTTTAAATAGCAACCTCTGTCCCCTTCCTGACCGCCCCCCCACCCCGCAGTTGCTCAGTATACCCCTCCCGCACCTGAGTGCCCAGACATGGGTTCCTGTCCTCGGCCCTGCAGGTCTGCGGCCATCCCTGCACACATAAAGGAACACATGGGAGGAACACCCCGTGGTTGTCTGTGAAGTAGCGGCCGCAGGGGGAGACCCCAGGCCCCAGCGGGACTGGCCCTCGGTTGTCAGGTCAGGCCCCGGAGGAGGCTGTTGCTCCACAGTGCGGACACAAGACAAAGGCACAGAGGAGGTGACACTGAGCGCCGCTCAAAGGAAGGTGCTCTCTGTGTGCCCAGCCCACCCCCAAGTGACAAGATACAAACAAAAAGCAAAACCCCGAAGCCCTCTGGAACACACCCCTGCTCCCCGACACCAGGATTCACTGTCTGACCGCAAAGATCCGGAAGGCCTTCCCGTCTCGAGGGGTCCTCAAGCTGAAAGAGAAAACGAGGCGTGTTACCGAGAGGTCTGAAGGGCCTTCTGCAGGGCTGGCGCTGGAAGGGAGCACTGGAGCCCCCCTGGGTCTCCGGTGAAGAACCAGGGCCAGGGAACCCAGCCCCCACTACCCCTCCTCCCCAGCAGGGGCTGGCAAGAGCCTGTCCTGAGCCAGCTCGGCGGCAAATTCCATACTCTCTGCAAACCGCCCTGGATCTAAATCTAGGTCAGGGCTGTTAAGTTATTTTCTTTTAGCCCCAGATTCACTGGCCCCAGTCTGTCTGCATTGAACTCACCCTCCAAGACCTCCGCCTGCTTTTTCACCACTCCATCAACCCAAATAGCGGCCATCTGGTCGACAGCTTTTCTAGGCGTTGTTGCAACAGTGCATGTGCCATGATTATTAAATAGAGACCCAGAAGAATACAGTGCTGAGCACAGTGTGGGTGCTGTGAAGCTGCCTTGGACCTTCTTCAGGAGAGGGCTATCGGGGTCCCGGTTTTGCAGGCGGAAACTTGGCAATGAGAAATGAAGGGACATACCCTAGGTCACCCAGCTCAGAAGAACTATGGTTTTAACATAGACAGTAAATCCCTCAGCCGACTGAAAGCCATTTACAGTGTTCATGAGGCACGGCAAACCATGAAATTCGCCCTTTTAAAGTGCCTGACTCAATGATTTCAGTCTTTTTATGCGGTTATGCAACCATCTCTACAATCCAGCTCTAGGTTGTTACCCTCACCCCAAAAAGATCTTCTGCTCCCACCTATAATCACTTCCTTCCCCTTCCCCCCAGGCAACTTTTGTCTCTGAGGTTTTGCCTATTCTGGATATTTCTTGCAAATGGACTCAAACACTGGCCTTGGGCATAGCTTCTGCCACTTAGCGTAGTATTTCTGAGGTTATTACAAGAGGGAGCAAGTATCAAGTATGCCATTACTTTTGATTGCCAAATAATATGCCACCATATGGAGAGGCCACATTTTGTCTATCCACGCCTCAGTTAATGGACATTTCAATTCTTTTCACTTTTTAGCTGTTATAAATAATGCTGCTGACACTTGTGGAAATAGGCTTTCAATTCCTTTGATATAACTAGGAGAGGAATTCTTAAGCAGCATGTTAAATATATGTCCACTGTTTTAAAAAACTGCCCAAATTTCTTTCCAAAGCAGCCGCACCACTTTACATTCCTTCTAGCAGGCACAGGGGCTCCCTGCTCCCCCACACCCCAGCCAACACCAGATACTGCGGGTTTGACTCCCCAAGTCCACGTAGTGACTGTCTGTACCTCAAAGGTTCCTCATGCTTTTTATTCAATTGCATAATATCCCACTGTATTAAGGTATTATAATATAATTAACTGAATCCCTATGAATAGAAATTTAATTATCTCTAATATCTTTTTTTTGCAAACAATGCTACAAAGAACAGCACTGTCCTTGGAGCTTTCTGCATATGTATGAGTACACCTGTGGACAAGCCTAGAGGTGGGATTGCTGGATCAAAGGATATACATATGCATTTGTGCTCTGGACAGCTGCTCAGAGTGCCCTTAACAAAGGAAGTGCTGGTGGACTGCTCCTACCAGCCAAGCCTGAGGCCCCTGCTCAGAATGGCACAGCATGCCACTATGGCACTGAGAGTTCACTCTCAGCCCGTCTAGCTCAGGAATGGCCTCCAGTTGTTGTTATAATTTGCATCTTGCTTATTATGAATAAATTCATGGGTAACATGAACAGCCCCGGCATGAGTGAAGACTGATTTCCTTCAGCATCCTCCCTCTAGATAAGAGGGGCCCACATTGGAAATTGAGGACTGGACAGATGGCCATGGTTCTGGGGAGCTGCTGGAAACAGCCAGTACTCCTTGGGGAGCAGACTGCTTGGAATTCCTAGTTGTTTCCCCTGCTTTTGCCATGGCAGCTCCACACTCTTGGCTACCCTGGGATTGAACTTGGGAAATATATATCAGATGGAAGCACTTGGTGCTGTGGAGATGGGAAGAGAAGCTAAGAGCCAAGACACAGCTGAAAGCTCGGCTTCGTGGCCCCGGGCCAGCAGCTCCCCACTGGGCACGCGAAGCAAGATGGGCCGCCCAGGGAATGGGGTTATTCAGGCTGCCATCGGTTTTTGGAAGGCTCAGAAGACAACAGGGCCCCCCTCAGGCCTCCAAGCTATATGACTCCCTGGATTGTCTAAGTGCATAGTCTGGGGGAAGTGCCCAGAGCCACAGGCAGAGGCCAGCCTATATTTGCAGGCCATGTGTTGCTGAGGACCAGGCTTTGTGTCTCCTCTAACTTCCTATTGGAACGTCTGTGGCCAGCAGTGTCCCAAACTACCCAGGGACAAGGGGTTCAGGCTGCCATCCAGACAAGTTTCCCCAAAGCACCTGGACATCTGAACATCTTGTCCAGACCTACGAGGCATCCCAGCTGGACAAGGCATCCACCTAGGGCAAGAGCAGGCCCTGATGAACAGGGTATGGATTTAGCACATTGAAAAATGGGTTGTTGACTCTGAGGGGGCGAAGTGACAGCACCAGGTGTTGGGCCCATCTGCTGTACCAGGCAAGGAACCCCCTGGTTTGGGGTGTTCAAGAAAGACTTGGGTGACTCCCCATTTGCTCACACCTCACTTACTAAGCTATAGTTATGATAGATACTCAGAGAGCTGTGTCTTTTGATGAAAGACAGGTGTGGGCTGACTCCACCCTCCTTTCTCAACCTTCTCTCTGATTCTGGAATGGTCTATAACTCCTATACCTACATGAAGGGAGTGTAAACAGACACAGCATTTCTTTGTAATTTTCATAAAAGGTATGGAACCATTTTAATAAAGGCCATTAAAAATTTTTCATAAAGCGTATCAGAAATCCCTCATTCTGGGGCCTCCCCGGTGGCGCGGCGGTTGAGTGCTGGGTTACGAAGCTGCGCGCAGCCTCTGCAGCGCCGGTTCGATCCCCGGCTGCTCCCCGGCCACCGGAGGAGGGTCCCACATGGCGCGCAGACCTCTCCTGCCGCCCGCTGCTCCCCTCAGCAGTGTACTTCGGTCCTTCTGCCTGCTCTGCTCCCCGCTCTGGCTCTGGTGAATTCTCTCACCCTCCCACGCTTCTGACTGTACCCAGTGCATGTATAAACAAAACAAACAAACAAATAAAATAAATAAATAAAGCATGCCCCTAATTTAAAAAAAAAAAAATAAATAAATAAAATAAAATACATTGTGTAGGGTTAAAAAAAAAAAAAAAAAGAAATCCCTCATTCTGAACTCAGCAACTTGTCTGTCATTCAACCCATATTTACTGGGCACCTACTATGTGCCAGGCACTGGAATGGGTGTTGGAATCACAGGGTGAACAAAACTGATGGCGTTCTCACCTACATGGAGCTGTAGTCTGGTGTGGGAGGGGCAAGGAGTAAACAGCAGAATAGGTGAAAGAAATCATTTCAGTGATGAGTCCTGGGAGGAAAATGACATGGGGGAAGGAATCGGGCCAGGTCAGATCAGGGAGACAACACAGGCAGAGGGCAATACGGACTGTGGTTGGGGGAGTGCTCCTTTTGTGGGGCAGCATTCATGTTTACATCTGCATGACAAGAGGGACTCAGCCACTGGAACACACAGGAGCTGAGGAGGTCTGGGACTGGTAACAGCAGGTGCAAAGGCCCTGAGGTATGTGGGGGGAACAGAGAAGCTTGGTGAGGCAGAGATGTGGTGATGAGAAGCAATGTGCGGAGAGGTGGAGAGGCAAGAGCAGGCAGGGGTGGTAGACTTTAAACAGGAGAGACATAAAGAGCTTGATTTAATGGCTGTGGCTATTCTACCAAAAGGAAATGACTGAGGATCTTGTGAGGAGAGTACATGAGTGTGGGCAAAGATGGTTTTTGCAGTGTTGCTTACAATAGTAAAAGAAAACCAAGGAAATGACGCAGATGTCAATAAACTGGGTGAAGAAAGCACTGTCACTGCACACACTAGGACATACAGCCTCAGGGACCACGGCGTGGCTACATGAATGTGGCTGCAAGAGGCAATCATGACCCACTGCCAACCAAAAAATACCACACACAGAATGACATCATTTGACTCCATATTTGTAAAAACAGAACAAAACCAAAAAATCCCCAAATAAAATATCCATGTGTCAACAGAGAATTCTGGAAACATACCAGGTCCAGAGGAAAGTCACCCACCTTTGCATACAGGTTATAGTTGTTAAAACCAAAGACCAAGGATGCTATCTGTCATGTAGGTATATTTCCCAATCTCCTTATAAATTTGTCTTTACAAACAGGCCTGGTCTAAGCAAAAATTCTGAATTCATATTTGCCCTGATATCCAGCTTCTTCCCGAGAATATTCAGACAAACCCGGGGCCCGACACCAGAAGTGCTTCTGGATACTTTTCCCTTCCTCTGATCTCCTTCGGGGATACCCACATGGGGCAGAGGCTCCTGGCCCTGACATTGTCCTAATCTTGCCTGGCCACCTTTCAAAACTTTCAGGAAATCCTCTTTTAAGAAGGGGTCATTGCTAAACCAAAACCACTTAGAAGCAGAACTGGTTCTTACTGAGTGTAAATTCTACTCAGGAGGTTTTGCTTTGTGTGATGGATGGGTTTCCCCAAATTTAGAACAGACTGTAAGTGGTCATGAAATACCCAGTGCCCACATCTCCCTTGGGACACTCTGAGGCCACTCTAGGATCTCAGCAGAGGCCAGGGACAGAGTCAGCCCCTGGCCCAGGCTTGGTTCCCACGGTCCCTAATGGAAACAGACTTGGGAATTTTCTCAACGCAGGCTCTGCGCAGGGAGGACTGCTGAGGTCCTATGAAACAAGGGGCGGGCATGGCATCTACTGGAATCACCAAGGACCGTCAGATGGTCCTGGCTCCTGCGCCTCATGGCATAACAGGGACACCCTGTGCCTGCCTAGTGGCATCATTATTTCTGCAGCGTCTGGTCCCCACTCCTTGGCCAGACCCACGAGGGCAGAGATCTGGTTGTGTGTTCCCAGCTGGGGCTCCGTGAGGGCTCAGCTGTGTGAGGTGGATGAGGGAGTACCAGAAGGATGGGCGCCAGGATGAAAGGATACTTTCCTGTAGATGCTTTCTCCCCTGTCCTAGAAGATAATTCACACAGGCTATTTCTTATGATAGAGTCACTTGGCCCATAGTAAAAGAACTATGGGATCTATAACAGACCATAGTCATGAAGTCACGACAGGGCACCAGCTCTGATGGAGGCTAACAAGGCACCAGCTCTGATGGGGGCTAACTGTGAGCTGCTGGGGAAGGAGGCCTCTGTGCCAAGCAACTCCTTAATCCTCACAGCAGCCACTGACCAGAACGAAGCCAGGGGAGATGCTGACCCCAGGGCATCCAGCAAGGAAACAGTAGAGCTGGTCCCATACCACACACTGTGGGCGTGTGCCCTCCTGATACTGCCTGTGTGGCTCCAAGGTTCACTCACCCTCCATGCTTGCAGGGTGCACCACTGTTTCAGTGCCCGTGACTCCCAGCGCAAGTGCTGCCGCACCTATGCAGCAAGTACTTAGTCACAGAATATCAGCACCATGAATGGCGCTGACTCTGCATGGGATGAGGTTCCCTTCCCAGCCCCCCAGATAGCAGATGTCACCCTTGGTTGCCTTCAGGCCCCTGGAGACAGGGTCACACACTGCTGAGCTTAGCCCTGGGGTTTCTAGCTCAGTAGGCCTGGGCTGGGCCCCACTCTGCTTTGCTAACCAGGCTCTGATAATCTGGATGCTGCTTGTCTGGGGAGCTCATGGTGGGAGGAACCCCTGCAGTGTCATCTCCCCGGGGTACAGGTGCTCGCAACTTTCCCTTCATAGGCAAAGAAAGTGCAGGGCAGCAAGGTTGATTGGCTCAAGCATAATCACAATCTGCAGCCTGCAGGACTTTGAGGGGTGGGCGAGACACTGGGGAAACATACTGGACTCTTTCCAATGGTAAGGCCTGTGGCGCCATACTGGGGCCCTGGAAGGCTACCAGGTAGACTGTGGCAATGCAGGTGGATCCCTCAAGTACAGAGGAAGAACAGGCCTCCTGGGGGGAGTGGGTGATGTCTGTGGGAAAGAATCCACCTGGGGGCCCTCTCTCTTGGTCCCCTGCTCTCCCCAGTCCTGCCAGTCCTGTGGGGACTCACAAGAAGCCCCAGTGGGCAGCCTTCACGCAGCTGTGATGTTCTCAGGACAATAGGCAGAGGAACAAAGGCAGGGGCCCCCTAGACACCCCAAATACTGCCTTCTCTTAAAGGAGTATAGAGAAATCAGGAGACTGGTGTTCTGGGATTTCTTTCTAGCCGGGCCAGGAAATTCTGCCTCATCAGCAGCTTCGTTTCCCTCCCATTAAATCAATGCAATTTCCCCTTCATAAAGCTTTTCCCAAACAAGGTCGCAAATGTTGAAGGAGAAAACAGAGACACCATTAGACTCAGCTGCTGGGCCTGGGGGAGAACTATGGAGTTGGGAATCGCCTGAACCTGGGGGGTCTTTCTGTCCAGCATCCTCCAGAGGGAGGGTGGGCGAGAGAGGAGGGGCAGGTCATGAACAGGAAGGACTGAGCTTTGGGGTGTCTGGCACACTTTGTGCTCTTCACTGTAGATTCTTTGTCTGAAACAGGCCCTCCAATGTGAGATCTTCAGTGCCACTCTCTGTCGTGGCTGAGTTGTGACCCCTTCAAAGTCCTGTGTGGGAGTCCTCACCCCCAGGACCTCAGACGTGAGTATACCTGGAGGGAGGGTCTTTAAAGGGGTGAGTAGGGTAAAATGAAGTCACTAGGTGGGCCCCAATCCTTCTAAGAAGAGTAGATCAGGACACAGACGGGCATGGAGGGATGGCCCCGTGAGGACACGGGAGCAGAGACCTTGGGAGGAGCCAGTCCTGCCCACAGCTGGGTCTTAGGCTTCCAGCATCCAAGACTGAGGCAACCAATTGTTGCTGAGGCCCCCAGCTGGGTGCTTGGTGGCCCTAGAAACAAATACACCCCCAAGCTGGATCTACTCCCCAGCAGGTGTGATAAACATTTCCATTTTGTGCCATGCTTGAGATCATGGGGCTCCTGAGAGGAAACCCCAGGGCTGGGTGGGGTCTCTGGGCTCCAGGCCTGTGGCTTGCCACCATGGACACCGGTGACGCACGTGAGGATGAGCAGCATGTGCCAGAAAGCATATTGGCAGCCTGAACCAGGGTGGGGGCCCTTCCTGGAGAACATTCCGAAAAGGCATGCCCAAAGCCTTAGAAGTCTGCACAGCCTTTGACCCAAAAATGCCACTTCCAGGGATTTAAGGAAGCGATCACAGTGCAGGCCTTTTCCAGTAAGGATGCCATCGGGATGACCAGCAGCCCCTGGGTGGAAAGAATGTAACTATCTGACCAAGGAGGGAGGTGGCGCTGGCTTGCCGTGACTCTGTCGCACTTAGGGACATGGGGAGCTGGTTTAGGAGCAACTCTGTGACCTAAAAAGTGTAAGGACAGAGCCGTAAACACGACCCCACACATGGAGTGCTCCAACTGCCAGGCTCTGACAGGCGTCTCAGTTCATCCACCCAGCAGCCCTGTGAGGTCAACCCAGATCACAGACCTGACACAGAGGCTCCACGGGCCACAGTGGAGAAGCAGATCCCCTGCTGGACTGTACCTCTGGCTCCCGGTTATGCAGTAGTTTGTAGCCACAGTATTACGAAGTACATGTAACTATCTTGTAACTAGAACTTAATCCCAACTTTTTTTGGGTTTTGGTGGGGAAAATATTTGAACAATATGTGCACACATGTGAATGCATGCACACACACACAAACACACATGCACGCACGCACACACATGGAAACAGGGGCCAAGGTGTATATACCAAAAATCTACCAGTAATTTTCCCAGGTGACAGGTTATACAGATGATTGCTTTTTCTGGGCTTAGCTGACATTTCTAAATTTTCAACAAAAGCACTTATTGGTGGTAGAAAGAAAATAGTCCTTAGTGTGGGAAAAAAGAGAAGAAAAAGAAAAGAACGGGCCCGCCCCAGGTGTTCTGGTAAGAATGACTACAAGCCGGGCCTCCCCTGGTGGTGCAGCAGTTGAGTGCTGGGCTGCAAAGCTGCCCGCAGCCGCTGTAGCGCTGGTTCGATCCCTGGCCACCAGGGAGGGTCCCACATGGCGCACAGACCTCTCCTGCTGCCCTCTGCTCCTCTCAGCAGTGTACTTCTGCCTGTTCTGCTCCCCACTCTGGCTCTGGTGAATTCTCTCACCCTCCTGCACTTCTGACTGTACCCAGTGCTTGTATAAATAAATAAATAAATATTAAAAAAAAATAACTACAAGCCTGCTCAAGTTTGAGGTGCAAGGACAAAGCACAGGCTGGCCTCCCAGGCTCCCGAGGGGCCACCCAGGCTGGCCATGAGGTCCAGAGTCCAACCCCTCCTACCTTTCAGACTGAACGCCGTTTCTCAGTGAGCCCACGTAGGTCTTCTTTTTATCCACCGGCATCACGTCTACGTAGCCCCCGCTCTCGTTGCTGACGATGCCTGCGTGCACAGCGGCCTTACAGATGCTAGAACTCTGCAAGCACAGGAAGAGGTGTGACCAGTGTGGCGACGGGCTCCTGCTGGGGTCAACCATCATCTGGATGCCCAGTGGATGGGGTGTCAGCAAAGCCACCCCCTAGAAATAGTCATGATCACCTTGATTGGTCCATCGTCTCTCCAGAGTAACCTGGCATCATTCATATAGTCATTCATTTGTTCAACAAATAATGTCTGAGCAACTACTATGTGCCAGGTGTTGTATTGGATATAGGGGAATTCAGCAGGGAATAAAATAAAGATGGCTTCAGTGAGACAAGAGACACAGACAAGTGAACATATACACAAATACACAACTCCCACTATGAAGAAAATAAAGCCAGGTCAGGACAGCAAGTGATTGGGTGGGGGTGGGGGTGGTCTTTTGAAATAGTTACTCAGGGAAATGGCTCTTAATGCCAAAGTGGAGCTCACATCTGAATGGCAAAAAGGAATCAGCCACAAGCCTCCCTGGTGGCGCAAGGGGTTAAGCATAGCATTATGAAGCAATCCGCAGCCTCTGCAGCACAAGTTCGATCCCTGGCCCGCCAGGGAGCAACCCACATAGCGCAGCAGACCTCTCCTGACTCGTTCGCTGCTCCCCTCAGCAGTGTACTTCAGTCAATCTGCCTGTTCTGTCCCCCACTCTGTCTCTGGCGGGGATTCATCTCACCCCCCCCATCTCTGGCCTGTACCCCAGTTTTTGTATGCATAAATAAATAAATCTTTAAAAAAAAAAAAAGAATCGGTCACAGCCTTCGGAATTGCAGTGGGCAAAGCATCCCAGGCAAAGGGAGCCACTCATGCAAAGGGCCTGGGTAGGAATGAGCTCATCATGAGAAAGATGGGTCACTGCTGGCTTTGTTGGCTTTGAACAAATGAATGACTATGTGAATGACGCCAGGTTACTCTGGAGAGACGATGGACCGATCAAGGTGATCATGACTATTTCTAGGGGGTGGATGGAGGAGGGGCCACAAGCCAAGAAAAGTGGGTGGCCTCCAGAAATAGGAAAAGGCAAGAACATGCTTCTGCCCTAGAACCTCAGGGGATGAAACCCTGCTGACACCTGGACTGTAGATGGCGACACCTCTCACACCTGCCTCTCCTGCAGCTGCCCTCAGACTTGCTGAGCTCTAAGAGAACATGTGTATAGGATTCGGCCACTAAAGCAGAGGGCATTTATTTCAGCAGCACAGGAATCTCAGACTGCTTCCAGTGCTGTTTTACAGCAAATATGTCCCTGTCTTAAGCCCCTTATTACATTTGAGGACTTCAATTATACAGAAAATAGAGGCATCAGGAGAATGGCATCACAGACACACTCTGACCCCTTGCTGACTTGCCCTATATGACAAGCTTTCCCTCCCCCTGCATACCCTGCCCCCATTCTCTGGAGGATTTCTGGACACCAGTGACACAGACATTTTCTATGATGACATCGAATATGGAAACCTTCAACTTCCAGCCAGATCCTTCTCCGTCTTCTGATCCTCCTTTATCAATACACCCATCTCTATCCCTGCCAGCTGAGCCAGCTCTTCTCCTCCTTTTCTCCCTTCTTCCTCTCACACTAGCCTCTCCCACAGCTGCCCTAAGGGAACATCTTGTCCCCTTTCCTTTCCCAAGGCTCCAAGCAGCCAAATATCTGAGTATTTATTAATAACCACTATCAGCTGGGAGCTGGTCTCAGGGAGGTGGAAGCTGGCCCTGGATCTCCCACGTGATGGTGTATGGCCTCAGATGACCGGTTGTGACCTTCAGAGCTTCTATCTTCTCAGTAGGAAGTGGGGGTTTCATAGGGAAGACCTCTGAGTATTGACAGGTTGGCCTGTTTTGAGCGTTCTAGTGCAGTAATCTCCCAAGGATCCTCTGAACAGGAAGGAGACTGGTGTCCTGGAAGGTTCAATGACTTGCCCAGAGCCACTCAGCTTTGTGACAGAGGCAAAGAGCAGGGTCATGACTGCCACAGGGTCAAAGCTGTGAACATGTAATGACAGTGGAGAGGGCTTACGGGGTGAATATGAAGTTTAAATAAAACCCAGGTTTGCTACAGGCCGGCACAGAGAGAGTGCATATAAGACAAATACCATCTCAATGCACAAAATTCTCCAGGAAGTCTTCACTGTAACCTAGGGGTCCTCACCATGCAGCCCTGGACAGTAGCAGCAAATGCTCCAGCTGGGTACTTGTGAGAAATGGAGATTCTTTGGCCCCAGGGCAGACCCACTGAACCTGATAATGGGCTGGGGCCTGGGAGACCTGAGCAAGCCCTCTGGTGGATTCTTTTATTATTATTTTTTTAATTTTATGTTTTTTACATAATTTTTCATTTTTTCACAATGTATGCATTTTTATCTTGGTTATAGTCCCCATACAATTCCCACCCCCCCTCCCCCGTTTTGATCCTACTCCCTCCTACGTCCCCCACCCCCGTGGTGTGTCTCTGGTTTATAGTTGCTGTTGATTTTGATTTTTACTTTATTATAATTAGTCTTTTTCCTGGTTCCTTATTTATTTATTTATTTATTTGTGTAGTCAATGGATATATTTTTATTTTTTTCTAAATTCTTTTTTTTAATTTAAATTTTATTTTTATATTCCCCATACAATTACAACCCCCTTATTCTGACCCCAATCCCTCCTTTCCCCGCCCCCCATCCCCCATAGAGTGTCTCTGGTTCATAGTTGTTTGTTGATTTTGATATTTTCTTTCTTATAGTTATTCTTTTTCCTGGTCCCTTATTTAAGTTTTCTAGATTCCTGCTATGAGTGAGACCATCCAGTATTTTTCTTTTTCTTTCTGGCTTATTTCGCTGAGCATAATCCCTTCCAGCTCCATCCATGTTACTGCAAATTGCATGTGTTTATCTTTTTTGAATGCTGAGTAATATTCCATGGTGTATATGTACCACATCTTCTTGATCCAGTCATCTATTTTTGGGCATTTGGGCTGTTTCCAAAGCTTAGCTATTGTAAAGAGTGCTGCTATAAACATAGGGGTGCAGGTGCTCTTTGGAATTGATGTTTCTGTGTCCTTTGGGTAAATACCTAGGAGTGGAATTGCTGGATCATGTGGAAGCTCTATGTTTAGTAGGTCAAGAAATCTCCACACAGCTCTCCATAGTGGTTCCTGGTTCCTTATTTATGATGCAGGCAAGGTTGTGAGACCCTACCCATCCACCAAGGGAGAAAGATAAGAAAACTTAGATACTAATGGGGAAAAGCTGCCCCCACCCACACTGGTAAATGTCAGAGCTGGGGTTTAAACTCTGCTGCTCTTTGGCCTCCTCTGACTCTCCTCCTGCCTGCAGCTCACCGTGGCAGGAGGCCCTGCCAAGTCAGGCACTCCACAAACTGGTAGGGACCGTGGACACCCTGAGGCCCTTCGAAGGCCTGGAGACAACACCCCCAAATAAATCTCTTAGCTAAGCAGACATTTCCATAAGCCATCATCATTTTCCAGAATACAGAGTGACCTGGAAATGCAGCCAGAAATGAAGCTTTGAATCCTAGGTTGCGTTCTTCTTTCCCTTCCTCCTTCCTTCCCTTTCTCCTGCCTTTCTCTTTTTTTTCCCTCCGTTCTTTCTCCTCTCTGTCTTTTATTCTCTGAACAATGTCTAAGCATTGACTTCCATAGTGTCATCATTTATTTATTCCTTCAACAAACACTGATTGAACCATTATTGTGCCAAGTTAGGTCCCAGCACTACGGTCCCAGAGTCCCTAACCTAGTGCACAAGTTAGTTAGACTGCGCCAGGGGTTTCATCTACACACCCGCAGGCACCAGTGAAATTATGAGTGCAGACTCATTCAAGCAGGGTTGACTAAAGCAGGGAAAGAGCCAGCCAGAACCAAGACACACCCTCATTTGCATCTCATCTTGGCCCTGTGCTAGCTGTGTGATTTGGGGCAGGTTATTCTGAGTCTCACTTTCCTTCTCTGTAAAATGGGGATAGTGGAGTTTTTTAAAAATCTAAAACATAGAAAGTGTTGATTAAGAGGTAGTTTAATGTCATTTGTAAGTTTTGACCAACTTTCTCCTATTTCTTTATATATATATTTTATATATATATATAATATATATATTTTACTTATATAAGAGCTGGGGTATAGGCCAGAGTCACAGGAGGGTGAGAGGATTCACCAGAGACAGAGAGGGGAGCAGAACAGACAGAGGGAAGCAGCGGGCGAGACAGGAGAGGTCTGCCTCGCCATGTGGGATTCTCCCTGGCTGCAGACAGCTTCACAACACTGAGCTCGACCTGCTGTGCCACTGGGGAAGCCCTTTTTTTTTTTTAATTTTCTCCTTGCATTTCTAATTTTGCTTCTCTTTATGGTTTTAGTTGCTGTGTTGTTTGGTGCATACAGATTTGATTTTTAAATCTTCATAAATTGTATCTTTTGTGCCATTGCATGACAAATTGTGTTGTCCTTTTCAATAGGTCTGCCTTCAGTTCTACCTTATCAGGCAGTAATCATGCCACTCCTACTTTATTTGTTAATTTCTTTGTATTTGGCTGGAATTACTTTATTCTGGTTCTTTCTCTGCCCATCCTTTATATTTAAAGCCTATTAAAATCAAAGATACTATCTTTTTTTTTTAAAGATTTATCTATTTATTTATATAAGCACTAGGTACAGTCAGAAGCATGGGAGGGTGAGAGAATTCACCAGAGCCAGAGCGGGGAGCAGAGCAGGCAGACTGACGAAGTACACTGGTGAGGGGAGCAGCGGGCGGCAGAAGAGGTCTGCGCGCCATGTAGGGCCCTTGCGCAACGGCCAGGGATCAAACCAGCACTGCAGAGGCTGCAGGCAGCTTCGCAACCCAGCGTTCAACCGCTGCGCCACAGGGGAGGCCCCAAAGATACTATTTTTTAATAGCAGACTTTTTTAAACATCTAGAGTAATAACTGATATACATTATTTTACTCCTTTACTGAAGTTTCATATCTCAATTTTGATTGAGCAACTTTCAAGAAAAAAGACTCACTTAAAAAGGAAAAACAAAAAGGTTAGCCATTTAAGTTACGTTGACCTTAGAGAATTCAGTGACCTCACATTTTCAAGAATCCGGAACAAATGAAAGCAGATGGAGGCAAAGATGGTAGTGGGAGGTGAGGAGAACAACAAAAATGAAGATGAAGGGGGCCTCCCTGGTGGCACAAGGGATTAAGTCTCAGCACTATGAAGCTATCAGCAACCACTGCAGCACAAGTTTGAACCCCAGTCAGGGAGCAACCCACATGGTGCAACAGCCATCTCCTATCTCACCCACTGCTCCCCTGAATAGTGTATTTCAGTCAATCTGCCTGTTCTGCCCCCCACTCTGTCTCTGGTGAATCCTCTCACCCCATCCCCACACATCTGGCCCACACCCCAGTTCTTGTATGCATAAATAAATAAATCTTTAAAAAAATGAAGATGAAGAAGGGTGGAATAAAAATGTTAGCTGGGGATGGGTGATTCTGATATCTATTCATGGGATTTGAAACCCAGAAGCCTCCCTGAATAAAAATCCCAGCTGGCTCATTCTACAGAGAGGTAAATGACTTGGCAAGAAGATCAGAGTTTTTCAGGCAGAGCTGTGACCACATGTACATCTTCTAGGTCACCATTTACCAAAACCCTGGAGGTATCAAACTATGTCCTGGAGGATTCACTTTAAAAAATCCAGGCTCATGCTTCCTTACTAAGGAGGGAAGAAATGAAAGAACAGATATAATGAGTGGTTCTTGGCAAGTAGTAAATCAGGAGTAATTTATATTTTGGGACTTTTAGTTAAGTACATGACCAAAAGGAAATGCAGTGAGCGGAGTGGACCAGCATCTATAAATGCGTCAGGAAAGTGAGAGAGATTATCTGGGGAACTAAAGTATGTGGTGCATGAAAACCTTTTCATTAAAAATGTCAGCGAGGAGAAAGGCTTCAACTTATGAAATGACCACAGCTGTGTCATATGTGGTACACCTACATCTATATTCCTCATTGGCAGGGGAAAGTAGTAAAGGCTTTATAAATGGGAAACAAGGGCAAAGGTTGCAGAAACAAGTGGTCTAAATTTAGGAAGGCCCAGGGTGGAGATACCAGGTATCCAGACCTTGGGATGTGCTTTCCGTGGAATTAACAGGCTGGGAGAAGTGATCAATAAAAATACCAGGATACTCACGTCTGCATAGATGTTCGTTCCAAACAGAGGAGCCCAGTAGGATGGCTCATCTTTGCAGAGCGCCGGACAATGAACTCTGAAAAACAAACAGCATTTACATGATGGTTACGGATCAGCAGAACTGGAGAGGTGGCTGACCTGCTTTATTTGAACTTCAAGATTTAAGCACATTGATACAAGGAAATTATCATAGTTTCTCTTGAAGAAATAAAGATACCTTTCCCACCCTCACTGGGGTAAAGACATTTTTCTTCTTAAACAATGCAACAGCACAGGGAAGCCACTTACTGGAAGACAGGCACAAATAATGAGGTGAAAGGGAATAAATATCTACGAGAGGTGAATGTGGGATTGTAAGAAGCTATACTTGCCTTTCTTGGGTGTTGGCCAGTTCAGACTGTGGGTACATTATGGAGATTATAATCAATAGATTTAAAAGCCAATTCCCTGTGTGGGAGAGGAAAGGGTGGAGGGGCCTCACCTCAGTGAGTCAGAATATTCCAGGGAGGGGGCACTGATAACCTGAGGCGGAAAGGGTTAGCTCATGACTGTGTCAGTCACCACATCCCTGCCCAGGGCACAGGGGATGAGGAGAGTGTCTCGAATTGGAAGAGGGTGGACCGGAGGTGGTTTGAGGGATCCAAACCAGGAAAAAGTACGAGCTTTACTTAAGAAAGGGTGTTTTGTCTTGATCTGGAACAGTATACCATAGGCTGTAGCCCAGAAACCAAGAAACCAAAATGGCGGCTAGACTCCATCTGGCCCCAAGACAGGCAGGTTCGGGGAGCAAAGAAAGCTAGTGAAATTGGTCCTGTGGAGGTAAGGTAGATGGCAGGGGTGGATGGAGAGAGAGAGGGAGAGAGAGAGAGAGAGAGAGAGTATGTGGGTGCACATGCACTTGCACACATTACTTAAAAAAGAAAAAGGAATTTGGGAATGAAGTCTCCTACTTTTAGAAGAATGAGTCCAAAAGTCACATTTTGGATACTTGTATACTGTCAACTTTTTCTGGAATTATTTCCTCCTGCTTCTCTTTATTACTTGGAAAAATCTATTGAAGCTAGTTATCACCACCTGAATATTCACAGTGGGGCCCAGTCTGGTGGTGAGGTAGCCCAAGGGGCAAGGGGGTAGTGAAGGGGAGAGGCCAGGGACCCATCCAGCCCCCCCATCATTCACAGCACCTTCCCGGGGCTCTGCCTGCTCACATCTCAGGGGTCTCCACCTACTGCTTTTAAGAGTAGTATTTACCTTCCAGAACCAAGGCCTAGTACAAGGCATCTCAGGATGGTAACTTATACTAAGTATCTTAGAGACAAATCTTACAGGACACCCCTAAAGTTATCCAATTACCTTTTGGATGGATGCCTGTAAGACCTACTCAGATGACGCACTGAGATACAGCTACATTATGGCACCATGGAATAAGAAGCCATGGACCCGCTCAGCAAGGCGGGAAAGTCTCAACAGCATCACACAGAGTGAAAGAAGACAGATAATAGTCTACCTGCTGTGGCTCCATTTCTAAGAAATTCTGGAAAAGGCAACATTATAGAGATAGGAAGGAGATCAGTGGTTGGTAGGGATATGGGGGGAGGTTACAGGAAAGAAATTGACCTCATGGAACTTTCTGGTTGTTGAAAATTTCTTCCCTCTGGATGGGTGGCATGACTATCTGCTTTGTAGAAACATTTGGAATTACCAACTCAGTAAGTGGCTTTTGTGTGCAAACTGCATCTCAATAAAGCCGGGTTTTCAATGTGCTACTTCTTAAGTGGTTTGGAGAATATACCAGATCAAGTACAAGAATCAGTGAACTGATTTTAAGGGGACAGGAACCACCGGGATCCCACAGTTATCGACTGACCGAAGAGAACAAAATGGCACAGCTCAAGGCTTGATTGGCCACGAGGTACAGGAAGTCAGATGCACCAGTGTCGCTTCTCTGTCCAGGGAATCAAGGCAACACCAAGTGTGTCAAAGTCACTTTCTCTGAGCTCCCTCAGCAGAGGGGAAACAGGGCTCAGAGACTTGCTGCACACAGGGTGCACCCAGAATCTTCTACTGATACCATGCCCAGCTGGCCACTGTGGGGATTCAGATCTCAGTGGGCTGGGCAGGGGCCCTGGGACTCTGCTTTTTAATGCCACAAAGGGATTCCAATGTGCTGTTGGGGTTGAGGCCCTGTTGGGGAATGGTGTAATGGGTCCTGGACATAGTGGGTGGGCACATACTAGAGGCCCTTCTAGAACAAAAGGCCCCCTCCCCACAGGGCACAGCACCTTCTTCTCTCAGCCCCAGTGTTTTCAAGACCAGATGCCAGGGAGCCTTACCTCGGGCAGTGGGTCCCCGACTTCTCAAACGGGCAGAGCTGAGCGACCGTGGTATAGCAGTCCAGGTCCTGCTCTGTGGACAGGACACATGAGAAAAGGGTCAGGACACTGGCCTGTGACATGGGCTGCTGGACAACCAGGTCCTGGTGGCTCCCTGGACCCTCAAACAGAGCTGGTAAGTACCCAGTAGGGCCAATGAACCTCACCTGGGGTCGCTTGAAGGACAAGACAGAAGCAGTGACTGATGTTTGTACAGGTCAGAGGTGAATTTCCTCCATGTTTCTCTGGGGTCCACTAATGCTCATCTGCATAGTACTTTTTGATTCAGAAGCCCTTTACCTCATTTAGGGCATAATTATCCTAATTTTATGGATGAGAAAACAGGTACAGAAAAGCTAAGACCCCCCCTGAGACAGGGGGTTGGGTGAGGGCCCTGCTCTCCCACCTACAGTCTAGAGAACCAAATCTATCCCTGCCCAGGGGCAGGCAACTCTCCTTCAAGGTCATATGCTGTGTTTAAACCAAAGATTTAAGAAAACAGTTCCAACGCTGACCACCTGTGGTTTCTGACATCTAATCCAGGACTTGGCAAGCTTTTTCTTAAAGGGACAGAGGGACTTTTTTTTTTTTTTTTTTTTTACAGTTTTGTGGGCCTGGTGGTCTATATTACTCAGCCCTGCAGTTGTAGCAGGCAGCAGCCACAGACAGTAAGTGAATGGGCATGGCTGTTTGCCAATAAAACTTTATTTACAAAAAACAGAAGGCAGGCAGGATTTGGCCCAAGGGAAGTAGTTTTCAATCCCCCTGGTCCAGCCCATCATTGCAAGGGCCCTGGATTCTACAGTTTTCCAACAAAGGGGATGGGTTTATTACTCCAAAGGGCTGCTATACATTGGGGGACAGGGAGACTATTAAAATTAGGTTTAAAGCCCATTTTAAGGCACACAAGTGGATTCTTGCTATCTTATTATCTGGGGAAAAATTAGGTTATCTAATCTATGTAATAGCATTTCCATTTTTGAAAGTATATCAAGGCACCTATCTCTAATATATTACCAACATTCCTAACATATAAGGAAAATGTGCTGTAAAGGGAATCCACCAAAATGTTCTCTGAGTCATGAAATTTAAATTTTTTTAATGCTTTGCTATATTTTTAAATATTCTGGAATAAACAGACATTATTTTTGTAATATGGAAAAAAATCTGTGACACATTTTCCTACAGATATCTAACAGATATTCTTGCATCTGGGACAAATGACAAGAGTCACTTTCTCAAAAGAAAGGAGGCAAAGTTTCAGGGGAGGCTTCTGGGCAGGAAACCCCTCATCACTGCCTAGGACTATTTAGCCTAGTGCCCTAACCTCCACCTCTGGCCACAGCCTGCTATGCCACGGAAACCTCCCACACTGTCAATGAACAGGTGTAAGCAACATCAAACCTGGATGGAGATGGCAAATGTATATCAGGTACTCCCACCCCCACCCTGTCTGGTCCAAGACAGACATGACTAGTCTATCAAGCCCTGGATTCTGCTGAACCCAGATCCAGTCAAGAAGGCACCCTCCTCAACACAATGCTCGGGTAGCCACATCCATTGATGGAAAGTGAATGTCCATGCAAACATTCAGCCACTTGAGGCCTGCAATTAGTATCTCTGAGACATTCAGCCGTGACCCCCAGTCCTGTGTTTCTTGTTCCACAATATCTAGGGCCAATGCTAAGTTCCATTGTGCTTAGAAACTAGTCAAAGAAGAACTAGTTCCTTGGGAAGTCTTTAGAGTGCCAGGAATGGCGATGTTAGCCATCACGATAACCATTAAATCAGTAACAATGGGGAGCAACATTTCCAGGGAAATTCAAGATAGCCTGGACATTATTATGGCCACATTAAAAAACAAAAAAGAGGGTGGCCAGCTTACCTTTTACTTTGGACACCACGAATGAGCTGGAAGCCTTGTATTTGCTGTGAAAGAAAATCTTAGGTCAATGCAAAGAGAATTGATTTTAAAATTGCTTCTGCATTTCAGCTCCAGTTGATTGTTTTCTCTTTCTATGTGTCAGGTGCTGTGCTAAGTAGCTAAGATATGCAGTATCTCATTTAAAAGTCACAGTAACCTGAGGAGGTAAGTATTTTTTGAGGAAAGTAAGGTATAGGTAATTTAAGTCATCTAACCACCCAATTAGTAAGTAGGGTTCAAATAAAAGTGGGGTCTAAACAAAGGTAACTTGTGGCCCTTGTACTATGCTAGTAGCAACTTTACATTACTTGCAATAAAGGCATCTCTCCGAGGAAGGGACTTTAGAAGTCATAAAAAAAAAAAAATTGCTTCTGCATTTATTTTATTTACAGTCTCAAGTTTACATCTGTCTGCTCCCTTCCCACCAGCCGGAAGTTCCTTAGAATATTCTAGAGCAAGTCTCATTAACTTCCTTTGTGCCCAGGACCACTCTGGTAGCTTGATGAAACCTATGGACCCCTTCTCAGTATAATGATTCTTTAAAAAGCACCAGATAAATGGAAAAGATTCAAAGGAAATTGGCTATTATCAATATTATCATTAAAGTATTAGATTATCATTGGAAGAAAAGCTGTGCTACTCTCTCAATGCATTAAAAAGCAGAATCCAGCAGGGACTCTTCTAACTACTCCCCTCTCAGTGTGATGACGAGGGTGCCTTGCTCTGTGTGCAGGATTTCCACTGGAGACAAGTCGCCGGTACATGCCAGCATCCCCAGTGGAGAGAAATACCACATTTGGTTTAGTGAGAGCAAAGCTTTAATTTGCTTTGCTTTGCTGTTGGCAGACTCTCTGGGATCTGGAGTTCTCTTCCGGAATGCGAAGAACCCAGCTCTAGGGGCAAAACTGGCCCTCGGGAAGGACGAGAGCACCACCAGGAAGAGTGTCCCAGGCAGCCCAGGACCCAAAGTCCTGCCCAGCCCAAGTCTGTGGGTGCCTGAGTGGCTCTGTCACTCTGGCGTGGAGGTAAGACTTCCTCCATGTTCACATATCCCCTTCCACACCCAGTCCCTAGCTGAGACAGAAGAGGGGATATTGCAACACCCCCTGAAGACCGAGGTCTTTCCGAGAGTGACGCATGTCCTTTATGAAATGTCCCCGGTGGCCGCAGGCTCGGGCAGGGCACGTGACCCTGTCATAATAGCAGGATGTGCTCCAGGCTTTCCCAGCAGGGAAGCCCCTGACCTCCCCTGTAGGTGGATATCCTGAGGGGATGCTCCAATGCTTGCAGCTCTGGATGGGCTGAGGCCCAGGGCCACTGTGGACTGGGGCCAGGTCCCCAATGCCCCTGTGGTGCCAGGCATAGGTCCTCATGTGGAGGGAGGGGTTCTAGCCTCAGGGAGGGATAACTCAGGAGCTGGGGGCACAGTACTTTCCCAATAGCTGGGGAGGGTTTCCCTTTTCTTAGCAGTGGGTTCCCTGTCCCCGTGATGAACTAGCTGGGTGTCAGCCTTAGGTCCTCCCTGGTACTCATTTGCAAGTGAGGGCGCTGCCACCCAAAGGGGTGAAAGTCACAGAGGGAGAGGCAGCACCAGCTGTGTCACCCCGAAGCCCCCATGGAGGTCCACACTCCGGATCAGCTGATGCCTCCAATTCCAAGGACAGATTAAGATAAGGCCTTTCCCATTGCTCCCCCCGAGTGAGAAACACAAGGGTGGTCCACCGCATCATCTATCCACACACACACCCCCTAACAGGGAAAACATCACCTTTCCCCAAAAGTAGGTATATTTTTTAAATGAAGAGCCTCATTTCTAGGAAGAAAACGAGCTGATCAAGAATCAGCCAACAAACTCAGACACCATCACCCATTATGGCGATGATTCTAAAGAGGTCTCGGTGGCGAGGGAGGCACAAAAGGCAGGATTCAAAACTCAACCAAATTACTGGGGGATCACCTGGAATGAAACATGCTGAACTGCTAAGGGGTGAATTCAGTGTTGTGGGAGTAAAGCCATCTTTTGTTCTTCCTGCTTCTTTATTTTGCTCAATACTTTTCTAAGTTTTGATAAGACTTTCTTAACCTGGAAAAAAAATGGTTTTAAGGAGCCCTGATCATGGACTAGTTACCTCAAAGAATGCACGCCATTTCTCTCCGACTTAACGAAAAAGGGGACCTTCCCGTTGCGGGTGATGTCCACCAGGCCCCCTTTGTCATCCAGGATCCCGTAGTGAATGGCAGCACGGCAGATGCTGGACGCCTGGGGGGAGGGAGGGGGAGGCCATAAGTCGATCTGAATTCATCTTTGTCCACAATCTTGCCCAGAAATACCCAAGATGTTTGTCCTCAACCCAGAAAATGCCAAAAAGCTGGGTCAAAGCTCACCCCGCTTCTGACTCTTACTTCTTCTATAACACGCCTTTGTTCCTGGGGCTGCTTATCAGAAAAAGCTCCCCCAAGTTGCTTTACGACTAAGAACTATGACAAACAGCCCTTTCTCCCCATCCAGTGGAGCATGCTAATAGCAACATTTGTTCTACAACAGAGTTGATCTTCATCTGGGCTTGTCCCTGTTCCCAAAAGTGGCTTCGCAAGTTTTCGAGCCCACAAATACACATGGGCCAGTTCCACACACACAGGGGTGAGTAAAGGGTGGGAAGGAAATCTTTTCAGGTGAAAACCCCCAGCCTTCTCTAAAACCACACACAGAATCCCACACATGCCCTTCCCAGATACACTTACACTTTCATAGAAGAGTGTTCCAAAAATCTTCGCCTTGCTCTTCAGGCAGCCTGCTGGACACTGGTACCTGGTGGGCGAGAACCAAAGATGATTTTCAGTGGTCAATGTGCTGATTAAGTCTCACGAGGAACTGGTGGCTGCTGCTTCTCCCAGAGCCCTGTTATTACATTTAGAAAAGTTCCAGGGAGGCCAAGACCACCGTTCCCAAGCAAGCCACAGAGGACAGGCCGAAATTTCTAGTGGTGTGGACACGGTTCCAGGCTTCACCTCACCTTCTTCAAAACCGTTCTCATGAGTTTAAGATTCGTGTTGAAGGCAGAGATGAGAGTAGATGGACAGTTCACTTTCAAAGGCACCCTAAAGCCTCTCAAACATTCAAGACGTCTCATCCGAGAAGTGCAAATTCCCCAGAGTCGAATCACACCGCTTTTCCCAACTCAGGTGAGCTGGTCCACGACAAAGCATGGCTCATTCCATCTTTCCAAGAAAGCCTAAAAAACCCATGTCCATGGATGCGTGAATCAAGTAGACACGTGCCCTAGGCCGACACCGGAAGGCAGACCTCCGTGTGATGCTGAGCAGCTGCCCCAGAGCCAGCAGGTGTCGGTGGGACGGCCAGGCATGCACATGTGGGGGTGCTAGAGTGCCAGGCAGCCAGCAGACATGACGCTTTTGAGGAATATATATTGACTTTTGGAAATCTCGTGAAAGCAGTAACATCCAGGAGCCCATCAGCAGCAGTGGCCTGATGCAGTTCACGGAAGGTGGCAAGGATCCCCATCAGGGGCTACTGTGACTGTTGAGATTCTGGGACCCATCTTTTCCTTAGGCTTATGTTGTTGATGATGTTTTCCTGAATTACTTACTACAATGAACAAAACATTTTCCAAAGTTGGGGGGAAAGCCCAGTAAATACCATTTTTGTAAAAGCACCATATACAGAAAGCACATGTGCCCCACAATGGTCGACTCCTAGGAGCAGGCTGGCAGGAGGCCCTGATGGTCTTCATGTGGGTGGCCCAGCCTCTTTCTGGCTCACCAGGGTCCCATCAGCCTCCATTCTGAGGCTCTTGCCATGCTGTCTGACCAGAATGTTCTCTGAATGCTGTGATTTTTTTCCCACTGAGCAATAAGGCCTGGGCTTGAGTCCCCTCTCCTGTGGGTTTACACTACCAAAGAGCATACTTGGTTGCCAAGGTACAGCCATGGAGCTCTCCAAAAATTCCAGACGCACAACAGTGGAGAGAGGTCACCCCCTCCCAATGCTGTCTGCTTCTGCCCCGAACCTCCCACCATAAGGATGTGCCAGGGCCCCCAGCAAGGCTGTGGGAACAGACAAGATCTGCCCACACCCACTGAGACCACAGGCACTCTGCCCACTGACAACTTGATGGTTTTGCTCCTGCGGCACTTGCTGGCTGATCACCATCTGCTCGAGGGACCATGGTACCATACAAGAGACCCCAGAACAGCCTCATCCAGGGTTGCTGACCATCCCGCCAAAACCCAAGCAAAGCGGTCTCCCGGCAAAGCAATTCCCAGCCCCCACCCCCCAGCACAAGACAGTCCAGCACAAGACCCGCCACCACCTCTCTTCAGCGTGTGCTTTAGACAACTCCATTTGGCTTTGGGTGAGCGGATGCCAGAACCCCTGACCAGGTGAGAAGAGGTACCCTCCTAAGACAACAGTCTCCCAGCAGCTATTCCCTGCCAGCAGCTGCTGTCAAACCACACTGGTTCTTTTTGGCGGGCCTTCTTTGACACTCAGAGGGACAGTTCTAAGCGACTCTATCAGCAGTGGATTCACTGATCTCTGGCAGGGTCCACAGGGAAACAGGCTCCAGATTCTGTTCAGAGCTGTGGCGCTGTGAGTTGCCATCCCTAATCCTCCCTGGTGTGAGCTGGGTGCAGAACTCCCAGAACCCCCTTCACACAGACCAGTGGAATGAAGACCCCAAGTTGGTTGGCTCGTCATATCCACAGCACACCTGGCATTTCTGCAGCCTGGAGATTCCTTTAGAACTGAGGGTAGCCATCAGGACACAGCAGGCTGCAGGTTACAAGGCAGGGAGCCAAACTCAGCCTGCCGGGAGCGTTCATGTCCCTACACTGGCAGACGCTGCAGTGATGTTGCTGATGTGGTTTTTGAAAGCTGGCTCCTAAGACACCATGTCAGGGTTGAAAACCATCAGGGTGATACAGTGAGGTTCTGCATCCACCACCCTCAGGCTGCACCTCAGTGGCCTCCTCTCCACGGGGGTGAGATACAGCCCTGGAATAGGACCCCGGCAGGAGGAGACCCAGGCTGGTGTCGGTCTCTAGGTCAGAGGTTCTTGATGGGAGTGATGGTCCCTGAGGGGACACTGGGCAATGTCTGGGGACGTTGTTGTTTGTCACCATACAGGGGGTGCCCCAGCATCTTTGAGTAGGAGGAGGCGGGGGATGCCGCTCAACAGCCCATAGTGCCTGGGACGTCCCACCACGCAGAACAGCCTGGTGCGACAGGTCAGCAGTGCCGAGGAAAGACGCCTGGTCTCAGCTGACTGCCATGGATCATCTTTGTGTGCCAAGCTCTGAATACACAGTGTCGTCAGAAGGACCCAGGGGTGTCGTGGTCCTTCTAGTTCACAAGGCCAAGCAAACTGAGTTCCCTTTCAGCTCAACCTGGCACAAGTTTTGTGCTGAAAGAAGACAGTAGCACTTTTCTGTCAGTTTCTACCCAGTTGACAGGGCAGGGGGTAGACAGATGGATGCTGACAGGGCCCATCCCCTCCTGGGGTGCACAAAGGGCAGACAGCAGCAGTGGGAGAGGGTGCAGCCCAGCCCCTACCTGTTGCATGTGGAGCCTCTGCACTTGTCCTTCATCTTGGTGTCACACCTGATAGCTTGAGCTAGGAGAGAAATTCAGAAATAGGCGTCACAGCAGGAAGTATGAAGAGAGTCTGAGTTAGAAGGCCCCACTCCTGCTCTGAGGAACTTTCTGGAGCTCCAAGGAATATCTGGGGATGAGAATGAGAGCATTGCCCAGTGATTGCAGGCTTCCATTGTGAAGTTGGGACCCCAGATCCACCACCATACAGCATCAGGGTGATCTCAGGCCCTGTGCCTGTCTGGGATTCAGTCTTCCACATGGATAACGGGAACAAGCAGAGTGCATACTGCAATGGTTTCTGCAGGCATTGGAGGAGGAAGCAAAGTGGCCTCAGAGGGGAGCCCAGCACAAGCTGTGTTCCCAGGGCCCCCAGATGATGTAGGGTGGGACTCACATGCCTCTCCTGACCAGACCTTTCCCACCCCAGTCCTTCCCATAGCAAGGCCAATAGTGTCAAGTATGCCTTCTTGGTTCATTTTATAGGGTAAAATCCCATCAGGGTCTTGGGATCATATTATGTGTGACTAAAAGACACATCATATTATAATTGATATGCTACTTTCATATCTAATGGGTTCTTTAAAAAAAAAAGACAATAGCACCATTTCAAATTTTTGGACCCACATTAGCTACAAAATGTTTAAATAGGCCTGGAAGTCAGGAGAAGACTCTAAAGGTCCAAGAGGATGGGAAGATGGGTGGGCCCAGGGGGTGGGGTGAAGAGCCAGCAAAAGAACCTGAAAAAGATGGTCAGTGCTGGCCCCTGCAAGGGCTGGTTAGTCAGGGCTGTTTGAGGGCAAACAGGGGCGGGGGCAGGAGGGATCATTAATTACCGCCAACCATCCCACCAACCCTGTACAGGCACCCCTGCCACCTTTGCAGGTGAGCGTTCATGGCTCAGAGCATCTCAATGCTGGGCCTACCAGCAGTTGGTGGAGAAGGAGGAGCCAGCAGAGCCGGCCACATGCTGGGCTCCGTGTTCTCCTTTAGAGAGGCAGAGGCTTCCAAGAGGAACCCAAATCCAAGTCTAGGTCCCTTTGAAAGGACAAGGGAAGGTCTGACCTTAAAATCCCTGCCCAGGGGAAGTGCCATCCAGTGCCACTCCTCTGGTGCTTGCTCTTGACATGAGCAAGCATCTTAAAAATATCACTTTTTAAAACGTCTTAAGTTTGTGCTTTTACAGGCCACGCCCCACCCTGCTCCCCACTGTTTGTCCATTTGGAGACCTCTCAACCCACAGGCTCCCCTCCCCCCCCACCCCGGAGGAGAGTGCCACCTCGCTGAGGGGGTGGGCAGGGCAGCCGCGGGCAGGGGACGGAGCCCACTCACTCATGTAGTTCACGGCCGGGGTTTTCTTGGGCTGCGAGGGTCTGCTCACCCTCGGCTGCACCCAGACGAGTTTCTCCTCGGGGCCAGGTGCCACCTCCACCTCGTTCATCTCATCTGCTTCAGGTTTTGGGTCATAAGTCTCTAAATAGTGGAGAGGAAGGGGGAAAGAACACACTGGGATTCCACAAAAATGCACTTTGCAGAGAAAAGAGGCAATTTGGAAACGAAACTTGTTTGAGGTTTTGTTCCACAAAGAACCGTTTCAGCAGCAAAGAGAAAGAATGGGGCCAGCCAGGTGGAATTCTACTGGCTGAGCGGCGAGGGGCAGGCCAGCCATGCGCCCTGGTGCCTTTGGACCCAAGAGCAGCTGGGCTGACCAGAGGTCAGAGGGTCCAGCGCTCACACCTGGATTGTCATAATGATCTCTTGTCCGCCTCCTCCCGCAGACACACCACCATTCGCCCACGGAAGCAGCTCCTAGAAGCTGCCTCATCTTCTGGCCTGAAACTGCAGCAGTCCCCTGAGGTCCACCCCGAGGCCCACCCCTAAGCCCCGCCCTAGACTTTTACTGGGGCAGGGTCTCTCTCATTTACCTGCCCACCCTGGTGCCTGAAGACCCGTGTAGAAGCTCCTGGGCCCCTGCACCTCAGCATCAGCACTTTTGCTCTCTCCTGCACCATATCCCTCACCAGTCCCTTTCTCCTGACTTCTCTGGGGTTTTGCTGCCCCATCGTGTGGAACCAGTGCCAAGACCCAAGTTCTACTTTTAAAAAATAATTCATCCTCCCCCATCCAAATGTGACTGTCTAACCCTGACTGTGAACCCCACATTTGAAAACATTTTCATTAACTGAACAAATTGTATTTCTTAAGCATCAGCTTATTTATCTTCCAGTTTCATCGTGAGAGAGAACTATTAACCACTCATCAGAATCAGTCAGCAGGGGGCCTCCCCTGGTGGCACAGTGGTTGAACACTGGGCTGCGAAGCTGCCCGCAGCCTCTGCAGCACTGGTTCCATCCCTGGCTGCCGGCGAGGGTCCCACATGGCGCGACAGACACTCCTGCTGCGCCCACTGCTCCCCTCAGCAGTGTACTTCGTCAGTCTGCCTACTCTGTTCCCCGCTCTGGCTCTGGTGAATTCGCTCACCCTCCCACGCTTCTGACTATACCCAGTGCTTGCATAAATAAATAAATAAATCTTTTAAAAAAAAATCAGTCAGCAGGACACCAGGGTACCAGACTTAGATTCCAGCCAAAGCAAAGCAAAGCGTTGCTACTTTTATTTGCTTGAGTGACCTTATCAAAGGTGGATGGGTGGGCATCTTGGCTGGGGTTGGGGGGTGTCCCTGCCACCTTGTGGATGTGTGCACTGATGCCAAGAATCCCTGCTTTCTGGGGTTCTCCAGAGAGAAAAATCATAGCTGTGTTTGGGAAGGATTTCAAGGAGGAGGGATGAAGCCCCTCCCAAGCCTCTGTGTCATTGGATTATAATTCCAGCCCCATCAAGTTCCATCAGTCCCCTACCCTACTGCCACATATCCTGGAGGGAAGTAACCTCTCCTCTCTAAAGGGCAGACCAGGTGCTTGGTGTCTACACCAAACTAACACCCAAAGGCAGACAAAGGAGGGATTCTCTGGTGGCTCCGAGTCCAGGATTCAAGGCTGCTATTTCCCTGGCTGACTCGCTAGCACCCCTCAGCTACCAGGGAAGCCTGTCCCGAGAGGACCAGGATGGACTTGGCCTGGGAGGCAAATGGTGGCCTGCATCCATTCTCATCAGAGCTGAGGCCATGTTGTACAGCAGCTGTCAGCTATCATTCCACTGCCACCTGCTTCTGCCACCAGCTGTCCATGCCCTGGGGGCAGAAGCCAGCCTGCCCATGCCCCCACAGGGCAGCCTGCTCCTCCAGCACAACAAAACGTGCTGAATGAAGGACAGGCAAAGCCCCTCCCCCCCCTCCAGTCTATCCTTGAATTCTCCAGAAATGAAAAAAAAGCTGCCAGGGAAGTTTAAGAACATTCAAGAGGGAACTGCTGAAAGCACCACTTGTAAGGCCAGAGCTAGAAGGGAAATCTTGAGGAAGTCGCCGGTTTGCGAGGCTGTGGGCAGTGTCGGCCAGCCTCAGTCAGCCCCTCCTCAATGCCGCCTTTCAGGGTCATCCTTCGCTGAAAGCCGAGCCGTCTCTGGAATAAGCAGGGTTTCTTCCACTGGCCTTTAGGGTTTTTATGCCTCATAATCGTGGCTTTATTTTGCTGAACATAGTCTGGTGAGACAGTCTGAAGCACTGGAAGGCTCACTATTTAAGAAAATGGGCAGCAGGCCTCGCCCTCAGACACACACACCAAAGCGATGCTTGCTCCGGGTCAGCCAGATTGGGGCACATCCTAATGAAAACCTTGAGTTGGCAGGCATGCCTGGGGAAATTCCATTACTGAGGTCACTGCCAGGGGGCTCTGAATGCTGTCCAGCCCTGGACCAGGGGTCTCAGCAGCCCGGCTCCATCATCCTGCAGATTCCCACTTGGCTCTGCAAGTGTGCACTGAGCTCACAGCTAATGTTTGCCGACTGAGGACCAAATGATGACCACGGCTGGGCCTGCTCGCACACTATCCTCTCGTTGGCCCAAGAGGTGCGGCGGTCCAATTCACAGGCCAGGAAGCTGAGGCTCAGAGAGTCTAAGCCACCTGTCTAAGCTGACACGGCCAAGAGTCAAACCGCCATTCCCCGAAGCCCACGCCCTTTATGGCCACCCATGGCAAGGCTGCAGGGACGGAGACTTCTTCCATCCAGCCTTTTCCATGTTCCATAGCTATTATAGGTCAAGGCCTTGCCAGGCACCCTCAATCAATGCTTATTAAGTAGCTTATGCAGATAAGCTGCTTTGCAGGAGACTTTCTGCATGGTTAGCTAAGAAAATCGGGATGCCTGCCAGGTGAAATTGGGTATTTTCCACCAAAAATAAAGACACAAGTAAAGGACGTCTTGCTGGGTGGGGGCACTAACATCTAAGGTGTCTGAAAGTACTGATTTATTTGGAAATGACCCTCTGTGGATTCTAGGGGTCTGTTGATTCAGATGATACACAGAACACACCAGCCATGTGTCCCCAGAGGCTCACAGTGAATAGACAGGTGTGAAAACAGATGATCAGGACACAGGGGAGGCTGCATGCAGTGAGGCCATGAAGGCAAGTACACTGCCTGTCTGTGAAATCAGGGAAGGCTTCCTGGAGATGGTGAGCCTCCACAGCTATTTATCCAAGGAGGAGAAGGCATCTGCTAGGTTCCTGATTCCAATGAGGTCCTCAGATTGGCAGAGGGCTAACAGTCCCCACTAGGTAAGGAAGGACCCCCCACCCAAGATGATGAGGACAGCATTCCTTCCTGCTGTCCCCATTTCTCCAAGGAGCTAAGGAGCTATATTTAAAAAAAAAAAAAAAAAACTGCTAGTTACTACGTTAGCAACACACCCTTCTTATTGCAGGTGACTAGCAAATCTTCTATGGAGGGACTATGCCTATCACCATCACAGATGGGGAAACTGAGGCATGCGTGGCAGTAATGGCAAAGATGGCACATGGCCTGTTCTTAACCAGGAAAGCTCTGGCCCCTACAGGAAAGGTCCTCCGTCCTACCCCAGATGCCAATGCACTTTGAAAGCAGCATCAGGCGGGGTAGGTTTGCACCCGGGAAGAGGCAAGGGGCCCCAAGGAGCATCTGCCCTTTAGTCCCCATACCAACACTCAGGATCTGATGGGGACCCACAGCAGCCACAGGAACTTCCTGGACAGGTGCTCAGAGAAGGGCCCTGACACACTGGAGCGTAACCTCAACCTGCATTCCCTTCTGTCCTCCTGCCACCCCGGGGGACACAGAGGTCCCATTTCAGACGGAAAACTGAGGCTCTGAGAGACGATGGAACATGCCCAGGGTCCCACTGCTGGGATGTGGCCAGGATGATGTCTTATAGCAGGTGTGCCAGGTGCTAGCACACATGTTTGTCCCATGAATCCAGCAGCCAGAGCCAGGTAACCTGGAGATTTCACTACAGACTGGTGTGTGGAGCCCAGGCTCGAAGACAATGAAGAGGAGTTGCCTAAGAGTGAGAGCTGGCTGAGCAGGAGGATCCCATGTCACACAGGCTTAGGCATCCCTGCTGTGTGGCAGACAGCCAGCATCTGCACACCTGTCGGGTTTCTGTCTCCCACCCTTAGAACCTGGCTGCCACATGCCACCTGGCCTTTGCACATGTTGTTCCACCTGCCAGAGACATCTTTCCCTTCACTGGATTCCATGTTCTCCTCCAGGGCTACCTGCTAGGGAGGCTTTCCTTGACCAGCCAGATGACAGTGCATACTCCTGTTGTACACCCTGTGGTGTCAGCTACTTCCCCAAGGAAGATGTGTCACTCCATTTGGCAATGACACTGCTGGACCTCAGGTTGATGAGAGCAGGCCCTTGACTGACTATGGTCCCAATAATGTCACTGTTGGTCTGGCACACGATACATTCACACCAAATGCAAGCCTGCTCTCCTTTGGGCCTGAGCTGCATTGTGAAAGATGTGCTATCATACCCATTTCACTGATGGGTAGCATGTTCAAGGACAAGCAGCCTGAAGTCACGCAGAGGCAAGACTGGAAGCTCAGTCACCCACATGTGAATCACAGCCCAAGGCCCAGCACAAAGCAGTTTGCCAGATGTCAGTTCCCAGATTCTCCTGTATCCTCTTTTCCCCAAAAGGGCAGAAGCCCTGGTGAATAACAGGCCAGAGCAACAGACCCCTCTAGACCACCTGCTTCTTCCCCTGACAGAGCTGTTGGGCTGAACCCATATCCCCTCTGGCTGGGGAGGTTAGGCACCAGGGGCTGCTCTCTCCTGTGTCCCAAGCCCCATGAAAGGCCCCTCGGGGCTGTCACAAGGGCCAGGGTGGAGTAATGTGAAAAACACATATTAGCCACAAAAGCAGAGCTAGCCCCATTGGCCCAGCTCTGCCCCTGCTGGGGTGGAGCGTCAGGCATGAAGAACACACACTATTTACAGTATCATGAGAGGGGAAACACGTTGAATGGGGCAACAGATGGTGGAGCGAGCAGGAACAGATGCCTTTAGAAGTTGTGAGAGGAAGGGAAACGTGAGTGTCTCCGAGATTTCTGACCATTTATGACAAATAGGCAGAGGATGAGCAAGATCCAAACATCTGTGGTCAATTTCTTGTGCGCTATCTTACACCAAACCGCAGGCACTAACCAGGTATGTCTGCATCCAGCATCCAGCTCGGAGTCTGGCCATGGGGGTATCCACAGCAACAGCCTGGGCTGGTGTGTCCCCACGGAGTGGGCTCCCCCCACTTCCCAGTGCAAGGTAGAGGGAAGGAGAGAATGGGAGGTTGTGGGGGAAGAGGGGGGGGCACTTTGGACAGGACTGCTCAACTTTCCCACTTTACAGAAGGCTGTTTAGGATCCCTAGACTGGAGGAAACCCCATTCCACATGGTCCTGAAGCCTCTTCCTACCTCGGTAGCACAAGTTGTTCTTGCAGCTGCCTCCATAGCTGGGCGGGCACTCAGAGCAGGGCCGGCCGGTTTTGTAGGGGGCTTCTCCAATCCAGTTCCCCCTGAAAACAGACCAGAAACACTGTCAAGGGAGGCCAACACCTGGGCCCAGGGATTGCTCCTCGGTCCCCTTCAGGGTCCACTCAAGTCCCCAAACACAATGAGGGAAGAAGGAAGGTGTGCTGTGAAGAGGGGGACAGGAGCTGTCCTGGGCCCTGTGCACAGCCTGAGAATTCCAGAAGAACCCCAGTTGGGAGCTATGCTGTGTCCTTCTCCTTTTTTATGCTGGTCATCATCTCCAGGATGACCCCCACAGTGGAACATGGTCAGGGAGCCCAGAGAACTGGGAGGCGTGTCCTGTCACCAGATGGGGTTCAATGGATTTCTTCAGACTATTCTGGTTGCCAGATGAATCTGCCCCTCTCTCCCCTACCTGCCAAAGCATCATCACATCTAGGGTTCCATGTTTTCTCCAAGACAAGGCGCACTGCTGATGCTCTGATAGCAACATGGCACTGCCCCACTCAGGTGAGCCCTCACGGGTGCCAGCTGGGTGCCAGGCCCCTGCACCAACATCCTGTGGACAGACAGTCTCCTCACTCAGCCAACACAGGCCATCAAGGTACCAGACCTCACCTCACCCCACCCAAGGGCTGAGCCCAGACAGCCAGAGCCACCCTCTCAGCTACTGCCTGCATGTCCCTGCTCAGGACAGCACCCTGCACTGCAGGGCTCAAACTCTTGAAGAAAGAGGCTGTGGACCACATGGGATGCCAGGGAGCAAGGGTGCCAGGCACAGACACACCTCTCAGTACAGCGAGGTGCCTGCTGGACACAAGAGCGCACGTCTGTCTGGTATGTTCATGTGAGGGTGAAGCCAGACAGACTGACCAGTTGGTAGAGGGGGGTAGGGAAACCTACCTGGCACTGGGAATATTCCCCATTTTGACCCCGGTGAGCAAATTTGCTTTGTAAAGACTCAAGGTGTGCCCCCACCCTCATTCATATGTGTGACGTTATTTGGGGGTGGGGTCTCTAGAGCCTGGTTAAGGTTAAGATCACAGGGGTGGGACCCTCATGTGATGAGATCTGTCCTTCTGGAAAGAGACAACAGAGACCTTAAACCATCTCTGAGTGCCCACACCAAGGAAATGCCGTGCGAGTTATGTGAGAAGGCAGCCATCCACAAGCGGGCGGGAGAGCCCTCAGCAGAAACCCGCCTGTGGGGCCTTGACTGGGGCTTCTTGCCTCCAGGACTGTGAAGAAATGCATTTCTGTTGTTTGAGGCGCCCTAGCTGAGGTCTCCTGTGGTGCAGCCTGAGCTGACTAATGCATGCTCGTGTGTCTGAACATCTGTCAAACTATGTGTCAAACTGCTTCACTGTACACAGTTTATTCCTTTTTCGAGAAAAAGAGAGGAGGCTAAAGAAGGGAAGAATTGTATTTCAAATAGGACCTTTTAGTGTATTTTTTTAAAGCGCCAAGTCAATGATTCCCCACTCCCACCCGCCACTCTGCCAGGAACTCCACCACCTAGACCTGTGTTCTGCTAGTCCGTGGAGCTTGTGTCCCTCCCAAGTGATGACATAACACCCCTGCCCTTCTCCCTCAGGGCTGCTGAACCCCAGCCACCACAGGCAGACCTGGCGGCTAGCAATGAGCTATTTTCCTCCCAACTTAGCGATTCCCCCTTCATTCTGCCTTCTTACGGCCACGCCTGACCCAAGCCAAATAAATGAGGTCATTTCTGTTTCATTCAGTCACTGAGCAAATATGCCTTGAGGGTCCACAGTGTGCAGGGCGCAGAGCTAGGATGGCGGCCAGCCCAGCAGCCAGTCGGCAGACCGCAGCCTGTGAGCCCGTGAACTATTCTCTGCAAATCAGCACATATTTATGTGGTGAGCAATGGGGGAGTGTGAGTAAAGGAATCAGTGACACACAATGACATTGGAGGCCGGTGTGAGGAAAGGTGGCTCTGACAGGATAACCTGATGTGGTCCCTTCTGGGAAGATATGCAAAACAAGGTCTAACCAACACGGATACCTGCTTTCTATCTGCTGCCTAATTTCAGAGAAAATAAAATATCACCATGGAAGTATCCACTGGTTACCCAGCCAACAGCTACTCCTGCTTCTGACTTACTCAATAGTCCCAAAGGATGACTGTGAAGCCAGTGGAGAATATTTCATTGGTTGAAGCCAACTGGGGCAATTTCGTTGGTCAAAGCCAACTGGGGCAATCCTGTCACCCTTTGTCCATGAGTGGACTAGTCTAGTCAATGACTAAAGAAATAAGGAGAGAATGGGCTCAGGAGAAAGCCCGTTTCTACCATTTCCCTTCCTTCTGCCTGGGAGGATGTGATGCCTGGTTCTGTGCAGCCATCTTGGAACAACGAGGAGAAGGTGGTTCAGCAAGAAAACAGAGCAGCTGAGTCCTTATTGACACTGCTGAGCTATTAGTAACCTGGACACACCAACCTCTGATATCTTATTATGTGAAATCATGAAGAGACTTCACAGCTGAAGCCTGTTTTAGCTGGGCCCTTGAAGGCAGAAAAATATACCTGCACCCACCCAACAATGCCAACTTTTCTTACTTTGGAGAGTAATTGCAGACGAGGTAGACAGCGTTCTCCCAAATATCTCCCCAGACATTCATCCTCCGGCAGGTGTTGACAGCACAGCCGACCTTGGTGGTGGTGGCCCAAACTATCTGAAAAGGCAATGTCCATGTGTCAGAGCATGGGGGCCAGGCACACCGGGGCAGCAGCATCTGGCATGGGTCTACGGGGGCATGTGCTGAAGGACCAGACTTTTCCCCAGCCCATTGGAGAGCCATGCTTTTGGGGTTTTTTTTTGTTTGTTTTTTTAAAAGATTTATTTTTATTTATTTATGCATAGAAGAACTGGGGTGTAGGCCAGAGGTGCAGGGAGTGAGGGATTTACCAGAGACAGAGTGGGAAGCAGAAGAGGCAGATTGACTGAAATACACTGCTGAGGGGAGCAGCGGGCGAGACTGGAGAGTTCTTCGGGGCCATGTGGGTCACCTCCCTGGCCAGGGATTGAACTCCTGCTGCAATGATTGCCAATAGCTTGATAGTGCTGAGACTTTAACCCCTGCACCACTGGGGTGGCCCGAGAGCCATATATTTGTTACAATACCAAAACAGGGTCTCCCTGGTGGTGCAGTGGGTTGAGTGCTGCGTTGTGAAGCTGTCCGCAGCCTCTGCGCAGGTTTGATTCCCGGCCCACCAGGGAGATTCCCACATGGTGCGGCAGACCTCTCCTGTCTCACCCGCTGCTCCCCTCAGCTGTGTCTTTGGTCCGTCTGCCTGTTCTGCTCCCTGCTCTGTCTCTGGTGAATTCTCTCACCCTCCTGCACCTCTGACTGTACCCCAGTTCTTGTATAAATAAATAAATCTTAAAAAAAAAAATCAGGGCCTCCCTGGTGGCACAAAGGGTTAAGCACCACACTATGAAGCAATCTGCAGCCTCTGCAGCACGAGTTCGATCCCTGGCCCGCCAGGGAGCAACCCACATGGCACAGCAGACCTCTCCTGACTCGCCCACTGCTCCCCTCAGCAGTGTCTTTCAGTCAGTCTGCCTGTTCTGTTCCCCACTCTGTCTCTAGTGAATCCTCTCACCCCTCCTATACCTCTGCCCTGTACCCCATTTCTTGTATAAATAAATAAAATCTTTTGAAAAATCAAACCAAACCCCCCAAAATGAAGAAAACAAACTGAACAATGAAAGGAAATGCCCCAGCACTATAAAACTGCCATGGAGGTTTCTGGTTTTCTGTTTCCATACATGGCAAAATGCACACAAGCAGATACCTGTGGAGTAGCACTGGATTAAAGGAAAAGCTGAAGGCAAGGACAGAACAGAGGTTCTGGGAAGGGCAATAATCCTGCAGGGCTGGCCAGGGTTTGGGGGCTCAGGGAGGAGTGGCGGCCATTCCTCCAGGATTACCTGTGTGTAGTGGGTGCACATGGCCCCAGAGCACCTCTCTGGACACCAGGGGTTGCACTCATGGGGATAGGGGTAGGTGTAGTCCTTCACCTCGTCGTACCAAGACTGCACGTGGAATCCAGGGGAGCGGTACCTGCAGGGTATATCAGCTGGTCACGCCCTGGCCACTACACACCCAACCATGGAGATAACAGCGCTGCCACCTACAGGGGGGGAGGCTGGAGGAGGAACTCCTTCAGGGCCAGGTGCCCCGTCCCACCCAGCACCTGTTCAAGGGGCTCTAGGTGCAATAGGCGAGGAGCTCAACCGGGTGCCCCCGGGGCTCCAGAAGTGTCCTCAGGTGGCCTACAAACCTGGGTGTGCAGGAAACTTACCTGGTCCTTAATGAGTCCTTTATTATGTTAACAATTGTGTGTTTATTTTATACGCAGCAAGGAAACCTTGTGTTTCAGATATTGCTAAGACAAAACCTGTTAGAAGCGTGAGTCCATTGAAAGTGAGTATAGAGAACCATCTTGAGGCAATCACTGAGCCTACTGCTCCAGGGAGGATCTGAACATTTGCAAATAGCTGCCTATGGAGGATGGGGCATGTGGGTACCCCCAAAACCGAGCCTAGCACCTCAAGTTTCTGTATCATCACAACAGACTGCCAGGGACCCCCAGACTTAGCTAGAAGGCAGAAAATTCAGTCAAGGAGCTGAAAATTCAATCAAGGCACAGAAATGTGCACATGTGCACAGTTTTGCAGGGGGGTGGGCAAACCCTTTGAGACCGCCTGTTAGGCTTTTATCACCCTAGCCCCTCCTGAGCTCTCAACAGCAAGGAGAGTCTCTTTGGGACACTGTCCCATCTGCCAGGTGGGACTGGCTACTGGAAAGAAAATAAACTGGATGCAAAGCCACGGTCAGTCTCTGTCACCAGCAAGTGCGAATAAAGCAGATTCAATACCGAGGAAAGACACAGGGGCAGGCCAGGCACCAGCCCTGTGGTCGGCGGGCACTTAGAGGGCTTGTAACAATTACTGGCAGAGCCCACAGCACATGGTGGCGGTCACTGAGGTGGCAGCCTCTCCCCTGGACCAGCTGGGCGACAGACCTTGCTAATGAGGGGCTCCTGGGGAAGCAAGTGGGCGATACTCGTGCAGCAGGGGAATCTCTGTGCTTTGTGGGCACTGGTGTGAAGCACCCCTCTCCAGCTCCTCCGAGTCCTCCTAATGGGATCCTCCTAATGAGCCAATGGGAATTGAAAAAATATGCCACAAGACCGGATGGCTAGAATTTGGTCTGTTGATGTGCTGGCCAGTCAGCAGCCTCACAAACGTCAGCCCCGTAGACTGGCCTAGAAAATCATTTTATAATGTATGAGAAGAAAAAAAAATGACTAAAAGCTGCCCTGGCCACAGCTATAACGACGTAAAAACACGCCGGCCTCCAGCCAAACACTACAAAGGAGCCGAAGCAGGCAGTGGGATGATGGATTTTTTTTCCCTTTAGGCATTTCCTTTTAATGCTTTGGTCAGACTGATTTTATAAAAAGCAAAATCCCCGAAGGAAAAAAAATACTGAGTTGACGCACTTCCAGGAAGTGAGGCCCGGAGCCCTGGCACAAGATCCCGGGTCTAGAGACTCCAACCTGAAGGCCCCGGGTCTCTGCCTGCGGCAAAAGTCAAGCCCAGGCCCAAAGAGCTAGGAAATCTCTGGCCTTCAGGTCGGCAAACCCCGACCTATGTTTTGAGGTGCTACTTAAAGTCCAGTCTAACTCTGGTGGGGATGAGGGCACAATGAAAGGGGTCCCCGAGGCCCTGGTACTGCTGCCAGAGTCAGACATGTTCTCCACTTTCTTCCTCTGATGAAACCCCGACTTTCAGCTGGTGTGACTTGTGACAGACCACCACCAAGGGGCGCCTATGGCGTGATGGGGCCAGTGGGCTGCCAGGACTTGAGGCCTCCCAGTTCATGAACGCGTCCCCCTCCACTATGGCCAGAGGAGGTAGGGGAGATGGAGTCACCTGCTCACAAAGTGGAACGTTACTGGGCCTCAAAGAGCACAAAGGAAAAGGATTCAGACAGGCTAGGAACAGTTTGGGGTGGGGGGCTGTGGTGGCAAGCACCCCTATTTCCCAGACTATTCAGCCAGGTCCTCCCCCACAAGTGGCAAGAAACCTCTAAAGGAGAAGGATGGGGGGCTACGCTCTATCATACCCTAGCCCAGCCATCAGAGTCTGGAGTCAGCCAATCAGGCTGGAACCGTAAATGTTCCTGGGCACCCAGCCTCAGTTTCCCTACATGTCAATGGCACAGGTGGTCTGTCTCTTAATGGGTGATGGTAGAGAGCAAAATGCAACCACAGACAGCAAGCACCAGGTCGGATGCACAGCAGCTGCTCAGCAGTGGCGGTCAGTTCATATGAAAGGGGGGGGTCCCCATGGCTCTCACCTGCCCCAGTGGACAGCCAGATTCTGCCCGAGGGACACCAGCAGACTGGTAGGCCCGTGCTCCCAGAGGCACTCTTGGGCCCAGGCCGTGGCTGACTTCTCCAGCTCTTCATCCCAACTCTGCAGGAGAAGGAAAAAGACACCAGGAGGTCAGAGATGGACAGAAGACCTGAAAATGTAGTGACATCTGCCCTTTCTGTCTCAGGGACAGGGTGGCCGCACATCTGGCCAGGCTCCTTACTCAGCAGGTTGGAAGCGGTAGGTGGGCAAGAACTTGGGGAACCTGATGCAGGGCTGTCCTCCTGCCACCCCTAACTGCAGGCACACTGGGCTAATCCTTACCACCTTCAGCCTCGGGGCCCCCCACCTGAAACAGGAGTGATGAATAAGCTCTGGAGAGGACAGTGGGTCTGGCTGCACAGCAATGAATGTACTCAATGCCATGAACTTAAAAATGATTATACTTAAAAATGGCTAAGATGATAAGCTTATATTATATATATTTTACCTTTTTTTTTTTTAAGAAACAGCAAGAAATGTCAACTTGCCAGTCCCTGCTTCCCTCCGTTTGGCCCACCCTGAACCAGAGGGACTTGGGCAGGGGTCTGGCCGAGATACTGAAGGCCACTCTGCAGCTGGCCCAGCAAGGCACGGAACTCTGGGCAAGTGCAAAGCCAGTGCTGGCTTCTCTCTGTGGAGGTCCAGTGTCCAGCAGGCCAGGGGGATCTCAGCAAGCAGCAGCCAACCCTGCTCCCAGAGCATCTGGCCACACTTCGGCTTTTGGACAGGCAGGAGCTATCCCCTTGCTCTGGATGGCCCCAACCACTAGCACACGGCCCCTTTTTAGGTGCTACTAAAAAGCTGTCCAGTAAGAGTCCTGGGACCTTCTGAGATGAGGAAGTGGGTGAGACCAACAACATGAAGCTGCCTTGTCCCCTTCCCCTGTTTTCAGCCAAGAAACAGAGAGCAACACAGGAGGGCCAGGCTTCCCCTGAGGCAGACCTCTTCACCCAACTTCCATTTCAGCTCAGTAGGCATTTTGCCAGTGAGTAAGCACAGCCTGATGTGTGAGCACCCACAGGAACAGGCCTGGGCCCAGCAACCCAGGCCTGTGGATAAAAGCACCCACCTCCGGAGGGTGATCTCCTGCTGTTGCCATCATTCAGCCCATCCCAACAGGACCAAGATCCCCATAGTAGGGATCTTGATGTAGGACTTCCTCCTTCCTGTTTTCTGGACTCATGGATCACCCCTGACACACACACGCAAATTGCCTGTGCCAAGGAGGTGACCCCTTCTCCAAGCTGGGGGCTACCTGATGCTCCCTGAAGGGGCAGTGCCCCGGGAAAGGTGGGTAATGGTCCTCTGCCAGAGGCAAGCCCTCAGTCAACACACCCCATTATGAAGGAAACTGCCTCCAGCACCCAGTATTAGCATCATTTTCTATTTAATTCCCACAAGTCCTTGAGGTATGTTTTATTTCTCCATTGTTGCAGACTATGAAAACACTGAGGCTGAGACAGGTTAAGTAACTTGCCTACAGCCACACAGCTGGAAAGTTAGAACGTGAAGGACCCAGCCTGGTCTGGCTTCCGAGGGGAGCTCTTCCTGCCCCACATACTGTCACCGAGGGCTGGTCCCGTTCCACGAAGATAATCATGACAATAGTACAGCTAGCGCTTATTTATTTAGTATATTATCTTACAGACACCTCCAAACAACCCTAAGAGAGAGGTGCTTTTATTGTCCCACAGCAGGTGAAGAAACAAAAATACAGAGAGGCTAAGCTCGCGCCTGAAGTCACAGAGCTAGCAAGCTAGCAAGCGGCAGCTACCCAAGTCTGTGGAGGCAGGTGGCTCCAGAGACTGTGCACATATAAGACCTCACAACAGGGTGCCTGCATTCTTGGGAGTTTAAAACCCGCCTTTGATGCTGAGGTGATTTCAATGGCATGAAGCCCCAGCAGGCAGGCTGAGTAGAAAGCCACACCTCGCTTGTTTAAAGATGTATGTATGTATGTATGTATGTATGTATGTATGTATTTATTTATTTATATAAGCACCGGGTACAGGCAGAAGCGTGGGAGGGTGAGAGAATTCACCAGAGCCAGAGCGGGGAGCAGAACAGGCAGAAGGACCGAAGTACACTGCTGAGGGGAGCAGCGGGCGCAGCAGGAGAGGTCTGTGCGCCATGTGGGACCCTTGCAGGTGGCCAGGGATCAAACCGGCACTGCAGAGGCTGCGGGCAGCTTTGCAACCCAGCGCTCAACTGTTGCGCCACCAGGGGAGGCCCACACACCTCACTTGTTTAGAAGCAGAAGTTGAGGTCCCAGGATGCTGAAGGGAGGAGCTGAGCCTGGGACTGCCTGTCCTGCATCACGCTCTGTCTTGGAAGCAGCCCATAGCACCCCAACAGCAGCTCCTGTAGATCTAAGCACCCAGATCCCATCCCCAATCCTGAAGCACAAGAAGCAATACAAGCAAGACAATAGGACAGGCACCGTAGGGGCCATGCAGACAGCCTGCTCCCCTGCTGTGTGTCTAAGCCCAGGGTCCTGAGGCTAGACCCTAGAGGGTCCTGAGCCAGAGAAAGGAAAGTTTTAGGAAGTGTTAGTTGATGGCAGTAAAGGCTCCTGATAGCCCTCCCAAGGGTTACTACCCAGGGCTGAGGCCACCCTGGCTAGGTGTGACAGTGCAAACTGAACATAGGTGGCTTAGAGCATGTCCTGTGGTCGGCCAGACTCCAGTTCGAATTCCAGTTCTGCCAAGACCAGCCATGTGACCTTAGCCTCAATTTCCTAATCTATAAAAATTAAAAAGCTAAAAAGTCTATTTAAAAAGTAAAAAAAAAGAAATGTCCCAGCTCTAGCTTGGAAATTTGCTTTAACAGAAGGGGAATGGCGTCAACAGAAATGGAGGAATGTGCGTGAAGACAGGGCAGATGGCCTGCACTTGGCAACTGGCTGCTCCTCAAGTAGGACTTTTCCAAAGTCACAGGGGTCCCGCCACTGTCCCTTCTCTACCTTCTCCTCTGTGACAGACACCTCCTCTTTCTTGTACTTAGCCTCCGTTCAGTGAAAGGCGTATGGCCAGGGGTTGAGAACCAGAGTTGGTACATTTCAAGGGCAATGCCATGGCCCCGGGAGGAGGGTCTGCAGCCCATGTCCACTGTCCGTGCCCACTGTCCTAGGTGCCACATGAGGTGGGGCTGCAAAGTGGAAACTGAGGCTCAAGATGGCCGTGTCTGGTTCACACTCCTCAATTGGGCTCTCTAGAACCCTGCTCCAAACCCCAACTCTGCCCTGGGGAGGGCATGGTAGAATGTGCCAAGGAGAGGGGCGGCGTCAGCAGTGGGGAAACCCCTGTGCAGATGCCTGGGTGCTATGTGGGTGGGGCATCAAGAACAAAGATGGGGAACCCATGGCTCCCCTCCGCAGGACTAGACTTTTCTCCTGGGTTTTCTGATTTTGAGTCAACATTTCTACTCACTCGGACTCATGTGGGTCTGTGGCCTGAATTATGTTCTGTTGCTGGTCCCCAAATGAGTGACAAAGTCATTTCACCTCTCCCAAAGGACTGCCAGGGACCAAGACTAGCAGCCTGTCCACACCCAGGGCCTACACCTGCCCCCAGAGCACCGAGCTCACCATGTGCTCCATATTGGAGGCCGGGGGGTACACCTGGCCCCTCAGCTTGTTGTGAAGCATGAGGATCTCCTCCCGGTCCGACCTGGGGATGGCCCTCCGCGCCCTGGCGTGAGGCTCGTCCTGTCGGTATCGGCTGAGCAGCTTCTCCAAGTGAGTGGTGTTGGGCAGGAAGAAGCCCTGGGTGGCGCAGACCAGCAGCGCCAGGCCCAGAGGGAGGACGCCGCTCAGGACACTGCTCATGGCTCCCACACAGCGAGATCTGGGGTGACTGATGGGCTCTGGGCTGGGCACTATGGAAGGAAACAGAAGCAACAGGACAAAAACGTCAGTGAAATGACCACGGTGTGTGCTTGAGGCTGAGTGGCACAGGCACAGTTCTCCCTGATGGCAGAGGTGAAAACTGCCAAGGTCCCATGGACAGGAAGTGGTGGAGCCGCCACTCAAGAAAGAGTTCCCAGGAGGGTGAGCGGCCGCACAAAGACCCCCTGGCTCCCCTCTGTAGGACTAGACTTTGCTCTGGGGTTTTCTGATTTTGAGTCAACATTTCTACTCACTTGGGAATCATGTGGGTCTGTGGCCTGAATTATGTTCTGTCTCTAGTCCCCAAATGAGTGACACAGTCATTTCACCTTCCCAAAGGACTGAGGGACCAAGGCTAGCAGCAGACTTCCTACTCCCTGGAAAGTATGACTCAGTTTACCAAAAGAGGATGTGAGGTACCTTCAGAGCTCCTTCCACCAGACTCCACCCACATGTCACACAAGAGGACAGTCACCCTGCCATGTGCTCTGCTCAGCACCAACTACCTGCCAATTTGATCTTTGGAAAAAAATGACAGCAGAAAAAGAAAAGGATCTCCCAGGGGGGTCTATGTACCCTACTCTCATCCTGGACCTTTCCAGAAAAGCCACTGAGCAGCATGTGGCGACACCTTGGCCAGCTTATTACAGGCATGGCCAGGGCAGGGCTGTGCCTTGGCTGCCAAGTCAGTGAGGACCTGACCACCACCTGGGGATGGTTACCTGTTGCTAATCAGGTCCATGCTAGTCTGAGTTAACAGGCTACATGATGTTTGGCTGATAAAACCAATGGTAGTGCAGAGGGGACAGAAGATGGGGGACTGGACTCCTAGGACTTCACAACCCCAACTTGAGTCCCAAAGAGCATCCCTGGAGCCCTGACCTTGACACCTGTGGATCCTGGGGGATGTGGGGCAGAGACTCAAGATCCCGCATGAGTTAGGACTACCCCCCACACCCTTTCGCAGAGATCGCGGTATTGACTGCACAGCAGTAAAGGTAGCTGATAGCCCTTCCTGGTCTTCTGGGATGCAGCTCCTTCCCAATAATGCATCTTGCTAGCCTTTCTTCCCTGACATGCACCTTACGAAAAGGTGCCTTAGCCTCAAAACACACCTACTAACTCAAACTCCAAGGCCCAAGTCTGACCAGGTGAACTTGCGCGTCCAGAGACCCTTCCTCAGCACCCAGGTGGGCCAGATGCTCATGCCATCCCTTCCAATCTTCATGACCATTTTACAGATAAAGAAGCTGAGGCTTAGGGTGGTGACAGATCAGGAGAGCTGAGACTCAAGCCCTGGTCTGACGACTGCAGGTCTAGAATTTTCCATCATGCTGCCTGGCCTCTCTCTCCTGTGGGCCAAGCACCTCACTCCCATTGATGGGAACACAACTCATGATCCCATCCATCATTAGGCTCAAGAAGATAAGCCAGTTGGTGTGAAGGTGCTCATTCACACCTTTTACCTCTGTTTTACTCCTGTCCATCAGTTGCCCATGTAGAAACCCCCACCCAGCAGCCACCCAGCCCCAACCCTGCTGCCAGGAATGAGGAGAGCCAGCACCAGGAGCTGGTGGAGGTACTCACGATCCTATCTGTGTGGGGGAGGGGGCAGCTGTGCCTCCATGCTGAACCTTGTGAAGCCCTCAGAGACCCAATCCTTTGGCCAAGTTCCCTCTGATTTCTTCCCCATTAGCAATAACCAGGCTGCCAGAGGGCAGCCAGAGGGGGAGGGGACACCCTGGCAGACCTCTACAGAGCTCAGAGCCCAAGAGCTCTGGGAACTTGGCAGTTCCCATTACCAACCCTAGAAACTCTCCAGGGTCCTGACCGAGCCTGCAATCCAGATAAAAATAACCTCATCCATAACCACATCCCAGGAGGGGGAGGCCTGGCTTCCCCCCAGGGGCACAGGCTGTGGCTACCCTCCCTCCTGAGGCATTCCCTTTGGGGCAGGAGAGTTTTTGAGGGATACCATGTGGAATCTCAGAGCCACGCCATATATGACCACGTCCCAGTGCAAGAGGCCAGGCAGGACAAGGCCTAGACACCGCTGCCGGGTCAAGAGATGCAGTTAAGAGGAGAAAGCCTGTGCCTTTACTTAATGCCACTGTGCCCTCCCCAGGAGGGGCTTCCTCACAGGGGAGGATTACCCACAAACGCCCCAATCTTGTACTGCAAGCTCTCTGATCCTCTGCCTCCATGCAGACACTAGGTAGAGTGGATTGTCCACCAGCCTCCCAGGTCAGGCAGTGCCTCTGTTCATGAGTAGGCACCAATGTGACACCCTCAGGGGAGTGAGACCTCCATATCATGGTGATGTTTCACCCAGACACCCCACGCCCCCCTTCCACCCACGCGCCCTTGACTCAGGTGTGACAAGCTGACCTCTGACTCTGGCCACTGATGGGTGCTCTTGGCAGAGGGCCCTCCAGCAGCTGAGGTTCCAGGCTGCTTTGCTAAGGTCCTGGAAAATCTCACACTTCAGCACTGGGGGAGAGAGGAGACAGGGGGCCATATACCCTCTGGTCTGCACTTCTGCCCCCCAATTTTTCCAGGGTTGCCAAATACAAGCCTCATTTCTGCAGAAGCCCTCCCCAGCTCTCAGTCCTTTCACCCCTGGCCTCTTGCCAAGACCTTGAGTTTTCTGTGTGGACAGCTATAGGGTATGGAGAAATGTTCTCTCAGAGATGTGGATTTCCTTTGCAGCACTTGCAAAACCAAGTTTGAGAGACCACAGATAAGACACCGGCACCAAGGACTCCTGAGAACCACAGGGAAGTGGTGGGGGGTGGGGAGCTTTCAGGTCTCAGGTGTGTGGCATGAAGAATGATAGTTAGGGAGCCATCTGCACTCCCAGACCCTCAAGGCCTTGTTGATTCTGCTTTCTAGCCCATTTTACAGAAAGTAAAACTGAGTCTAGGAGCCACGAGCCAGTATCTGTGAGGCCACACAGCTAGTTTGAGGGGGAACTAAGATTTGAAGTCAAGTTCTCTGGCTGCTCAGGGAACTTCCAGCATGCCACCTCAGCCAAGAGCCCCTGCATCCCTACCCCTGCCCCAGCCCAGCCAGGGTTCTGGTTGCCTTTAGGGACTAACTGGTCATGGAGTCCCCCATCCAGTCTGTGTCTCCTTTAGGGTTGTCTCCTGGGCCATGCAAGCCACCAACAAATCTGCTTCTCAAGAATGACGAGGAAAGGGAAGGCAGGCTAAGTTCAGTGCGTCAGCAGCTGGCTGCCTTTGCCAGTATTTAGGAAAGCCTGCCAGGAAGATGAATCGTGGGCTGAGCGTGCAGGACATCAGCTCAGGGACAGCACCCAGATCTCTGCTTTGCACAGACTGTTCCCACTGCTCACCCATGACCCCAGCCTGCACCCTCCCCCAGCCCAGGCTGGTCACAGCTGAATCACGCCAGCCGAGAGCTGAATCACATCCCAGACGTGCTGGGCGAGTTAATGCTGAATCGCCAGTGCCTGAGAAGTAGGGGTTCAATGAATACTGATAGGGAATGCATACATCTCCTCCCCAACAGAGTCACAGGAGTGGGAAAGGCCGCCTCTGGGATGGGCTTCTTCCTATGGACTGCAAGAAGCAGGGGCTCAGGGGAATGGTTAACGCTCCACTCGGCCCCTGAGAAGCTGTGTGGCTGCTCAGCCCCAGTGTCTGCATCTCTAAGGTGGAGGGAGTGATGGGACTTGTTGACTGGACACCTCAGCACTGAGCAAGACCTGCAGTCTGCAGACATTATTAAGTTCATAAAAGCTTCTAAAAAGCAATTGACCCATCAGCTGAGCCATAAAAGAAAAGCAGGATGAATCCGCCTGACCTGAACCCAGGAAGAGGGGCAGCTAAAGGATCCGCTGTGAGATGAAGAGGGAAGGAGATTATGAGCAGAGTGCTTAGGACATGTTAGCTGGTATGATGATGCTGACCTTCGCTTCCCACAGATGCATAGTTTGGAGGTACTGTGGGAGGCTGGGATTAATCACAGGGAAGGCAGGGCAGAGGTCTCCTTTCTCTTCACCACATTATCTCAAAGCCCCATATCTGCCTTGAGACAATATCCAGTCTTTAAAGTCCTGGCCAATGTCTGGTGCCTGCATGGGTGGGAGGGAGGGGGGCTCCCCCAAATTTAAAAGACACTTCACTTATGACATGTCTCGAGATCTGGCCACCTTCCCCAGCTCTCAGGGGAGGCAGGTACCAAGATAGCAGGAACTGGGTCAGGAGCATTCACGTTGGTCATCTGGCCGGGGAACCATGCCTGCTGAGATCCGGTGACACGCATGCTGGTGACAATGACCCCTGCAGAAGCCCTCCAGGACTCGAGCAAAGAGCTCTCTGCCTGGGGTGTGCATGGGCCCTGGGCCTCCCCAACTCACGTGATATCTGCTCACACCATTCACCTTTCCAGCCAGACTCTGCTTCTTCAGAACTGACTCTCTGCAAAGACAGCATAACTCTTGGGGCTCGCCAATTCCCTTGGTACAAATACTCCCACCAGAGCCAATTTCAAGACACCACCATGAGTTGGACCAAGTGCACATGGAAATTTCTGGAAAGAGACTGGCCACGGCACACTTGTACCCAGAGAAGACAGACCGTAGACAGCCATGACCATCAGAGCAGAGAGAAGGGCAGGACATGGGGCGGGGGGCAGGGAGTTTCTGCACGTGTACTGCCTGGTTTTAAATGTGACTTGTTGAGCCATAAGTTTAAATAATTTAATGTTTCACGATGCTCCGGGCACAGGTTCACAGCCTTATTAACTGTGGCTTTGCAAGGGCCACTCCTGCCCTGCTGGCTGGCACAGAGTCTTGTCTGCTGAGTCGTTTTCAACCCAGCCTGTACTAACTGCTCTGCATTCCCCTGGGATAACGCAGCCCACCCTCGACAAGAGAGGACGAGGCAGTTGGGTCCTGGATGCCCAGCAGCTCATGTTTCATCCTCTCCTTGGACTGACTGGTCGCTTGGATAATTAGACCTATCTTACAGATAAAGAAATTGAGGCCCCAGAATAAGCAGTATGTAGAATGCCTTAGGACCAGCCGATATGTCTGTCACACCCCCATTACTACTGATCCCAGGGGCTCCCCCAAGCCTGGGGGAAGTGCTGATCTCCACCCCATGGCAGCCAAACTCATTCAGGGAGACACCTCACATCAAGGGCCAGGGTGCTCCAGGCTCTGCACTTCCTCAGAAGCACAAGAGAGAACTCAAAATGAGCCAGGCCAAGGGCAGATGGGAGACATACCCACAAACCACCCAGAAATGCCAGGAATGAAGCAGAGGCTGGGAGGCAGGGGGAAGGGAACACCCAGCAGGTCTCAGAGCAGAGCTTCTGAGCAGCTTGGGGGTAGAACGCTTTCCCCTCTCCCCTGGATCCAGCCAGCTCTCTTTACACCCTTCTTAGAGGCTCAGGGCTGGACAGGAAAGGAAACAGGCAGGTTTCTGCCCTTGCTGGCTGCTCCATGCCAAGCAGGGTTCCCCACAATTAAGCACAGACAGCCAACAGTCCAGCCGGCTGAGCAGAAACACCAACCCCACCTCCTGGCCCCTCAGCAAGAGAGACAGCCTATGGGACGACGGAGCCAAAGGCCTGGTGGCTTAACTGAACAAATACCATATACAAACCCATCCGGTTTTGGAAATAGCATGCTGAGAGCAGACAGAATTTTGGGCAAAAAAAAAAAGAAGGAAGATGGAACAGCACTCAATCTACCTTGTGCAGAAAACTAATAAAATGCCCAGTACATTCAACATAAGCCCAGATAATACCTAAAAAAAAAAGTCCCTTTGAAGGGAATGGATAATGAATTCATAAATTCTCAAAACACCCACTTCATAACTTCTGGGATGCCGCTCTCCCTTCCTGCAGATGTGTTGCTGTTTCCTTGGAAACAATGTTCCCAGCAAAGCTTTAGATAAACCCACAGGAAAAAGCCATCTCCAAAGGAAAGACACCATAGACTGCAAGGCAGCGTGGATGTTGGATCAGACCAGAGCTCAAATCCCAGCTCCACTACTAGAGCTGTGTGCTGCCCAGGTCATTCACCCTCAGAGACTGATTCCTTGTGGGCACAGCCCTGAATCTCTCCCAGGGCTGTGGGTGGGAGGGTGCACAGATGATACAAAATCATGGCCCCGGAGAGCCCTGAAGCAGAGGCCAGGAGCTTACTGGTATTCGGTGACTCTTTCTTTCCCTTCCCCGGTGTGAACTTGGGCATCTCAGATCATCTCTGCTCCAGGCTACAGGGCTGGCAGCACCTGGACCAGCCTTCTGCCTCCAATACATGATTCACTGGTATTGGGTGGTATCTGCAAGGATGAGTCAGGGCCACCGGTTTGGAACCAAGTTCAAAGGCATAGCTCAAGAATCCAGGCTTTAAAATATCCACATTGCACTACATATGCAATAAAAACCCTCTTTCCAGGTGACCAGAGTCTTTGGGGTAAGTCAGAAAACCAGACAGATGCCCTCAGGAATGGGAGGAGACAGACAATAAATGCAGCCAGTAGGAAAATACAAAAGGAAAGCAGCTGGGGATCTGGGATGGGAAAGTCGGGCAGAGAGAGGGCAGGGGCCTGGGTGGACAGTGAGGTCCTGCTGAGGCATCAAGAGAACATCACTCTAGCGCCTCCCTGGTGGCGCAGCGGTTGAGCGCTGGGTTGCAAAGCTGCCCGCAGCCTCTACGGTGCCGGTTCAATCCCCGGCCGCCGGCGAGGATCCCACATGGCGCGCAGACCTCTCCTGCCGCCCCCTGCTCCCCTCAGCAGTGTGCTCCTTCGTCAGTCTGCCTGTTCTGTTCCCTGCTCTGGCTCTGGTGAATTCTCTCACCCTCCCGCGCTTCTGACTGTACCCAGCGCTTATATAAATAAATAAATAAATCTTAAAAAAAAAGAAAAGGAAACACCTTGTTTTAAAAAAAAAAAAAAGAGAGAGAACATCACTCTAGCAGGAGGAAAGACAAAGGTGAGCACAGCCTCAGCATGATGGAGGACAGGCACAAAGCCAGTGGAGCCAGGAAGAAATGGGGTCACAGAGGCAATCCAGGCCTGGGGTCAGGGGCCTCAGAGGAGTCCCTCTCTTGCTCTGAATGCTAACAGCAGCATCAGTGGAGAGTTAAGTGGGAGGGCGACAGGTCTGGTTTATGTTTTGAAAGCCCCTCTGCAGGAAACAACGCAGACAAAGCCCACAGACATGAGTTGGACAAAAGAAGCCAGACCCCTGGGGCCGGGATGCATGACTCCGGTTCAGTGAGGTACAGACCCAAACCAACCTACATGGTTAGAAGTTGGGAAAGGTCAACCAAGGGTGAGTGCCAAGGGAGGGGCTCTGGGGCTGGCCTGACTGTGCAGCCATTGCACATGTGTGTGCACCTTGTGGCAACTCATCCGCCAACACACGTGTGCCTGTGCATGCCTTACTGGTTAGACCTTCACAGAGAGTTTTCAAGAATTTGTGCAATAGCCCCGGCTGCTGTTTGAAGAATTAAGGAAGGAGAAACAGGGAGTGGCTGCGGGCAAGGCCTCTTCTGCAGGAAAATGCCAGGGCTCTCCCACAGGTCGCTCCAGCGCAGATGGCCCTTCACAGTGACCCTGAACATGTGGGAGCCACATCCAGCCCACAGCCGGCGGGCGCCTCCCACTTGGAGCAACTTACTCTCCCAGACAGGGCCCAGTTCATCCTGAGTCTGAGAGAAGACATTGTCCAGCAGTGCCAACGCTGAAAATATCTCCCTGATCCCAGGGAAGCCCGCGCCTGGAAGGTTCTGGGAACAAACAGCGTTCTCAGCAGCAGGCGCTTCCCTGGCTGACAAGAGTGACTGTGTTGGAGCAGGGCTGGGGCAGGAGCGAGAGGGGACAGACCATGCCCAAGTATATAGGTCCTTGCCCGTGCTGTGCCCACGCTCTTTCAGAGGGGCATATAGGGTTTGATGGATTTAGATGGATTTAGCAAGCTCCTGGGCTCACAAGGGAGAAGGACAGGGGTGGCAAGCAGATGCTAGCATCCTCTGGACACTTGCTTGGGCTCTTAGCAGAGAATGTCAACCAGCTGTGCATTTTTCTGGAAGGTGGGCTTATAAATGCACCAGCAACTTGTTCTCAGGTGACCTCTTGACTTTGGAAAGAAGCCTTCATTTTATCACCCACACCATTCACTCCATTCTTGAGATGTGACTTCTCCTGGTCACAGCAGACACTGTGAACAGAACCTTCCACCACGCTTCATCCACCCCCGCTAGCCAGCCTCCCATGTGCTCAGGCCAGGGTACCAAACTATGTCTTCATCAGTTTTCTAGGGCACAAGGTCTCCCACCTAAGCCTGCATCAAGAGAGCCAGAAGCCTTGTTAAAATGCAGATTGCTGACCCCACCCACAGAGAGCTGGGGCAAGGCCTGAGAATCTGAATTTCTCAAGTATTCCCAGCTGCTGTGGCTACTGGTCTGAGGATTCCAGTTTGAGAACTGCTGCTCTAGATTGCTGCTCAAATCTCATTTCCAGCTCAATCCAGCATTGCCCAAGTTCCAACCCACAGCAGACCCCTGCCCAGGCTCAGCCCACCACCCTACCCTTGTCTGTGCTAGTAACATACTTGGTATTTTTATATAAGTTGGCACACATTGGGGATTCAAATAAATTTATTTTAAAAAGGCAGATTTGGGCCTCCTTGGTGGCACAAGGGTTAAGACGCAACCTATGAAGTTGTCCACAGCCTCTGCAGCTCAAGTTCGAACCCCAGCTGGCCAGGGAGCAACCCACATGGCGCAGCAGACCTCTCCTGACTTGCCCGCTGCTCCCCTCAGCAGTGTACTTTGGTCAGTCCACCTGTTCTGTTCCCCACTCTGTCTCTGGTGAATCCTCTCACCCCCCACACCTCTGGCCTGTACCCCAGCTCTTGTATGCATAAATAAATAAATCTTTAAAAAAAAGGCAGATTTCTATTGCCACTATGTGTAGGGAGGCTGATCGGGTCTGCCAGGAACAAACAGCATGAGCGAGGCTGAACATGAGGGAAGCAGCAAAGTCGTGTCTCCCAGGGGCCTCGTTGTAGGGACTCTCTCTCTGCTACAAAGGGAGACTGGGGAGTGAGGGAGAACAAGCTCTGTCCCCTGGGGCACTATCACAGATAGGCTCCTCACACTTTTGGGACACTGCTCATTCTGGAGTGACCTCTTCTCCAGTGCCCTGTTACTCTCCTGCACCCTGCAACCAGTAGCAGGAAACCCAAGCTCAGCATAGCTTAGCACCTCCGTAGGGCTGACCTGACACCCTTTAGTCTGACCAGAGTCCAGCCACACAGGACTTGTGGCTATTTTCCTAGGGTGCCAGGCCTTCCTCTACCTCTGGGCCTTGTATCCACAGGCTCCCTCAGCTTGGTGCCCCTCCCTATCTCCCCTCCCACACACTCTAATCTTTCCCTGCCAGGCCAGTCTGCTCGCTGCTCTAGAAGGACTTCTAGGGCTTCCCTCCACACTCAGCAGAGGCCAGTGGGAGGCCAGCTCCCAATCCCTGGGACATCTGGGCCGGGTTTCCAACCCAAAAGAACGTGGGGCAGGTCAATTCCCGGGCGAAAGGGGAACTGGATGCTTTTCCTTCTGGGATACTGCCATTCTGTACTCACAATGGGATATGCTCCAGAAATTTGGGTTGAAAATGTGGGATTTTATAATTTATAATATTTTTTTAAGTCATAGTCCAAAAGTTGCATAATCCTCATCAGGACTTTCCTTTTCCCCCTGAATCTGTGGTTTTTGTCTAAGCTGACGCAGCACTGGAGACAATCAAAGAAATAAATCTCCCTCAGGCTGCACTGAGAGAAACTATATGTTCTCAGCCTTGAAAAGGGTGTGCCCACCAGGGCACAGCATGGGGTACAAATCAGGTCTCCCAAAGGGCAACATCTCTTCCAGCTGCTGCGGTGACCCAGGGTAGATTGTCAACATCTTTCCCAAACACCCCACACCTGGGTGTTCCTATGCCCAGGGCAGAGGGTCTTATCATATCTGGGATAAGCTGGCCTGTGCTAGTGCTTCTTCCAGAGGAAGTCAAGAAGCAGGGACCCAAGTGCCTCAATAAGCTCAACATCAGATGCCAGGTGACCCAGCAATTGCACTCCTAAGTGCAGGCCCCAAACAATTACAAACAGGTGTTGAGACAAAACTGTATCCATGAATATAGTAGTGCATAGCAGTACAACTCATAATAGCCAAAGGGAGGTACAGCTCAACGGAAGAATGGATAAACAGAATGGGATCTAGCCAGGCCATGGAATATTACTCAGTCATGAAAAAGAAATGAACACCGACACATGTTACCATATAGGTGGCCATTAATAATATCATGCTGAATGAGAGAAGCCAGACACAAAAGGTCATGCTGTATAATTCCATTCATATAAAGTGTCCAGAATAAGCAAATGCATGGAGACAGAGAGCAGATTAGTGGCTGCCAGAGGCTAGGGGGAGATGGAATGGGGAGTAACTGCTAATGGCCATGGGGGTCTTCTTTTGGGATGATGAAAATGTTCTGGAATTACAGAGTGGTGAGGGTTGCACAATATTTCCAATGTACTAAAAGCCACTGAGTGTATCTTTAAAATGGTTAAAATGGCAGATTAAATGTTTATGCATATTTCATCACAATAAAACAAAATGTTTTAAGAGGGAAAAAGAAAAAAGGCCTACCACCCACCATCCAGTCTTCCTGCTCCAGACAGAATGTGCTCCATGAAGGTATTCCTGAGGAACCCTGGTTTCCTTCTCCCCTTGCACAAAGGACTGAGCATCTTTCAGCTCAATGAACTAAAGCTGAAGTGAAATGAAGCCTGGGTTGTGTTTTCCTTTCTTGACAAGCCATTAGCCCCTTGCACATCTGGGACTGATCAAAAACCAGTGAGTTTGCAAAAAAAAAAAAAAGGTCAGAAGCTAGCAGACACAGAGGCACCTCCCATACAAAGTAAATCACACTGGTGACAGAGAAAAGTAATGGTCCAGCTCCTGCAAAGCCAAAAAGGTACTCATTCTTGGGGGCCTGCCTTTAAAAGCCAGCTTTCTAATGCAACCTACAACATTCCAGCCACCCAGTGGGGTTCTCTGCAGGAGGGGCACCAAGGGAGGTTTTCAGAGGCCTCAGACCAGCTCTGCTCTCCAGCCTGGAGGCAGGACTGCAGGGGGCAGCACTCATCTGGGTTCCAGGGCAAGGATTTCTGAAAAGTGATATTGGGGACCTGTGGGTTGAATGACAGAGCACCCCCTCTTTAGGTCCACCCCTAACTGAGACCAAGAACCCAGATGCCAGGAAGCACAGATGCCTTGCTAGCGGCCAACCCTGCAGTGACCATCACGTGCCTAATCACTAGACCAGTACCTTCTTCCAGAATCTGTGGCAGGGCCCAGTCAGGGCAGCAGCTCTCCCCTGCCCTGGGGTTGTGATGCTGGGTACAGGCCTTAATCATTCTGAGATCTAAACCAATCTCCATTTTCCTCTTGTAAAAAGGAGGAAGGTCCAGCGTCCATCTTATAAAGAAGTCAGTGAGGCCATCCAGGTATGATCCCGGGCTTATAATAAGTACCAGGCTAATGTCAGCGGCTGCTATGATGATAGATGTTATTTCCAGTGCTTCACTCTCACATCTTAACAGACACTAAAAGTCAAACCACTCTTTCTCCCCACATGCACCGCCAGGGACCTGGGCTTACTGCAGCTCTCCTGACAGCTGTTTTCTCTGGATTCAGGACCCAGCAGTTAAGAGGGCAGGTTGCAGGGATCACGGCATGGCACGTCAGCAAGGGGGCTTTGGGCGCACACTTCGCCTCTTTGAATCTCAGTTTTCTTATCTATGAAATAAATCAAGAGAACGCCTGCCCAGGTATACTGCAGGTATGCTCATGCAGGTAAAGTGCATGGCATGGGCTTTATGCCTGTCCCACTGGCAATACAGGTCCCACACCTTCTGCTCCTCCCCCCAGGTGGAAACAGCCAGATCAGAAGCAGAAGCAGAACCAGCACATCAGCGGCACACAGCACAGTGTGGGGACGTGACCTCTTGGTCTGTTTGGGTGAGAGCATGCCCCTTGTCTTGTTTTGTAGCACCCTGGCCCCTCACCTGTCAGACTTTAGACCCCAGATGCCCTACCCCATGGGAGAAAGCTGGCTCCCCCACTCTGCCAGAGCAAGGAGCCCTAAAGCTGAAGGTGGAAACTCACTAACACACTCTGTTGCCAGGTGGGCTGGGCACAGGCTCAAGCTGCTGCTCTCAATCTGAACTGTAGCTCATCAGGGGCTAGCAGGCGCCAGTAAGCAGGACCAGCTAAGTCTTTCCTGGCTTGTCCACCAGCCCAGCTGATGGCCAGGGAGGCTCTGGGTCTATACCCTAGGAGGGCTGGCCCTGGCTCTGTTCACCCTGATCAGCAGATCTCCTAAAGACCTTGATGCCCAGCACAATTCCCTTGCACAAGAAGTTATTGCAGATACCCATCCTGACTGGAGAGACACGGGGTGACATTTCTGAACCTGCAGGAGCTCTGGACATGCCCCATACCTGGAAACACTCATCTGGAGCTTTGGAGGCAGAGAGAGCTGGTTCCAGCCCAGGCTCATCCTGGACAGCTCACCTCATCCCTGGGAACCTCCGATGTCTTCAACCAAAGTAGGAGAAGAGGAAGTCTACCTCACAGGTAGCCTCTGCAAAGGAAATGCTAAAGGGGTGTGTCCCTGTCAAGTGGAGGGCTGAAAGCACACTTTAGGTCTCCCCGGCCCTACACACGTGGGTGGAACATATTCAAAGTCCTGCCACATCCATGCCATCGATTTCCCATTTAGTCCCACTGCAGACAAAGGAACGCCAACAGATGCTAGACAATCGCAAGGGAAGGCAAGAGGACCCTGGCTGCAGAACCAGAGGGTTCTGAGCCCTCATTACCTTCAGAGCTGTGAGGGTTTGGGCAAATGATTTGTCTTCCCCGAGTCTCCGTGTTTCCAATTGTGAAAGGGCCTGTGCCGAGCACGGGTCTGAGATACAGGTAGCACGCTCAGCAGAGAAGCCGCACACAGTAAGCCTGTCTGCACACTTAGAGGCAGCATCTACTCTGCTACTCCGGCTCCTGGGACACTGCAGGAATAAGACAGCCTCTTGCAGAGAGGAGAGGATCTGTCACACTTACCTCTGCAGCTCACCGGGGCTCTTCGGAGTCAAGAGGCGACCGCGGCGGCACACACCGAGGGCCGGTGGGTCGCGCAACTCCAGACACCCGAGCGGCCCAGGAACGGAGTGGGTCGGGACCGCGCGGCACTACTTTATATACAAGGCCTGGAGCGCTGAGGCCACGCCCCAAGGCTGCAGGCGCCGCCCCGCCCGGCCCCGCCCCGCCAGGCCCGGCTCTCCGGTCCCCCGCGGCGCGCGCCCCGGGGGCGAGAGTGCGCGAGGCGGTCCAGGGCGCCAGCTTTGTAAGAAGCGGTCTTGACAAAAAGACCGGTTCAATGACCGTAAAAGTATCGTTTTCGTTGAGCGCTTAGTATACACCAGGCGCGGCGCCAAGCACTTTCCACCATGGGCTTGTGAATTTGCCAGATCCCATCTCTCTGCAGCTCGGCTGGAATTGGAAATGGGGAGGCGACCGCGGATGCAGCACACGGAGCAGGAAAGGGCATGGGATCCGCACGCTGTGGCACAGAATACACACAAGCTAAGTCTATTTCACATCTATACGTGCGTGGAAAACGTCCACATCTATCCGCGGATGCACACGCGCACGCGCGCGCGCGCACACACACACACACACACTGCCCTCTCCATGTGCAGATGGAGAACGGACGACCAGGAGGAGGCACTACCGGAGGAGGCCAGTAAAAGCCCAGTGCAGCCTAATCACTTTGCTTCACTATTCCAGATTGTGTTCACAGGACTCCAGTAAGGTGGAAAGGATCCCATTTCACAGATGGGGTGACTGAGGCTTGGGGAAGTGAGCACCCTAACTCCCAGAGCTAGTGAGGCGCATCTCAGGCTCAAACCCTGATCTTCCTACATTTTGTCCACAGGTATTTGGAAGGCTTAGCCTAACCTGTAAATACCTCCCTTTAGAGTCAGAAGACATTGTTTTTGAAACATGTAAATAAATCCAAGTCCCTAGTTGGCAGGTAAAGAAACCTTGCTGGCTGGAGAAAGCCAAAGGATCCCATTGCTGCACCCCCCTCTGCAGTGACCTTCAGGGCTAATGGCTGTTGCCATGGTCCCTGAGGTCCGGCGTGGGCAAGGAACCATGCGCGCAGGGGGAGAACAGCAAACTCCCTAAGATGCAGAGAAGCCGAATGCCTACCAAGAAATAATGACCACCAGAAGCTGCCACAAAGATGATTAAAAGAAATGCTGACCACCTGGAACCTTATCTCGCTTTCTCAAGGCCCACAAACTTTATTCTGCTACAACTGTCTTTCTAAAATCTTTCCTTTTTCTGGTCATTGATTGCTAATTAAAAAACATACGTAATTTAATAATTAGGCTAATGCAAATGAAACATTACTAAACACTGTGTTATAATAGAATTGTTGGTTTAATAATCTTTCTATTATGTGCTTAACTTTAGTACCTTTTATATTAACTGCATTATAATATAAATTCACCTATGACAATTAATTATGAGTAAACATAAGTAAGTAATAGTAGTAGTAGTTAGTACAAGAATATAGAAAGAGTTAATAACCTGTCCAATTAGGAATGAGGTTAGGTCCAGGTGTAACTTCGGACATAAATCACTGCCCTGTCAATTAAGCTAAGCCTATGAGCAAACTGATCTCTTTGATGTTCACTGTTCCTATGCCTTTAGAAAAAACATATATATACTGACCACTAACTTAATAAAAGCGCACTCAGATTTACACTCTCTCTTGAAGTGTGTCTGTTTGTCATTTCTTTAGCCGAATCCCTGACCACCCTGCGCAGTCTCTCAACCCTGAGACGGCCTCATCGTCTACTGCTGTGCTGGTCTGCGGCATCCCATACTCCCCACTCAGGCACAAGTGTGGACCTACTGTGTGTTGGGCAGGAGGGAGCCTCTCCTCACACTGCTTATCCCTGCAGGCAGACGGGGATTTACAGCATCCACACAGTCCCACAGAGTCACTCCACACTGTTTGTGCTATGCAGTGAGCGGGACACACAGGACCCCTCTGGGATCTGAGAGTCTGGGGCATCCAGAGGGGTCTGAGTATGTGGGGGAACAAAGATGGCAAGTGAGCAGGGTGGGTGAGGGAAGAAGACCCCTTGTTGACTGGAGGGGCACCCGAGACAGATTCAGAGTTGGAAATCTATGCCCAAGATTTGGGTGCAGCTCAAATACAGATAAAGAATAATGCAGACATCCTGTTATCTTTTTTCATTTCTGTTATTGTTCTCTGTTTTTGAAGTATCATTCTCAGCTCAACATTCATTCATCCAGTGCTGATTAAACCTCTGTTCCAAGCACTGTGGCATTCAGCAGTGAATAATACAGACTGTTCCAGAACAACTGTCCTTGATTTGACAAAGGGTGAAAAAAGAAGAGACTTGAATTATAAAAAGCTGCCTCTCAGGTGCTTGGCCCCATATACATCCTCCTATCCAGTTGCCCTCATCCCCCACCACCCTCTCAGGCTGGTGTTTTATCATGGGAAAACTGGGCAGAGAGGATAAGCATCTTTCCTGTGGCCACACAGCTCCCAAGTGGAAGAACTGGGATTTGAACTTATACCCTTGCCTACTCAGCTGCTATGCCCTGTGTGTCATTAAACCTTGGGTGCAGGAAAGTGGAATAAATTTGTCCCCAACAGAGGGGACGGGAAGGTGCACAGGATCCAGTTTCTCGTGGGCCGGGCATTTGGGTGGGAGTGCCCACCGCTCTGCAGCCTCGGACCTCCATCTCCTTACTGCTAACTTTTTATGGCAACTCTGCAGTTACTTGCTGGTGCTCAATGGCTCTGGAGGCCCCAAGGATACTGTGGGCAGAGCTGAACCTGGGGCACCTCTCTACAATGTCATCCTCTGGCCAAGATGCCCACTCCCATAGGTCTGACAGCCACGGCACCAGGTCCTTGCACACCACAGAGACTGCCAGGTGCTTACTTCCTCCTCTCCCTCAGTTTCTCCTTTTCTTTCCCTCTATAGTCTCCTCCTCATCCACCCTGGCTTCTCATCTGCCTGGCCTCTGACTGTGCCCCTGCCCTAACTTCTAGTAACATTTACCGGTGTGGGGCACTGGGCACAGGGCTTCACCAGCATCAATGTATGAAAAGAGCACAACCTGGTGAGGGGAGGGGCTATAGCCGACCGACCTTCTTTTATAGAAGGGGGAACCGAGGTGTGGGACCAGGTGAGCTGGGTTCAAATCCTACTCCTCTTCTTACAGCTTGCTGGGATCACTTGGCTGTTGGGGGGTGAATGTGCGCTGGGCCTCTAACTCAGGCAGTCCACGACCAGAGTCCACTAAGCCAGGTGGCCTGAGGGCATTTGGGGGTTAGGATTTACTGTAATGGGCATTTCTGAACTAGTCCACTGTCTTTAATATCCTGGTCAGGTTATTTCTCAAATGAGATGTTATGGTTACTACAGCTGTGAAACAGTTTATCCCAAAACATAGTGGCTTAAAAGAACCATTTTATTTTGCTTCTAATTTGCAGGTCAGGATTCTCAGGAAGGTTCTTCCTGAGAGGATGCCTACGTAGCTGCAGAGAGATGTGGATTGGGGCTGCAGACATCTGGCGGGGACCAGACATCCATGCAGTTTCCCCATGTTGTGGGAGCTGAGTCAAGGCTATTGCCTGATGCACCCCCAACACAGCCTTTCCAGGACGGCAGTCTCAGCAGTGAGCCTTCTCCCCCAGAGCAGCCTCACACAAGAACCAGGTGGAAGGTCTTAGCATGACCTCTGTGGACCTGGCATCAGAAATCAGTGTCTCTTGGGCCACACTCTTGGCTGAATCATTGAGTCTGCCTGGCGTCAAGAAGGGACATGATCACACTTCTCAATGGGAGGGGGAGGTCAAGGAATTTGCAGACAAGTTGTAAAACAAAGTATGTGAAAACACACAGCACAGTGCCTGGAACCGAGAGAATCTCAGTAAAAGCAATCAATCCTTCTTAGGGAGCTAAGCTTGGAATGTGCACCACCTCTGCCTCGAGATAGCTGAGCTTGAACCTGACTCCACCCCAGGAACCAGCTGTATGTCCTTGCGCAAGTCACCCTACCGCTCTGAGCTACAATCACCTCTCAGGCTGGATCACCCAGGATCAGACTGATCCTGGTTGGTGCTGAGACCAGTTGAGCTGTGTTCAAATCGCACTCCTCCATGTGGCCTTGTTTCCAGTTCCCTCCTATAAAACAGAGGGCGTGGGGGAGGATGGATAATGGCATCTTTCTCCCTCTGGGCGACTATGAGCCTCAAATGGTTAATATATGGAAAACAATTAGAGCAGGGCCTGGCACAAGCAAGTATTAGTTAATATTACTAATATTGGGGCCAACAAAGCAGAGAGAGAAGCTTACTTTTTTGATCAACTTTCCATCATTGTGCAATTATAGAATCTAATTTCCAAAAATTAGCATTTGCATTTGAATAAAATATGTCATGGGCAACATGGGCTCCTGGGGGTCCTGGCTGGGAAAAGGCCAAGGTGCACGGGAGGAAGGGACAGGCCAGGGGGATCCATGGGGATCCCGGCAAAGGCTGTTTGCTACCCAGACAGGGAGTTAAGTCATGGAGAGTCTGAGTCGGAGGGAAAGTGCTTCTGGGTATAATGAAGTCCCACCTGGAAAAAGGATCTTGCAGCCCTGGTTGGGACATCCCTAGAGGCACCAGCCCTCTGCCCACTCGCCGGGAACGCTGTGGCTGACGGGAGGACCACACACGTGTCTGCAGGATGGAGGACAGGGCCAGACGTCAGGCCCTGTCACCAGTGATGCAAAAGTCCCGGACTTTCTTTCCTGTCTCCACAGGTTGCCGAAGGCGGGTGAGTTCTGGCGCACACTGCGCGGCCTCGCCAGTTGTTTTCACTGGAGTCCCCCAGAACTGGGCAGCAGAGCTGCAACCAGGCAGCTCACCCGCTTCAGGAGCTGCCACGTGTCACTGAGCCTCACATTAGCATCAAAGATCACCGCCAATTGGAGTCAAGGAGACACGGGAGTGCCATTTTGTGGCAGGCATGGCTGCCTACCCCTAAGGAAGAGGAAAGAAGGCGGCACCACTGGGTTGACAAGTGCCCACCAGAAGTCCTCCAGGAGCTCAGTGGGGTGAGTTCGCTTGACTTGTTGGAGAGGAAGGGACAAGGGTGAGGACCACACCTTATGTTGGCTGGCAATTCTTAGTGGGGGGGCTGTGGAGGGACTGCTGGTGAGGACACCTGGGCCTGAGCAGCTGTGAGTGACAGAAGCCTGCTCCAGATAGCTCCAGCTAAGCAGGGTGCTGCCTGATGGGACACTGGGCTGTGGTGGAACCCAAGGACATGAGACCCTGAAGAGTGCCGGGCACCGGGCAGGACTTTGCCTGTGTCTCCTCCTCTCTGTGTGGGCTGTGCTTGTGCCGGTCTCATGTGTACCTCCCTAGATGCCCACTCCTGATGCAACAAAGCAGAGCCCAGAGGACCCTGCCAGGTACCACCAACATGAAGCAGGGCCTATGAACTGGGTAGACAACCCTCAGGCCAGATTGAGGGGGATGACCTGCAGTCAAGAGTTTGTGGATACAGCCAGAGGGAGGCACAGGATTCCTGGGCAGCAGCATTTGGTACAAACTCTAGGTATAGGCTCATGTTTCTCAAATATCCAGCACATGCCAGCCTGATTTCCCACAGTTCCACCTGTATCTGTCAGAACCTACTCAGCCCATCAGCAAGGTGGCCCAAAGTGCCTGGGTTTTAATACTCCCCAGCATGCTGGCTAGCAGAGCTGGGGTATAAATACCCCAGCTCTCTTGCTGTGAGCTGGGATGGTTCAGAGGTGGTGTTTCTGGAGGGATCTGTGTGGCTGCTGTGCATACTTTGTCAGGTTCCTTCCTTACCCGGATCACAAACCCATCTTTTTCCTGTATTTGTTCCACTTCTTAAATACCTGCCCTCAAGTCCTCAGCTCAGCCTGTGCTTCTGGAAATCCAGATTAAAACAAGGACCAATATGGGAGAGGGAACCAGGAGTCAGTCGTGCTATCTCTCGGGGTCCTGTGCATTGACCTGCGGAGCCGCGAGCATCTGTCCAGCCTCTGCGGCATGCTAGGCATGTGCTGACAAACATAGGGAGGCACTGGAAAGAACCAAGACTCCAAGAAGCCATCTAGAGAGCGAATCCATGCAGCCATCCAGAGAGAGGAGGGCTTTTTACAAGAGAAGTTTGGGAAGCCAAGGGCTGGGCTGTGGTATTATTTAACTATATAAAAACTATGACTCACTTAGGAAAAGTGAACATCAAATCCCAGGATATGGTGGGCAGCCCCTTGAAGCTTGAGAGAGGTAGTTAAGGCAAATTAAAGGAATTCTTCATCCAACAGAGAGGAGCAAATTTATCCAACTCATCTTACCCCACAAGAAGTCACACAAGCAGAAAATGTCAATAGATTTTTAAAAATAAATGAATGCTGCAGTTCATGTTTGATTCTATTGGATGACATTTACTGAGGACCAAGTGTTCTGGAAAAAAAAGATGAATAAGGCAGACATGATGGAAGGATCCTGGTGAAGGGTCAATGCAGTCCTCTGTGTAAGTGCAATAACAGAGGGATCCAGAAGGTTCCAAGGAGCCCAGCAGAGGGGTGGGTGTCTGGAGAGCAGAGTTAGACAAAAGGCTTCATAGGCGCCTTAACAGACATGACGTGGGGCCGGTGCATTCACCAGGACGCTTCCCTTGCAAGTTAGAGAAACTTAACTAGGGCCAACAGAGGCAATGCCTCTACTCCCAAGCGTGGAAAGTGCAGAGGGGGTCTGCCTCCAGGACCCCAGACAAGAAGGTCACATCTCCTTCCCTCCCCTCCCCTCCCCCACATCCCCCTCAGCTCCAGGTTCCACCTGGCTCCCTCTGGTTACTCCAGAAGGCAATTCACAATCCATCAGTCTGGCTCAGCCCAAGACCCACCACTCTGGTTGAGGCCTGGCCCTGGTCTTCAGGGCCTAACAGTCAGCCAGGTGATGCCACCGTGCCATGCAGCAGCCATGCCATGCAGCAGATCAAGGCTGTCCCTGGGCACAGGTGCCCATGGCAGGCCCAAGTCCAGAGGGAATCACTGCCTCTGGGTGGTATCCACCAACCATTTAACAGAAACAGGAATAGAGAGCCGGTTCCCTCCCTCACCACCTCCAGGGGGAACAGAGCTGGCTCCAGAAGGTAGGAGGGGATTGAGCTCCAGGGGTCACAGTAGTAGCTGGTGAGACAACCTCCTCCCCCCAACAGTCCCTGTCGGCCTCCCCTTTCCAGGCTCCATCCCTCACCCTCCTGGTATATCTTGGGACCATCCCAATAACATGCTTGTACCTGCATCCTGCCTCAGAGTCTCTGGGGAGAGCTCCAACTAAGAGCCTAGCCAGAGGCCACCAGCCAGTGGCCAGGGTACAGACCCCAGACTGGCTGCTTGGGCCATGAGTTCACCCAGTGGCTCGGGCCACCAGTGTCGGTGAGGAGGAACAGCAGCCCCAAGGAAGGGGGTCTGGACAGAGACAGGGCCAAGACAGACAGCTCTGGAAGGATGGAGAGGAACTAGGTCAGGAGGTCTCTGGGCAGGGGGTACGTGTGCAGAGCCTGAAGGAAATCAGTGCCTATAAGCCAGCATCAGGTAGAGATCAGCTGGAGGGCGAGAGGCTTGAGGAAAGCCTGCTAGGCAATGCAGACTTTAACCTGAGGCAGAAGAATTCAGAGCCTCCTTAGGAGAGACTTCTCTTCTAGGCACAACATGGGGAACTCGTGAGGGACGGATGCTAGGAGGGACAAAGAGTGGGAACAAACGTTTTGAGGGAAGCTGGCACCAGAGGATGGTCAGCTGTGGTCCCCAATAGTTTCCTTCCTCTCTGGGCACCTCACTGAGCCCTGAGTTCATCATTTATCGAGTGCTTTCCATGAATCCTGTGTTCAAATCTCATGCCAACACAGTGAGGTGGGATCTTTAGGACCCTTATCAAGTTGAGAAGAAAACTGATATGCAGTGCCTTTCTGTCTGTCTGTCTGTCTCTCTCTCGCTCTCTCTCTCTCCTGCTCCTGACTTCCAGTTATGAGTTTTTGGCTACTGAGGGCCATCTGATGAGGCAAGGAGTGATGGGAAGGGGGAATCTTATTGAATTCTTTGGTTACAAAGTACTGGAACATTCTGGGAGTTTTCTATCACAGGATTTGGATGGAAACGATTTTATGGTTTTGAAGCATAAACAATTATCCTGGAACATGCATGAGCCCTTCCTTTTCAGCCAAAGAAAAGTTTATTAAAAAATGAGGCGATTGCCAAATCATTAGTAACTGGGGGGTGGGGGAGGACATAGTCTGTGGCTGGCAACCATGCCAGCCTCCTGACTTGCCACCTCAGGCCTAGACCCCCTGTACCCCCAGAATTCCTCTGTGGTGGTGCTGAGTGCTCAGGTTGCCTCCTATCTCTTTTCTTCATTAAAAATAAGATTCCTAGGGCCTCCCTGATGGCACAAGGGGTTAAGTTTCAGCACTATGAAGCAATCCGCAGCCACTGCAGCTTATTCCCCGGCCAGGGAGGTGACCCACATGGTACAGCAGACCTCTCCTGTCTCACCCGCTGCTCCCTCAGCAGTGTATTTCAGTCAGTCTGCCTGTTCTGTTCCCTACTCTGTCTCTGGTGAATCCCCACCACCCACCCCGCCGCACCTCGCGCCTCTGGCCTGTACCCCAGTTCTTGTATGCAAAAATAAATAAATCTTAAAAAAAAAGATTCCTGATTTCTAATTGAGCACTTTGTCAGCCAGCTGAAAGACTATTTTCCAGCCTGCTTTGCAGCTTATCCTGTCTACAGAATTAAGTTTTAGTCAAGGAGCAGTGAGTAGAATCATGTGTGACTTCTAGGACATCCCCTTCAGGGGTGGGGCAGGTGTGGTTGTTCTTCTTCCTTCTTGCCTGGGATATGGATAGGATGGCTGGAGTGCAGCAGCTATTGTGGCCCATGAGGTGCCTTAGGCCCAGAAGCCACAAATGGTTGTACCTGGGTTCAGGGAACTGTAGTTCTCTGTATCAGTTCCATTGCCTGCATCCAACTTCTTTTACATAAAAGAGAAATAAACTTTTCTCCCTACTAGAATAATGTCTTCATTACTCATAGTAGCTAGTCCTGGAAGATCATCAGTTTAAAAGTAAAAATAGATCTAATGTAAAAACAAAGGAGTGTGTGTGTGCTTGTGTGCCGTTATTGTTTCTTTTCTGTCCTTTGAATCTTTCATCTGGCACTTATTATTCTTGGGGGGGAAAGGACAAAATGGAAATATGATAACAAGTCCTCAGAAAGGGGGAGGTTCCACCTCACCATTTCACCACAGACTCCTCACTCACAGTGCTCTGCAATCATTCACCTGGGACAGCGCCAGCCCGGGTCCAGAACACGTGGGCGCCCCATCACCAGGCTGCTGTCCTGTCTTGTCTCCCCACAGGAAGTACAGGAGTCAAATAACATAATCACCCACGACTGGGAATTCTGCGGGAAAGTCAGCTCTTCCGGAAAACACTACCATGGTGAGTATTCTCTCCCCAGGTGATAATCAGGCCTTTCCAAAGGAGGCTAGGTCGCAGGCTTTCATGCCCAGGGTGTGGTGTTTCCAGAACATTTTAAAACTTTCTGTCAAACTGGGAAGAAGCCAAGCTTCTAGAGGCTGCTCATTCTCCAACAGACTGAGTCCCCTAGGTGTGTGCTGGGTACTTATGTGAGCCAGACCCCTTTACGCCAGCTGGGGGTCAGCAGCACCCCACCCCTCCTACTGGGGGTGCACCTGGACACCTCCTCAACACTGATCTTCCAGGTCCAGGGCTGGGCCTTGAATCCAAGCTCCAGCACTTCCAGTCTTGAGACCTGGGCGAAGTGCCTTTCCCTCCCTACCCTCAATCTCTCCATCTGTGAAATGGAAATCCTTTGAGACCCACCTCCTAGTGCCATCTTGGTGAATGAGTTCATGGCTGAGCATTCTTAGCTAGTAGCATCCTTACCAGCTTCATTCTCCAAGTTGTCATTGCACCTGTCTCTGTAACCACCCTCCTTGCCAAGCTTTATTCCCTAGGGGACACCCTCTCCAGTTACCCCAGCCCAGAAATCAGTCAGAGCAGTATCTCGTGAGGGCAAAGTTTGAAAAGCAGCATAAATGAGTGTATGAGTGTTCTGGTTCGGCCTCATCTTCTGAGGATCCAGGTGGACATGAAATTTGAAGGAATCTTTGTGACTCCAAACTACATTACCAAGACGTGGAGGAAGTGTCGCTGGGAGCCAGCCCTTAAGGAACAGGCAGCTTCCACTTCTTCCCATCTGGACACTTGCTCTTGGGCACCCCCACGGTGCTGTGGGAAGTCGCTAGTGGAGAGATGCGCCATCCAGCAGCAGCTACAGCCAGCACTGACTTGGAAAGGGCCCTCCAGTCCCAGTGGTGCTGCAGGGCAGAGATGAACCTCCCTGCTGAGCCCAGCCTAACTGCAGAAACTCAAGCAAAGGGACATTGCTGGGGTCCCAAGCCACTGAGTCTGGGTTGCCTGTGCATAGGCAGGAGGAACGGGAAGGAATGGGCACCTGGTGGCACTCACTCAATGCTTGCTGATGGGAGCAGAGTCATCTCTAACATCCACAGGGTGACGTGCCAATGGCAACAATGGAGGTCACTGATGCCCAGTGATCCCTTACACAGTATAGACCAGGCTTCTGTTTTCCTTCTTCCCTAAATCCAGACCAAGGCGATTTTCATTTCCAAATGGTGGATTCCTGTTCAATAGGCAATTCTGGCCCCCGATAGAAGCCAGGCCTTCTGGAGCCCTTGGCAGCCTTGAGTTGGGTGAGTAAGTGAACCTTGAACTCCGCAGACAAGAGGTGCAAGTCCTGGTGTGTCTTGGACCTGGGGGCACATGCAGGAACCATCCCATCCAGGGTGCACAGCCAGAGCACCCTCGTCAGCTGAATGTCAAAAGGGCAGTTGCTCTCGCAGTCTTGCTTTCAACTCTATCCCAGGCCAAAAATGTCCCTTCAAAGGTGTAGGCCAGTGTGGAAAATGATGCTGCCTGTGCAGACCCACCTCCCGCCACCTCGGCCCTTGGCACGGTGGTTTTGCCCTCATCTGGCTAAAGGGAGCCACCCTGTTCCCGCTGGCCAGGAGCCTTCCGGGAGCCTTCCTTTGGCCAGTGGAGGATGGTGGCAGTGATGGGGCACCTGTTCCAAGCAAGGACTCTGGGGAGGTCCTTGAGAGAAGCCTGCAGGGGGGCACAAGGAGGATGGTGTATCTGTGCTGACCACCAGCACCAACCACCTTGAATGCTCAGCTGCATGGAGGAGAAGGAAATTTTGAGGGCTTAAGCCTCAAGACCCCTACCTGACTCAGGCCCAGAGTCCAGTGGTCAGCCACCTGCTGGGGCACAAGAGAACTCCACTGAACCTGTCACCCCCAGAGCAGCAGACTAACATATGGTCACTGTTTGAAAGCCCTGAGATTTGAGACCCTCCGTTATACAGCAAAGGCTAGCTGACAGATCGTGTCCAGTGACAGGCCTTGTCAAGGAGAGAATGTTCCTTAAGCTGCCTACCTCCCCTCCAGCACAGCCAGCTGTCCAGTGGAAACTCCAGGGGAACTCGCAATACTTGTGTCAGGCTGAATGGAGTCCTTCCAACATTCTTATGCTGAAGTCCTCACCCCCAGATTTCACATGGTGACTGCAACTGGAGATAGGGTCTTTAAGGGGGTGATTCAGGTAAAATGAGGGCATCAGGTGGGTGCTCATCCAATACAACTAAGGTTCTTATGAGGAGAGATGAGGGCACAGACAGGTACAAAGGTAAAGTCTCGTGAGGACATGTAAACAGACAGCGGTCCACACGCCCAGGAGAGAGGTTCAGGGGGAACAAGTCCTGCCCACACCCATCCTGTCCCCTAGGTTTTGGCCTCAGGGACTGAAACAACAAATCTCTGCCCTGTAAGACCCAGACTGGGTGCTCGGTGACGGTGGCCAGGTGACTAACACGACCTCCTGCAGCGGCCTCCCTGCCTTTGAATTGGGAATTTGTGTGGATTTGAGTTCTGTCCCTGCTTGGCCGTATGGGAGGGGGGACTGGCTCCTTTCTTGAGGGCCCACATTCTTTAAACAGCATTTGCTGAGCAGACTCCCAAGTGCCTGCGCGCCTCACCCTCCAGGCACCCGTGCGCCCCCCTCCCACTTCTCCCAGACATGGATGCCTCCCAGTGGTATCTGAACATCTTCTATGAAGAGTCACAACAGTCCCATCCCAGCCTAGAGGGTGTGGGTTGAGGGGGCAGGAAGCAGATGGGGAGTTCTTAACTACCTGGAGAAGGGACTTTTTGGGGCTTGAGCCTCAAGCCCCCACTACCTGACTCGGTGGTGGGAAAATAAGAACTCAGGGCAGGCAGGAGAAAGGCAGGGCTCATGTCCCCCAGTCCTCGCATTACTGCAGGGAACTCTTTTCTTTTCCTTCCCCCTTACCAGCATAGGTCTCAGGCCCAGAGGGGCTGCCTAGCCTCCCCAGCAGAGTATGCACAGCATAGCTGAGTGAGGCTGAGTGAGACCAGTTCATGGTCTCTGGCATTCCAGCGCCTCCCTGGCATGGAGGTTTTGCCTTACCTCTAAGGTCTGTGGCCAGCTGAGCAATGCCCCCAAGAATGTCCACACCCTAACCCCTGGAACCACCAAGGTTACCTTACGTGGTACCTTCATTTCCCAGGGCTGCCAAAACGCAGGGCCATAAATGGGGACTTCATAAAACAGAATCAGAGTTCAGAAGGCCAGAGTCCCAAGCAAGGAGTCCACTGGGTCTGGCTCTTGCTGAAGGCTCCAGGGCGGCTCGACCCCAGCCTCCTTCCCAGCTGGCCTCCTGTTCATGGCAGAGCCCTCCTGTGCCTGTGTCCACATTCCCTCTTACAAGACCCCAGTCACTGGATGATGATCCATTAAACCAGCCTGAACTTAATTTAACTAAATTCCACCTGCAAAGACCCTGTTTCCAAGCTTGGCCACATTCTTGGGGCCAGGTAGGCATGAATTGGGGTGGGGGGGATCATCCAATGCATTACACATTGTACAGGACTTGTTGAGGTGATTAACTCAGCAATCTGGAGGTGGGGAGATTATCCTGAGTCATCACATTGTTCCAACATGATCATAGGGGCCTCCTGGGCAGGTCAGAGGACAGGGAGGAGAAGGTACTGTGAGAACCAAAGTGCAGGGAGCAGTGCTGCCCTTAGAAGCGGAGGAGGGGTCACAAGCCATGGACAGCAGAGCTTTTCCAGCTTGGAAAAGGCAGGAAACAGGCTCTCCCCAGAGCCTCCTGCAGGAAGCAGCCCTGTCCACACCTTAACTTGGCCCCAGGAGGCCAGTGTTGGACTTCTGACTCCAGATGTGAGCGAGCAAGTCATGTTGTTTTAAGCTGTTCAGACTGTGGGCATTTGTCGTGGCAGCCACAGGACACTGACATAGATCCAAGATGAGTGTTGTCTGCAAATGGGCATCAGGGTGGCCCAGAGCTGGGCCCCGGGCCCCTGTGGCACCCCTCCAAGGGGATCCAGCTTGAATCAGCCGCTGTGCACACTGGCTTCCAGGCGCAGCCGCAGACAAGGCCATGGCCAAGGCCAGCAGCGCAGACCACACAGCTCTCGCTAGGCACAGCCTGACTCATCTGGCTGCTAGAGGCGCCTTCTTAGAGCCTCCTTACCAGAAATGCCCTGGGTTCCCCTGATTATTTTTCTAGCAATCAAATAACACTTTCCAGATGCAGAAGTGGGCCAATCTCCAGGCTGTGAGCTTGCGTGGACAGGGAGGGCCACGTGGGCATGCAGTATACAGGTGGGTACCCCAGTCCCAACGGCCAGTGCTGATCCCAGAGCCTCCAGCAGGGGAATCTGGATTCTGAACTCAGGGTATATGTGGGGGAGGAGACCATCCTCCCTCCAGGAGCTCTTGGGGAGGATCCCTTCTGCCTCTTCCAGTTCCTGAGGGGTCCCAGAGGTCCTTGAGACTACATCACCCCCATCTCTGCCTCCACCCTCACAGAGACTTCTCCTCTCCTCACCTGGAAACTATCACTACATTTAAGGCCATCTGGGTAATCCGGGGCATTTCACACACAGACCCCCAACTTGGCTACATCTGAATACTTTTTTCCAAACTAAGTCACATTCACAGGTTCTGGGGATCAGAGCTTGGACATAAACATAGATTTCCAGGGGCCACCATTCAGGCCCCCACAACAAGACTGAGTCACCTCTGGCCACTCCGTCCACCAGGCCACATCAGTAGCCTCACCTTGCAAGGCTTCCCACTGAGGGGCTAGACCCTGATCTCCTCTCCACATGTGTCTTCCATCACATTGTATGGGTGACTCTCAGGCCTGTGCTTCAGGCCTCCCCTTAGTCTACTTCCCTCCCTCAATTCCAAGGTCCAGACTCAGGCAGTAGCTCAGAATGCCATTACCAACCCCCCACCCCTGCCCCCGCCAGCATGCACACACACACTCACATACAGCTCTTCCAATTTCCCTTCCTCAACTGGATCTGGGAGGGAAGGAAGGACTTCATCCTGCTTCTGATATAAGGAATTTTATTTTGACCCAAGCTGATAACCAGCTTAAACATTGAGCTCAATAGGCCTGACACTTGATGCAAAAGTTGGAGTTCCAGGAACTTAGAAAACCCCTGTCTTTTTCTATATCAGCATTTAGCACTGCTATCCACTAAGAACTCTGAAAGCTAAGCTTGAACTCCTTCGATCTTGTGGAAATCCTACTAAGCATTCCCAATCCCACCCTTCAGACAGATGGGCGCCTCAGCTAAGATGGGAGGAGGTCATGTACCCCAAAATACAAAAGAGAAAGGCACATCCAAGTGTTCTAAATGTCTCAAAAACGCCCCTCCAGACTGTGGCACCCACAGTGACCCAAACTCACCAGCAGAGGGCCTCGGAGGTGGTTTTCAATCAACCTCATGAGAGGCCAATTTTTCACACTAGGAAGCACACAGCACATATTTTGATGAGTTCTAAAAAATGTCCACAACTATATCTCACTACAGACTATCTCCATCACCCTCACAGCCCTCCCAGTCACTCCGCTCCCTGCCCTCTCCCCCCAACACACGCTTCCCAGTTTTGCCTGTTCTCTGATTTCACATAAATGAAAACATACAGAGTGTTAAGAGTTGCTCTACCCTCAACTTCTCTACAGGTCAGCGTGTTCCAGTATCCAGTTTGTCAAGCTTGGCAGTGTGAAAGAATTTTGAAATAAATAAAAACTCATTTCTCTCTGTTTAAATATAAGTGGTCTGATCATTCCAATTAAAACACAGAGGTTGTCAGGTTATATACAAAAAGTAACGCCCAAGTATGTACTGTCTGCAAAACCAACTTTAGTCACAAAGATATAGATAATAAGCTTAAAGTAAAGGAATGGAAAAATGCACAGTGACATACGTGGTTTCTCTTTTCATAAGTAAGCCGGGGTGGAAACACTAGTATCAGATAAAGACAACTTCAGGACAAGGAACATTTCCAGGGATAAAGGGGAATTCATAATGATTAAAAAAAAAAAAAAGTCAAGCCATCAAGAATATATAAAATTCCTAAATGTGTATGTGCCTAATAACAGAGCTTTGAAATACATAAAGCAAAAATTTATAGAACTGGAAAGAGAATAAACAAGAGCAAATCACTCTTTGATAGTCCCCTCTCTTTAATATCCCTCTCTCACCAATTAATAAAACAAATAGATTTAAAAAGTCAAAAGTTATAAAAGGCTTAAACAAAGTCACCCACTAACCTAATTAGCATCTACAGAATATTCCTCCCAAGCATAGCAGAACACACATTCTTTTTTTAAGCACATGAAATATTCACTAGGTCTAATTTATAAAAGCACAAAAGGATGAACTGAATAGTTCAACTATTATAAACTCAAATATTGCTGGATTTAGGGTATATACAGAAATGAGATCCATGACTTCAAAAGCACTAAGTATGAAAGAGTGGTAAATGGAAATATGTGGAGCAAGATTCCTACAGGTTCCTGAAGTAATTTAATATTGACTCTAAGTATGGTGTGGTAAGTTAACCATGCACTCTGAAATCCCTACACAATCACTAAAAATGGCGCTGTTTTCCACGGCCTGGGGAAATATATTAAGCAAAAGTAGAAGAAAACAATACAACATCCAGGCTGTGACCCTAAATACAGAAAAAAAAAATGAATAGGAAAAGACCAGAAAAAAAATATGCACACATGTGAGTGATGACATTTATGGGGGAATTTTTTTCCCCTACTGTTCTATGCCTATCAAAAATGTATAGGGAGCCTCCCTGGTGGCACAAGGGGTTAAAATGCAGCACTATGAAGACACTCATGAGTTCGATCCCCAGCCAGGGAGCAACCCATATGGTGCAGCAGACCTCTCCTATATCGCCCGCTGCTCCCCTCAGCAGTGTATTTCAGTCAGTCTACCTGTTCTGTTCCCCACTCTGTCTCTAGTGAATCCTCTCACCTTTCACACCTCTGGCCTGTACCCCAGTTCTTATATGCATAAATAAATAAATCTTAAAAAAATGTTTAGAAAGAGCAAGAATTACTTTAATGGGCAATGTGCAAAACAGGGAAGGAAGAAGGAAAAATAAAAAGGAAAGAAGGGAAGGAGGGAGGGAAAAACAAGAACCATATAGAGCAGAGAGCAGGCACTGTCCCAGCATTTGCCAGCCAGTGGCCCCCGGTGACTCTAGGTCACCGTTAAACAGCAGACATGGCTGGCAGATGACTTGCAAGAGCAAAGCACCCTGAACTTGGAGCGGAGGCAAATGTACCTGTTCAACAGTCCCTGCCTAGAGCCACAGATCATCTCTCAAGAAGTGCCCCATGTATATTAACCAAGCCCCCTCTTGCTGATGTGCTAGCATGCCAGCAACTATAGGAGGAAGTGTCCCTCTGTTTTGTTGTCCATTTGCAGTCTGAGTGGAGTCCCCAGTGGCCTGTCCCAGGGATTAATCAAAGTGGCAGAGAGTACAGGACATTGCTGGCCCCACCTCCTCACAAGCCCTAAGCCTGGGGTGGGGATCTGGGCGCTGAGTCAGCCTTGCTGACCAGGACTAGCTGGTCAGGCGGGGAGGTTAGAGAGGTCTCATGAGTGATGTGGTCTTGCTCCATCTGCAGAAGTCAAATTTGGAGGCAAATGGCAGTTCTCTACGCAGAAGGGCCTCTCTGACTTCCCAGAATTCTTTATCAAAACAAAACGCCCTAAACGGACATATTTTTCAGGCGTAACTGTTCTTTACTAACATTTCCCGCCAATAAATTAAAGTCATCTGTGAGAGCAACAATTGCTTAGCTGCTTTATGAGGCCCATGGGAAGGGTGTTTGCTGATATGCGGCTTATTCATGAGGAAGCTGTCATCCGCAGGAGGCTGAGGTCTTCAGAGCACGTCAGGGAAAGCCAAATCAGCCCGCTGGGTTTACCTGGAAGACATGTCTTCAGATTTTTGCTTTGTGATATATTCTGCCTGGGAGGCACCATAAAAATGGGCTGAGGCTCGAATCCTGGTCAAATCACTTCCTGGCTGTGTGCCCTGGGGAAAGTCACTTTCCTACTCTGAACTTCATTTCCCGCATCTGGAAATGAGGACAGTTAGCAGGCGCAACTCCCAGGGCTGCTATGGAGATAGTAGAACATGCTGAAGTACCTACAGTCAGCATGCCCACTGGTGTTAAATGAGTGGCAGCTCTTCTCCACAGCATTGAAAGTATAGATCCTTGACCCCTCCCTGGTGGCACAGGGGTTGAAGACACAGGGCTATCAAGTTATCGCCAGCCACTGTAGTACAGGTTCGATCCGGGCCAGGGAGCTGGCCCGCATGGTGCAGCAGACCTCTCCTGTCTCGCCTGCTGCTCCCCTCAGCAGTGTGTTTCAGTAGATCCACCTGTTCTGCTCCCCACTCTGCCTCTGGTGAATCCTCTCATCCTTTTACCTCTGGCCTACACCCCAGTTCTTGTATGCATAAATAAATAAATCCCCTCCCCCCAAAAAGGAAAGTATAGATGCTTGGCTGAACGCTGGATGAAAGCACATTCACCCCCAGGATGAGTGGCTCCAGTAGCTGAGTCCCCAGGAGCAGAAGGAAATTCAGCACAATAGGCAAAATGTGGAATGAAGCCCGTGTGCCCAGAAAAGGTGAAGTCAGAGTGAGTTCTTCACAGTGAAAAGATACAAATGACCAATAGCAGAAATAAAAAGAAGCCATCACCATGGACAGGCCACAGGCTTTAACAAGATAACAAGGGGAGACTTGGAGCCTCTGCACATGTCAACTCCAATGAGTTAGAACTGTTCCTGAAAAGCCCCAGAAGACCAAACTCAAGCAAGATAGAATAAATTGTCTGAGAGGGCTGTACCCACTGAGGAGGCTGAATGCTGCTAAAAACCTTCTGAAAAAGAAAACTTCAGGCCCTGTGGGTTCCACCAATGAATTCTACCAAACATGTAAAGATGAAATAACACTGATCCTACATAATGTCTCCCAGAAAACAAAAGAGGTAATACTTATCAATTCCTTTTATGAGGCTACTATTATTTGGACACCCAACCATACAGAGACAGTATGAGAACTGTGTACAGACCAATGTCCATCATGAACAGAGGCGAAAATGTTCAACAAATACAATACTAGAAAACTGAATCCAGCAGGATATTTAAAATAATAATAGTAATAATACACCATGACCAAATAGAATTGATCCAGGAATTCAAGGCCAGTGGAAGACTTAAAAAATCAACACAATGGGCCTCCCTGGTGGTGCAGGGGTTAAAGTCTCAGCACTATGAAGCTATAGCCAGCCACTGCAGCCCGAGTTCATCCCAGGCTAGAGCTGACCCACAAGGCACAGCAGACCTCTCCTGTCTCACCCGCTGCTCCCCTCAGCAGTGTATTTCAGTAGATCCACCTCTTCTGCTCCCCACTCTATCTCTGGTGAATCCTCTTACCTCCCCACCTCTGGCCTGTACCCCAGTTCTTGCATGCATAAATAAATCTTTTAAAAAAAATTTAATGGTGAAAGACCCAATGCCTTCCCTTAAGACCAGACCAGGGCACATGATACATCCTCACCACTCCTCTGCCACATTTTACTAGAAGGGCTGGCTATGAAAATACTGCAGGAGAAAGAAATTACAGGCATATGGATTAGAAAGGAATTAATGAAAGTGACCCTATTTGCATATAGCATCATTGTCTTTGTAAAAAATCTTTAGGAATCTATAAGAAGCACCTTATAGAAATGAACTTAGTAAGGTCTTGAGATACATGGTCAACAATGTCATATTCCTATATACTTGCAATAAACAATTGATAACCTAAACTTAAAAACAATGCCAGTTATAAATTCCCCTCAAATGAAACACTTGGCATAAATCTAACAAAACTGTGCATGATTTTGTAGGTTTTCAACATATGTTCTGTAATCCCAGCACTCACAAATCATTCCACCGCCCGGGTCCTGCCTTTTCCTATTGACTGTGAACTCAAGACTGCAGTTGTCAAAATCCTTACTTCCTTTCATTTTTAAATTCTGCCACTACAGTCAATTTGTGGCATTGAGTTGGTGCTCAACAATGGTTTGATGAACGAATAAATGTACTTGAATTGACACAGACCTGATTCTGCTGTGAACATACGGTGAATGTTCTGGGATGCCCCACCCCAAGCCCCCCAGAAATTCCCTTCACTCCCCTTGCCACCCCCAATCCTCCCCTACCCCAACCCCAAACCTCACTCTAGCAGGCAAGAGAGAAAAGCCACCAGATGGAACTTAAAATCAGAATGAGCTGTGTCCTGTTTGGTGCAGCAGCTATACAGGAATCTTCTGCCTGTGGGTAAATCAGCCTTTCACCCCCTCAGTAACCCAGCAGCCAGACTAAGATGATGTGAACAATGGCCCCCCCTTGCTCCTCCACATGCATTCATTTTTTTTTTTTTAACAATTTTAGGATTATAATTTAAAACTCAGTTCTGCTTTCAACGATGACATTTTTAACATGCTTTTCTTTTTTTTTTTTTTTTTTAAGATTTATTTATTTATACAAGCACTGGGTACAGTCAGAAGCGCGGGAGGGTGAGAGGATTCACCAGAGCCAGAGCGGGGAGCAGAGCAGGCAGAAGGACCGAAGTACACGGCTGAGGGGAGCAGCGGGCGGCAGGGGAGGTCTGCGCGCCATGTGGGACCCTCCTCCGATGGCCGGGGAGCAGCCGGGGATCGAACCGGCGCTGCAGAGGCTGCGGGCAGCTTCGCAACCCAGCGCTCAACCGCTGCGCCACCGGGGAGGCCCAACATGCTTTTCTTGCAGATACAATTCTTGCAAAGATACTGATTTACATTCTACGATGGGACAAAAGTAAAACTAGTTAATCTTTCAAGAAAATGAGAAAAAAGTTGAAAGGCCAACAGAAAAAAAAAATGCTTGTCACTACTCTGCTCAGTCATTGTCCTTCCACACCAAAAAAATCTGAAAAACATCCCCACATCCGTTGGCATTTAAAAATTGATAGAGCTGACCAAAGTCCATGTGGTTTCCTCTGGCTCCATTAACACTGAACACTTTTTCTTCAAAATTTGAAAATTTTCTTCAACTTTCCATTTCATCATCTGTCCCATCCAAAGGAATGTCTTCTCGATGCCGAATTAAAATCCTCTTCCAGATTAGTTTCCTGAGTCTTGACCAGAATTCTTCACAGGCACTTTGTGGGCCTTCTACACAAACAACACCAGGTTTCCCAGGCATGCTAAACCCAGACAGGGAAAGCTCCTTTGACCACTCTAGAATATTCTTTCTTTTGCATTTGTTATAGATGTGATAGCTATAGATCCAGAGTCTCATGAGAATGAGATCTTCTGACTGTACTGCACTTCCAGAAGCAGGTGTGGCATTTCTGCTGACGTAGTCACTGGCATGTTCTCTCACCCACTCTGTGACATTCAATATACAGGCATCTCCAAGACAATTCTTCTGCAGGTATGCGGTCAGATCTGTGTTTAACTGAGTCTGCTGGGATCTACTTAATAATACTGATCTGACAGTAATTTCAGGAAGAACCACAGGGTAGTTAAAGGGAAGAATACAGGCCAGAGAAAACATCCTCATTGCTTCCTCAGATACATCCGGGTTCACATTGATAGTAAAGTAAACTTTTGAAGATTGTCCTTCCGTTGTTCTCAATACAATCTTTTAGTTCTGCTAAAGCCAGCTGGTCATTCACTATGAGCTCATTCTCACCTGGGAACATACTGGCCAACAGGTCTAACTCAGACAGCTGGACTTCTGCCTGTTCAATGTCACTCATTCTGGTTAGCTGCAAGTGCCTTCTCAAAGAGAATTTGTATAATCAAACACCATTATTTATGTTAATGGAGTCTTCATGGAATTCTTTCTCTTCTTTGGTAAAGGTTTATTGAGTAGCTACTATATGTAGAGTTTCAACCTTCATTCTTCCCTGGGAACTTCTATTTAGTTTGAAGATCCGGAAGTATATCTTGAGTGGTGCCCCGCTCTGTGCAGTGTCCCAGGGCGTCCCGGCCCCACAGAGAGTCAGTGCTCATCGGGAGGGGCCCCAGAAGTCCCAGCCTAGATGGCGGAAGCCTCCCGAGCAGTGCTGTGGGTGGCCCAGGGGCAACCACATGCATTCTTTAGACATCAGGAAGGAATCAAATCCCAGTGTTTGCCCTCTCTGCGCATCGATGGGGTCAACCTATCTTTAAGTCAAGATAACTTAGCCTCTTGGATGAAAAGCAGAAATCCAATCAAGAGAATTACGTTCTTTGATGTTAATGACTCACTAAACTAAATTCAAACTAAATTTAAACTAAATTCAAACCTGTGATTGGTGGGAACAGCTCTCACAGAGTAAAATCTGTGGGACTGTTTCCAGGTTCAAAACCTTACTTTGATCATCTAATAAACTCTGTAACTATCATGGAGACTTTTGTTTCTCAAAAGTCTGGACCTGGGGTCTCCCTGGTGGCACAGGGGTTAGTGTCAGTGCTACCAAGCTGTCGCCAGTCACTTGTGCCATGGGTTCAATCCCTAGCCGAAGAGCTGGACCACATGGCGCAGCAAACCTCTCCTGTCTCCCCCGCTGCTCCCCTCAGCAGTGTATTTCTGTGGGTCTACCTGTTCTGCTCCCCTCTCTGTCTCTGATGAGTCCTCTCACTGCCCTCTACCACCACCTCTGGCTTACACCCGGTTCTTATATTCATTAAAAAATAAATCTTAAAAAAAGCCTACACCTGATCAAGTATTTTGGGGAGAAAAAAGTACTGTAGATGGAGAAATTAGGTTGAATTAGAGTAAAAGAAAACCCTTAAGGAACTTTAGGGACAGAACCACACCTAAGCAGCTCCAGAGGTGCCAGCCTAAGTTGTCCACATGGGGAGGTGATAAACACAAAAGTGAGCTTTCTGCAAATGAGGTTGTCTGCCAGCACAGTTCTGACTGGTGGACAACTTGTCCAGCAATGATTGGTCAAATTTCAATCCTGGGTGGTCCTGAGCATGCGTGAATATGGCCGTGCTGGGTGCCTGGAGCCTCACCCTCAACTGCCTACCCAGACCCTGTTATTGGTTTGATTTTTTTTCCTATTACTTATCAGAACTGTTTTGTGGTGGTGGTGAGACTGGGGGGAGCATTAGTATCGGTTCTCAGCACTGAGGGCTCCTGAGCCATTGACAGTAAAACAGGCCAAGAAAGCCCCCATAGACAGTTGATACTGCCAATTAGGATTCAGGCTGAAAACATCAAGGGTTTGAAAAAATGTTTTCAGATTCTTTTCCAAGTGTTTGATGAAACCCCAAAGGCCTTTTTCCCAGGCATATTTTCCCCAATAACTGGAAACCCATAGCATTTAAAGGAGAATTTAATCCTTAGTTTAGGACTTGTTAGTGTTAAGCTCATCCTGATGGAATGGCATCGACGCCCAAGAGGCTCAGATGCCCTGTGTTTTAAGTGTAGAATTCGATTCTTGCATTTCGTGTACATGCAACTGAATACCCCCCCTAATTCTCAAACTAGTTCTTGAATTTCAAGAGGGTACAGGCTTGGCAGATGCATTTCCCAATTACTGGAATTGGGATAAGACTTCTGGGTTGCAATGGAGCCAACCCAGGACCCCAGGTCTTCAAAGAAGATGGGGATGGGCGTGAGGGTTCCACAACTGCTCTGGGCTGGCCCCTCTCAGGTTGGGAGACACAGGAGAAAATATTTCTCAAAGTTAAGAAATGAAAAATGCCCATTGGAGAAAAAGGAATACACAAGTAGACTAACCAAAAAACCCAACACCCCTGAGACAAGCTCAGGTGATGTCTTAGGTGAGAGTATTTGCTGTTAGGGCTTTTTGCCCTGTGCTTTGGGAATTTAAGGAGGCACATGTCTGATTGGTCTGAAAGGTGGGGTTGGCGATTTGTCGACTTGTGGTCATGCAGTAAAGTTTGGGGCTGGGCAGCCTGGGGAGGAGCCTGGCACAACGGGGCAAATCGCTGCCTGAAGTCTGCAGGGGGGCAGGCATGATTCCTGTACCAGCTGCACTGGTACCTACAGCACACCAACCAGAGATGGTGGACACCAGTTCTGACCCATCTCACAGAGGCCATGGGACCCAGGTAGGAGTGAAAGGTGGGGCTCTGCAACTCACCAGCTCAGCTTCAGTGTCCTGGTTCCTAAATAGTATCCACCCACCCCCACCCCCATGACACTAAGCAACACAGGAGGCATGCTGGAGGGAGACAGCTTCTGGTATCCTTGGGTCAAGGACGCAGGATGCAGGATGATTCTAATATCACAATGCCTAGCATAGGCTGATGTACAACAGGTGTCAGGTACTGGTTCCCCTAGAGATGAGGGCAGGACAGGGAGGGTATGCAGGGGTCCCTAGGTACAGGGAAAACTCTGGGTGTGAATATGGGTGTGGGCCTGTGCAGCACCCACTGGGCTGTGCATTTCCCAACTCCTCCTTTTCTCCACAAGTCTGTCCCATCTCTGCTTCATGTACCAGCCACAGACAGGTCAGATACCTCTGGTGGGGGCACCCCACCTCCATGGGGGTGCCTCCCCTCAAGGCACCCAACAGCACCTAAAAATGTTCTTGCTGAAATAGCAGAGAAAAGAGGGGATGGGTCTGCTGTCCTTCAGGGCAAGAACCCAGCCTCTTCAGACTGACTGGGTGATGCAAATGAAGAAATAAAGTGGGGTTCTTACCCCAGGGCCCACGGTTGGGCAGCAGGAGGTCTGTGAACCCCCAGCCATTGTATGACTTTGTGTGCAAGTGGTGCTTCTGGGAATTTCTGGGAGTAAGTACCATAGCCAACGATGTTAGTTATTCTGCACTAGTCACTATTTTAAGGGCTTAACTCATATCGGCTAATTTATTGCTTATGTAGGAGATAGGAACTGTTTCTACCCACCATTTAATGGTGGGGAAAAGGAGGTGCCAGGAGGCTAACTAATATGCCCAAGGTCACAGAGTTTAGAAGAGAGGGTGCCAGGATCAAAGCCAGGCCAGCCACCCCCAGTATCCCAGCCAGCCCTGTTGCACTGTCCCAGGTCATGTATCTCAGGAGAGGGGTTCCTGATTTCATGGTGGAAGTCTCTGAGGCATCTGTTCTGTTGTCCCCCAAGGACCTAGAAGTGAGCCTGCACCCTAGAGACACTCAGCAGCAGCTCTGGGAAGAAAACAAAGGTGCCACTCCAGCCTGTCTCTTCAGCAGCCGCTGCTGCTTTTCAGGGTGACTGGTCTCAACTTCTGTCCCTTCTCAGTAGTCTGAAGGCCAAGGCCATCATCAGACACTGGGTTCTTGTTGCAACAGGATATTGTCTCCACTCACCTGCTCTTCTCTCCTCTCCCCTCCCTCCCTCTGCACCTGCAGTCTCTCTGAACCTCACTTACTCTGTCAGACCCAATGTTGCCCACATACCACTTTTTTCTGTTCTTCTCTTAGTGGGGTACGAGGTGGCCAAACTAGGCCCTGGGGATCAGGGTGAGCAAAATCCTGTGTCATATCACACAGATATGACAGCCTGGTTCTCACCTGGAGAAACTCCCTGCCAGGTAGCCAGGCAGAACCTACAGGTTGGCGTCCAGCTGGTGCCCCACACTTGGTCCCAAGGGCTCTGGGGGCAGCAGCCAGGCTAAGGGGTGGCCTTGTGCTCTGAGGCTACAAGGGACCTGAACTCTAAGAAGCACCCCCTGGCAGGAGCCCCCACATCCTGAAGGCCAGTTCCTCTCTACTGGGGAGGGACTTTTCTGTAGTGAGTTTCTTGGCAGAATTGGGAGGTGGCAATCTCACCAACTATGCCCAAACATGGGCAATTCTCTGGCAAAACGCTGGCCTATGAAGTTGATGAAGCTCCACCCAGGGGGAAGAAGCCTGTCCCTAGGCCGAGGGGGCTGCCTGTCTGAGCGGAGCCTTGGAAGAGGGGTGGACCAGCATGACGCCCAGTTCACAGAAGCCCAGCACCACTTCCAGAATGACAAGTGACCGCAGTTCGGGCCTGCATGTGAGGTCGTTCCACATTCAGTATCAACTGCCCCAAAGACTCTAAAATGGAGGTTTTTGGGAGGGGTGAGTGGAGTGATTTAGGTGGCCCCTTTACCACCACCACCACCCTCCACCTTCCGGGGTAGGAAAGTGCCCCTTTACTCCCTGCCAACCAAACTGGTCCCCAGCTGGCTAAAATCTGTGTTTTTTTTTTCACTGGAGTTCCAGAATCCGCAGTCCTCTGGAGAGAGAAAAGCTGAATGCACCAGGCTGGGGCTTCAAAGGGGAAGAATTAGACTTCACAACAAGCAGGCTGGACCATGGCCTTCTCTAGCCAAGGCTTAACAACCCCCAAAACAAAGGCAGCCAGCGTAGCTGCGGGTCCCCCAGCATCTTCTCAGAAGACTTGGCCTAAAGGAAGCTCTGGATTGCTTCGCCACCAGGGCCCCTTCTGAAGCTTCCCATTTTCCATGCTGCCCCCGTCTCTAAATTCTGACACACACCTCCCAACAGACACTTTCCCTTGGGTTCACTGGGGAGCAACCAAGATGAATGGCCATCCTCTTGGATTTGGTCCTGACTCTTAAAACAAAACCGCACCCCCAACCCCGGGTTAGTCCACACCATCACACTGGTGAGCTGAGCTCAGGGGGGCTCGGAGGTTTGAGAGGAAGAGGTGGGGTTCTGGGATCACCTCTATGTCTCTGGTTCCACCTCAAATGATACCACACAGATTCTTCAATGCTATAGTCTGTGTTTGTGACCAGGATCCTGCCGGTGGAGGTTGACTCTTGCACTACGTGACGGGGCACCATTGCTGTCAGACCCTGGCTAGCATCAGTATTCTGGTCTCCCTGCACCCACATAAGAAGTCAGCTTGAGAACTGGCTGGCAGGCAGGCTTCCGTGGCTCAGCTGTCTTTCGATTGCAGAATTCAAGGACCAGGTAGAGACAGCGACAGGTGTGGAAGCAGGCTCCCATCCCCAGGATGAAACACAGTGTCCTGGACCTTCATCATTTTTAAATGCGGTGTTCACTCCTTTCATCCCCAGGGCACCCCAGTTCTTCCTTATCCCAGTTCCCTAGAATCTGTGTACTTTGTCAATAACACTTAGGAAAAAAGAATTTGCAGTCTTGTCACTAGATGGGCCTTTACAGGGGCAGCATCTATAAATTGAAGGACACCAAGCCTCCAGCAGAGGGGCCTCCCCACAAGCCCACCGATGCGGCTAACTGCAGGCCTCAGGTAGCGGCAGGCTCAGACAGGGTTCCGTGAGAGCTTTATCCACAAAGGGAGAATAAGAAGCCCCTTGGTCAGTGCACTCCAGGGCAATCAGGAGGAGTAAGTAGCGAAAACCACTTTCAGTGCCTCTGAGAAAGCAGATACAGAAATGGGAGATAAGCGGATTCCTCAATTTTCTCTTGGACTTGCAGATTCTCGCCTGTGACTCCCTGAAACTTCATCTCCACTGAAGAGCTGCACAGAGAAGACCCAGCCAGCCCCCAAGCACAGAAGGGGCCTCTGCCAGCCCTGGGAACCGACGCTGCCTCAGACGTGGGAGCTCCTTGCTCACAGACTTGGGTCTGGCAGACTTAACGTGGTGGCCAAAGGAAATGTGGCCATATGCCAGGAAACCATCGACCACAGAGCTTGATGACAGGCCAGTGCCTTGCCCAGGGCAAAGGAGACTCTGGGACTGCTGGGGGAAGATGAAGGTGGTATTGCAGAAAGGGCCAGGCTGGTCACAGACAGCGGAAAGCAGGCCAGACAGACGATGCCCACAGCTGTGCCTGGAGATGGCTGCGAGCTTTTAAAAGCGTAGATCAGGTCTCCCTGTGAAGAGACCTCTAGTGGTTTCCCCACGGATTTAGAATGAAATTCAAAGTCCCTGCTCTGACTCACAAAACTTCCAGTCTCATCCTGCCACAGGCTAGACCCCCATGCCGTTCCTCCCTGTCCCCTCTTTCAGATCCAGCCACACCTGCTTTCCTGTGCCTCCAATGCCCACATAGCTCCACCTTCCTCCCCCATGGTCCTCCTTATTCTTGTTCTCCTTCCCCTCTCTTCCTATCCCCCAACCCCACTTTACAGAGATGGCTCTTTCTGGCATTAAGATCTCAGCTCAAATAGCCCTGGGCACCCTCCTGAAGTCCCACCCAGTCGCCTATCTCCCCCGCAACATACACCCAGCTTTTCTCATTTGTCTCTACTCCCTGTCGCCTCCAGCTCTAAGGCGACCCCGTGAGAAGTCATGTCCCAGTGACCAGCACAGGCTCCGGACGGTAGCAGGTTCACAGAAACACATTTCAGATGTGAGACTCTCTTTACCAGCCAATGCACACACACGCTCGCGCTGAGTTTTCGCACCCTGGGAGGGGTCACCTTCTTGCTCTGCTTGGACCTCCTACCCCCCAAGCACATCCTTTGTTGCCAGGAGATAGGACAAAGAACTGGCCCACGATCTTGGCCTGGATTGGCAGGAAGAAAAGAGCTAGATCCACTCCCTCCCTGATCCATCACCGCCAACCTCTGCAGTGCACTCAGACACCAGGGTTTCAGAAAGAGCATGGAGAACCATCTGGATCCAGCCATATAACGCAGGGTCATCAAACCAGACCCTCCTGACTCAGCACTGTTTCTCCCCCTCTGGCAGGTGAATAGTTTCAGCCCCTCCGCCTGACAGCCTGACCCATGTCTGTGTCCAGGCTGCTCCTTGAGGGAACGAGGAGCAAACAGGCACATGAAAGCGCTCTTCAAGAGCTGTAATAGCAAACTCAGCAAGTGCAGGGATTGTTCGCAACAGTGAGATAAAAGGATTTTCAAGGACTGCATATCTTCCTGGGTACTAATTTCATTTGCTACCACATGACCACGGTAGCTTGCGGGGGGGGGGGGGGGGGGGGAAGGGTGGTGGCGGGAGGAGAGGGGCAGCGTGCACCAACATATGGGCATATACAGGGCCTTGGCAATAGCGTAGGAACTAAAGACGGGCAGCTAAGGGAAGATTTTAAAGAACACCTCCCAATCACCACCCCCTGGAGACTCACTAGCTCATTCAGGGAATCAAAGGTGACATTTAGGGGGGTGAACAGGTGGGGACCAAGATCAGAGTTCAGTACAGCCGTGGGGAAGGGCTTTGCCTGTACCCACTGGTAGAACTGGGAGCCAAGTTCTAAGTGTGAAAGGCAATTAGAAGATACCCACAGGGTCTCCTAACTCCCCTCTGGCTAAGCACTTGTTTTCAGCCAGGGCCATGGGGACCTGTGCTGAGCACAGGCAGGTCTGCCAACAGGGACATCCTCCCTTCACAAAGTCGCCCCGGGAGAGCCTGTGGAGGGAAGAGCAGGAAGCTTCCAAGTTTCTGCCCAGCCAGATGTTTGTCAGTACCAGGAGTCACAGATGGGACAGATCCCTGAATTCGGCCTCAGGAGAGTGGGAGTGCTTCAGTCTCCCAGCTTGTGAAAGGGAAAGGGAAGCCGACCTCACCCAGCTGAGACAGCCAGGAAGTACATGATGCTTGGAGGAAAGACACGTCTGTCTTATCCACACACCCAAGTGCGTTTCTGAAAAGAAATGTGTTTTCCTGGTTTAGATGTGAATGTGGAACAAGCAAGCAGGTGCTCCTGGCCAGATGCAGGGATCCAGGAGGAAAATAAGACTTCTCACCTCGCCTCACTGTTAGGCCCCACACATACCAGGGAGGAGCTCTGGACTCCACTTACCTACCCCCGCTGACTCACGTGGATGTTATGAATGAGCCTCAGCTATAACTAGAAGGTGGGCTCAGACTGTGTCACATTCCATCCACTGCTGAACCAGGATTCTATAAGCCCACAACACCCACAAAACGGAACCATTCTGAAAAGACCCCAGCAGACCTCAAAGGGGGCACAGACATTTCTGGCCCAGGAGGGGGCTGTGTGTCTCAGGGCCACCTGGGAAAGCAGTCCACCAGCCCAGAAGACCGGAGAAGGCTCCATCTCCCAGGTAAATGCACGCGGGCTTCCTCACAAGGAGGGCCAGCAGTTCGCATCTCCAAAGACCACGGGACATAGGAGCAGCCCAGCCTGAGGGCAGGCACTGACTCCAAGCACAAGGCTCCCCTCCAGGGGGATTCTATGACTCTCCGCCAGGCTAGAGATGTAACATATTGCCAAACTTCCAGTGTGCGATGGCTTCCGAGTTTGCAAAGTACCGCTGACCCTGGAACACAGACCCTCCCACCTCACCCCACAGACACCAAAAGCCCTGGCCTTTCAAATTCCACCCGATCCCTCAATTCCTCCATCAAATCCTACCTCCAGCCCCTGTAGCAAATGTTCTGGCTTAATTTTGCCTTCACGTGGTCATCTCCGTGGCCCATGTTAAGTAAGACGTTCAGGTCAAGGCGTCATTTTTACTCAAGTGAAATGCCAGGGTCTGGTTTCAGGTACTCCAAGTCAAAGAGGAACTATGAGCATGTCATTCCTCTTTCCCAACACCCTCGACTCCACCCCAGCACCCCAGAGAGCAGAGAACTGGGGTGGCTAGTTTCCACCCCTTCTGGCTCAGTCAGCTGCAGATGTCTCAAGAGTTGGTGGGGGTTCAAAGACCCCATGGTCACCCGCTCCAGTGACTGCTGGTTTGTGCTCAAGTCCTGAGCCTCCAACTCGGTCTGTCCCATCCAGAGCAAGAACAGGAAGGTGCCAGGCAGCCCCTACAGGACACTTTCTGCACTTCTGCCAGGGCTCTGACAATGTGGGCAAGACTGTCAGTCACTGGTTCTATGCTTCAGTGAATTATATTTCCCTTGCTTCACTGTATATACTTTAGCTATCAAGATGAACCAGACACAACACTGACACCAGTTTGGCTTTGGGAGAAAATGACACAGAAGTCAAAGTAAACTTTCCAGGGTAGCCTTCAGGAACTAGGGACTTGAAGCCACCCCATGTCCCGAGCCCCGAGGCAACTCACCAGCTGCGACCATCTCACGGGCTTGCAGGCCAAGCAGAGGTACCTTCAAATCTCCAAGATGATTTCTAGAATGCAAACCATCCTCAGTCACTGAGACCTTCAGGATTCCAGAGCAAACTTTGTTTCCAGAAGAGAAACAATGACTAGGCATTTCCCTGCAGAGATTAGGGGTTAGTGTTAACAGTGAGTTTTGGGGTCCATCACTAGCGCCCAACATCTTCTGAACCTGCTCCAGGGATGGACAGGTAGACAAGCACTGCCTGGGCTGGGCTGGCCTAGCCTGCCCTTCCCACCTTCCCTCCCCCTGCCTGCCTTAGCATTGCTGTGACTCTCCCCTCCTGACTCCTGCTCCCCTCCCCAGTCTCTACCTGCTGGGGAACTGGTCCCAGTCCCCATATGTAAGTAAAGCCTATCTGAAGTGGTTTGTCTTCATGAATGAAGGGCATGCTTTCTTCTTGCAAATGTGGGTGAGCTAGTATTTTTATTTCTATGTCCTTGAAAACAAATCTTAGGTTAGATGAGCCTTTTGTTCATTTGCTGAGTGCCATTTTAGTTGTGAAGAAACAGAACAGATATATAGGCAGGCGTATGAAACAAGTCTGTCGTTTCACATTTGCATAAAAGGCAGGGGGTCAGCTTTCTTAATGGGTTACTCCAGAGTACGTCCCTGGGCAGTCCGTGGCAGGGATGCCCACCACCCAGACACCCACACTATCACTGAGTGGACATTAAGCCTCTCTTCTCCCTGGTGGGCCCTGACCCAGCAGGAGACCCCCTCTAGCTGCATGGGTTGGACAGAAGCATCTAGAAGTGATGGGATAACAAAAATTCAGGGAATAAGCAGGACTATAGATCAAAACAGGTCAAAGACCAACATTTAAGAGCTGTGGGCACTGACATCTTGGGCCTGGCCTGAGATACACTTCCCAGGGGTCTCAGCTCTGAGACACAACCTGGCCCTTTCCCCACGCCCACCAGTACTGCGTCTAAGGCCGAGGGTCACCGTAAGCTCACAGTGGAAAGCTCTGTCAACAGCCACACCTGTCCCAGTGCCTGCTGGGTCACTTCCCAAACCACCAACCTGGTGGGAGGGGGTGAGTCTAGAACACCTGCCTGTATGGTTTAGCTCCTCTGTGGATTTTGTTTCAAGGCTACCAACATGGAGTTCATCCAGTTCTTTCCGCAGCCTGACACCCCACTTTACTCCCAAGGGCAAGTGACAGAGCAGTAGGCACAGATGTGAAAGGGCAGGCACTTTCCACCCCACAGGGGAGGGGCTTGGAGCAACTAGAGCCCAGCCAGGCCCTCAACTGCATGGTAAACACAGAAGGCTTCGGGCGGCGTGCTATCTTCCCAGAAAGTGACTTTAGCTCATTATAAATTTAACTGACATCATTTCAAAAATCAGACAAACTTCATGTCACTACATCACCCCCAAGCAGACCCCCTAGCTGTGGGGACGCACAGGGTGTGCTGGCTAGGAAGGAGGCGACATTGTCCTGGAAATGCAGAGGGGCACGCCGCTCACAGCAGCATGTAAGCACTAAAGCAGAGACACACCCAGCCCCAGGTGGGCAAAGCATTTAAGCAACAGTAAGTGGAAACCTGTGTAAAGACTGACATACAGCTCCCCAGTGGCAAGATGCCCCCAGAGAGCAAGGGCAGCCGACTCTCAGACCAGTAAGAGAACCCACATAGTGCATGGAGGCTGCCAATCTCCACTTAAAGTCGAGGAATTGTTTTTATTAAATTATGCAGAGTCCTTAAATACTCAGGAAGCATGTGAAGAGACTTGCTTTTCTTGAAAGGCAGGTGGGAAGCCCCAGGTCAGCTCACTAGACCCAAGCCCAGAATCCCAGGGCTAGCCAAACACAGACCCACGCCAATGGCCCAACAGAAACCAAACACTGTGGATGGATTAGGATGTCAAAAAAATTCTATTTAAAAAAAAAAAAAAATCAAAAACACAGAGTGATGGTTTACCCAGCCCCCAAACATGCCAACAGTAACAGGCATTCCTCAAAAAGTGGACCGACACACTCTTGATGCACACCCACAGATTTTACGGTTTGACAGAGAACAGATGAAGCCACCCCAGTATTTTACTTGGCAGAAAACCATCCTTTTTAACAAATGCTAAATAAAACAAAGGGAAAACACGCGTAGGGGTATTCATGAGAAAACGGGTTTTGCAAAAAAATGAAAACATCTTGGATGATCTCATTGGCGGTGAAATCCCAGATCAAAACAAAATACTTGATGAACACCACGGCAGCCGGGCTTGGGTACATTTGCTTTAATACAAATACAGTGATTGAAAAGCAAACATGCCAGTTGTTTCCAAAGAAAGCCCTTTGACATGTGCTACTGGTTCAGCTGATCGGCACGCAGCCAGTGGTCCCTACTGATGGTCAGTGTGCAGGGAAGCGAGACCAGGTCTGTGGAGCAGAAAGTGAGTACAACTGAGAAAGATTATGATTAAAATCTTGCTAAAGAATCCCAAACTTATTAAAACAGCAGAGCCTTTCTTCGAGGGTGAGAAAGCCCACACACGATCAGAAACAGGAAGCAAGCATGTGGTCATGGTATGTTTATTCCTTAAGAGAACAGGCATCTCCACGAGGTGAGGTCAACCTACAAAGTGAAGTTCATTTTCCAAGCAAATAAACTTTTCTCCAACAGGCACAAGTAAGATGGGAATGGCCAGTCCAGAAGATGAACAATACACTTTAAAAAACCCAAAACAGTTTAGAGAGCAATAGAAAGAGGCATGATGAGGAAAAAGCCTGCCTGTGTGGCAATTTGATGTGATTTTCAAAGAAAAACAGCATGCCCCACAGAGCTGGTTTTTAACAGCACCTTGCTAGACTCCCTATTGTTAAACACTAAGATTGTGTCTGATGTTTCCTTAAGAGCACTGACCCTCAGGGAATGGTGTCAAAGACACTGTCCTCACTGGGGGTGGTCAACAAGAAATGTTTCTTTTTTTTTTTTTAAAGATTTTTATTTATTTATTCATACAAGCACTGGGTACAGTCAGAAGTGTGGGAGGGTGAGAGAATTCACCAGAGCCAGAGTGGGGAGCAGAGCAGGCAGAAGGACCAAAGTACACTGCTGAGGGGAGCAGCGGGCGGCAGGAGAGGTCTGAGCGCCATGTGGGACCCTCCTCCGGTGGCTGGGGAGCAGCCGGGAATTGAACCAGCGCTGCAGAGGCTGAGGGCAGCCCCGCAACCCAGCACTCAACCACTGTGCCACCGGGGAGGCCCAAATGTTTCTTAATTGAGCTGAAGAAACAGAAGCCTGGGGTCTCCTTGTCTGCTGATGGACTAGACACTCCCAGGGAAGCTCAACGGGACTGGCTCAGGTTCTTATCACGGCCTCACGTGGTGGGCTGACTGGGCTGACTGCTCTACGCACTACGCTCACTGGCCCCTGGGGCCAACTCGAGGCCATTGATGGGGGCCCCCATCTCAGCTTTCTAACTAGTTGGCCTGGTCAAGTACAAGCTGTCTAAGAGCAATCACCAGAAATCCCCACAAAGGAAGAGATAAAATGACAAATTTGTTGATGACAAATTCCAGAATTATGGTTACACAAACCTGACAATGAAGTGACTGTCATTTTTATGAATGACTTCACTTGTGAATGAAAACCAGCGGCTCGGGCACATTGTTGGCTATTAGGCAAACTACGTATCAACCAGACAACACTTCATGTTCTTCCCTGTACATGAACTTCCAGGTCTTGTTAGTAATAATCTCCACATTAAAGAGTACCTTCTTCCAATAATACCTTCAGTCACAGTGGGCTAAAAGCACCAAAAAAGACAAATCAAAGCCAGGGATAGGAAATCACTAAATTTGTATTGACACTGAACGACTGAAAGCCAGGGAAATGGCCTATAAACCTACAAAAATAGCCAACAGTTTAGCACAGAATACTAAACATTGAGTTCTGGATTTCAAGGGCAGGTAACGTGGATAAACCAATTTACCTGGGACTCTAGAAAATGCTGCTTTTGTTAGAACGCCCTCCACCTCTATCCACAGGTCAATGATTCCCTCCCTGGACCAAAAGCTGGTAATTCTTTATTCCAGCTGCCATCTCCTTGCTACAGCCCGTCCCTTTCTGAGCTCTGCTCTTCTCTCTGCAGCTGGGTGTGACAAGCCCTCTCTTATACAAAATTGGGAAGCTCCATCTAGGTCATCAACACAATTGGGAGGTTAGGGGGTGTGGGGTTATAATGCTGTCTTCCAAATCAAGCAAGCAAACAAGTCCCTTGCAGGTTACCCACGTCTGAATAAAACCAGCCAGGTGTGCCATGCGGGAGACAGCAGCCCTAAGAGGGCAGTGTTGCTGCACATGACCAGCTGACTGAGACGCCGGCATGGCCCACTGGACTAGACTCGACTACCTCCAATCACTCTTGAAGGAGACTTGAAACCTTTCAAAAGCAAGTTTCACGAGATCTCAATCATTTCCAACCTATTTGGGGACTTGACAAAATACAGGCCTTAGCAACTTCAAGATTATATAGAAACCCCTGAATGTCATTTGAGGGGAGATTTTTCTCATCTGAATCCATAGAGTGTTTTAAGATTTGCAAACAGGCTGCTGCACCAATAGCCCTCTCCGGCCTCTTTTTCCTGATTCCCAGAGCAGACAGGGCTTGTTCTTGAGGATGCTCCAGCTGCCTCATGGGGGTACATCAACAGCAGAGCCTCCTGTGGGGTGAATGAGCAGCACCAGTGAAGGAGGCTGAGTACTCAGAAGAGAGAGGCCATCCCATTGAGGACGACACCAGACTCCACGACTCCAGACTCCACTCTAAAAACTGAAGAGCTTTTGAACACTTAGCTAATTGTAAAGTGACTAGCAGGTTAGTCAGAGGAGATAAGAGAAAACCAGGGCAGGTGAGCATATCAGTCCTGTCATTTTAAAAAGCAAACACAAACTCAGAGTACACAGGTTATGTGTGGTGAGGGAGAGGTTGGGGAAGTCTCCCAACAGATGAAACTGAGGGCACGAGACCACAGAGCTACTGAAGGGCCTGGTGCACACAGGATACCTCTCCTCTCTACTGCACCTGTGTGGGGAGGCATCCGTCCCACAGCCTGAGGGTGCCAGTGGGGTGCTTCTAAGACACCCAGTGACTGGGATGATGCTCTACCAGAAAGCCACCACCACTTCAATGATAGTGAAAATGCTGAGAGAAACGGGGGAGGGGAGTGTATCTCCCCTTTTCTGGTATCTGACGATTCAAAAACTCCATCTGTACAAATCATTACAGTTAGTGAGTTGGCAAGAGTGAGCAAACAGCACCCACACCTCAGCTGGGGTCTCCAGCATAGCAGGCCGACCACAGGCTGTTTCAAATAGGGTGACGGAACAGACACACAGTCAAAGAAACACCAGCACCGCTTTATACCAACCTTGTGATTTTTATTGATGGGCGACAACTTTATACTCCTAGGTATCACTAAACTGTGTACAATTAGACGCAGCATTATAGAAGAGCAGACAGCAGAATTAAACAGCAGACGTAAGGAAATATCCATCTTCATTATTTTGCCCATTTTTCATTATGTGTACACAGAAGCATGAATGCAATTTGAAATCTTTTAATGGCGATAAAGTTACAATCACCCATCTACATGGACTAACACCTTAACTCCTCCAAATATTTGATCTGCAACGCGGACGTAAGCAGTTTCTCATCGCACAATTATTAGAAGGTGATCTTCTTGTTAGGAACCAGCAACTTACTTTTTGTGTTTATTTTTTTCTTTTGAAGAATTACTTCTTCTCTGATAACTGGCTCATTTTTATCATTTATCAAAAACTAAAGGGTGGGAAGGAAAGTATGAGGGATTAAAAAATTTTTTTAAGGAAAGATAAAATTCATTTTCACAAATTTACAGGTGTTGCTGGTGCAGGATTTATTCTACTAAGCAATTAGATTGGGAATCAAATGCAAGTTCCCCCTTCTTACTCAGGAATCAGCATTATTTCAGAAGTGTGGGTTTTGGTGGATTTTCTTAAATCAAGAGATAGTCTGTTTCAACCAAATGATTTTGAGCTGGAAGTTAGAAGTCAACATAAAGGATGTCGCACACAAACCCCAGGCATCTCCTTTTCACTCTAGCCCACTTTTTCGAAAGGGAGGAAGAGTCTCTCTGCAGAGCCACTGAAGAGAGGGAGTCAGTCAGGGAGGACCCACAGGTGGGCTCGGCAGCTACAGCAGGTCCACGCGGCGGTAATACAGGAGGTAGGCCGTGCGGTCAGCAGTGGGTTTCACCACCTGGTACTGGTGAATCACCTTGACCATCTGGTCATCGATGCGCAGCCAGCCGTTCAGACCGATCTGGAAGACGTCTGTGGTGTAGTGGCCCCCGGTCGCGCTGCTGCCGTGATGGTAGACCACTGGAAGAGAGGGCCCGCAGGGGCCCGGTAAGATGCACTGCACACCCAGTTTGGGGCTCCCACCCAAGGTGGTAGGACAGAGATGTAACTGCACAAAGCAGTGACACCAAAACTCAAAAACCTTGAGCAGTTTACAACAAAAAGTTGCACACAGACATCTTCACATGTTTGAAGTGTTCACTAGCTCACAAGCAAGTACAAAAAAAGGCCCATGAAGTAGAGCTGCAGGCAGGACCATCGATCATTTCCATACATCACCCAGGAGTGAACCCTGGGAAGTACAGCAGCCCATGGAGCACATCCCAGGCCCACCCCCAGAACAACACCCAGAGACCCAGACACACTCGCACCCAACCTGGCCAACTCCACTTCTAGGCCTTTCTAAAGAAATCATCTTCATCTTGGGCAAAGATTTTGTAACAGTGAAGAAAAATGGAAAAACCTAAAAGCCCACTAGAAGGAATAATGGGTTAATTGTTAAAGTTCAGTAGCTGTTCTTCATAGAACAGTGGAGTAGACATACACTTGTTACAGAAAGAACAAGATCCTTGAGTTTTCCAGGGCAAGTAACAGCCCCTACCCAGAGGGACACCAGGCCTGCTGGCTGAGGGTGGAGCTGAGCAGGGACCAGCACAGGTAGCTCTAGTCTTTACTCCGCTTCCTTTTAAAAAGAATTGAGTATTGCTACATTTTAACTGAAAAAACACTGCTTGTTACTTTTTTAAAACTTCTGTAATTCCAACAGACAGCCTGAGTGAAAGACCTAAAACTAATATCCCTGTTGGGTGTTGAGATGAGAGGATACATTCCAGACAGTGAAAGGTATCCACCTTCCCCTGCTAGGAAGAGGAGTGCAGGGGCTAGCCAAAAGCAGATGCCAGCCTGGAGGAGGCGCTGGAGGACACCGAGTGTCCAGTGAGCTGTGTGCGGCCGCCCTCAGGGCAAACTGCCACCAGTTGGGGGTGATCCAGCATAAATGCGCCCTGGACCAGCAGCTCTCACTTCTGAGGAGGCTTGAATCCACTGACAGTGACTTCAGCTGGTCAGAGGCGCACAGTTAGAGCTTCAAGCCCTAGACAGATCCAGGGTTCTGCCCAAAGAAACCACAGGCTGGGGGTTTGGAGTAGATGGTGGCCTCTTCCCCAGCCCTGGCCTGCAACAGACATGACTGGTCACAGGGGCCAGCAAGACTGTAGGGCCATGAGGCAAGAAACCAGCAAAGGACCAATACAAGTCATAGCTTAACCCCTACGAGTCACAGCCACTAGGAGGATGGACCCCAATATGCCCCAATCTGCTTTGAGGATTTTACCCTGGATTTTCACCTCCAAGACCTAATTGATTTGAATAAGGTTTTTTATTCAGGGACTTTAAAGAAAGATGTAAAGGGTTTAAACTGTATTTCTTATAAGACACTTCCACTGTTAAAGTTCAAAAGAGAGTAAGAGCATGTGGCCCATATCCCGGTTCTTTAGCAGCACCTCATCACAATGCAGGTGTGACCTGGGGAGCCCACCAAAAGGAACAAAACAGAGAATTCAACACTTTGTTAAAAAGCGTATGCACTTCACTGACTAGTTCTCTTTGGCCCCACAGTCACAATCACTTTTTAAAGTACTTCTCTACTTGCAGTTTACAGTAAATGCTACGGATCCTGTGACCTTACTATGAGATTAGGAGACTCAAGTGAGGGCTCACTCAAGTGAGCCCACTCAAGTGGGCTCAACCAAGAGACAAGCATTAGTCTTCCCTCACAAGGGCCCTAACGGAGACAGCTCCAGGGAGAAGACAAAGAAACACTCCATTCACCCTCTGGGCCGAGCATGCCAAATTCCAGGGAGCCCACGGATGCCCCAGAGTTGCCATCCCAAAGCAGGCCACATAAGGGCTGGAGACTCCGAGGAGAGCAAGCTACCTCTCAACATCTTGTTGGAGAGGCCGTGATCAGCTTGCCTTAGAGAAAAGGACATCTGAAGGAACAGTCTTGGTAAGAAGATCAACCAACTGGGCCAAAGGCCTTTGAATAACGTGGCTCAACCCTCACCCACAACCAGAACCCAATCTGACTTCCTAGAACCTGGGAGGGACAGCCCCAGATTGGAAGGCCTTAAAGGCCCACTGTGCACTTCACTCAGTGCTGAGGCTCCTCTTTGAATTCCTGTTCTCTTATCACACGGGGAGAACACATGCTCGCAGGATAGCAGGTGTCTAGTGGCTCGGCTCAGCCACTGTGGGAGGGTTGATAAGGGCCAGTACTTTTCTAAATTCCAAACAGGTTCAGCAAAAGCAACACAAAAGGAGGAATGACACAAAGAAGCTAGAAACTTCTGATAAAAACAGCCAGGAAAGCAAACATAATTGTTGCAAACAGCAACATCAAAAGAGCTATAAAGGGCCTCCCCAGCGGCCTAGGGGTTAAGTCTCAGCACTATCACCGCCATGGCCTGAGTTCGATCCCAGGCGGCCAGGGAACTGACCCAAATGGTGCAGCAGATCTTTTCTGTCTCACTCACTGCTCCCCTCAGCAGTGTATTTCAGTAGATCTGCCTGTTATGCCCCCCACTCTGTCTCTGGTGAATCCTCTCATCCCCACCCCACCTCTAGCCTACACCCCAGTTCTTCTACACAAAAAATAAAAATTTAAAAGGAAAAAAAAGATATCTCTGATCTCTCTTTTAAAAAAAAAAAAGCTATAAAACCTCAAAGGTGTTAAGACTTGGACTACAAAGAGAAAGAAAGGGGCTCTGCAGGCAGCTAGGAGATGAGGCTGCAGGCCCTCATTCTGGGTCAAGGGTACCTGCTGGTGCCCACTGGAGGAGTCCATGTGGCCTGACAGTGCTTTGACACAGGGCCGGGCTGGGGGTGAGGCATGGCACCTCAGGACTAGCACTGAATAGGGAATGGGCACATGCTCATAGCACCAGTCTGGCTGCCTAATACCTAATAGTCTTCTGTCAGGCTCAGCTTTGAGCCAGGATGATACTCTAACTTCAAGTACCAAATTTTAGTTAAAGCACATTTTCAAATGATTTCTTGAATTATAGTCCATGGGGATATCAGAGAGTAATCTATTCTCCAAATGATGTGGTGGTGTAGCAAAGTTACCCATGGCTGGGTGGGAGTCCTTTTATCACTGCCTTAACAAAGATAGAGGGTGCAGATTTACTTACCTGCAAATAGCCTATAGGTTCTGTGGCATTTAAAATTCTTATTTTTAACCCCTGGAGAAAGCAGTTCTGAAAGACAAAACATCAATAGCTTTAATCTATAAAAGCACTTACAGAAAGGCTGAGAATAACAGTAGCAAGCGGTGACCACAGCCCCCCTCGAGTGAACCACCCAGTGGGCCAGGCAAATGAGGTCAAACTCCATTCATTTATTTGCATAAAAACTGAGCCATGAAGAACAATAGTGTGCAATGTAATAAGATGACCAGTCTGTGTTAAAGAATAATAAGCAATATACCAATAAGCTCATGCCAGAAAACTCCTTAAAAGCAGATGTTCTTTTAAAAATTAAGAGATAAAAGCTGCTCACTTTAAAGTGGGGTGGAAAATAAAAACAGTCCCCAAAAACCTAAAAATTAGAGTATTTCATGTGAGGCAGCCCACCAAACTTCACTGAGCAGAAAAGTCAGGCAATTTCTGCGAGGAGAGGCTCGGCTAGCAGCTGTTCCAGGCTGGATTCCCATTCGGAAGGGGCACACTTCCCGCGAAGTGTGGGGGTGTCTGCTCTGGCAGCCATTGGTGACTCCTTGGGTCCCGCCTCCCTGAGCTAACTAAGCCACCTTCCTATCCCTATCTGTTTCTAAAAGGCACAGCTGATAATAAAAATACATGTAACAAGCACACGATATATGCACATAAAATCCACGTAGGGACAGGCAGTCAGTTCAGATGGCTTTTGGGGCTGAGGGAAGACTTGCGTTCCCAGCTAGGCCTCACTATAACAACAGGCATTCTCAGCTTCCACAGCCGAGAAGTAGTTTCCTTCAAGCTGCACTTTGTCAAGACAACTTTAACTTGGGGCTCTGGTTAAAGTGCACCGACACTGCTGAGCCCACCAACCCTCCTGGCTGACAAAGTGCCACAAACTGAACACATGTTCTACTGCAACCAGAGGCCAGGCCAACCTCAATGGCCTGTGGGCATTCTCAATTCACTAATAAGTCCACTTAACCAGGCTAGTCAACACTGTTGTGAATACTGAGTATAAGGAAAATTATTTTGTATCATTAATCCAACATTTTTAGAGGAAAGTATGTCTGTTTTGATGAACAAAGAGTCCCTATTTTTCTAATCTAGTTAAGATCATAAGGTCTACTAAATTTTATCTTTCATTTTAAGAAGTTACTTAAGGAGAATTTCAACACAAATGTCTCTTAAAAGACATTTACAACAAAAAGGTCATGAAAGAGCATCCTGAGTGCTGCCATCACAGACACGCAGCAGCTCACTGGCTTTGGGAGTCCTGTCACAATGAAGCGTCCCACCTACTGTGTTTTATTACCTTTGCTAATTTCCAGATCCACAGGATATTCAATATTTTTGATAAGTTTCTGGCATCCACCAGTCTTCTCGTAGACAAAGCGTTTCAGGTGCAGCACGAGAACAGGCGGGAGTTTTTCCAAAGTCACTCTTCGACTTATCTCCACCTAAGACACAGAACACATGGTCCGTCTGGCTTCCTACAGCAGACACCACCGCCACCTTCCACTCAGAGGCCTTCTTGGAGGGACAACTCCACGTCCCTGGGTCACAGGAGCTTAGGAGAATTTTAGAAAGCTACCGACATATGTCCCTATGAACACAACCACAGAGCATCCCTTGGGTCCCGAGTTCACCTGTGAACTCCAAGTTAAGAATGTCTGCTGAGGCATTAACACACTAGGCATAAAAATATGAAAGCTAACATAATAGCACTTGGAATTATATATATATACTAACTTGTTTTTTAATAGTTCATGGAATGGACAAAATTCAAGTCAACGTGTTTCTTGAATCGAATGTTTTAAATAACCCCAAAACTACCTATTAGTTTTGTAACATTTTGAATTTTATCAATTTAATTTGTTGTTGAAATACCTGTACAGGTCTAATAAACTCTACTTCTATTAAAACACAAGCTCACAAATAATATTTAATATCTTCACTGTTCTCCATATTTATGCACTCCTTGATGCAGTCTCTATACATGGGCAGCACTGGTAGAGCAGCAAGAAAGCTCCCTTAGCAAGCACTGCAGACAGATGTGGGTGAAGGTATCTGAAGGGCTTTGGAAAGCAGGCTCAGCAGGGACCACACTTGGCTTTATTAAGGTTATGACTCCCTCACCTTAGTGTAGTCATCCCACTACACTAAGACCCAGCTGTGCAAAGCACCCTGGACTTCTCTGCATTCCCGCTGTATCCACATTTCAGTGGCTCTGCACCCAGCCAGAACTTGTGATGAATGGAAAGTATGACTCCAGCTTAAGTCAAAACCTGAGATAAGACCTGGAAGCCTCTGGGTCCTGGTTTGTCAATCAGGTGAGAGCACTCAAGTTGGGCGGGGGGAGGGGGGAATGCTGTCTCACAGTCAGTGCTAGTGGCCCAGGTTATTTTTGTTTTGTTTTTGCATAGAAAAACTGGGGTGCTGGCCAGAGGTGTGGGGGGTAAAAGGATTTACCAGAGACAGTTGTGAGCAGAACAGGCAGATCCACTGAAATACACTGCTGAGGGGAGCAGCAGGTAAGACAGGAGAGGTCTGCTGCACCATATATGGGATCCCCTGGCTGGGGATCAAACTCAGGCCACAGTGGTGGTAGCACTGAGACTTAACCCCTAGGCCACCATGGAGGCCCTAGTGGCCCAGGCTTCTGACCAAACTTTGCAGTTCACTGAGCAGCCAAAAGTCAACTTTAAATTCTTAAATGTGTATTTTAGGTTTCCAGGCAAAATAATACATACTTTCTAATCACCTATAGCATTGCTTTTTCTTTCCAGCAAATATTTTACATATCCCTATTTTACCATGAACTTTCATGTGTTCCCAAAGGAAAAAAGATTCTGACCTCTAAAATAACATTTCAGCTCTACTCTGTATTTTAAACACACACACACACACACACACACACACCACATTCCAGAAAATGTGCTATTTGTTCTTGACAGATAAACTGTCCAAAATAGTCCTTTGTCAAACACCCGCATTTCTAAGCATTCTCAACCTTACTGATAACTCCCTCTGTCAGGGGAAAATAATGCCCTGAGCTAATCCCATACAGGCTTTGTGGACCCCACCCCCACTCCAGACTAAAGCCATCAAGACATTGGGAAAGACAAATCCCGTCACCACCAAAGGGAGGGTGGCTGGGACCTGAGGGTGGAGTTGAACAGCCAGGTTGGATATAAAATCCAAACATGTGGGCCTTGGGCTGGCTCGCTGTCGCTCGCCTCCTGGCTACACAGCTCCTGGCTTGCAGCCAGCTCTCAGAGCGCCATTTTGAAATTCCTGATCGGCGGATCGGGTAGGACTCATTTAAAACTTTGTCTCCCACTTTTCTCCCTGAGCTGTACATTTCCTCATTTCCCCTTCCCTTGTAAATAAACCTTTTATTAACCTTTCGCATGTGCCTGCAGTAGAGCATTGATAAGTCCTTTGAAGCGCGCGGGTAAAGACCCACAGTCAGGCACCCCGTTTTGTATTGGGGTTGTTCTACAACAGCTCCGCAACCACAGCGCTAGAGCAGTGCACCTCTTTCTGCTTTATCTTCAAGGCTCCACCTTGATGTTTTTCTCGGTTTAGTCCCCCAAACCTGTTATTTAGAATGAACTGGTTTTTGCTCTCTATCTCAACCCATACCCTCTACCCAAGCCCACCAAGGCAAACATTTTATTGCAGCAGGCACTGGAGGGGAGAAAACACTCCTCATGAACAAGCAGCTGGGCAAGGCTGGAAGCCACCCGGCATTCAGCTCCCCTCACGCCCAGGGACTCAGGGACTGCCACAGCCCAGACACAACAGTGAAATGCACAGTGACGTGCTCAGTGCAGAGCCACAGGCCGGCACGCATGGTCCTTCGGGACAGCCAGGAACTAAACTCGATCTCCCCACACTACGCTATAATCTGCTTCTCTTGCTCCTCAAGACTGAAGGGCACCAAGACTTATCTCTTTCAGATAAATCAAAGATAACAGGCATAAGAACAATTTCTGCTTTTCAAAGTCCTCAAGATCAGTCCTCAGTAACCTTAAGAACTATGTGCTAGGATGGGAGGAAGGCCAGTGAGCCACGAGCCCGTCAGAGGTGGTGCTGATTCTATGAGGTCAGGATTAGATCGTCAGAAAATCATAGGTAACTCAGAATAGAGAAACCACCCAAAACATCATTACCTTCTGCTACATGATTTAGTGCTAATGGGGTTATTAGGATCATCTACTTCAACCATTTCATTACACAATGTGGACACATTCAGTCCAGGAATGATTTAAGAGGGAGAACTCAATTCCACTCCTCCTCATGCTAATTCTACGCTCTCTCCACACCCCAGAAGGCCTCAGCTCGAAGGCCTGAGACCAGCCGTGAACATACCTCCTGCTTGGTTTTTGTGGTGTAGCCTTGGACGGACTCTCTGGCCACCAAGCTCTCCAGCGCGTCCTGGACGGTGCGTATCTTGTCAGACTGGATGTCCAACTGCAACGTGAAAAACGGCTGCAAAGTGGCAGATTCTTTTGAACTCTGCTGGTAAACCACAGACCTAGGAATGGAAAACAAAAACATAAAATCTAAGCGATCACTCCTTCCTACTTTCCTTTAAGATTATCCAACAGAAGAGGTGTGAACACTGAAAATAAAACTATTCAATATCACCACTTTCAGAAGAGTGAACAGAAGAGTCAAAAATATCCTGAATTTAAAAATAATTCTGGCTGCCTGCCTCCTCAGCATTTCTAGTCAACCCACTGGCCAGTAATTTCCTCAGTTCAAGTGCTCTGGAAGAAAACATAGTACATCTTCCACTCCACACTTTATTTGATGCACTTAATAACAGTGACTATCCTGCCATAGCCTCAAAATGCTGTGCTTTTCATTTCTCAAAGCATCACAGCGTATTCCAATAAAACAGAGGGAGCCCAAGATAAATGGAAAGTGTCCTATATGGCATTTTCCCCTTACAAAAGAAGAGGAGTGGGCAGTGCAGAACAACCCCAGGAGCCACTGTTCCGGAGGAAAGGCCCCGCCCTAGAGAAGGGTGCCAGTTCAACCTTGTTTTCTTAGCTGGTTTTTCATTTCATTTTTCTTTTTCTAAGTTTTCTTGAGTAAAATTTTTGTGTTCAGCTCATCTCTCATCTCTCAGTGAGGAAACATTCCAGGAGCTTAACAAGGGATTCTCTTTCTTTCTATTTCTGCAGTCAGAGTGACCTAGTTTGTAAACGGAACAAAATGGGTGTGGAGAGGTATTCAGACTTTCAGAGAAGATGCCATGAAAGCTTTTCTACCTGGGGTTTACTTTTCATTTGCTGCTCCCCCCATCCCCACAATATAAAGCGGCATCTCCTCGATCCCTGGGAGTGTGCAGACTTAGGCATGACTACTATTCACTGGGATCCACAGTAGGAAACCAGTGAAGAAATCACACCAAGTCCTCTTGGCTCAAAGGGCTTGTATATCATCAAAGCATCTAAGGGAAAGGTAGAAAAAGGTGCTGCTACTTTAATAAAGGCTGCTAGCCACAGAAAAGAACTCCCTTAATGACAAGAAGTAATTCCTTATTTTGATAATTTCTCAAAAAAAACAAAAACAAAAACAAAAAAAAAAAAAAAACCCATCAACAACTGATTTTAACACAAGAGCCCAGAGAGAGTGAGGCTCTGGGACATGACAGAGGCATTCAGGTCAAGCTAGAAATGTCTCCAAAGTGGAATCTGGATTCTTCCTCTGTTCTTATATAAAAATGGGAGTTTCTGGGTCTGTTGGTCTTGCCATTTTGATATTCCACTGAGGCACAAATCTGGGGCTGTGGTTACATTCATTTGGGCTAGTCCCTCATCCCTCTCCCTATGAGAGCCCCAAGAATGTCACCACCAGGCTGCTGGTCTAGTGGAGAGCTCACTCATGCCCCCTCTCCAGCAAAGCCCATCCGAACTATGTGACCAAACCACTCTGAAAGGTTAGGGCCTAGGCCTTCCCCATAGCACACCCGACCATGAGGACTCCAGACTGGAAACTACAGAAAGGGCCAGAGCCTAGCTCAGAGCCAAGGGCAGAAAGACCTCAATAAAGCCACATGGCAGCACAACTAGCACCAGCAAGGCAAGGGCCTGTATTCTGGAGCGGCTTCCTGTTCTAGCCTCCCGAGAGCTACTCAGTGTAAGCTGTTTAGGGCTACAGAAGCTGAACCAACTCTTGGAAGCTGGAAAGGATATTACTTTTTTTGGACACACAGCATTTGGGACAAGGAAAGGCTACGAATCTGACTAAAGAGCTATCCTGTGGTTATAATGTGAAGCCACACAAACTGTATTGAGCTCCTCACAGACCGTGCTGAAAAACCCACTCAAAGCTGGGCCAGGCTTCCCTCATTCCCACATGACAGCACAGAAGGCTGTGACAAGAAATGAAAGCTGTGACGAGCACAGAGTGACAGGATGTTGTGAATGAACAAAAAGCTACTGGTTTACAGGAACTGGGGTCCTCCTGCTTGCAAACATCTCTCTCCACATTTCTTTAACTTTCAAGCCTGCCTGCTGCCAGTGTCTATAATTCCTCTAGATACATGGATTCCTTCTCATAACAAAATCCGTTTTTCCATTAGTTTGTCTTCCCTGCCTACCTAGCTGTGAGCAGCAGAACTGAGGGGTGCAGGTGGTGATGAAGTAAGGGAGCATGCAGCTCCCCAGGACAGATGGGCTCCCAGGGATGAGCCCTTCTGCAGAAATTTCAAGCCAGCTAGGGAGGAAGCAGCGGAGGCTACAGAGACGTGTCAGGCGCCCAAGAAGAGCAGGTGAGTGTAAACGCAAACCAGAGAGCCCAACCATCTTAAGATAAGTCTTATACCACCCCCCTTAGAAAACTGGCCAAACCCTGAAAAAGGCGAATACTAAATTATTCCAGAAAAACATAAACCTGATGTGTCCACCAAAAATGCCAGTGATTGGGGTCTGAACAAAATCCGCCTGGCGAGTGACTGAAGTCTTATTTCTGGGGCCCACTTGCTCCCATTCGTCCTCGCTTCCTGCGCCTTCTTCTTCCTGCTCTTCTTCATTTACTGAGTGGCTTTTGGGTCCATTGGAAATATTAAGTTCTGTAAAGTAGACATTCTGCTTAGACTACTATTTACAACAAAACAGCAAAAAATAAAAGAAAAATACTACACGAACCACCTACACAGATGTGTCAGTTGTAAAGGAAATTGAGGTGTGTTCAACAACACAGCCTAAGGCGACATGCGCAGCTCTCTTGCACCCCCACTCACATACGGACTACAGACGACATTTTTGGGGCTCTGGAGAGGCGCGAAGATGGACTGCAGACATGTAGTGTTTGGTGTGTGATTACAGTTCATTTTCCTAATTTGGTAAGGGCTTCTGGTCTCTGGGGGGTATCCTTATCCCCAGGACAGGCCCACCTCAGCATATAGGGATGAAGGAAACTTATCTATAATTAACTTTGAATCATTCAGGAAAAACATTATCTACACTGTTGTGTGTGATACAAAGGTATAATGACATGTAAGCAGTTGCAAGCCTGGCGGTAACACAGGTCTGCACCAGCTGTTCTGACAGCTGTTCTGTATATCTGTTCATTTTTCTATTTAAAAGGTGAAGGGAAAAAAGCAGAGGTTGTGGGCAGATTTAGATGCAACATTCTGGTATATGATAGGTATTAAGGGAAAAATAACTAGCATCCTAATGAGTAATGAGTAAATAAAGTGATTTCTAAAGGGCAAACGACTGTCAGGAGGAAAAGGTAACTGAATATATGAGCATGTAATGTTTGTTTAAAAATAACACTTAAGAAAACGTCCTCACACATCTGGTAGCAAACACACCATGACCTACTTTCGTTACTGGGGGAGAGAAGCTTCTTGAGAGTCAGCATTTCCTCGTGAAGTCCATTGAGAATGAAGCCTAAGTACTCCTCGGCATCTTCCTGTCGACCCTGAAAAGGGGAAATGTGATCACATTAATCTCAACCAGCAACAATGCAAGGGCTTCAGGGAACATACTCTCTGCCTATTTAAACCATGCCTGCTCTTAAACAAGGTTTTTAACAAGATTTAATGTAAAAGTGTTTCCCCTAAAATCTAAGATGAGGAGTGGGGAAAAGGGAGGGTAAAGGAATCTAGAGAACAGGTGGAACACTTATCTGAGTGACAGAAATTTCTACAATAAATACACGTTAACCTTAAAATAAAAAAAGGTTATTTGAGTTGTGACATTAGACACCCTAAACCTCACCTAATTTCCTAGTTTGGATGATGCGCGGTTATGGGGGAAAGAACTCAAATTATATGTGAAAATGCTTCTGATTTAAAGATTTATCTGACCACTTTACAGACACACAGAGCAGCAAAAGCATTCAGATGAGAGACACGCTACAGCTACATATTCTTTTTTTCTTTTTTTAATAAAGATTTATTTATTTATTTATTTATTTATTTGTGCAAGCACTGGATACAGTCAGAAGCGCGGGAGAGTGAGAGAATTCACCAGAGACAGAGTGGGGAACAGAACAGGCAGACTGACAAAGTACACTGCTGAGGGGAGCAGCAGGTGGCAGGAGAGGTCTGTGCGCCAAGCTACATATTCATTTTTTAATCTCACATGGGTTTTGTCTGATTATTGTTATATATCATGGTTAGTTTGATCTTTGGAGCGAAACTATGGATTCTAATGATCTGAGAATTCTGTATGCTGTCTCTGGTAGCTTTGCTTGCTCCGAATGCAATTGTAGTCATGGACAACAGCCACCTGGTGTGAATGTCCAGCAAGTGTGTGGAGAGGACACAAACTGGCACAGCCCATAATGCAGAAAAGAGTTGACTCAGCAGACCTAAGGCCACTGTCCTTGGAAAGGCCTGCTTGCTGGGTAGGTCCTTGGCTGGCATCTGGGAACATGCATTTGGGGAGGGTTCCACCATTCCAAGAACTGATAGAGACCACGCCTAAATGGTACAAACAGTGTGGTTTACACTAAACACCAGTCTTCCCTCTGGGAGTTTGGATGCTGGCTTCTGCTAGGCAGAGGGTGCCTAGAGGGTGCAGAGGGCGCCTAACGAAACCCTGGGACTCCAGGTTGATGAGCTGCCCTGGTACACATCATTTCATAGGTACGGTCACAGAGTTTCAAGCTGAAGGAATTGTTTGTCCCCAGCTACTGCAGGAGGGAAGGGCCCCAGGTTCCCGCAGACATTGCCCCATCTTGACTCTATGCTGATTTTGCTGTGTCCTTTTGTGGTACTAAACCATGAGGAAAACAATGTAAGTTCTTTGAATCCTTCAGGCAAAACACCCAACCCAAGGGTGTTAGGGACCCCTACATGGTCAAATCAACATGACTTCAGAAGACACTTTGTCCATGAGCACAGCTTCTGAGCAGGATCCTAGTGGGGTTTCCCCACGGGAAGCCCTGACTCTCCTCTCCACCTAATCTCCACCAGGCAGGCTCTAAAGCCTCTGAAGATGCAGCTGCCGTTTTGTCTGCTTTCTTAGGCACTACAGCAAGTTCCCTTATAGCACAGAGAGTTCTTTGAGGGCACAGGACACCTTTTAGTCCAACTGGGCATTCCTAACACTCTGCTCATTTCCCATCCCTTGGGAAATTTGAATACTGAGTGAACACCAAAAGCCACTATGTGATCCATGTGAGAAGTTCTGGGGTTATCCTCCCACACTTTCCTGGGTATCTGCCCTCCTTCAAAACATTGCCGCTTCAATATGACTTGACTCAACTGGGATAGAATTTTCTTAACTCTTTCTCTGTCTCAGTAATTTCCCTAGGCAGCACTGTAATTGCTTGTACTATATCGTTGGGGAAGAAAGACATGTCCGAAGAAAGACATGTCCTATTAGCCTCCTGCTCAACATGCCTGCGGTAGCAACGTGTGTGACAAAAACGAAGCCGAGGGAATCAAGGTCCAGAGGCACTAAGGCGTGAGAGGCCGAGGAGGATGTGGCTTTTCAAGATGCTGCTGCTGCTCTCGGCCGAACCCACCCTCTCTCTGGAAGGCAGTAACACGGTGGCTGAGGAGCTGACTCTCCCGCTAGGCTCAGCTACTCTTAGCTGTGTGGCCTTGGAGAACAACCTCACCTTTGTCAACCGCAACGGGAACAATTAAACTTCACTCTCAGGGTTAAGCGTGTCACTATGTAAAAAGGATGAGCAGCACTGGCTGTGCATTGACAGACGTGCCAGTTGGCCTCAACTATAATGGCTGCGCCATACACTTCACATTCACCCCAGCAAGTGCTCCCCACAACCCCTACTAAGCATAACACTTGAAGCAGAAACCAGCACTGAATGAGCAACAGGTAAGCATGACCCATAGCAAAGGCAGCACTGACTGGCAACAGCAGAGGAGACCCAGACCTTTTCAGACAGGCTCGACTTGATAACTGTCAGGAGTCTATAAATATACGTGGGTTCAAAGGCAGCTCCAGGGCGAATATCCCTCACGATTTTATCCCCAAGAGCTGCAAAGGAAACAGGACACAGATTTTCATACTGAAACTAATGTTTAAAATAATGAGAAGTAACCCCCTCTCCACCCACCCCACATGAAGCAGTAAACAGCAAAGGTGTGCAACCAACCACAGCTGCCTGACTTCAGTACCCCAACTAAGCTGTGGCCTCACAACCTCACTTCCACTCACCTTGCCTGGGTTTTGGAGGTACTGGCATATTAGTAAACTCATTCATTAGCCGAACACTAAACATGAAAAGTAAAAAAAAAGTTAAGTGGCACATCTTACAAAAAGACACACTTTTACTAAAGAGCTTTGATGGCTACATAGACTATTAATTAAATAGTAAATATGAGATAACCAATACTATTGTTAATATAACAGCTAATAAGTTTTTAAATCTATCCTGTATAAATGTTTGACATATTTTAACTGTTATAATTTATTCAAATGCATTATAAAGAACACAGATAAACAATGCCCCAATTTCATTTCTGGTTTATTTCCATATAAAATCATGAGCCATAAATTTTTAAAAAATAAATAAAAATGAATAATCCTAGGGTTCATTTGTAGGAAATCAAGAATTTTGCTAGATTCTTTTAATTCCAGTGATCACCCACCTCCACAACTCATTTCCAAGGCCCTTACTTACAAGCTATCGATCATAGGTGTTGACGTACAAGGCCTTTGCACTTTTGAATACAGAGGAATGAACTTCATCAGGTGATACATCGGAGGACAAGCAACCAATGCTTGCAGTGTCTAACGATTGGCAGTAAGGAAGCGTAAAGGAAGTGAAACACTCCAAATTTCTAAAAGGCACATTCAGCTTACAAATGTAGACTTAGATATGTAAACACAAGAAGGGATAAACCAAGTCATCATGGGGATAAATGCTTGCAATATCCATCAACTTGCTAATATCCATTACTTGCTGTTCCAAGCAATCAGTAATATCTACATGTACTTGATTCAATCAAGATAAATGAAATCAATGAAAGCAAAATTCCAAGCCATAAGAGGTCACTGCCCTACTATTCAGGACCACTTTAATGAGAAGCAAACATGCCTAAATCTGTCATTCACAGATCAACAAGTCTTTCTGGCAGGGGGAATCAGGAAAAATCCTGTTTATAAGCAAGGCAGGCAGATTATATAAGCAACCAAGTTTCTCAATTCAAAGTTAAGGCTGGCTGGCCCTGGGAGCTGAACCAAGGACGTGCAGCCGCAGAGAAGGAAGCCAAGGCAGGTGGGCCTGGGCGGCATCTGAGAAGGATACAGCGTTGATGTAGCACCAGTTTCCCTTGTTGATGAGCCCACGTGGTTGCAGCGACACTGGCTTATGTACCAGGGTGACATTTTCCAGTAACTCTGCAAGAGGGAAGCAGCAGTTAAAAAGTTAATGACTCAAGTGAGCAACAGTAAAGTGAATCTTTATGCCCTACTCACAGCAGGCACTGCAAATCCTTCAATAAGGCATAGCTCCAAAGACATCAAGTCCTCATTTGATAATCAAAATGCTTTAAAAATGTTTTCCCCCAACACTAAGATTTACTTCTCCTGTGAGAATACAACCAAGAGGCAGGACTCTCTACTTTAGTAAGAAACCAGCTCTGAAAAGTCCACAATGGCACTTCTCCCACACTGACAGCCCAACAGCCTGTGAGCAATGCAGACCGGCACTCGTGGCCGTGCAGCACTCCCATGCACAGCCTGAGCCCCAGCCAAGTGTGATCCCTGGCACCAATCAAAGCACCCAACACATTACCAAGAATGAGGACGTTCCCTCTGGGGCCAACTGCATCCTAACTCAGAGGTGTTCTTCATCAGAAGGTAAAGGGAGGAGGGGCTGCTTTGTACATGGGACTTGCTTGTTCCATTCAGAGGCCAGCTTTCCACGCAAACACCCATCCTTTAGCCATCATCCCTCTTCAGATAATGACAGTCACTTGCTACAATGCCTTGCTGCAGTCTCATTTTAAAGCCAGACACAATCTCCCTGGTCCCACTGGGACCTAAGTGACAGCCATCACTTAGGACCTTCTCCACCTGGCCAGTGTCTCATGCCTTGCTCTGCTGCTTGTGTGGCTGCACATGATCTTCAGCCCTGCAGGAACTCACCACTTCCCTTTTATACACAAGGAAACTGAGGCTCAGCAAAGTGAACGAAGAGTCACACAGGAGTGAGACAGGCAGGTAGTACCTGAAATCCGTACTCTGTGGCAGGACCACACTGCCTGCCTTCACCCCTAAAATATATACTAGGAAAGAAAGCCAAGTGAGCACCCTATTGACATTAGCACCCACTGAAGGCATCACAAAAATGAAAGCAGCCTTCCCTAGCTAGAACTGGATGGCTCACTCACATTCACACACCTTCCATCCTCTAACTGAGCAAACACAGGGAGCGGCTTGTCACATTGATATGAAGCAAAACACAGCAGGGATCTGCCCAGATGGCTAGGGCCTGCATGTCTGCTCTCCGCTCTCCTCCCGGGTAAGCCATGAGTTTCAGTGAGGAGAATGGATTCAGAACTGGACCGCCAGCCCCCAGAGAGCCCCGGGCAGACTATATCGGTCACGCCATACCTTTACCGCGTATGCATGTCGTCCTCAGAATCCTACAAACTCTGTTCTCAGCCACACTTGACAGCCTTAAGAAAACAAGGGTCTAGAGGGTAAGTGGTGGGGGGTCACCAGACTGAGCTCACAGGAAATCCCAAGTGCAGTCTTCAACAGAAGGTCCTTGCTTTAAAAGTCTTTTCTTCAAAGGCTTTACATGCTGCCTCCCACCACCCAGGCTTAAGCTCTACTTACAATGGATTTTCCCATTTGTCCCTGAACCCCATTATCTTAACAGCCCTCATTTCTAGCGTGTGCCACAAAAAAGCAATTACTAAATATAATTATGAAAACTGCATTTTCAAATAAGCATCAACTCCCTCATTCCCCAGTGGACACTTGGCATACCTTTGAATCTTTGCTCAAGGATTTTTATATCTAGAGAAGAATCCATTCTTACACAACTACAAGAACCAAAGTCAACTGCCTTCCTGCCTCAAGGACCTTTGTGAAGTGACAGACCACTGGTTCGCTGACCTGCCGGGGCACCAGGCCTTGGAGGCACAGTGACAGTAACAGCAACAGGAGCAGCAGCCCTGCTGGGGGGCAGCATGAGTGTATAGTGCCCATAGTGCCGGCCATGCCAAAGGGCCAGGTCAGGGTGCTCAGCCCCATGCAAGGACTGGGGGGACAAGAGGAGCCAGGGCACAAGGCTCTGACAGCAGGAGACTATCACTGGCTGGGAGGAGGGTGTCATCCACCCCAAAAGGAACACAACAGGAAGAACAGGTTGTTTTTGGTTTTGTGTGATGATGAGATGGTATGTTCCATTCTGGGATGCTGATAACAAGCACTCAGATGGCCGCGGTCATCAGAGTCCTCATGCTCACAGGACAGCTAGTAGCAGATCTCTGCACACACCCGTGCCACGCATACATCTGCAGCTGGAACAGGACATTCTGACAGCACACACAGCAGGAGGAATAGCAGACATGTGGAGCCCGGAGCCCTCCCCCACCCCCCTTCCACCAGCTAAGGGCAAGCAAGACGAGCCCCTGACGTTTAGTTCAGGCACAAGCCAGCTCTGAGCCTCAAGGAGGGAAGTGAGAGGAGACAGCAACCTGGCCAGAAGCCTGGCTGAGGAATAAAGCAGGACAGGGCACTGAGGGACTGGCAGAATTATAGGAGGAAGAAGCTAGTAAGGGGCAGCCTCACCCAGGTTTACGGGTGAGAGAAGAAATGACACAGTAACCTCAATTTCCTTGATGATCTGGTAGGCCAGAGGTAAGGGCAGAGGTGGGGGGTGGAAGAGTAGCAGGAAATTCATTCCTGTACAACAGAGACAAAGGAGGAAAAGGCAAGAAAATGAACACAGACAGGCATACAATTTTTATATGCAACTTCTCTTCCAAGTCATCGCTTCACAGACTCAAAAACATGTTTAGAGGTAGCCAAACATACTTTGAATTCCTATCTTGCTAGGTTCTGAATTACAACAAGGATAACTCCGTTCTCAGAGGGAACAGATGCAAACATGCCAAGAACCAAGTGCCCTGAGCACCACTGGACAGCGCATCTCTTCTTAGGTCTGCAGTGAGCTGCATGCCCAGCAAAATCTGCACACCTTGAGTTTAGCATCCAGCCCCAGGGACTCAGAGAATACACCCAGCACCATACATCCCAACTGCTGGCTGACCTCTTTCCAACACTGATCTGGTTGGAACATGTACTGGTTGGACAGAAACCTTTAGTTTCTGCATCAACCATTCCCTGAGTCAATGCCAGCTCGGCTGTGATCTCTGGCTGACTAATTTTACACAGTAGACAGTAACACTGCTCTGTTTAGCGTCCACAAGTCTAAGTTCAAGTCTTTCAGCACCACCTAGTGGCTGTTTCAACAGTTGCGAGTAATGACATTTCAATGAGAGGTACCCACAGAATTAAAAAGGTAAACACACACACACTGGAAACACAAAGTACAACCAAAGGAGGCTATGAGCAGTTATTAGAGAACATACTGGACCCACTCCCCTTGAAGTCTTCCACAGCCTCCAGAAGAGCCTTCTGCTACAATATGCATATAGGTTTTAAAAACAAAAAAAAAAAGTTTTCATACTCAGAAAACCCCGAGGAAACACTCCAGGTGATGACTGCTGGTATTCTAGGAAAATGTCCTCTATAGGGCCTCTCTGTGGCACAAGGGGTTAAGACGCAACCTATGAAGCTGTCTGCAGCCTCTGCAGCACGAGTTCAATCCCCAGCCAGCCAGGGAGCTGCCCACATGGCGCAGCAGACCTCTCCTGTCTCGCCCACTGCTCCCCTCAGCAGTGTATTTCAGTCAGTCTGCCTGTTCTGTTCCCCACTCTGTCTCTGGTGAATCCTCTCACCACCCCCATCTCTGGCCTGTACCCCAGCTCTTGTATGCATAAATAAATCAATCTTAAAAAAAAATGTCCACTATAGTGGCAAGTCTCCCACAATCTAAAATAGTGTCATTGTGTTGTGGTTTCTTCCAGTCATCCTGTACACTGCTCTCTGGAGTGCCCGCGTCATCTCCATGGGAGCTGGGACCACCGTGGCTACCTTTAGTCCCATGTCTCTTCTTCTCAGGATAGGAAGCACCTTAAAGACAAGACCCTCATACTGTTAAGTGCTCAGCTGGGACCCCCAATCCAGAGGACCAGCCTGCTGCCACATTTCCCCTTTGGTGACCTTGGGACTCTCATCTCCTCCCCCCAGATGCCTCTGGCAAATGATGACTTCTCACTTACTGCTAAGAAGTGCCCTCTGTTCCTTCCTTATCTGATTAGTCAGACAACACTAAAGGCTGAGCCCACCATTAATTACTCATTGACCTCAACCGCGGGTGGCACACACTAAGTACTGATTACACAGCAGTGAGGGGGAATTGAACTCTGGAGGCAAACGGCTCCATTCAAGTTTGCTGGAAATAACCAGCAAACATTACAAGTTATTCCAACACAATCAGAAAGCCTACAGGAGCACCCTGGGGAGCAGCAGACTAAGGGCAGGGCCCAGAAGACTTGGGTTCATACCCTCGCTCTGCCACTTCATCCAGCATGCCCCCTAGGCACATAGCTCCACTACCATCTATAAATGCAACAGTGAGGATAAATGACAGAACAGTAACTGCAGGGAAAGCCAGCGGCATGGTCAGCTCATTGCAGACATTCCGTTGGCCTCAACAGAAAATCAAGGGCTAATGGATGATGGGAAGAAGCGGAAAAAGGAATTGACTTTACGGGGAGAGTCTGAAAGAACCAACAATTTTCAGTATCCCAAGAAAAAATAAGTTAGTTTAGTTCCTAAAATTAAGTTTTAGACATTTTGTGATTATAAAGTTCCATTTCAAACAAAAAGACTATAAAAAATTAAAATTAAATCTTATTGCCTAGGATTTTCTCTTAAAAACCAAAAATCAGGGGTGGGGAGCAAAAAAAAAAGAAATCAAATATCACAATTACAGGTTTAGTGTCACACATTCTAGGTTGAGCCTTTTCCCCTGAATAACTTCAGTGACCACAAATGGAGCCAGCCCCACCTCATGCAACAGCAGTGTAGGTAGGTGCAAAGACCATTCCAACTCCTTGTGAGCAGTCACCACTTGCCATTATTGAGTCCTGTAAAATGAACTGTATTGCTAGAATTCAAAAGTCAATTAATTATGACTTGCAAACCTACCAATATTAAAACTCCTTTTGATTTTTTGCTATCACTCTTGGTTCTATTAAGTTCACCTAATAACACACCATGTCCATTCCTAGCCTAAAATCCATAATTATTCATATCTAATTAGAGTCAAAAGAACTAAAACCAGAAAGGGCAGCCACAAAGGAGAGAGGATGAAACTTTAAACCTAACCTCAAGTCCAAGCCATCACTGTTGGTTATCTATTTTACTTTTGGGCAAATAATCACAAATTTTCTGCAATAACAAACTGACTTTTCCCCCATAGGCCTTTTCACTTCTCCATTGTTGGCATCGCTTACTACTCAGATCCATGGAGCTAGCGGCTCTAGGAAGTGCCCTCCCCAATCCGTCTTTTCCACAGGAGTCCCGCAGGTGGGACTTCCCAGAAGAGTGTTCATGAAGTGGCACTAATGCCAGAATGGCTCCATATCTCTTCTGAAAAAGCTCAAACATCAAGAGGCTGAATGAACTTTCAACTTTCTGGTGAAATCTGCTGATAGACAGGAAAACTAGGTGCTGAATACCCTTTCTTGCATTTGAAGAAAGATAGTAGTAGCTCACACATGTTGCAACAAATCTTTCAAACACGACTTCTAAACTATCAGGGTAAACTTGGAAATCAACGTCAGCTAAGATTATTTTTACATACATTTTATGCATCAAATTCAGTTTCCATAAAATTAGGATTTAGTCACCACATTATCATGTTAACCCCATGCAAATGCAAGGTGCAGACTTTCACTGACTCTTTAAGCCCATAATCAACATTTTGTCGTCTTCCTAACTGTCCAGAACATTATCCAACTGCCTTTCTTTTCCTCATTTGGAAGAACACAGTTGATCCTGGTTACTGATCAGGTAAAGGACAGCAAAGTGACTGAAATCCACCTCTATACATTGGCTAGAAAATCAGTTTAGCTTTTACAAGTGGAGTGATCACAATTAATTCTACAAAATAGACACAGGTATCAGCAAGGACATTATACATATCGAATTAGGGTGTGGACTGAACTCTGTGGACTGAACTGGTGAATTTTTGCAAACAGGTGCATTACCATCTTAGCTTCATGGCACACCACCACCAAGTGCTACTTTAGAGAACCTGAAGAGGAAATGTAAAATATTTGAGAAATCATTTCCCAACAGGGAAAGTATAAACATGATTTATAAACCACCAAAACAAGGTTCAATTGTAGAATACATTTTTGTTTACATTTAAAATAAATATGCACACAGGATTTCATTTTTCTGAGCTGATTTCACTTGTAATGATCTTCTTGCTGCTTTCTCCAGCAATAATTTTAGAAATAAAACCACTGTGAAAAATCATATATTAAACATGTCTTGACTAAAATTCATTTAATAAATGATGTTAGCAGCTACATTTCAATTTCCAAATAGAACAGTTTTTTGAGCTAAGACCTCAGTTTACCTAGTTCTCTTTTACTGGAAATTTAACTCATTTTATTTGGACACTTGGCTTATCGCTCTCCTTTCCCACCATTATTTACACTTCTTTAAAATAAAATACACTGACACATGATTTTAAAAAGTAAGACATAACACAAAATAGCTGTATTAAAAAGCTTTTGACAGAATACAGACTTGGGGTATGACATTGTTCCTTAGAAAACATCCAGGAAAAGTTAACGTTCATGAAAAGAGCGTGTTTAATTACAAGCATCCCCTCCCCGCTCTCAACCACGTGTGCTAACAGAGGGAGCACGGGTACAGAGCAACCGTGTCACCTGTCTGTCCGCTGACTGCTGAACGTGGGTATACTTAAAGTTTGGAACCATTTTCAAATACAAGCTATTCAGGTTTTCACATTTCTTTTTCTCACCTGCTGGCTCAGCTATTCCTACTGAAAAATGTAAATACATCCCTCCCTGACACACAGACCCCCGTTCCAGCCCTTTTTTGTTTAGGTTCATACTTCCTACAGGCTTAGAGAAGGATTTAGTTGTTTCAGCTTAAGTGCTCTCTTCCTTTCTATGTCCTTAAGTAAGAGTTTACAGTTAAAAAGAAACAGCCTATGGAGCAAAATGTCAACAGAACTTCTACACCATGAGTGTAGCACTGCCACTGAGGTGAATGCAGAGCCCACTGGAGTCACAGGCACAGGGCCCGCAAGCAATCGAGAGCTGGCTGTGGCTCACTTTGTTCACAGCTGTCTTCCCTTCCTAATTTATATTTCACTTGTGGTTATTCAAAAATTAGTGTATATTTATTAAGCACAGACTTAATGATAGAATAGCACCAGTAGTTTAGAAATGTGAACATCCAAATAGCCCTGAGATCAAAAAATGGCTGTGGGTATTATTCAAGAATTCATAAAGAATAGTACTGTCCTATGAACAGCTTCCTTCTCCCTCTTTCCCAAAAGTTAATGACAAACATAAAAATGCCTCTCCTGGGAGAACCGGTTAGACACCAATGCAAGATAACCAATGCCAACAGGTCTTTTAAGGGAGCTAGAATTTCACACACTAATGCAGCTTTCCAGAAGCAGGCCTGTACCTGGAGTTGCACCCATCAATGGAAGTTTGTGTAGTGGGTCTGATTCACAACAAGCTGATTATGTTCTATCATTTTTAGAAAAACTGGGAGAATATGACAGGGGGAGGAGAGGAAGGGTATTCCAACAGTACCACTTTAAGATCTACACCATCCCTGCTGTCATTTGGCTAACTACTACCACCATACTGTTTTACAGGAAAACTGTCTACAACCACATCATTGATTTCTAAGTTCTAACGAACAGACTGGAGAATGAAGTGTTTTAAAAGGAATTATACTAGTTCAAATAATTTAAACATCTTCTTAACAGGCCTAATCAGAACAAGATCAAGAAATCTGGCATGGAAGAAGAAACACACTGCATCAATTCAAGAATAATTCTTGGATTATCTACAGTGATGCTACTCTCCTCCACAACAGAGTAGCCAAGAGGCCCTATTTCCACAGCATGTTACAAAGCAAGATAACACATATAGCATACACAGCAATACAGCACATTTAAAGTCATATGACCAGGATGTTTTAAAACAAAACCTTTCTTATTTTAAATAAAGATTGAGGAAATTTCCCAGGAATGGAAGTTTTGCCTTTGTGAAGTGATTTTTAAGACCAAAAGACTAATTGCATTTCTCATTGGAGAACCTGAAGACTCTGAAGGTTAATAAGAAATTTTTAAAAAATAAAAAGAAACTTTCAACTGAAAAATCTACGTAAAGGCCTCTACTATGTTCTCAAAGTTAGAGTAAAGAAATCACCTGGCTTTAAGAAAACAAACAAACAAACAAACAAACAAACAAACACAAATGAAGCCCCAAATGACGTGGCCTATGACTTATCTTATTACCTTTTTTTTTTTTGTTAAATCGCCTCAATTTTAACGGAACTCCAGTCACCAAGATTATTCAGAACAATGTATCTTGCATAAGAAATAAAACTTTCTTTTTTAATATTGCCTGCTATTATCCTACTACCATCAAAAGTGTGTTTATATATTTACATGAAAGCTGCTGCATTTGCAGCTTATCATGCAGAGTGCTTGTAGGTTAATCAGGGGCTCCACAGGTTAAATCAGAAAACACTGCAGGAGCCTGAATGATAGTCTGTATAAATCACTAACCAGCAAGAAACCTGAGGAGCTGGCTTTAAGTCCTGCTGGGAATGAGCTTGGCTAAGTCTTAGATGGGGTAAGACAAGCCACTCCCCGTACTCTGTCTGCCTGCTGTAACGTGAAACACAACTTCAAATTGTGCAACTTTACACTGTTATTGTGAGTTGGCTCCTCTTTCTGAGCCTAAACTTTTCTTGTTGAGTTGACTTGGTGCACTAAAACGGAATAAAATCTGTTTTTTTTTTTTTTAATCTGTGTTTTTTACTCAATCCAAAATAGGCATCAAGAACCAACCCAAGATGCTCTATCTTAAGAAACAGAAAAAAGCAGTGGAGTGCACCTCAAGGGTTACAGCAAAGTATATGACAGCTGTTAACACAGGCAGGACAGATCTACCACATAGTCACACAATGGAGTGAAATTACTTGATCAAATGGCAAGAAATGGAAATTGTCAATAGAAAAGAAATGAGAACAGATATGTATTTTCCGCTGGACATCAAGGTGTGACACACACGCCTTCCCATTTTGGTTACATTATCGTCTAATTTTCGGATAACATTTAAGGCACAGGCCTACTGCAGAAATTCCTATTAACACACAGATCATCTACTTTTGCTCTGTATAGAAGCCTAGACCCTCTCAAACTTATTCAACAGGTGATGAAATTTTTCCCCATTTTTACTTTTGACCTGCACCTTTTGAACTATACCTGCAATCTTTATGGCTACAGGATCCTCTGAAACCGGAACAAGCCCTTCTTTGACTTCAACCTGCTTTTCAGAGACCATGGGAGAGGTGGCAGGAGGGGGATACTTAGTTTCCACAGAAGCCACCGGCAAGGAGGAGGCAGGCTTAGAATCATGAAACAGACTGGCCCAAGACTTGGCAGGCTGACTGCCAGGCAGGGAACCTGCAGAGGAGACCTGGGGGTCAGAAGGCGAGCACAAGCTGTCAGCTTTCACCAGGTCTGAGTCCGTGCTCTCCATAGGGTGTGACGCCACCCCATTGGCAGCTGAGCCCTGGCCCGAGGATTCAAGTATTTGTCCATTAGCAATTCCAAGGTTTTCGGTCATATCAGTCCCAACACAAGGCTGAGACACAGCTGTCCTCAATAGGCTGTCCCCACTAGCCTCTGCAGGGAGGCAGGACTGTTCACAGTCAGCCCTGTGGCAGCCCACAGGCTGCCCCGCAGTCCTGGCACTGCCATCAAGGGCTCTGGGGAAAGAACCACCAGGCACAGCGTCACTGACGAAGCCCGTGGAGTCCTGAGGGCTGCTACAAGTTCTGGGGGACACTGACGGGGGCATGTGGCCCATCACCTCCACATCCTCTGTGCCTGTGCTGTTCGGGACTGCTGGATTGGCATGACCATTGACCAGGGCTTCCGTGGAAACACCACCCTCGCCACCATCTTTCAAGTAACTGTAATAGCCAGGCGGGCGTTTCTTCTTCTTTTTACGTTCCCTTTGTCCTAGACCCCCCGAAACACCGTCGTTTTCCAGCACATCCCCCTCGGCATTAGATCCGCTGTCCAATGCCAGGCTGGAATGCGAGTACTGGCAGTCAACGGAGTTGCAGTTCACGCCTTTATCTATTTCAGCAGGAGTCTTTTTGGAAGTTGTGCAACTAAGAATAAATTCAGGGGCCTGAGGATTCAATGTGCTTGAAATACTGTAGTTGGGCGTTCTCGGCAAAATGTCGTTGGGGCCAATTACTTCATTAACACCAAACTCAATTCTCTGGTATTCTGGTCCTGGACAGAAAGAAACTGGTCAGTAAGCATCCTGTTAGTTAAGAACAGAGCTATATAGACAATAAAAGCAACAGTGATTATTTATTTTTTCTTAAAAATTGAAACTTACTCTTCCTAATTAACAAAGTTAAGACATTTCATTTATGTGCTGAACAAGTCATTTACTGAAATAACTATGAATTTATGTTTAATTTGCAAATTTGAAAAACAGAAGCCTGTATTTATCTGCCACTCTTAGAGTAGCTAAGGAGGCTTTCAAAAGTTAAGAGATTAAAATGAAAAGGCAAAAAATATTTTGCCAGTTTAAGAACACTCCTCAATGAAGTCTGAGTCTATTAGCTTTATGCCTGAGATTAAAGAATATATACTGGACAACTTAATTTTTTAAAAATTCACATCTAATTTAGAGACTTAAAGTCAATGTCCATATATGGCTTCTCCAGTTGGTGTTATTTAATAAATCAAAACAAATTCACTACACCAAAATGAATCTCTATAAGTTATCTGTCTCCTGATCTTCTCCACAGTCAACTACAATGAAGTCTGAAATTGGCCTTGCATGGATGTGTATAAGCATCCACTAAGAGACGCAACATGCAATTTATCTCCATGGGTGATAAAGGCACTTCCAAAACACCAGAATGTAACATCAGGACCAAGAATTCTTAAAAATCTCTTTGGAGCAGTCAGTACTTAACAGAGAACAATCTGCATTCCATCTATTGTAAGATGTATATTTTTTCATAGCTCACACTTCTGAAATTAGGCTGAGTTTTAAAATCAATTGTCTTTTGACACAGTGCACCGTGTCATCTTATATATGATGAAATAGCTACAGATTTTGAAGAATACATTCCTTGTATTTCATATTTCATATGGCACTGAAGAGTTCTCCAAGTTGAGCACAAGTGCCAATGTTTTTAACAAATGTACTTCAAGTAAAAAACAAAACAAACAAACAAACAAAAAAACACCATAAAACCAAAAGAATCATGTGGTTTGCAGAAAACAGAATATATTTGACTTTGGAGATCTTTTGATAGGTTTTTTTTTTTTAAAAAAGCCCCACAGGAGTTAGTTATGTGCTAGTTAGTGGGCAGGCAGGGGCCTCCTGTTTTGGTATCACAGCCCATTGTGGGTAGGTGGGACAGGCACATTCCTACATAAGAAAAACGAACAGTGCTGATGACCACACTTATCGGCAAGTTTACATATAAAGCCAACAACATGACAATTCAAATTCACTGGTACTGAGTACTGATTAAAAAAAAACAAAAAACTTTGTTTCCTTATCTTGAAAACAATCAAAATTATTATTACACCTAGAGGTGAACCATCACTTTGCTTCCATGATGTTTTGAGGCTGCGATGCTGCTACGTGAAATGATGCTCCTGAAGAAGTACGCGTGCGCTCGCAGCGAGGCTATCCTCTGGAGACTTTGCTGGACATTGTGAAATTATACTAAAAATTAGTATGCACTCTGGCATGCCGCTTGGGCAAGATTTTTATTATTTCCATTAGATATAGAATGTTCTGAACCTCAATTCTTAAATCTTATCATACCATAAAACATTCCACAATGTGACAGGACATTAATGGAACTGTTTCAGTATCTACAGCTACTAACAAAATAGTTACTCAGCACAGGTTCTGATCACAAGCCTGAAAGGCAGATTTCCCACCCAGAACAGTTCCTTTTCCTCCCCAGGAACACTCCTCAATGACAAAGGTGTGTCCATGCACGGGTACACTGCAGGGTAAAGAGGCCAAGGCAAAGTCTGGTCTGATATGTCAGGTTGAAGGAGTGGAGGAAGACCTGACAAAGTGTGCTTTCAATAATGCAGACCAAACCCTGGGTAAAGAGGAGCTCACATACAGGTCCTGCAGGTAGTGGGTTTGTTGGGGGAAGGAGAACCAACCTTTTCCTTCTCAACTGCTCACTGCAATCTCTGCAGAGCAGTAGCAGGGGCCTGGACAGAAACGTGGTGGCTGTCACCTTCAAGAGCACACAACTGTGTGAGAGCCACTGTTTAAAGTAGCCACCTCAGCTGATTTTGCCAATTAATTCTTAGCAAGGAGTGGGGGCTAGATTCGTAGGGGTAGGTCCCTACCCCAAGGAGTTACTTTACTAGGGAAGCAAACTCCCAGGACTGAAGAAGACAGTGCAAAGGGAGGGTGAGATTAAGGCCTCAAGGGATTACAAAAAGAGTATTTCCAGTCACAGAAAACAGTGACAAACTTTCATCAGACACTATACAGAGATCAGCAGAACTGGAAGGATAACTGGACATGGGAGGAGGTGGGTGACAGGCTATTTCAAGCTTTAGAAACTGACTAAACAAGACAGAGGTCTGTCTGCAAGGCATGCCATGATGAGAGGCTTCAGCATGGAGCTTGCTGTAGCTGGTGGCAGCAGGAGGGAGAATAAAGCATTTGCACAAAAACATATAGAGCATTGACAACATTCCAGATATTACACTGCACAGCCACTAAGCAAAAACTAAGGCTTCTGCCATCCAAAGCTAGTCTCAGTTAGGCAGAAGCATTTTGGCACAGGGGGGCAGACAGTGCCGGAAACCTCAAAGGCAGCAGGAGAGCAGAGGTCTCAGGGATTTAGGCTTGTCTGTCACTACAGCAGAGTGGTGGTGAGAATCCAGCAGTGTCTATGAGTGAATAGAGGATGGACTTGAGGGAAGAGGGGAAAATGGGAAAAAGGGCACCATAGGGGTAAGTGAACAGGAACCACAGTCTGGCAGGAAAGGGATGTGGGAGAACAGGAGCTGCCCATCTCCAGCAGCTACCCCTGGGAAGGAGGCGAGGTGATGGGCCAACCAGAAAGCAAGGAACAAGAGGAAAGGGACACAACCCCACCCTGAGCAGAGGAGACCTGGCAGCTTGCTCACCATGTGCAAAAGCACAGGAGACGAGTATAACCAAGTCAGGGCCGAGCAGCCAGCAAGGCCATGGGGTCTTCAGCTTCACTGACCAGCCTAAGTCCATCACTGTTTCCTATGTAGACAGAATCACTTTCTGATTTTACTCTAGATAAACTGTTAAAAGTCTTTTTTTTAAAGACTGATTGATTGATTGATTGATTGATTTATACAAGCACTGGGTACAGTCAGAAGCGCAGGAGGGTGAGAGAATTCGCCAGAGCCAGAGTGGGGAACAGAACAGGCAGACTGAGGAAATACACTGCTGAGGGGAGCAGTGGGCGCAACAGGAGAGGTCTGTTTGTTACACCATGTGGGACCCTCGCCGGCAGCCAGGGATCGAACTGGCGCTACAGAGGCTGCGGGCAGTTTTGCAGCCCAGCGCTCAACCACTGCGCCACCAGGGGAGGCCCTAAAAGTCTTTATTTTATAACTAAAACCCCTTTCTTAGACCTGACCAGGCTAAGCAAATAGGGCACACCAAATTCCAAGATCTCAAAGAAAAGGTTCGGCTTTCAGCTTTCCCAAGGCCAACAAGGGCCTTTACCGTGATACAAGCTGAAAGTATCTGACAAAGCTGACCTGTGCAGCAGCAGCCTGCAACCACTTGAACTCTGCTGTTATTTCAGCACTGTGCCTTAATGCAAAATTGGTATATCTCAGGATTCACCATCTCTAGTAATCAGCTCTGGGTCTGTGCAGAACCAAATAAAATAATAGACCAGGAGCTGAAAAGGTTACCTCAACTCCCAAGAGCATGAACAACAGATAGGACATAACCACAAACTGCAGGACAGATGGGAGTTGCCACTGGACCTCAAAGAGGGTAGGGCTCGGAACAGCACCCACTCCTGAGCGCCCACTGAACCAACTTCTATAGAAAGCCTGTGCTCTGAACCATGGACACGTGCCACTGAGAACTCTTAAGAAAAAACAGAATTTGGGGCCTCCCTGGTGGTGCAAGGGGTTAAGTCACAGCACTATGAAGCTATCTGCAGCCATTGCAGCACGAGTTTGATCTCTGGGCAGGGTGCTACCCACATGGTGCGGTAGACCTCTTCTGTCTCGCCCACTGCTCCCCTCAGCAGTTTATTTCAGTAGACCCACCTGTTCTGCTCCCCACTGTCCCTATGGAATCCTCTCACCCCCTAAACCTCTGACCTGTACCCCAGTTTTTGGGAGGGAGGGAGGGGAGGGGAAGGGAGGAGAGGGAAGGGAGGAAGAACTTCAGCCACCATATTCCTAACTAAATCTGGACATCACTCTCTGAAGTACAGAATGAACTGCAATTCATTAGTCAGTGGTTTAGAGATGAAATCTGCTATCATTTACAGCAAAAACATCGAGTCATAAGGTAAGGTGTATTCTGAAAGTACAAATTAGCACCTATAGCCAGAGTGGCTCAGGGAGACGGGAGAATGAGCTTACCATCAGGTAGTTCATCCATAGCCTGTGCGCCACACACCACGGTCCCATTGTACGGAGGAAGCTGGGGGGAATCAGAAAGGAAATCTTAATTCAAAAGAATGTTATAATCTCATACGTGCTGTTTCATTAAGGCAATACTTCATTAAAACTCTTCACCCATGCAACTTCTCACGACACTATTTCTCACTATCACAAAACAACTGATAAGTGTGCTAGTAAATGAAATCATCTTAACTTTAGAGAAAGAACACCGTAAATGCTTTTATATTTTTACTGTTAATTAAACAGATCTAAAAATGAAGCAAAAAATAGACTATAGTGGGCATGCAAATCAGATACAACAAGATGCTAATGCTACCCGCTCCCCGCCCCCCCAGTTTCAAAGGATATTAGAGACTGCCCATAAATACCACAGCCACCTCTCTGTGTGGGTCCACTAGCAACAGGCTCTAAATGACATCTCCACTTCCTGTTGACAGCCACCACATGCCAGCAGTAGCAGGGGCCAGGACCAGGCCCACTGGCAGAGCAGAGCAGGCCTGATGAGACCAGAAAGTCCAGCTACCACTACCATGGCTCCTTACAACATGGTGCCTTAAGTAACTGAACTGATGGCTAGAAATCACCTTTTGTGATTGGAAGTAAGCAAGCAAAACAGTTTTCTTTGTAAAAAGGCAAGAAAGTATTAGGAACATCCCAGACTTTTCTTCCAAGTCATTTCATAACACTGTAGAGTTGGAAAAGATTCAAGTGGATATGTTTGGGATGAGAAAGTTTAAGATGGGAAGGGGCAAGTGGACAATTATTATCCAAAGACAGAACAAAAGAACAATTATACCCTAACACAGATTTCTCAGTCAGCTTACTGTGGTACACAGGGTGCTGGACTAGGGTTCTGGAGTCAGCCAGGGTCAGAGACACCCAGTGACTCTCATGGCCATGACTGTATGAGAACTACTGCTTATTGGCTTCCGCCACCGATTTCTCCAATTAACTTTTAGCAAGTCAACCATCACAAACATAATGTCTTAGTGCTCCAAGTGACGCAGGAAGTTCTCTCCCCAGTGAAATAACAAATAAGAAGCCAAGAACACAGGTGACTCCAGAACAACTGAAAGCTTTCAGCACCTGAGAGCAGCTTACGTTCCTAGTGCATGGGGGCACAGCACCCCCATGCTCAATGTTGACAGAAAAGGAGAAAGTTTTCTGAGTGCTGACTTGTAGTCAGACCATCACACACATCACCCACACACCTGCAGGGACTGCTGGCCCAAGACACAGAGCAGATGGAGTGTCTGGGGAAGTCATGAAGCAGCTTCAGGACCTGCTGCAATCACAAAGGACATCAGAAAACTCCCAGACACACGCCTTCGCCATTTCCATCAATGACATTAAGGTGCCCCCTGGTGTTGAGAGCAGTGCAATTTTAAAGTGCTAAAAACAGGGTTTGGATTTTGTTTTTAATCACTGTAATTTAAAAATCTAGTAAGTGCTAAAATCAAAACAAAAACCTTCCACCACTCTAAATTCTTATATCTTTTCTACTTTCAACCATCATTTGTTTTTCCTATTCATTCACAGGATAACAAAATTGCTCAGTAAAATTTCCTTATGACTATCTTCTACTAACAGTGTTATCGATTTGATATACTAGTTAAATAGGGCTTCCTTAAACAGTCCTATTACCTTTAAAAAATTAATTAAATGGGGCTTCCCCTGGTGGCGCAACGGTTGAGCTCTGGGCTGCGAAGATGCCCGCAGCCTCTGCAGCACCGGTTCAATCCCCAGCCGCCGGCGAGTGTCCCACATGGCACACACACCTCTCTTGCCGCACCCACTGCTCCCCTCAGCAGTGTATTTCGTCAGTCCGCCTGTTCTGTTCCCCGCTCTGGCTCTGGTGAATTCTCTCACCCTCCAGAACTTCTGACCCAGTGCTTGTATAAATAAATAAATCTTTAAAAGATTTAAATAAATGAATTAAAATTAAAATCCAGTCCTAAGGTCTCCTGGGTGGCTCAGGTGGTTGAGAGCAGCACTATGAAGCTTTCTGCAGCCTCTGCAGCAAGGGTTCGATCCTGGCCGGCTGGGGAGAAACCCACATGGCGTAGCAGACCTCTCCTGTCTTGCCCGCTGCTCCTCTCAGCAATGTATTTCGTCAGTCTGCCTGTTCTGCTCCCCACTCTGTCTCTGGTTAATGATCTCACCCTCCCGCACATCTGGCCTGTACCCAGGTTCCTGTATAAATAAATAAATTTAAAAAAAAATCTAGTCCTAGACAGGGGTAGAGGCAGGATCTGAAAACAGACCAAGGTATTATAGGCAATAATGCCTTGGGTTATTACTATTTCAATGACTGTGTTGAAAATACTTTGTTTGACTTTCTAATCTGCTAATAGCATAACTGAAGGACTTACTGGAAACTGGAATGAGGACTGGCAAAGAAATGCATTTCATTTTTACCCTCACAGGCACATGGTACCCTTAATTCAACAAACTACCACCACTCATGAAGACATCCCAGGAAGTGAGCATAATAAATACAAAGCAGAGTAACATCATAAAAGAAGTGTTCAAAGTTCCCTCTTGCAAAGCAGAAACACAAAACCTCACACAAATGCAAACTCAGTAGTGTAAAAATCTGTGATTCAGTTACATTAGATATGTAAAATGAAACCAACTTAGTTTGAAAATATTGCTCTGTTGCAGTCATGTGAAGTGAATATTTGGGTGCTCTGAGGTGATTTTTTTTTTTTTAAGATTTACTTATTCTTGGGCCTCCCCTGATGGCGCAGGCAGTTGAGCGCCGCGCTATGAAGCTGTCCGCAGACTCTGCAGCACCAGTTTGATCCCAGCCTGCCGGCCGGCGAGGGTCCCACATGGCACGGCAGAACTCTCCTGTTGTGCCCGCTGCCCCCCTCAGCAGTGTATTTCGTCAGTCTGCCTGTTCTGTTCCCCGCTCTGTCTCTGGTGAATCCTCTTACCCTCCCATGCATCTGGCCTGTACCCCAGTTCTTGTAAAAAATAAATAAATCTTTAAAAATAAAGATTTACTTATTTATGCATACAAGAACCAGGGTGCAGGCCAGAGGTGTGGGGGGTGAGAGGACTCAACAGAGAGAGTGGAGAACAGAACAGGCAGATTGACTGAAATACACTGCTGAGGGGAGCAGTGGGTAAGAGACAGAAGAGGTCTGCTGCGCCATGTCGGTTGCTTCCTGGCCGGGGATCAGACTCGTGCTGCAGTGGCTGTGGATAGCTTCATAGGTTGCATCTTAACCCCTCCTTGTGCCACCAGGGAGGCCCCTGAGGTGATGTTTTAAAAATCAATTTTTGTGGCCAGCAATTCTGCCATCAAAAAAACCCTTAAGAACCTGGAATATCTCCACTGAAATTCCATTAAAGACACCAAACCATCAAGAGTAACTGTCTTAACTGAACCACCCCCCCACACACACACACACGTGCATGCACATACACCCTCCTTCCCCCAGTTTGCTCTCTGCTATCATGGGCTTATTTGGGAACTGATTAAGATGTGTGTTGCCTCCAGTGTTGAGGCACTAGAGAGTTTCAAGAACAACAATATTCTATTTTTTAACACCACTGAGGTTCAAAATACGCTTATTCAGGGCCTCCCCAATGGCGCAGTGGTTGAGCGCTGGGTTGCAAAGCTGCCCGCAGTCTCTGTAGCGCCAGTTTGATCCCCGGCCACTGTGTGAGGGTCCCACATGGCGTGCAGACCTCTCCTGCCGCCCGCTGCTCCCCTCAGCAGTGTACTTCGTCACTCTGCCTGTTCTGTTCCCCGCTCTGGCTCTAGTTGAATTCTCTCACCCTCCCGCACTTCTGACTGTACCCAGTGCTTGTATAAACAAACAAATAAAAAAATCTTAAAAAAAAAATTCTATTTAAAAAAAAACAAAATACGCTTATTCAGTATATTTGCTCTATTTTTTTCTAGTAGAAGTTCAGGTCTAAACCACCCTGGATTTTAAGCCACAGCACAGCTTTAGGAAAGGTATCAGTTACCTTTTAAACAGTATACTGATTAAGATCACATACAAAAATCAGCTGGCTGTTTCTTCTGATTCTGTTAAACTACTGACCACTCTGTTGCCAGTGCAAGTAACTTAAAACAAGTAAACTAAAAAGAGAGAGAAAAACCATTCTCAGCTGAGAAGAAGGGTACTTCTGCAGAAAGAGAATGTTTTTACATGGAAACACCCCCCATTTTTCAATCTTTTGTTTCTCAGTCTTGACTGAGAAAAATGCTTTATCAAGTTCCTAATATCCCAAAAAAGCACATGAGGAACAGGACTGAGATCTAATCTGTGTCACAGCCACATGGCAGAAACAGTGCAGGTCTCGTGAGGTCCTGAAGGGCAATTATTTCCCAAAAGACAAAAAGCCAGCCCACCCTGCAGGTCTAGCAAGAGAACATGAGCCACATGCCCACAATCCAGACCCAAAGCCCTACTGCACAGCCCATGTCCTGTGTGAGTTATTATTTCCCTAACACAGACCCTGAATGAGAAGGAGGATACTGGGCAAGGTAGCTCAGCCCATGCACAGTCACTAACTTTTGCTAGCCTGCCTTTCCCTAGGCAGGTAATCCTGGTAATCCTCGTGCCTCCCCAAACGCAAAGCATGCTCAAAAGTAAAAACAAAAACAAAAGCAAAAAAAACATAAAATAAAATAAAAAACAACCCAGAAGATCCCAAATAAGCCCAGCACACTAAGAGCTCTGACTCACTTTAATGAGAAACAACAATTACTTAAGCAAATAAATTTCAACATAAGCTGACAGACTTCAGCTCTATTAAAGTATCACACACTAGTCATCACACCAACATTAGTGAGTCCCTAACTTTTCTGTGAGGTAGATGAGCATTCTGCTGGGGTTGCTTTCTTTTGGGAGGGGGTTTGGGGGGAGGGGAACAACAATGAAACGAAGGCAACTGCCTAAGACCACAGAGCTATTTCAATGGCATGAGGAAGGAACCACTCTTCAGACTTGAAATACAGCACATTTTAGATTGAATAGTTTTGTATAAAAAAATCACAGGAAAAGCCAAGTTATTATTCTGACATCTACTTACAAACAGGCACTCACAAACACTACAAACTGCATATGTTGGGCTTCCTCAATTCTCAGACCTTAATTGCAAAGAGTGCAATTAGTCTGTGGTGTTCTTGGGAAGAACCAGACATTTTACTATGATACAAAGACAGAAATTAAACTTAGCTTTCACTATTTTCTGGCTCAGATCCTTAGCGAACTTAAAATCGTAATTGTTAACATGAATGAACACGAGACAGAGTATTGAACTAAATTTATGCATTTTCTAAATTTATTTATTTTCTAAAATGAAAACTAATATGAACTTTTTCTTTGATTCTTTATGCTAGAGTGGAAGAGTAGAAAAGAAGTAATACATCCTGGGCCTCATGGTGGTGCAAGGATTCAAGCACAGCACAGTGAAGCTGTCCGTGGCCTCTGCAGCAAGAGTTCAATCCCCACTGGCCAGGAAGGTGACCCACATGGCACGGCGGATCTCTCCTGTCTTGCCCGCTGCTCCCCTCGGCAGTATATTTCAGTCAATCTGCCCGTCCTGTTCGCAGCTCTGTCTCTTGTGAACCCACTCAACCCCCGTACCTCTGACCTGTTTTCCAGTTCTTATATGCATAAATAAATCTTTTTTAAAAAAAGTAATACACCCTTTTAACAACTGCATAGCTTAAATAATGCTTTCATTATGTTCTCATTTAATCCTACTTTCAAACTCTGAAGCAGCTTTAGAAGACTATAGGACTTGCTAAGGTCACATGTAAGGGACCTAGCCAGACACCAACTCCACCTATTTATGCTAAAGAGTTAGCTTTTCCTGCCCAGTTTACAAAACAGAAGAACTCTGTATGTTTTAAGCGCGTAATGTTTGTGCAAATACATAACCTTGTTGATTTACTAAGGGATCAAATTAGTTAGGTTTCACTGAAAGTTAGTTGACTTGATATATACATTTCTCCACTTTTTCCCTTTTCATGCAATTTCAACTGATTGCTATTTAAAATATAAATCTGAAAAAAAAGTTCCAAGTTTTTAATTAAACTAAAATAGAAACCGTGACTCATATTAAGAATGAACATAAAAGAAGACCTGAATGGAGAAATGTATCACAATCATGATTAGGATATCCATCATAAAGATGTAAAATGTAATTCCAATAAAAATTTTAATAGGATTTTTCAAGAAACTTGACATGCTGATCATAAACTCTTAGGGAAGAGTTAAGAATAAAGAATAAAGGACAGTCGGGGGTGGGGAGACTCCCTGGTGGTGCAGGGGTTAAAGACACAGCACTAGCAAGCTATCAACAGCCACTACAATATCAGTTTAATCAACTGACAGGGAGCTAACCCACATGGCTCATCAGACCTCTCCTGTCTTGCCTGCTGCTTCCCTCAAGCAGGGTATTTCAGTAGATGCGCCTGTTCTACTCCCCACCCTGTCCCTGGTGAAAGTTCTCATCCCCTCGCCCCTACCTCTGGCCTACAGCCCAGATCTTGTATGCATAAATTTAAAAAAAAAAAAAGAAGAAGGAAGAACAGTCAAAATACTTGTGATCAAGTACAAGGAAAGTGTAAGGGCCTAGCCAGACTGGTTAGAAAGCTGCAGCTGTTAAAAACACATGGCAGTGACAGAGACAAAAGTAAAAGCCTTAGAACAGGGCATCAGAAACAAATGAGGGCATCTGTGGAGCTGAGCTGACAGAATGGCGCTAGGACAACCGGCTTTTGCCATGGAGAGCTAGATTTCCACCTCGTTCATACACAGAAGTCAATACCTCTTTTGATTGTATTATGTACTAAAGAGGAAACAAAAACCTTAAAATCTTTAGAGGAAAACAAATGTCTTTATTACATCAGGGAAGAGAAGGATTTCTTAAAGAGAGTGAAAGAAAATCACAAAACATGAGGAAAATCAATACAGTTGATATTAAAAATGTACTTCCCTTACCCCCCAAAAGTGCATCAACTATGAGGTTAAGCGATACCTATAATAAGCAAAGCCAACAATTATTACTCTATAAATCAGTAAGACAAGTCACTTAATAAAAAGGACAAAGGCTCAGACAACGCACAGAAGCAGAAATCCACACTGCCAACGGGCATATAAAAATAACAGAACAGCACTCACTGTCCATAACCTGGGAAGTGTAAATTAAAATAATAAAAACTGGTTTATTACCCATCAGAGTAACAAAAATTTAAGTTTGCCTATACTAATAAGTCTCCAGATTTCTAAAATGGGATCAGAAAACTCATGTACACTGATGAGAATGTAGTTAAAACAACTTAGAAAACAAACCAGGGTCCCCCTGGTGGCACAAAGGGTTAAGAACAGCACTGTGAAGTTATCTGCAGCCTCTGCAGCACAAGTTTAATCCCCAGCCAGAGAGGGAGCTACCCACATGGTGCAGCAGACCTCTCCTGCTTGCTCCCCTCAGCAGTGTATTTCAGTCAGTCTGCATGTTCTGCTCCCCACTCTGTCTCTGATGAATCCTCTCACCCCTAACCCCCACCCCTGTGGACTGTACCCCAGTTCTTGTATACATAAAATAAATAAATCTTTTTAAAAAATATATGTTAGGGCTTCCCCGGTGGCGCAGGTTGAGCGCAGTGCTGTAAAGCTGTCCGCAGCCTCTGAAGCACGGGTTCGAGTCATGGCTGGCCAAAGAGATACCCACATGGCACAGCAGACCTCTCCCGCCTCACCCCCTGCTAGGCAGTGTCTTCGGTCTGTCTGCCTGTTCTGCTCCCCGACTGTCTCTGATGAATCTTCTCACCCTCCCATGCCTCTGGCCTGTACCCCTGTTCTTGTATAAATTAAAAAATAATAATAAATCTTTAAAATATATATAGGGCCTCCCCGGTGGCGCAACAGTTGAGCGCTGGGCTGCAAAGCTGCCCACAGCCTCTGCAGCACTAGTTCGATCCTCGGCCACCAGTGAGGGTCCCACATGGCGCCCAGACCTCTCCTGTTTCACCTGCTGCTCCCCTCAGCAGTGTATTTCCTCAGTCTGCCTGCTCTGCTCCCCGCTCTGGCGAATTCTCTCACCCTCCCATGCTTCTGACTGTACTTGTATAAACAAGTGCTTGTATAAACAAATAAGTTAATCTCTAATATATATATATATATATATATATGTTAAACTACAAAATGACGAATATAGTGTGAAACTATTCATGTGACTTTTTTTAAATATATTTTTTACATTGTTGTTCATTTTTATACAATGCTTCATTTCTTCCCTCAGGTGTAATCCCCACAGAATCCCACCATCACATCACCAGTGAGCACCATGTGATTTTTTTTAATTCATTTATTTATATTTTCATCATTTTTCATTTTTTTACAATGCTTGTTTTCTCAGGTGTAGTCCCCCTAGAATTTCTACCACCAGTTCACCAGTGCACCATCATCATAGTCCCTCAAGCTCTTCCCTCTCCTTCTGATCTCTCCCCCTCCCCTGCAGATTGTCTCTGATTTATAGCTGTCTATTTTTGTTTAGTTATGTTTGACATTTTATTTTTTTTAAAGATTTATTTATTTATGTATACAAGAACTGGGGGACAGGCCAGAGGTGTAGAGGGTGAGAGGATTCACCAAAGACAGAGCGGGGTGCAGAACAGGCAGTCTGAAGTACACTGCTGAGGGGAGCAGCGGGTGAGACAGAAGAGGTCTGCCGCACCATGTGGGTAGCTCCCTGGAGGGCTGGGGGTCAAACTCATGCTGCAGAGGCTGCAGATAGCTTCATAGTGCTGTGCTCAACCCCTTGGGCCAGCAGAGAGGCCCTATTTGACATTTTAAACCAAATAAAACACTACAATGTCCAATCTGTAGGTGCACACCCATGTGGTAACAAAGTAAAAAATGCAGAGTGAAGAAAATACTTGCAATTTCAGTGTCTGTATTTCTGGGGAAAGGGGAGTGAGACAGGAAAGGTACAAAGGAGGCTTCCAGTCTATCTGTAATGTTTTGCTACTTATAAATACAGCAAAATATCACTATTAGTCACGTCTGGTTGGTGGGTTCAGACATTCCTCATATTTCTCTCTATACTTTTCTGTACAGTGGAACTCTATCAAAAAGCATGAATTAGAAAATGAAAGCTAAAATATAACCATTAATTGTATCTCCACATAGACTCAATAAAACAAAGTTTTGCCTTACCTCAACTGAAGAGCGAGGAGTCACGAAGAACTGATTGAATTCATCTGGGCTAAAATCTCCAAATATGTACTGGGGGAAAAAAAAAAAAGAGTCACTGATCACATAAAATAGACAAATTATGTACTTTCAGAAAGGTAAGCTCTATGTTATAGCCATTCTGTGAAATACGTGGGTCAGAATCCCAAGACCCTTTCTGGATTAAACAAATCAGGATCTGCAAGCAGATTTCTAGACGTGCAATTTCCCAAATTACAAACAAGGAAAATACCACTTTGTTTTTCCTATCAATCACCAAAGAACACTCTGAAATGGATAAAAGCTTGTTTTCAAACAAATTCAAAAGCTTATTGTCAACTCTGCACACCAAAAAGCAGAGTCCTGCTTGCAAGAACTGTTTTGGTTCCCCACATTTCCAGTTGATCCAGTTACCTTCTGCTGACTCATGCTCTACCCACATTTCAGTTTTCTCCACTGTACACACTTAAGAAAAGCAGCAAACACAGTTCAAATGGGAAGACAGGGAAATGCAGAAAGGCAAAATGTTGGTAATCCTAGTGAATAATTTTTTAAAACATGTATGGAGCTTATCTTAAAAAATACATGAGAGGACCTCCCCTGATGGCGCAGCGGTTAAGCGCTGGGCTGCAAGGCTGCCCGCAGCCTCCGCAGCGCCGGTTCGTTCCCCGGCCGCAGGCGAGGGTTCCACAAAAAAAAAAAAAAAATACATGAGAACGTGATGCAGAGTGAATATAATATTTGATAGACAGAGACTTAGTTGCTTTCTGAATGTGACTTTGCAGAAAAATGACTCATTAAACTGCATGAAAAAAGCTGGCAAGTGCCTAGGCTCACCGTCTCCCTATAGCTTGAAGAAATAAGTCACTGACAAGAATCAGTATGATGAGATTTCTGCAACAGAGAAGCACTCACTAATCATCACTTAATAATCATGGGGAGGGCCTCCCCTGGTGGCGCAGCAGTTGAGCGCTGGGTTGCGAGGCTGCAGCACCAGTTCGATCCCCGGCCACCGGCGAGGATCCCACAAAAAAAAAAAAAAAATCATGGGGAGCCTAGAGGAGCCACACATGATGGTGGGCACAGGGGATAGAAATGGTCAGCAGAGCTGTGATCAGCCACACTAATGAGCTGACAGTTTGGTCACTTGCAAGGAACCTACAAGCATGTGACTTAAACATAAACAGCAACAGAGTATCATACAAATGGCAAATAAGATGGCAACCGCCTTGTGCTGTGCAGGGAGGGCGGGGTAACACACCCATAATTCTGGGTAAAACATTTCTTGAAGGCTTTCTGGCAATAAATACCAAGAAAACACACACACACACACACACACAAACACGAATATATACACATAAATATTACTTAAAAACTTCATGTAGGGCCTCCCCTGGTGGCGCAGGTGGTTGAGCACAGTGCTCAACCTATACCCCACCCAGTTCTTGTATAAATAAATAAAGAAATCTTTAAAAAAAAAAAAAAAACTTCATGTAGTAGTTACATATACTTGCAGAAGTCCACAAAGAAACTGTATATCAGGCCTTCCCTGGTGGTGCAGCGGTTGAGCTCTGGGCTGCAAAGCTCTGCAGCGTCAGTTCGATCCCTGGCCACTGGCGAGGGTCCCACATGGCACGCAGACCTCTCCTGCCGCCCGCTGCTCCCCTCAGCAGTGCATTTCATCACTCTGCCTGTTCTGTTCCCCGCTCTGGTGAATTCTCTCACCCTCCCGAGCTTCTGACTGTATCCAGTGCTTGTATAAATAAATAAATAAATCTTTTTTTAAAAAAAGGAAGAAAGAAAAGAAACTATCAACAGCAATGGCAAAAATAACCAGAGTCCCAAAGTGATTTAAAATGATTGTCTTAAATAATTCCCTGTAAGCACAGACCTTCTTATCATCTCCAGCACTGGGGAAACACACTCATGTCACTCAACCACCATGCCAAGCACCAGGAGGGAAAGGTAGAAGTGAAAAGGAAGAAAGGAAGGAAGGTGATGCAGATGTGAAAAAAAGGGCACCTCAGACTGGTGCTCCTTAGAGTCCCCACTGCAGAAAAAGATCTTCAGGCCTAGATAAAAACCTCAAAATCTACTCAGGAGAAAACATCCCAGCAATACCAAATGCTGGTGAGGAGGGAGAACAAATGAGCTCTCTCTGAGGCGGCCACCGGTGCAGAATGGCACAGTCACTTTGGAAAAGAAATTCCAACTTACTTATGAAGGTATTCAGCATACGACCCGGGAATCCCTCTCCTAGGTACCTGCCCACTAGATGAAGTCCCATGTACACAAAAAAAACCTGATTTTTTGTTTACTGCAGCTCTAGTCATAAATGCCCCAACCTGGAAACAACCAAATGTTCCAAGAGGTAAATGTGGTACATCAAATTCTACTCAGTGATTCTAAAAGCACCACGCAAAATGAAAGAATACAAACGTATTCAAAGGTTACATGTTGTATGACTGCATTTATACAACATTCTAGGGCAAAACTATCAAGACAGAAAACAGATGTGTGTTTGTCAAGGTGTGGGGAACTCTTGAGGGGTGATGAAAATATTCAAACACAGAGGAAACTTGTTGGGGAAACGATAACCTTCCTAACTGCCAAAGAAACACACAGCCACTAAAAAATTAATGTTTTCCGTCCAAGCATGGGAATAGACAACAACAACAAAAAAATCACAAGACACGTGAAGGGGAAATCAACAGTAACGCAAAGAGTCAGAATTTTAAATGAAGGGGAAGTAAAATAAATTGATGGTGAACAACAAACAGAACAAACACAGTAAACAGAAGAGAACTTTAAAAACAATTCTGATGTTTGACAAAAGTGGACCTACTGGAAAACAAGTGTCCACAGAAAAAATAAATTTAAAACCGCAACAGAATTGGTAAGAGCAGAAGGCAATGGAGCAATGGTTTTAGAGTGCCAAGATTATAGTAATATGTTCCTAGAATTCTAGAGTATTTTGTTTTCATATGATTCTATTCTGTAGGTAAGATTATTACTCAAATGCAAAGGAAAAATAACATTCTGACACCCATATCCTATTCTGGCATTGGGGGAAGGTGCCTTAGAATTCTAGAAAATAACTTCAAGAGACAAACAAGATCTAGAAACCACTGATGTGATAGTTGTGACGACTACTGAAAATACTGACAATCACCAAACTGGAACCATGTTGCTTCATTTAATAGCAGATATAATATAGGGAAAGATAACCATTTTATCTTTGCGTATGAATGATAAACAATTTAGAATGTGGGATGATATGTAAGAATGAGAACGAGAATGTTCTACAAGATTATTAGGCTATTTTGTTTGGCAAATTTTCTTCCCAAAAAATTGAAAATAAAAATGAAATGCTCACTTAAATCACATTTCTAAGCACACTTTCTTTTTGAGCTCATACACAGTCTTTTATAAAGAAAAACCTGGTTAATCCAAGTAAAAGAACTAAAATTTCAAATGATTTAATAAAATCATGTCATTGAAGAAAGAGGAAATGTGACCCCAAACCACTGACACCCAAGATCACCTGTCCGAGCAGCAGTCCCCACACTAGCCAGCTAGGAGCAAACTCATGACCAAGAATTGAAGTGCTCAAAAAGACTCCAGGGAAATCTTTTTTCTTCTATTATTTGATGTTACTATTTTCATGTATTATTTGAAAAATTGGAGACTTCAATGTGCTGGGTTTTCTTGTTGTTTGTTTTTGTAGAACTGGGGTATAGGCCAGAGGTATGGAGGGTTAAAGGATTTACCAGAGAGAGAGGCAGGAGCAAAATAGGCAGGACAGGAGAGGTCTGCTGGGCCACGTGTGGGTTAGTTAGCTCTCTGACAGGGGATCGAACTCAGGCCATAGCAGTGATAGCACTAAGACTACACCTGTAGGCCCCCAGGGAGGCTCCTTATATGCTTTTATTACAACTTCATGTCAAATATTTCTCCACAAATATACATCTCTAATGTGATTACTAAATTTAATGGAGTTAAAGTAAGGAGAACTTGATGTACAGATAGGAGAAATCTGTTAAAATAAAAAAATATATTCTTTGGGTAAAAAAAGGGAGGAAGACAGAAATATCTACATGTGTTTGCATAGAGAGATACTGAAAAGGGACTCAAGATGGGAGGAAAACAGTTAGGCTATGGGGAGACTCAACAGAGGTGTTGGAATAAGGAATAAGATTTCTCAATGTCCATCTTTTCAGTTTTTAGTTCTGAACTGTATGACTACCTTCTTTGTTCAAAAAAATAACCTGTTAAAAATCAATGCAAGCAATAGAAATCCTTCTAACTACTGAATATACCCAGTTTGCACCTTTGTTAGTTTTAAGATTTCACTGACAACAGATTAGGACTTGATGACACCATTTAATCCAAAAGGATACCATAAGTAACTGCTAACCATCAGCTATGCAACACTGACTATCATTTCACACTTGACAAATGGCTAGTAGAGCTGCTTTGAACTCCCAACTAATTTCCTTAATACCGGCTCACAGTGAACAATTCCATTGAAACAAACATCGGATTATAGCACCCCCATGCCATTATCAGACCTTGCCTAAATCTTTAAAAAGCAAAAGTTTTTGAAAAGTGAGAAGTTGTACTTCATGTTTGAAAAAAAAAGTCCATCTCAATTTTGACACTGAGAAGCCAGATGACTGCTAAAACAATCTGGTATCAAGGACTATGACACCTGTAAGGGGCTGTTTTTGTTAGGATGTCTATTACTTATACTCACACAGCAATTCAAAGGTAGTGTGGTGACTGACGATAAAGGAAGGCCTAGTAAATGGAGAATTCATTTTCCAGTCACTGAGGGCCTGCTACAAGGAAAGGCTTAAGAATAAAAAGGGAGGGCCTCCCTGGTGGTGCAAGGGGTTAAGCACCGCACTATGAGGCAATCTGCAGTCTCTGCAGCACGAGTTCGATCCCCCGTCGGCCAGGGAGCAGCCCACGTGGCGCAGCAGACCTCTCCTGACTCAACCTCTGCTCCCCTCAGCAGTGTACTTCAGTCAATCCGCCTGTTCTGTTCCCCACTCTGTCTCTAGTGAATCCTCTCACCTCCCACACCTCCAGTTCTTGTATGCAGAAATTCACGTCTGCCAACTGCCACTGCAATATTCAGTTTCACGACCTCATTTTCCAAAAGCCTTTCTAATGCTCAATCATTTTAGGTGTTTGGCAAAATGAAGAATGTTACTAAAGAAGAGGGACTGTGCTCTTCCAAAAACTCAATGTTATGAAAGTATATGGAGACATTCCAGATTATAAGAAGCTGAAGAGACAGGACAACTAAATGTAATACCTCACCCTATACTGGAGCCTATCTTGGAGGGGACCACTGTGCAGATGATTAGCAAGTCAGCTGACAAATCAGAATATGAACTGTGGGTGAGAAAGAGACATTGCTTCAGTGTACATTTATGAAAGTGATAACTGTGTGAGTCGTTGTGTAAGAACTTTTCTTAGGAAATACACATTCAAATATAAGGGGTAAAGGGTCATGGTGTACACACGCACCCTCAAATCTCAAAGGGTGCAAGAAAAAAACTGCATGTGGGTTTGAACATGTATGTATGAATGGTGAGAGAAATCAATCGCATACAGAATGATCAAACAAAATGGGGTGAAGTATAACAGGTCAATCTGGTTAGAGGAGTTAATGAGGGTCCTCCGTACTATTTTTATTTGTACAACTTACATTATTTTGAAAATATTTCCAAATAGATTCCTTTAAAAAGGCAAAGCTGAAAATGCTTAGTTGTGGGGGGCCTTCCCTCCCTTATGTGAACATGAATCATGCTCTTTCTTTTAGAGAATTAAGAAATATATTGTAGGGCCTCCCCAGTGGCGCAGCGGTTGAGCGCTGGGTTGTGAAGCTACCCGCAGCCTCTGCAGCGCCGGTTGGATCCCCGGCTGCTCCCCGGCCACTGGAGGAGGGTCCCACATGGCGCAGACCTCTCCTGCCGCCCGCTGCTCCCCTCAGCAGTGTACTTCGGTCCTTCTGCCTACTCTGCTACCTGATCTGGCTCTGGTGAATTCTCTCACCCTCCCGCGCTTCTGACAGTACCCAGTGCTTGTATAAATAAATAAATAAATCTTTTCAAAAAAGAAAGAAAGAAAGAAATATCTTGTAAAGTCTGTTTTTAGGTAGAAAAATATTATAGGTATATAGGTAAAAAAAAAGGGGGGGGGATGAAAATGATTCTGTGCCAGATTTCCCAGGATTTACAATCTAGGGGAGAAAATGCCACTGGCTCATATATGAATTGATTTGTCCTATACGGGCAGAGTGAAAGAAAACCTAGAAAAATCGAGTTTGTGGGGGAATTGAAGAGCAGGAACAAGTGCATTCTTCCTGTGTTTCCATAGCCTGCGCAGGACTTAGTGCATCAGAGTACTTACTGATGCTCACAAGGGGGTGACATGAGGATAAAGCAAAAGAAGGGGCCCGTGGGCCCTGTGAGCCACAAGGCACTACAGAAATGTTTATGCTGTCAGTAAAACTAACTCTTCTAACCATTGCATCAAATACTCAAAGGCAAATGTTGGGAGTTCCCTAGGTCTTAAGCAAACACAGTTAGATAAATGGCAGAGAGAATTAATGCAACATCAAATGTTCCTGTTAGCCAGCTGCTACAATGCCCCAAAGAAGGAACAAAGTCTAGCCTCCCCTCACTACCAACCCAGCCCACCTCAGGCTTTGACACTCACTGTTCACAGGCCTCATCATTTGCTGACCCTTTCTAGTGAAGACATAAAACAAATTACAAGAAACACTTCAGGAAAGGGGGCTGTGCCCACAACACAGTTAGGAGGGAAACACACGAGTCCCTGGCATGAACACTGGAGGAAACTAGAGGTTATCAGAGGGCCTCGGGGATGTGGTAAGCAAAACTAGAACTGACAGCCTTCTCACAAACAGAAAAGCAAAGCAGAAGTCCCAGCCCAAGAAAGGTGAGGAGCAAAGAGGTTTCCTGGTCCCCTGCAGGTCCACAGTTGTACAGCGCTAAGGCAGCCACAACAGACCAGCTTTCTGCAAGAGGGTGCCTTCCAAGGAGCAATCCACCATCTGGCACCAGGGGGCGCTAGCACACCACAGATGTCACTGCAGCCCAAACTCCCAAACCTCACTGCTAGCAAGGCATTTCAAACTGTAGGGTACCCCCAAATCATGTACTATGCCTCCAAAAGGCTCATGAAAACAGGAGATCAGTCTCTGATCACAAAGGCAGTTATCAATAAACATGCCGCTGACAGTTTCTGAGACAGGCAGGCAACTCTGACCCCAGCTCCTGGAACAACCTCCCATGAACTCAGTGTGCAGGACAGAACTAAGTCACAACTAACAAGCCGCTGAGGACAGTTTTCTCCACCCCCATTTCCCAATGACTATAAGTTGAATTTGAGAGACAGGAGGAAACAAAAGAGCAATAAACTTTTTCAAGTGATAAAAGCCTTGATTTTATCTATAGAAGGAAAGCATGATGGAGGAGACAAGCTCCAAAGTTCTTCCCAGAACTCCAAGGATCTCCCAGGTCTGACAAGGACCAAGAACACAGGTTTGGAAATGTCCTCAGATGGATACAGACAACTAAAACTGTACGGGGCTTTTGGGGAGGGTAGGGAGAGAGGAATGGAAAGTCACTGCTAGGAGATGAGGTTTTCTTTTTTAGAATGCTGAGATGACCTAAAACTGTGTGGGTGGCTGTGTTAGGGGGAAAGGATGTTCTGAGCTAATCCCATGCAGGCTTTGCGGACCCCACTCCCACTCCAGACCAAAGCCATCAAGACATTGGAAAAGACAAATCCCGTCACCACCAAAGGGAAGGTAGCTGCGACCTGAGGGTGGAGTTAAGCAGCCAGGTTTGGTATAAAAACCAAACACATGGGCCTTGGGGCGCTTTCTTGCTCGCCTCCTGGCTTCACAGCTCCTGGCTCGGGCCAGCTCTCAGAGTGCCATTAGAGATTCCAGATCGGCCAATTGGGTAGGACACATTTAAAACTTTGTCTCCCACTTTTCTCCCTGAGTTGTACATTTTCCCATTTGCCCTTCCCTTGTAAATAAACCTTTTATTAACCTTTCGCGTGTGCCTGCAGTAGAGCACTGATAGTCCTTTTAAGCGCATGGTGAGGACCCATAGTCAGGCACCCCGTTTTGTATCGTGGCTGCCCTATAACAGCTGCACAAACGTAAATACACTAAAAACCACTGAGCACACACTTACTTAAGTGGGTGAATTCTATGGCATGTAAATATATCCAAGTTTTTAAAAAAAAGTGGTTGGGTAAAAAGTACATCTTTATCAAAATACACAGCTAACAGCCCCACAGGGATGGGCCAGAGACCAGGCACAATGCACACTCAACCTGGTGAGTAGAGAGGCTGACCCTGTCAGTCACTGCACAGCAGGAATTCCAGGGATTTAACAATGTGTATTGAGTACCCACCACCCACAATGAACTGCGAATTATAAGAATGAACTCTAAAGAAAACTGACAGGGGTTCAGGACATCAGGACATCTACATTTTGGTCATAGTGCAAATGCACTGCAAGTTGCCATGAGTGTTAAAATGGGAAAGCAGAAGAGGAGGAAGAAAGTCTTCATCCGCCCCTAAGTGGGTTATAAAAGAATTCTGCTTTATTTTCTTGGGCAGAGGGGACAAACTGTGTACAAGGCCATACCTACTGGCAGCCTCCCTCTTTTTAAGATTCAAAAGTATTGTAATGTAGTGCCTGGTTTCGGGGTTTGTGTTTTATTCTATTAAAGTTCTATCAAAAGACAACCTGTCAATTTTCAAAGCAAGATTTTTACTATGTTGGTTATATATTTAGTGTTTTAATGAATTGTAAGGTAAAGCTTGTTTCCAAAGACAGCACCTCCAAGTTAGAAAACATGATTCCTTTAACAGAAAGCCACTTTTACCAACTTTACAGTCCGGTGTCTACATTACATTATAGGGTAGAAGTTACATTTTAACCTGCTTTGTTCTAAATTAGTATTAGGCAGCAAGATAACAGATAGCTCTCACTATACAGCAACTGCCTACAGAGACTTTTTATCACATGGAACAAAGTTGATAAATCAGGGAGGAAATCCAGTGCACATGATCTGGGATAGCTGTAGAGGAAGTTCAAGATTCCACCTATTATTATACTAATTACAATCAGGTTGTAATCAGGTGCTAATCTTAAGAGAGGAAAGAAGGGGAAAAGAAGAGAGATACACCAATAAAAAAGAAACTAACAGAAGTAGCTCTGTCTTTGCTGGGGCCATGAGGTGAGTGTAGGGGACACAAGGAAACTTTTGAAAACGGAAATGATGTCTTGACATGGAGGTGATTACACATACATATACCTTCGCTAAAGTTCACTGAACTAAACTGTAAATGGGCAAAATTTACTGAATGTATGTTTATGCCTCCATAAAGTTGATTAAAAAAAAAAAAACAGAAACCAAGTTAAACTCATCTTTACATTATCCGCAGATAATGAATACTTACCAAACATGGGTTCAAAACAGCTGTTGAAGAAATGAATTCAGGAAGAGGAAAATGAAAAGAAAAAAAACCACAACAGGGGCCTCCCTGGTGGCACAGGGATTGAAGACAGCACTACCAAGCTGTCACCAGCCACTGCGCACAATTTTGATACCCAGCCAGCCAGAGAGAAATCCACATGGCACAGCAGACCTCGCCTATCTCGCCCGCTGCAGTGTATTTCAGTAGATCTGCCTGGTCTGCGCCCCACTCTCTCCTGGTGAGTCCTCTCACCCTCCCCGCACCTCTGGTCTACACCCTAGTTCTTGTATGAATAAATAAATCTTTAAAAAAAAACCCACAACAAATAAAATATGATGGGACAAGAATGATAACTTCTCTATTCATCATAACAAAAGGTCACCCCTCCAAGGTGGTGGTGGGCTAACATTTTAACTTTGCCATTCCAATTGGTTTTCTTCTGTTTTTATTATGACCAGAGATGTTCTACCAGGATCACATCTTTCATGTTTTAAATGTAAACATTATAATTAAGACATAACCTTTAATCTTTGTAACAGTTAAGTGTAACCAAGACAATTAGGTTAAGCTTTGCAGTAAACTTAATACTGGTGTATTTGGACCCAGCAGAAAATCATTCACAGTCACCATATTCCAAGCTAACAGAAAATTGGCTTTCAAAATTTTAAATATAGAAGGAAAAGAAAGATAGGGTGAATGTGATCAGAAAGTATCAAGGCTCAGGGCAGGTCAACCACTTTTTTTTTTTAAGATTTATTTATTTATACAAGAACCAGGGTACAGGCCAGATGCGTGAGAGGGTGAGAGGATTCACCAGAGACAAAGCAGGGCACAGAGCAGGCAGACTGACGAAATACAATGCTGAGGGGAGCAGCAGGCGTGACAGGAGAGGTCTGCTGCGCCTTGTGGGACCCTTGCCGGCCAGCCGGGATCGAACCCGCACTGCAGAGGCTGTGGACAGTTTCACAGCGTAGCGTGGTGCTCAATCACCTGCGCCACCAGGAGGCCCTGGATCAACCTTTTAAAAATCCATTTTTAATGAGCAGAAGAGCTAAAAAGAAACTTCTCCAAAGAGGAAATGCAAATGGCCAACAGGCATATAAAAAAATGTTCAACATCACTTGTAATCAGAGAATGCAAATCAAAAATGAGATACCATCTTATACCAGCGAGAATGGCACATACTAAAAAAAACTAGCAGCAACAAATGTTGGTGAGGATGTAGAGAAAAAGGAACTGTCCTGCACTGCTGATGGGAGTGCAAACTGGTGCAACCACTATGGAAAGCTGAGGGGAGGTTCCTCAACCTACTAAAAATGGAGCTTCCACATGATCCAGCAATTTCACTCCTAGGTATCTACCCAAAGGACACAAAAACATTAATCCAAAAGGACACCTGCACCCCTATGCTTATTGCAGCACTATTTACAACAGCTAAGCTATGGAAACAACTCAAATGCCCAAAAATAGATGACTGGGGGCCTCCCCGGTGGCGCAGCAGTTGAGCACTGGGTTGCGAAGCTGCCCGCAGCCTATGCAGCGCTGGTTCGATCCCTGGCCGCCTGGCGAGGGTCCCACATGGCGCGCAGACCTCTCCTGCCGTCTGCCAGCCACTCAGCAGTGTACTTGTCACTCTGCCTGTTCTACTCTCCGCTCTGGCTCTGGTGAATTCTCTCACCCTCCCGTGCCTCTGTCTGTACCCAGTGTTTGCATAAATAAATAAATAAACCTTAAAAAAAAATGACTGTATCAAGAAGATATGGTACATAAACACAATGGAATATTACTCAGCAATCAAAAAAGATAAACTCATGTCAATTGCAGCAATATGAATGGAGCTGGAAGGAATCATGCTCAGTGAAATAAGCCAGAAAGAAAAAGAAAAATACCAGATGGTCTCATAGGAGGAAGGTAGAGGATTCAAATAAGGATCGGGGGAAAAAAGTAACTACAATAAAGTGAAAATCAAAATCAACAGACAATTATAAACCAGAGACATCTGCAGCAGGAAGAAGGGCGTAGGATCCAAACAAGGGTGGGAAGAGCACACGGGACCATGGTGATAGATCACAGGTGAATGGGTGGTGGGAATTTCACAGGGACTAAAACTGAGGTGAAAATACATACATTGTACAAAAATGAAAAATGATGTAAAAAATATACAAAATAGGGCCTCCCCAGTGACACAGCGTTTGAGCGCTGGGTTGCAAAGCTGCCCGCAGCCTCTGCAGCACCGGTTTGATCCCCGGCCACTGGGCAAGGGTCCCACATGGCGTGCAGACCTCTCCTGCCGCGCCTGCTGCTCCCCTCAGCAGTGTACTTCCGTCTGTCTGCCTGCTCTGTCCCTGCTCTGGCTCTGGTGAATTCTCTCACCCTCCCGTGCTTCTGACTGTACCCAGTGCTTGAATGAATGAATGAATGAATAAATAAATATTTTTATTCCTTACCCCACTATCTTTAACCACCAAGTCAGGTACCTGAATCCAGTGGCGTGAAGCAGGTTCTCAACTCTTGTCCCCCCTTATTATTTTTCTTAGACTGTCTTTTTTGACATATTTCACCAACTAAGCATTTGCAGATTCACTATTTAGTCATTTAAAATGATGCAAAATAGGGCCTCCCTGGTGGCGCAAGGGGTTAAACATTGCACTATGAAGCAATCCGCAGCCTCTGCAGCACAAGTTCAATCCCCGGCCAGCCAGGGAGAAACCCAAATGGCGCAGCAGACCTCTCCAGTCTCACCCGCTGCTCCCCTCAGCAGTGTATTTCAGTTAGTCTGCCTGTTCTGTTCCCCACTCTGTCTCTGGTGAATCCTCTCACCGCCCCCTCCCCCCCACCCCGCATCTCTGGCCTGTACCCCAGTTCTTGTATGCATAAATAAATAAATCTTTAAAAAAATAAACTGATGCAAAACAAAGATGATACTAAGGGAAATGCAGGTGACAGGTGTAGAATGATCCAGTAGCTTCTTGTAAAACAGCACACACACTCACCTTGACCCAAGAAAGAGCTCTACCACTACAGGCAACTGAGGCCACAAAAAGGCCAACAGAGAGAGGGAGATGGCAAGCAGAGGCCCTTCCCCAGTTATGATCCCAAGTCAGACAGACTCCCTGTGACAATATGAGACAATTATTCACTTTGTAAGAGGGTCCACTGCATGGTGAACAATACCCAGAGCAGATATATTCAAAACTGAGATACTTCTAGTGCTTTTAAAGGTTTACTGACCATTAATCACTTAAGAGGTTTCTGCAAAGGTAAACCACAAAGTTAAAACGCCGATCAGCATAAAATGCATAATGCAACTAATACAGTCCTCCCCCCTTAACTGTGGGGGATACATTCCAAGACGCCCCAGAGGATGCATGAAAACCACAAATAGCACCACACCCTATGTACAATGTGGTTTTTCCTATACATACATACCTATGATAAAGCTAAACTACAGACCACAATTTTAAGGGACTAGGAATAAATAATCAAACAGCTAAAACAAGGTACCGTAATAAAAGTTATGAGATTATGTTCTCTCTTTCAAAATACCTTATTGTAGGTAATGTTTTCAAACTGTGGTTGACCTACATTAACTGAAACCCTGGGCAGTAGGGACAACTACAACCTCCCAATTTAATCCAAGGTCTTTTTATACCCTCAAACTAGTGCATCTACCAAGCAGCACCCGTCCCACAAAAACATATGCGCGCACACACACACTTTTCCAAACATTCTTTCCCTGGCTCCATTTGACTCTACGAGACTTTAATCTGTCCGGGACCATTCTCTCCCTCTGGGGTTGGTACCTACACATTATCCCCTAAACAGCTCACCCACTCTCCAGATGGAACTACATTGACGAATTCCCCATTCACATGTCCCATTTGGTCTGCTCAATTATATTTCATTTCCATTTTTTCAGGCTGCCAAGCCCATAGCACTTCCATTTTTATGTTCTACTTTTTAAGTTAAACTGAAGGCACGAGTCTCCCTGGTTAAGTCTCGGTGCTATCAGGCTACCACCAGCCACTGTGGCAAGAGTTCAATCCCTGGCCAGGAAGCTGACCCACATGGTGCAGCAGACCTCTCCTGTCTCGCCCACTGCTCCCCTCAACAGTGTATTTCAGTTGATCCACCTGTACTGCTCCCCACTCTGCCTCTGGTGAATCCTCTCACCCCCTGCACCTCTGGCCTATACCCCAATTCTTTTGTGCATAAATAAAAATAAATTTTTTAAAAAACAAATAAACTGAAGGCACATTTCAGAATGAGTCACATTAATCACCTTGGAACAAGGAGTTGACACATGGTCAACTTCTAGTTCTAAGGTCTAGTCATGTCTGAAAGCTAAACCCTTTAACTGTCATTGTGGGTGTCACTGACTGAACAACTCAGTATCATGTGCTAGTACATCAGGTATTCTAAACATGCATACAGCTGTCCACCCCTGCTCCCAGGACTCCTGCTGACCCACCAAGGCTTAATTCAACATCACCTCCTCAGGGGAAATACTCTGGGCCCCTATATCTATAGCAGTACTGTTCACACCTCACGGTGACTCTCCTTTACCTCTCTGTCTGTAAATGTACCTTGATCTCCTGTGTTTTTCACTTCCCAATCCTGTCCACTCAGGCACAATACTTAGGATCTCATGAATATCTTTGCCTGAGTGATAAAGATAGAAAAATCTGAGGTTCTGCAAATTAGCCCTGTCCAAGATCCCACTAAAGGAAAATGGTAGTCAGTATCGGACCCTGACACCAAAACACAGATACTGAACAAAGCAGCAATAAAATATAAGGAAAACCGTGAGAGACAGCTCAATGCCATCAGGTGTATAGGACGACTTGCCAAACAGAAAGAAGGGTCACAAGTCTGAGAGTCCAAGAGGAGGACCTGGAAACCAGAAAGAAGTGAGTGGCAGGGACTGTGCTTCTGGGTGGGACAGTATGGACTCTGCAGCCATGGGCCCCACATTCACCTCCCCTCCCCTCCCCATCGGAGGCACTCCCTCAGTTCAGAAGGGTACACCCACCTAGGGCCTGGCACACCTAGTCCACAGCACTTGGTTAAAAGATGGCCCAGGTGTGCCTTGGCTAAAAAGCACAAAGCTCAGACGATTGCCAGGATTCTGGGACGCATACTAGCTCTCTGGGTCTGGTTGGAGTGGTGTAGGTTACAAGCAAATGTAAAGCCTGCCACTGCTGTGGCCATTTTTGGCCATTTTGCCATCTGATGGAAACTAGCCTTAGGACACTACTGACAGAACACAGTGAAGAGAAACCAGATCCTCAAAGATGGCATGAATTGAAGATCAAACCAACCCTGAATTTTGACCAAGTTCTGGAACTACATGAGTCAATAAATCTCTAGTGGACAATGTAATTCAGTGAGTGCTGGCCTTTTGCTTGTTATCAAAAACATCCTAAGGAAGGAATAGTGTGACCAATAAAGGTAGTAAAAGACGTTCCCAGTTTAGTGGCAACAACCGGGGATTATACTAAAATAAGATCACTCAAAAAGCAAAACAATAGGTTGACCTGAAATCTAAGCGCTACTCACTTAATGCCCTCCTTCCTCTCCATGTGCCCAAACTCATTCCCTTTCAGAAGGCTGCTGATTACCCATCTCCTTCACTTTCTGAGTTACTGCTACAGAATTGAATTTGTGCAGCACATGATTCAGCCCTTACACAGGTCCTCTCCTGCACTGATGGGTACCCAGGCTTCAACCACCTGTCTGGTCATTCGAGTTACCTTCCAGAATCTCTACAGTAGTAGCTATAATAGTTAACTAACCTTCACCAAACACAAGCCAGTCGCTTTCTGATATATTTTAGGAAAAGCTCTTTCTCAATCTTTTTCAAATTAGTTCATAATCATAACTTACTTTTAATGAATTTAGTACACACTTTTAAAATCCAAACAAAAAAAATTCAAGTTTTAAATTAGTACTAATTATTTTTCTTAGTATTATGTAGCAAAATATATCTTTCCGCCCTCAAAAGTAATCAATGAATTAAGGCTATTTTCATCTTTCAGTTTACAACGATGTGCATTAACTAGCTCTGGGAAATCAGGTAATTCACAGATACAACTAAAAAAAATGGACTGAAAAATTGCCCAAACATCTCTTTTTAGCATAGATAAAATAACTTGTGAGTACACTGCAGGACTTAAACTTAACACTGAAGGAAACTGTTTAATTAGTGAGGATATTCACAATGCAAGAAATGAGGGGGAAAATATTTTACTAAACACACAGCAGAATCCTATTTTATTAAAACACAGACATACTAAATGTGGCTACCTAGTTCCCACAAGTCACCCTGCACTTCATTTCATCTGCCACTGCCTGAGTCAGCCCTCAGCCCTTCTGCACTGGGTGTCTGAGAGCGCCCGCCTCCAGCCCAACCTCAAGTGCTGCCTAGTGCTTTCTTAACACCGAGTCTGATGGCTGGGATCCCCAGGAACAGCCTCTCAAGGTTCCCATGACCTTCTGGAATAAAAGGTTGTAGGACAGTGTGCAAGAGCCCTCAGGACTTGCCACACATCTGTCTTGGACTCATCAGTCATGTTCTTCCCCCACCTCCCCAGACAGTAGAGCTCTCCACGCATGGCCCTGCTGCTGCTCACGCTGGGCCACCTGTGTCCAGTGCCTTCACTCTGGCCCCTAATGGTCAAGCTTAGCTCTCCACAGAACTCAGTCCCAGAGTCTGATCTTGCAAACTATTTTCTGAACAAACCTGCTGAATTACTCACTCTAGGTTATAACAATTGATTAGCCTCTTTTTCCATACTTGACAGTGGACTTGCAGAAGACACAAAGTGTCTTCTCTTTCATTAATTTATTCATTAATAAATATTTACTGAACACTTAAGGTTGAGAGCCTAGTGAAGAATGAGTGAACAAAACAGACAAACTTACCCATATTAACTTATATTCTGGTGGGGGAGACAGAAAATTGTACAAATGAACTATGTTAGGCATAGGGCAGTGGTTAATGCTCTAGAGAAAGCCAGACAAGATGGCAGAGGGTGAAAGAAGCCGCGAGGTGAAACAGGGCAGAGGCCCTGAAAAGTCACAATGACACAGAGTGCCCAGGGCCAGAGCAAGTCACATGGACAGAGGGGAGGAGAATGTTCACAGCAGAGTGGCTCAGACAGAGACAACTTGTTCACATTCACTTTTGTGCCCACAGTGCCTGGCAGTTAGTTGAGTTCAAAAAACCAAGGGGCAAAATGAATACATTGGTTGGAATACCTCAGGTGATAAAGGAGCGGGAAAAGAAAATAATTGAAGCAAGCCAACTGGAAACTTCTCTTCCCAGTGCCTCATCCCTGACCTACAGGGACTATGACCTAGAAACAATGGCTGCTCCATGGAATTGGAGGAATACTGGCAGGGGCCCCGACCAGGTGAGCAGAGAGGCTCATGGCCCAGCACTGGGCATGGGACGGCAACACTGAAGGCATCTATTTAGATCAGTAACTGAGCTCTGATCTCAGACTACATGTGTTCAGTCCAAGGATGACACAAAATAGCTTGTTTCATACCACAGACCTCTGGACATGGCATATCTCCTCCGGCAGGACTCCTTCAAAGAGGGCTCAGGGCCGACTACAGACAAGGGATGTGTTTCCTTTCTCATAAAGTGAACCAACTAATTAGCAAAGCTAACTCAAATCTACACTTGTATCCCCTAAAGAAACCAATGGCGGGCCTCCCCTGGTGACGCAGGAGGTTGAGCGCAGCGCTTTGAAGCTGTCCACAGCCTCTGCAGCACTGGTTCAATTCCAGCTGGCCGGCAAGGGTCCCACATGGTGCGGCAGACCTCTCCTGTTGCGCCCACTGTTCCCCTCAGCAGTGTATTTCGTCAGTCTGCCTGTTCTGTTCCCCACTCTGTCTCTGGTGAATCCTCTCACCCCCCACACCTCTGGCCTGTACCCAGCTCTTATATGCATAAATAAATAAATCTTTTTAAAAAAAATTTTTTAAATAGCCAACTTTACTTTCTGTCCACCTTAAAAAGAAAAGTAAACCTTTTGTTCAACATGTGCCCTGGCATGAGAGGCAAACTCTTCCCAAACAGGGGCTTAGTAACTTTGTGTCCAAGGCTGGTCATTGCTAAGATATTGCTACAGTATCACTGTGTGTGAAATTTCAGTTACAGATAGTTTCCAGTTTCTAGTCAAAACTACAGAGAATGTGGGCCTCGATGGTGGTGCAAGGGATTAAGGCGCAGCACTATGAAGCTATCTGCAGCCACTGCAGCACCAGTTCAATACCCAGCCACAGAGGTGACACACCTGGTGCAGCAGACCTCTCCTGTCTCACCCGTTGCTCCCCTCAGCAGTGTATTTCAGTCAACCCACATGTTCTGCTCCCCACTGTCTCTGATGAAGCTTCAACCCCACACACACACCTCTGGCCTACACCCCCAGCTCTTGTATATATGCATAAATAAATCTTGGGAAAAGAAAAAAAGAAATTTGTCTTGGGAACCCAAAATGCAAACTCAAAAGCAAAATAGTTAACAACTAAAAACTGGGTAGAGGATAAAACAGACATTTTTCCAAAGACATACGTGTGGTCAACAGGTACATGAAAAGGTGCTCAACATTACTAATTACTGAGAAAAAAATGTATCAAAACCACAAATCACTACAAATTTGTGAGAATGGCATTTATCAAAAAGACAAGAACACATGCCAGTGAGGATGTGGAGAAAGGAAACTTTGTGCACTGTTGGTGGTAATGTAAATTGGTGTAGTCACAATGGAAAAAGAATATAAAGGTTCCTCAAAAATAGAACTACCCTATGACCCAGCAAATCCACTGCTATTTCTTCAAAGAAAACAAAAATACTGACTTGAAGAGTTATCTGCACCTGCATTTTCATTAAAGCATCATTTACAATAGCCAAGATATGAAAACACCACATGTCCATTGATGGATGAATGGATAAAATGTAGTATATACACATGTGTGTGTGTGTGTGTGTGTGTGTATAACCACAGCAGAATACTATTCCACCATAAAAATGGACATTCTATCCCTTGTGACAACATGGAAGAACTTGGGGGGCATTATGATTAGTCAAAGAAACATACCACATAATTTCATTATACATAAAAGAGAGCTCACAGATGCAGAGCACAGATTGGTGGTTGGCAGAAACAGGGAAAAGACGTGTGAAATGAGTGAAGGTGGCCAAGAGTAGAAACTTCCAACTGTAATACAAGTCATGGGGATGTAATTTACACCATAGGATCATCATTACTAATACTGTGTGGGATATTTAAAAGTTGCTAAGAGTAAGTCTTTAAAGTTCTCATCACAAGAAAAATAAGCGTAACTACATATGATGATAGAGGTTAACCAAATTTACTATAGTGACCATTTCACAGTATCTACAGATATCAAATTATTACGCTGTATACCTGGAACTAATGTTTTGTCAATTATACCTCAATTAAAAAGGAATTCATTAAGGGCCTCCCCGGTGGCGCAGTGGTTGAGCGCTGGGTTGCGGAGCTGCCCTCAGCCTCTGCAGCGCTGGTTCAATTCCCGGCTGCTCCCCAGCCACCGGAGGAGGGTCCCACATGGCGCGCAGACCTCTCCTGCCGCCCGCTGCTCCCCTCAGCAGTGTACTTTGGTCCTTCTGCCTGCTCTGCTCCCCGCTCTGGCTCTGGTGAATTCTCTCACCCTCCCGCGCTTCTGACTGTACCCAGTGCATGTATAAACAAAAAACAAACAAACAAATAAATAAATAAAACATGCCTCTATTTAAAAAAAAAAATCTTCAAAAAAAAAAGGAATTCATTAATTAGCTAACGAACTTCAACCTAAACTGTAATCTCATTCTGAAGACTTAGTGAGGTGGATCTTCAAAGTGGCAAACAGTTCAACTTTCTGATAATGGCTTTTTCCACAATTCATCCACTGAGCCCCAAAATTATGTAACATCACTTCTTATTTTTTTTTTTTTTTTTTTTAGAGACGGGGTCTCGCTATGTTGCCCAGGCTGGAGTGCAGTGGCTATTCACAGGCGCGATCCCACTACTGATCAGCACAGGAGTTTTGACCTGCTCCGTTTCCGACCTGGGCCGGTTCACCCCTCCTTAGGCAACCTGGTGGTCCCCCGCTCCCGGGAGGTCACCATATTGATGCCGAACTTAGTGCGGACACCCGATCGGCATAGCGCACTGCAGCCCAGAACTCCTGGGCTCAAGCGATCCTCCAGCCTCAGCCTCCCGAGTAGCTGGGACTACAGGCGCGCCACCACGCCCGGCTGTAACATCACTTCTTAAGAGACCTACTAACCTATGTTTTGTTAGAGCTATTGTCCACACCTAATATCTGGAGAGGCTTTAATGAATAATGAATAATGTCCCTGAATGACTTCCCTAACAACTCTAATCAGTTATCATTGAGGACATTTCAAGAGTTCTTTACCAGCATTAATATACCCATGATGTCCCCAAATATGCCCCAAATTGTCCAAAATACGATTCGGTTAATCCGAATCATGGGACCAAGTGCTTACTTAGCAGGGTAAATTTAAAAAAAAAAGCCATAAACAAAACCATATGCAGGTTCCAATACGAGCCAAGTCAGGCCCAGAAAACTTGGAAATACAGATTTGGCAGGGCTGGTCACAGGGATCCCAACTCAGTAGTGTGGATACCAGGTGATCATGACCAAGAATTCCAAGTTAAGAAATGTACATCATCATCCCAAATGTCTAACCTTTACTACAAAAACACTAAAGGGTTGGGCCTCCCTGGTAGCGCCCAAGGGGTTAAGTGTCAGCACTGTGAAGCTACTGGCAGCCACAGTAGCATAAGTTTGATCCCTGGCCAGGGAGCTGACCCACATGGCGCAGCAGACCTCTCCTGCATGTCTGCTGCTCCCCTCAGCAGTGTATTTCAATCAGTCTGCCTGTTCTGTTCCCCGCTCTGTCTCTGAGGAATCTTCTCACCCCCCCCATACCTCTAGCCTGCACCCCAGGTCTTTCTCATATGCATAAATAAAATAAATCTTTAAAAAAAAAAAAACACTGATGAGCATTTCAAAATATTAAAGAAGTCATCTCAGAGTCATGGGATATTACAGGTGATGTGTTTTTCCTAACTAATTTCTAGAAGCATAATCAAGGAAGAAATGTTTGTTTTGAAAGGTGCCCCCCCCACCCAATAAAGGCAGTAATGAATAATGGCCCTGACTGACTTCCCTAACAACTCTAATCAGTTATCACTGAGGACATTTCAAGAGTTCTTTATCAGCATTAATATACCCATGATGTCCCCAAGGGATGCCGCCCTACATCCCCCCCACCACAAAGTTTTGGGGTTTGTGGTGCCGAGGTAAGCAGAGTCCTTTCCCATATGTAGAGAAGAGCCTCAAAAATGAAACTTGACAACCCACAAAGGCCCCAATCAGCACCCTGTATACAATCATCTCAACCAGCACTACAGACAGAACAGAGCGATGCCATCCACTCCCTAAGCCCTGCCATTTCCCGCAGCCTCTCACGGCGACAAATGCAGCTTCTCAGCCCACAGTCACCTTTCTGGAGGGGCATCTTCCCAGCTTCCCTGACAGTCCCACACCCCTTTTTTCAATCCATGTTTTACATCTCAGTATATCTTGGATTGTGCCACCTCTCCTTCCCTCCCCAACCCTAGTCAAAAGTCCAAGGTCATTTCCACCTGGTCTCCTGATCTACTGGCCTTGGTGACCCAACAGAGTCAACTCTGCCTTGGGTGCTCAGCGTATGAGTCCAAACTGCAGTCTGCTGAGATGCAATGGTCAAATGCTATAGCACCCCCTTCCACTTTTCTCAGGAAGTGTGAGCTCAGAACAGATTTTCCCCAAGTTCTCTTACATGTTCCAAACTCCCTCAAGTCATAGGGCCACCTTCTCAATACTGTGCAGCTCAATGAGGCGCCACTTCCAGGGGAATGCTTCCTTGACTTCCCCAGACGAAGCTTACAGACTGTCCCCTTCCTTGAGGACATGAGTGTGTCTGGAAAGGCACACGCATTACTGCACCTGACTGTCTGGTCAGTAAGTGCTGCAGTAAAGAGGGACAGTGCCTGGTTCAGTGCCCGGTACACAGCAGGCACTCATTAATGATGGACTGCGTGACCATAGTTCACTTGACTAGGTCATTCCCACTTCATGACAGAAGGAGAACCTTTAAACAAGACTCACCAATCAGCCTGTATCTCTCACTACTCTGCCACTTCTAAAGCACAGAACTCGCCATACTCCGGAGGTGCAGCTACCAAAACTTGTCTGAACAATCACAGAAGATATGAAGCCCTTCTGAATGGAAGTGTCCAAGAGCCAACAAGTGAATGCTAAACTAAATAGCAGGCTACCCTTGGAAGACTTAGTTATACAAGGGGTTAGTCAGAGGTGGCTGAATATGGCTGTCTGGGGACAGGGACTGAGGTGGGCGCTGGGAGTGGTTTTCTTCTTTGCTATTGCAGCTCTTTGATAAAAACAAAGGGGAAAGAGAAAACCTGATTTTGGTGAAGACATGGAAAAAAATCAGGTTAATTATCCAATTTGCTTGGGCTTCCGACCTACCAATCTCGCCAACCAAAGGAAGTTCTGATCACTCTGCACAGTGACCTCTGTGCTCTGCACGGTGATCTCTGCAGAGATGACCAATGGCAAAGAATTCAACTCTAAATCAGAGCTCTCTCCACAATATAAGAACCAGACACCATGGTAGCTAGAATTAAGACTTAAGTCTCTTCAAAATACTACTTTTTTAAAAAAAGACTGTTTGGGAAATATTTTATCGCTCAGAAATGTCTACAGCATATCCAGCCCTCAGTGTGCTGCATCCCAGTGAGTCATTTTAACTTCAGAAAATCTGCAACGTCACTGGCAAAATTGGGTAAAAATAGTAAAACTTTGCATACTAGCAAATACACCTTCAATTCTTTTAAAAAGATTTGCTCCAAAAAGTTCAGCTCAGTGTCTAGCTGGTTAGAATGGTACAATGGAAACAACAACAAAAAAAGACTATTGAACAGTAAAAGGCAAAGAAAACATACACTGCCCTAGGAATTAAAGAAGGGAGAGGAAGAGAATGACTTTTCATTTTATTTTTTTTTTTTTATTTTTTTAAATAGAGGCATGCTTTATTTGTTTGCTGGTTTGTTTGTTTGTTTTGTTTATACATGCACTGGGTACAGTCAGAAGCGCGGGAGGGTGAGAGAATTCACCAGAGCCAGAGCAGGGAGCAGAGCAGACAGAAGGACCGAAGTACACTGCTGAGGGGAGCAGCGGGTGGCAGGAGAGGTCTGCGCACCATGTGGGACCCTCCTCCAGTGGCCTGGGAGCAGCCGGGGATCGAACCGGTGCCGCAGAGGCCGCGGGCAGCTTCGCAACCCAGCGCTCAACGGCTGCGCCACCGGGGAGGCCCGACTTTTCATTTTATTTAAATACCAGTATTGTTTGTATCTTTTAGAAAGTGTCTTTACTTTGTATTTAAAAACAAAATCATAAAGGACTTTTATCAAAATGCACCCTACACACAAAGCTTAGCAATAGTTATCACTTGTTAAGTAACATATCACTATATTTAAATATTTAAATCCTTGCTTCATTTGTCCAGTCCATAAACTTTCACTGAGGAAATACTGTGGGAAAGTAGAAATGTGAAGTACTATGTTTTTATCAGTCTCTTCTAGAAAAGCAAAGTAGGGGCCTCCCTGGTGGCGCAAGGGGTTAAGACGCAACCCATGAAGCTGTTATCAGCCACTGCAGCAGAGTTCCATCCCCAAGAGGCTAGGGAGCTACCCACATGGCGCAGCAGACCTCTCCTGTCTCGCCCGTTACCCCCTCAGCAGTGTATTTCAATCAGCCTGCCTGTTCTGTTCCCTGCTGTCTCTGGTGAATCCTCTTAGACCCCACACCTCTGGCCTGTACCCCAGTTCTTATATGCATAAATGAATAAATCTTTAAATATATTTTAAAAATAAGTTGAAAAGTAAAGGATCTACAACATGACTTCAAGTCACTACGTCTCTGGGTATCACTTCACTCATCTGTAAAATGGTGAGAATCACAAACAATACAGAGCTGCTAGAAGGATCAAACAAGCCAGAGCACTTTATACATTGTACAAGTCTTCAAATGATAACAGAATGCTTAGTGTTTTACAATAAACATGTTCTTCCTTGTCAATTATCAGATCTACCCAGAAAGCCCACATCAGGTCTCCAAAAAAAATAGACACAGTCTTGGCAGCCAGCTAAGGGACTTTATTACTTAAAATATCAAGAGAAACATTTTACAACACTGGGCAAAAATCTCCAACAACTCTAGAATTAAACTTCATTTTCAATTCTCTTCTGTTTCCTCCAAAGCGTCAACATGTCCTATCAAAAGGAAAAAGAGTGATACTTTCAGAAAGAATAGGGAGAGTACAAATTTTAGTGATACAAGATGAAAGCCTCCCAAGAGAGACATTGCTTCATTCCTTGAGTTATAAACTGTCTAAAGCAGGAGCAACACCAAGAAACACTAAGAAAGCCTCCTGACATTAATAGAATACCAAATAAATTCACAAGCTAATTGCGCCTGGCTAAATTTAAATGAATATAATAAGATTTTAAATGCACTGCTTATATTCAGGGCAAAGGACACATCATGATTATGGGAGAACAACTGAGCAATGCAGACTGCAATTCTTTAGAACCAAAGGCACAGCCAAATTTTCTATAATCATATATGACTTGCTCTTGGGCAGTCCTTGTTCGCACAGTCCATGGCTCACAAAATTTATTACACAGGAATTCAACTTTATTCACTATATCTCAAAACACAAAAAAATTGAATTTTTGACAGGCCCTCACAATACAGTCTTCTACTTTTGTGGCTAGCAAGATAAGAAAAAGTTCCAAAAAGCTGTCCCTCCCATGCCAGCTCAGCCAACAGCTCTCATCTAAGGACTACAGCCGGGGAAGGGATGGGGGGGGGTGGGGGGGGCGGCCCGCAAGGGGAGGCGCTATTCAGAAGAATCCTCTCCTCCTCTCCTTCCACCACAGCCACAACAGGTCTGTAACATGAGCCCCCTCTATTTTGTGCAGTTTTCACATCTATGTTTTTCTACACTCAAGTTTCTCACAGCAGGGCATACCTGATACACGTCTAGTATTTAATTAACACTTAAACATACATGTTTTTCACAGTAGTTCCAACAAGAACATAAATTTGAAGCTGTCATAGTGAATCTTTTGATACTTTTGAGATTGCCTTGCCAAAAGTAAAAGGACGTACTTGTCTGCATCCAATAAACATAGATAAAAAGGAGCATTCCTTTATGAAACAAGGACAAATGAGGAAACCAAAATCCACCATAATCAGAAATGAGGGACAGGAGAGAGGGAAGCCAGAAAGCTAGAAGTAAGAATCAGATCCTGAAACAAGACTGGGCCCAGGCTTTCTATCAGGAGGCACACTCATTTCTAATGTACGTTGGGAGACTTGAATCTGAGTGTGGGCTGAGGAGAGAGGCCATAATACTAGAAAAATAAATTGAGAATTGCTCTGAAAAAGGTTAACCAAGAAAAGCCTGAGAATCCTCAGAATGGCCATTATTAGTGTGTAAACTCTCCTGCACATACTCAGCTAACAATTCAAGTCAGAAAGAGGCCTTCCTAAAGATCTTTAATTCTCCACGCAGTCCCTTTCTCTCAGTCCAAACTACACTGAGACCTCCACCCCTCACCTTCCTTGTTCCCAGGGGAGGCAACTGGAGCATCCATGCCCTCCCTTCAAGAAACAGGCAAAATGGAGCTACTGGTCAACAGTTTCTGGTTTCTCAAGTCTTCTTCTGACAAGGGGGTGAGGACTGAGCAGTTTTCTGATTGTCAAAAAACAGCCAGCTCATGGAAAGCCTACATTTTGAAGACTCTACCTCCAGGTTTATGATAAATTCCACAATTTTTGATCCTTGAAACAAATACTATTAACAGACCCCATGGGCTTTCTTTTACCTGCACTAGCTCTCAATTCAGCCTGGACTGACAAAAATGGTCCCAGAAAGCCCTTTCAGGAGATCACTTCAATAACCAGAAAACTGCAACCCAAGCACATGTAAGTCTTTGGAAAGGAGCAGCTACACTGCTGAAGAAGCACTAAAGTGACAAATGACAGTAATCCAATGGCCCAAGGCCAGTGAATTCCACTTCAAAAGATTTATCTGTTTTGTGCCACAGTGATTCTTGCATGTGTGGCAGTAAATAGAAATGCAACAGCTTAATTACAAATTTAGAAGCCAGCTCTTTACTGCTGTTTTTCATACTGCTGTTTTTCATAGTATACTATCAGGAAGTTAACACCTTTAACGGTTAACCACTCAACAGTTAACCACCTTTAATGTGCCGCTTGAAAAATCAGGTCCATTAATAAAGTACTTACCTGGCTGAAATTCATTAAAAAAAAAAAAAAAGAAAGAAAGAAAACATTTCCTTGATAGAACTAGGGATCATCAAGTAGGGATGATACAACTTTTTGCTACTATTTGTATATTTATAGTCTGAACACAGCACTCAGGAAATGGTCCACTAGGCTTGGCATTAAATAGTCATTAAGCTCTGTAATCCTTCTCTCAAGTTTTCCTATGTGATCCACTCTTCAGATGATGTCAGTTCCACATAAAAGAGCGCTGGAATATAAGCCCGTCCTGTCTTTTGCTCCAGAGGGAATTTTAGAAAGAGGCGGGACCACTTCTTAATCACTAATTTCAGCACACAGTGGCCCAACTAGAAGAGCTCAAGAGCATGAGGGTGGGGTCCTGGATGATCTGTGGGTGGGTCTGCAGAAATGCAGAAACCCTAAGGCAACCACTCACTCCAAAGGCTTAACAGCTATCTAATCTTGGACATATTCAGTAATTTGCTATACAAAGGAAAACTGTTATCACCCAATATTCTATCAGTATTTCAAACAATTTTCTTTACTTCAGCTGCTCACTATGTGAATAAAAACCTATCTCTTTCAAGAATTATTAATTCAGCTGTCAGTTATAAACAGATATTCACCAATACACTAACACACTCTGCCATATGCCCTAAGTGGAGCCAAGAAATTCCATGGTGTAAGATGTTGGCCCCAGTATTGCAAGTAATGAAAAGGGGGGAGGGGAGGAAGGGAGAGGGAATCGACCTTTGCCTGCTACAGAGGACCAGGATAGCAGCACTCAAAGGACAACCACATTCAGTGAGAAGGATGAGGGCGTGGGATGTCACTATAAATCATACGAACTTCTGGTTTAAGGCAGAACTGGTCAGTTCAAATTAATTAGCCAAAATCATTTAATAGGCTCCCTCATGACAAATAAGCATTCATAAATTAGAGATGTACTTACACTTCAATTGTTGAAGTTCATCATCTGTACTTGCTGAAAAGAAATGCTGAAAGCTACTGGCATTAAAAGGTTTGAGTTTTGCTCCAATCCAAGGAACAGTTCAATCATTACTTTCTAATAACATGGAAACAAGATCTAATCTACACTAATTTTTAAAATTGTAACCTTAGTGGTCCAATTTTAAACAGGAGCCTTACAGTTAATTTGTGAATGTCATTCCTAATAGCAAGTAACATGCATATGGTGTTGCTGAGCACAGGGAAAGTACTCAAACAGTATTTGCTGAATTAATGAATGGCCATTGAGGCTGTAGGACAGCCTTAGGATATTAAACAGCTAAGTAGAACAAATTTATTAAAATGCCCAGACTGACTCAAGCACAATCCAATAATTAAATCCTGTCACATATGAATTCATTACTTATTTTCATTATTATTCTTTTAAAAAGAATTATAAGATATCAAATGACTCCTTTACTACCTTCTTCATACTAGAACTCAAAAACATTTAAATCACAATTTAAAACAAAAAAACAAACTTTTAAGTCGAATATTGAAGTATTAAACCCAAAGTGTTGCTAAAAATTATGTTCAGCTAACTTCTGCCACTCCATTTTTCTAAAGCTGTGTACTGGCAATACTGTATAAAACATGAATACTAGAACAATGAATGCAATCTCAATTATTTTCAGGTATTATGACCACTTTCATAAATTTCACATTGTGATTGGTACTTATCACCATGAAATTGAATGATGCCTAAACATGCTCTCTTCATTTCAAAATCACTATATTACATATCAGTTCACTATGAATCTTGTACGTGCTAATACTAATTTTAATAAGCTATTGTTAAACATTAATGTTTTAGGTTGAGAAAAAGGCAAATATCAAATTTAAGGGAAAAAAAAGTCTATGAATCACACATTTGTAAAAATTAGCTACACCAAGCAAAAAACTACTAAAAAAAACTTTTGTGTAAAGACCTATACTCGATACTTACAAAAGTGATGTAAAAGTGAACAAAAAAGTAAGAGGGACCATCCTAATGCAAAGTGAAGAATGAATAACTTAACAAAACTGCAGCTTCTTGTAAAATCTAACTTAAAAAAAAAAAAAAAACAGGTTTTCGCGCATGAAATGCCACACTTCCACGATTAAAACTGACTTCGTTTCCAAAAGGGCAACAAAACCAACTGCTTATAAAGAGTTAGGATTTACTGGCCACCAGCTTTCCGAATAGCTGTTTCATTTTCCCTCATTTAATACAAAAAACACACTGAGATGGTAAAAAAGCGATAATTTCCAGGGATTGAATGTCAACCTATCAGCGGTCTAAAGCCAGCCTGACAACACCACATGCCGGCTTTTATCCAGAGTAAATGCTAATTTGGGCGAGTTGGGGTGGGAGAGGGAAATAAGAACTCAACCCTAAACGTGCATTCCCTAAAAGCCAAAGGTGCATGTTCACTCTTTATACTACGGAGGAAGAGCAGACGCGGCCCCTGAGCTTTATAGCCCATGTCCGGAGAAGGGGCGTCCGTTCTCCCGGGCTGGCAGAATTCGTGCAAAAGATGTCACTCCCTTGCAAGAAAAAAAAAGTACGGTCCCTGCTACTCATTGCGAGTTTTCTTTGCAACAGTAACCTCAGGCTGCTCCTGAGTTGACTGGAGACCAGGTAGCAGAACACCCCGAGATCTATGAAGCTGAGGAAGCCACCTTTGGGGAGCAAAGGGGAAACATGGCACCCCCAATTTTTGCGGCTCGTTGCGGGCAGAGGGGGCGACCGACCTGGGAGCTGCCCAGGGTGGGGGGGGGGAGCTCGGCGGCTCCGGGGGGCTCCCGCGCGCCGCCCCCACCCCGCCGCCCCGAGGGGCTGCTGGCCCTCGGGCCCAATTTCCACGCCCCGGGCGCCCGGTCCGCCCGGGGAGTTAACCCCTTCGCGCCCCCAGCCCTCCCCAGTCCGGGCGCGGGCGGCGCGGGCGCAGCAGCGGCGGGAGGCTCGGGGCCTAGTCCCGGGCAGCGTGTCCCGGCGCCCTCCCCCACTCCCACACGCTCGCTCCGGGCAGGGAGCGCCCGCCCGCCCGCCCGCGTCGGCGCCCGCGGGCCCACCCCCCAGAGCCCCTTCCCGCCGAGGGCGCGGGCCAGCGGCTACCTGCGGCTTGCGGAGGGCCATGGCGGCCCGTTTCAATGAGCCTCGGCGCGCCTCCGACTCCTCACGCTGCTTCCCCCGCCGCCGCCATCTTCTCGCCCGCACAGGCACACTCACATCGGCCGCCGCGCCTGCGCACTGGCCGCGCTCCGAGGGGCGCGGGGAGGCCGGGCGCGCCAGGCGCGCGCGCTGCGCATGCGCGGCCGACAGGTGGGCGTGCGCGGCGGGAGCCGGCTGGGTGGACTCTGAGCCCGCGCGCCGCGGCCGGGTGCCGGCTGCTGAGCGCGGGTCCCGCCGCCTGCCGGAGCCCGGCCGCAGTGCCGGGAGGGGAAAGCGCCGGGGGAAGGAGTTGAGAACGCCCGAGCACCCAGCGACCCGGGCCGCTTACCTGCTGAGAGGCCACCTGGGTGCTGGGCGGGACCCAGGACAGCCCGAGCCCCGTAGCGGCGGCCTGGGATGGGCGGGCCCCGGCGGCCCTATAGTCCCCTAGGCCGGGACTTCCGAAGTCTGCGCTGACCATCCTGGCGGAGTCCCAGGCTAGGGACACTCTTCACTGCACATGTCACAGCGTCTGCTCTGTGCCACGCCTTTTGCTAGACGTTGGAGAATCTCTCAGCAAACACAAAATGTAAACGCTTAAAGCGCTTACATTGGAGCCTGGCAAACTGTGATCACCCAATAAATTTTACCTGATTCACACATGTGTGAATGCAGACAGGCCAGCCTTTGGGTCATTGGCTCAAGAAATAAGCAGCCCCCTACCTGATGCTGCATCCGATTGGCTCTCTTTCCAAGTTACTCCTTTTTACTAAGTCTTTCCATTCCTCGCCTGTGAATGAGGTGAGGAGCAAAATGTTTTAATCTTTAAAAAAAAGTCTTGACTCTTCAGATTTCTGTGAAGATCAAATTGCAGGGCTGTGCGCACACTGGCCAAAAGAACCAGCCCTCAATGAAAATCAGCTACTGTGATTATTGCTTGAAATCATTTCAACGAACATGTGCAGCAGAGCTGATTATTGATAGACCCAAAGATGAGCACGGAGATCCATTCCCGGGCTTTTCAGAATTGGATACAACGAAAAATATAAGTGGGGGAAGGAGTGTCCTTTATTTAAAAAAAAAAAAAAGAGCTTATATCCGCAGCCACTGCAGCATTAGTTCCATCCTGGCCAGGAAGCTGACCATATGGCACAGAAGACCTCTCCTGACTTGCTTGCTGCTCCCCTCAGCAGTGTATTTCGGTCAGTCTGCCTGTTCTGTTCCCCACTCTGTCTCTGGTAAATCCTCTCAGGTCCCGCACTTCTGACCTATACCCCAGTTCTTGTATGCATAAATAAATAAATCTTTAAAAAAAAAAAAAAAAGCTTGAAAGACAAGCAAACACAACATGGGAATCCTGGTGGGATCTCAGTGCATTTTTTAAGCAGGTAAGTCTTTTTTAGCAACTGATATACTATTTCTGTTTTGTTTGGAAAATGCTATAATGAAACACTGAGGTACAATTTAGGATATTGTATCCAAACTATGATTACAATCCCAGAAAAATTATAAATACACATGGGTAAAGACTTTAAGAGATGGGGGCCTCCCTGGTGGTCTAGGGGTTAAGTCTAGTGCTATCACCTAAACGGCCTGAGTTCATCCAGTCCAGGGAGCTGATCCACATATGACACAGCAGACCTCTCCTGTATCACCCACTGCTCCCCTCAGCAGTGTATTTCAGTCAATACACCTGTTCTGTTCCCCACTCTGTCTCTGATGAATCCTCTCACCCCCTGCACCTCTGGCCTATACCCCAGTTCTTGTATGCATAAATAAATAAGTCTTTAAAAATAAATAAATGATAAGACTTTAAGAGATGACAATCCATTGGTGACTTGTGGTAATTGGTTGATTTTTATCATAATGGTGCTTGAACAAAAGTAAAAATTGGGCCTCCCTGGTGGCACAAGGGGTTAAGATGCAACCTATAGCACTGTCCACAGCCACTGTAGCACAAGTTCAATCCCCAGCCAGGGAGCTACCACATGGCGTAGCAGGCCTCTCCTGTCTCACCTGCTCCTCCCCTCAGCAGTATATTTCAATCTGCCTGTTCTGTTCCCCACTCTCTTTCTGGTAAATCCTCTCACCCCTCCACAGCTCTGGCCTGTACCCCAGTTCTTCTTTGCATAAATAAATAAATCTTTTTAAAAAAGTAAAAATTATAATAAATGAGACCCAGTTCTGATTTTCAAATCACTCAGAGATATAAACACATGATTTCAATACAAAATCTGAATGAGACTGGTGGACCCTGAAGTGCTTAGCAGGTCCTATTATTATAAGTCTGAGGGCAATGGAGGAACCTCAAATTAAGAAATGTCTGAGTTAAATTCCTAACTCCCCCATTCACAGGCTATGTGAACTTCTGTAGCTCTTTTGTTTTGTTTTTTAACATTTATTTATTTATGCATACAAGAGCTGGGGTACAGGCCAGAGATGCGGGGAGTGAGAGGATCCACCAGAAACAGAGTGGGAAACAGAACAGACAAAATGACTGAAATACACTGCTGAGGGGAGCAGCGGGTGAGACAGGAGAGGTCTGCTTTGCCATGTGGGTTTCTCTCTGGCTGGCTGGGGATGAAACTGGTGCTGCAGAGGCTGTGGATTCCTTCATAGTGCAGTGCTTAACCCCTTGCACCACTAGGGAGGCCCATTCTTCGGCTTTTTTGTAAAAGGAGGTATGTTAGGCAGAGTCAGACCATGTCCCCACCCCAAAAATGTCCATTTCCTAATCACTGGCACCTGTGATATGTGACCTGTGCTGTGGCAGAGGGAACATGCAGATGTGATTGAGTTAAGGTCCCTGACATGGAGCAATGAATTAGCTGAGTGAACCAAAATCATCATAGGGTTCTCATAAGGAAAAAAAGGATGAAGCCAGAGAACCAGGCATAGAGATGTGACAATAGATGCAGAGAGAAGGGAATGAGGAGGGAAGAGGTGAGAGAAGGAGAGAGATTGACTTTTATTTCAGGATTCTATGCAGCTGGTTTTGAAGCTAGAGGAAGGAGCCATGAGCTCAGGAACACCTGCAACCATTAAAAGCTGGAATAAGCACAGAGATTTTCTCCTAGAACCTTCTGGAGCATCATAGTCTTGCCTGCACTCTGATTTTAGTCTGATGAATCTTCTCTTCTACAAGACTGTGAGGTGAATAATTTGTGTTGGTTTTAATCTGTGAATGTGTAATTATGTTATACAACAATAGGATTTTAACACAGGGGTTAGTATACCTACTTTTTAAGCATGTTGAAATGAAATAATGTATCTAGCATGTGAAATAAGGTGCTGGCACCTTTTAACTATCATTCAGCAAATGTTAAGGGACTTTTCCTTATTACCCAGGGAGAGTATAAGGTTTCCCTAAGGAGGTAACATTTGAGTTAAATCTTGATGAGTATGTTTATGAGAGGGGGTGCCATATCTCCCTATCTACACCAACAGATATGTGGGCTGACAAGTGATAGGTAACTCCTGGGCCCAAGGGAGCAGACCGTGTCAGTTAGACCTGTCCTACCAGGAAAATTCTTTTCGGGATAGCTGTGTGACCTTGGGCAAGTATTTAACCTCTCAGGACCTCAGTTTCCTCATCTGTAAAATAGGAGAAATATTATCTCACAAAGGCATGGTGATGGTGGATGTAATTTCAAGATGACATGTAAATTGTCAAGAGATCCAGCATACAGCAAGAGCTCTGTAAATGGTGGGAAGCATCATTATTATTCCCAGACTCTTTAGAAAGAAAGGCAATGTTTTTGTTTTTTTCATTTATATACATATATATATATTTTATTTATTTTTTTTAAGATTTATTTATTTATTTATTTATACAAGCACTGGGTACAATCAGAAGCGAGGTAGGGTTAGAATATTCACCAGAGCCAGAGCGGGGAGCAGAGCAGGAAGAAGGACCGAAGTACACTGCTGAGGGGAGCAGCGGGCTGCAGGAGAGGTCTGCGCGCCATGTGGGACCCTCCTTCGGTGGCCGGGGAGCAGCCGGGGATCGAACTGGCGCTGCCGAGGCTGCGGACAGCTTCGCAACCCAGCACTCAACCGCTGCGCCACCGGGGAGGCCCCTATATATATATTTTAAAGATTTATTTATGTATACAAGAACTGGGGTACAGGCCAGACTTGTGAGGGTGAGAGGATTCACCAGAGACAGAGTGGGGATCAAAACAGGCAGATTGACTGAAATACACTGCTAAGAGGAGCAGCGGGCAAGTCAAGAGAAGTCAGCTGTGCCATGTGGATAACTCCCTGGCCGGGGATCGAACTCATGCTACAGTGACTGCAGATACCTTCATAGGTTGCTTCTCAACCCCTTGCGCCAACAGGGAGGCCCTCATTTTTATATTTTAAAGGGCCTTCATTTTTATATTTTAAAATATTTTATATTTTAAAGACCCTCATTTTTATATTTTTATATTTTAAATTGGAAAAGGAGAAATAGAGAGGTACCTGCTTAGCCATAGGTAAGCAGGAGAGCTGCCGCTCCTGTTTTTGCAAAGAGAAAAGATTTGTAAAAAGTAACACCTCATAGTAATAGGTAGACAGGAGAGATGCCTGGAAAGGAAGGTGATATTTGCGCAGAAGGATTCAAAGCATTTGACAGCATCTATTGCTGATGATAACATGTGAACTTTCAAACAAAAATTAGAATTTGGGGAAACTCAAAATGTCCACTCTAAGTAGGACAGATTCCCACCACTTAAAGACTTTTCTGATGAGATCGGTGACAATATAATAAGTGAGTTCTTTTTTTTAAGGGAATGTTTCAACATCTGGAAGGTTTGCATAGCTCAGTGAATCAATATTTTCCAAATGACCTATGTGATGTAGGATGTTATAAAATCATGCATGCGGAAAAGATCCATTCAAGTGCAAGAGAAACCAATGGATTCTTATCTAACAGAGAACAAAAAGTTCACTGAGATGATTTCACATTCCACTTTGCAATTTTCCTTTTAGAAACTTGTCTACTTTTGGCAGAGCCACAAAGGAAAATACCCACAATTATCTAGAAAGACTGTTCCTTTTGAGGAACATTCTTTTTAGGAAAATACTCTTCCTTCCCTTTCCCAGCGCCATTATGTGTGTGAAGCTGGATTTTCTTCACACAGTTCGATCAAAGCAACATATCCCAACATACTGAACTCAATATCTGCTATGGAAATCCAGCAGTTTTCCTATTAAGCCAAACAGCAGAGACCGTGACAAAAACACAAAATAATACCACTGATCTTGTCAAATAAATTTCTTTTGAGAGCTTCCCTGTTGGTGCAGGGTTAAGTCTCAGCACTATCAAGCTAGCACCAGCCACTGCGGCACAGCAGACCTCCCCTGACTTTCCCGCTGCTCCCCTCAGCAGCTAATTTCAGTAGATCAGCCTGTTCTGCTCCCCGCTCTGACTGGCGAATCCTCTCAAACCCCACACCTCTGGCCTATACCCCACTACTTCTATGCATAAATAAATAAAAATAATAAATCTAAAATTTTTTCTTTTAAAAAATAATTATTTTTCATTGAAAGATGTGACTTTATACTGACATAAAAGTTTATTACTAGTATATTGTTACACATTTCTTTAAATGTTTCCATTTTCATCCCTACATGGTCAACAGCAATAACTATAACTCACAAAAATCACAAGCTTTGGGGGAGGGTCCGCAATGATTTTGAGGAATATAAAGAGACCCAATACCAAGAAATATAAGAATGATAATTGGGGGCCACCAGGCAGCCTCCCCCTACATGCTATACACACCTTCATCTGCCTGCCACAAGCTTCCTCCTTGTTGGCATGTGTCTCCGAAGCCACCTCTTCAAAGCACTTCCCTGCCCTCTCAGGGCCACTGTGTAGTGGCGCCCACACAGTCCCCACTGTCATCCTACTGTGTTTTTCTTCACAGCACTTACTGCCATCTATCAGTCTGTGTTATATTTTTTAATTTTTTTTTAAATAGAGGCATGTTTTATTTGTTTGTTTGTTTGCTTGCTTATTTTGTTTTATACATGCACTGGGTACAGTCAGAAGCGCGGGAGGGTGAGAGAATTCACCAGAGCCAGAGCGGGGAGCAGAGCAGGAAGAAGGACCGAAGTACACTGCTGAGGGGAGCAGCGGGCGGCAGGAGAGGTCTGCGCGCCATGTGGGACCCTCGACGGTGGCCGGGGATCGAACCGGCGCCGCAGAGGCCGCGGGCAGCTTCACAACCCAGCGCTCAACCGCTGCACCACCGGGGAGGCCCAGTCTGTGTTATATTTATCTGATGTGATTGTCATTTTATATAAGAGATGTATGCTGAAAGACTTACAGGTGACATGGTATGTGTGCATGTGCTTTAAACTATTTGAGGAAAACCAGAAAGAAAAAAAGGAATAAATGGAGCAAAGGTGGAAGATTCTTAATACCGTGGAATCTGAGGTATGGGAGTGAAAGTTCAGGCCCCATGAAGAAGAAAATCAAGCCCTGGGGAAGGAACACAGGAGGGGCTGGTAAGGGCAGGTGGAGCTGTCAGTCTGGGGAGAGGGTCTGTCCCCTGCAGAAGAGGGGAGGAGGAAGGGTTGAGTAGGAAGAGTCTCCTGCAACAGCTCAGTTTTTAAAAGTTTCATCATGGCTATCTGGAAGTTCTTGAACCATGCCTAAGGGGAAGTTCTTAGGCCATCAAACAAGCCCCCTGTGTCTCAGGAAAGAAACTGCTTTAGTTGCTGCCTGAGTGTTCCTGAACTACTGGAATAAAGTGTCACAGTCTGGGGTCTTCAAACAACAGAAATCTCTGCTCTCACAACTCTGGAGGCCAGAGCTCTGAAATCAAGGGGTCACAGGATTGCTTCCTTCTGAAGGCTCTTAGGAAGCATCAATTCCATGCAGCATTCCAATACCATCAGGGCATTCCTTGACTTGGGGTCTCATCACTCCAGTCTCTGCCTCCGTTGTCACATAGCCTTCTTCCCCAGACTCTGTCTGTGTCACTTGATAAAACCAACACAGGATTTTTTGTCCAGAGTCAGGTTGAATCTCATATTGTTCACCGGAGTGCTAATTATGGCTTGCTCTGTGGGGCATGTTATCTGAAATCTGTTTATCAGTAAATGTCAAGAGCAAACATCCAGTAATTTGCCGGAGGAGGGAAGGGAGCACCTGGAGGGAACATGGATGGCTCCCTTTCTCAGGTTCCCTGAAACCATCCATATGTAGAGTGCTTCGAGTGACTTTGCTCATCCTTTGCTTTCTTCTTCTTTCTCTCTCTTTTATTCTTGGTGGCAGACCTCATATAATTGAAATTACTTCTTTTTAAAAAAAAAAAAAAGATTTATTTATTTATTTATGCATACAAGAACTGGGGTACAGGCCAGAGCTGTGGGGGGTGAGACGATTCACCAGAGACAGAGCGGGGAACAGGACAGGCAGATTGAAATACACTGCTGAGGAGAGCAGCGGATGAGAAAGGAGAGGTCTGCTGTGCCATGTTGGTCAGCTCCCTGGCCAGAGATTGAATTCGTGCTGCAGTGGCTGCGGAAAACTTCATAGGCTACATCTCAACCCCTTGCACTACCAGAGAGGCCCTGAAGTTACTTCTTGAGCAAAATATCCACTCTAAGGCAGCTCCTCACTTATATATTGTACTTATGTCTCTGCCTCTCCCTTGCAAGGACCTTCCCCAGTGGCATCAGCTCCTGGGGCAGGCTCTGCAAAGGATGCTGATGCTTTGAAGGCCAAATGACCCTTGTGCAGTCTTGAGCAATTACTCTGATAGAACATCTGAAGGACATTTTGTGTTCCAAATTTGAGTTAATTTTTCTTCATGTGGCATATGAGGGGAGAGAGTGTGATTGGGGCAGAGGGCAGATTGTATGCACCAAGGCAGGAAATTAAATTATCTCGTTACTGAAGTCTCTGCACAGGTATGGTGCACAGATTTTCATCTTAGAAACACATCTGGAAGGTTGGAGGAACTCAGAGAGATGGGGAAACTTGTTGCTAGTAGAAGAGCCTGTAACTGAACCCTAGACCAGAGACACTGTGAATTCCTGGATACAGCCAGACCTGAAGCTGAAGAAAATTCATAGACTTCCCAAAGAAGCCATTCTGAATAGGAGCTGAGTTACAGGGCAAATAAATGAAAGATATTGACATAATGGAATCCACCAACTAATGTGAAAGGTGAGGGACAATGTTATCCAGATGCCATATTTCTGGATTTGTTGGTCTGGGTAGATGGGGCAGTCCAGTAGGAGTTATTTATACCCAAACCCTCTGTTTCTCAATTTGATGGAACAGAGGAATACAAGCCAGGGAAATGGCGGGGCTGACCTGGGCTTCCAGCACACTTGTCTCATCTTCCTATCAGCATCCCTTGGTGCGCACCAAAGGAGAAACTCACCTGTACTGGTAACACATTCCTGTGGCTGAGATCACCACACTTCTTTTGGGCCTCCCTGTTGGTGCAGACGGTTGAGCACCGCACTGTGAAGCTGTCCGCAGCCTCTGCAGCACTGGTTCGATTCCTGGCTGGCCCGCAAGAATCCCACATGGCAAAGCAGACCTCTCCTGTCTCACCCGCTGCTCCCCTCAGCAGTGTATTTTGTCAGTCTGCCTGTTCTGTTCCCTGCTCTGTCTCTGGCGAATCCTCTCACCCTCTCGTGCATCTGGCCTATACCCCGGTTCTTGTATAAAAATAAATAAATCTTAAAAAAAAAAAAAAAAAGATCACCACACTTCTGAGTTAAACACTCCTGGGTTTAAATTCTATCTTGGCCCCTCAACTAACAATTTAATCTTTCTCAGTCTCTGTTCCTCCACCCATAACCTTGTGATAACTAGAAAGCCTCCTGCATGGCAGCAAGGAATGTGCATTGAAACATAGAATGCAAAGCACTTTGTTCACTGCCTGGAACACAGTAGGTATTTCATAATGGGGGAGAGTTATAATGATGGTTCTGGGAACTCCAATCACACACATTTTTTTTTTTTCTGACTAACTGGCCTGTGACATGGATTATTTGTCTCCAATTTAAGATGATTTCTTTTAATGGAAGCTTAAAAATTAATAAAAGCGTAATTACTATTTGATAGGTCATTACTATGCTATGCTCACTCCAGGATTAAATACAAGTGATTTGCATATAAGATAATGGTGCTGCCATTAGCACCATTGATACATTAGTTATACAATAATTTTGAATTTAATTTCATGGGCAGATTCTGGGAATGGTGGCTTCCCATGAGGGGGACATGGCGCCCCACTGTTAGAGGGAAAGGATGTCCTGAGCTGTAACACCACCACCTGTCCCCTATACCGATAATCTCAAGCAAATTGGATGAAGGGTGAGAGGCAGGAGACTGAGTCTCCATCTTACTTCTAAAGATCTAGTTTGTTTTAATTTTTCCCAATTATAAAGGCAACACAAGTTCAGTATGGGAGAGAAGGTACATCAAAGCAGAAGAGGAAAAAAACTCACTTGTTTTCAAAGAAAATCACTCTTGATTTTTTTTTTGCTATATAACTTGCTAATCTTTCTTTATGTATTTTTAACATAATAGTGAGAATTACATTATTTGAAAGAGGCTTAGAAAACACCCAACACAGTACCTGGTTCTCAGGAATAACTTGGGAAAAGAGAGTGTTTCCTGAGTATCTGATTTTGTTTTCTGGTTTTCCCCATGGCATTAATGCAAGTATTTTTCCATTTTATTAAAAAGAAAAAAGTCTCACAAACATTATTTTTTGAAATTTTTATTTATTTTTTAAAAGATTTATTTATTTATGCATACAAGAATTGGAGTACAGGCCAGAGTTGGGTGGGGGGGTGGGTGAGAGGATTCACCAGAAACAGAGCGGGGAACAGAATAGGCAGATGTACTGAAATACACTGCTGAGGGGAGCAGTGGGCGAGATAGCAGAGGTCTGCTGCACCATGTGCATAGCTCCCTGGCTGGGGATTGAACTTGTGCTGCAGTAGCTGCAGATAGCTTCATAGGTTGCATCTTAACCCCTTGCACCACCAAGGGGGTGGTGCAATTTTTCTTTTTTTTTTTTTTTTGTGGGACCCTCGCCGGCAGCTGGGGATCGAACCAGTGCTGCAGAGGCTGGGGACAGCCTCGCAGCCCAGCGCCCAACCGCTGCGCCACCAGGGGAGGCCCTGTGGTGCAATTTTTCAATGTAGTACATTTTTTCTTACATTGCTGTTAATTTTGGGGCAATATATGATTTCTCCTCTCAGGTGTGGTCCCATGATTGTCCCACCACCAAAGCCCCCATAGTCCATCACCATAGCCCCTTGTGCTCTTTCCCCCTAATTCCCCGTCCCCTCCTGGGTGCCTCCTATCTATGATCACAAACATTATTTTAAGTGATTGCACAATATTTTGTCCTGTGCAGGTTTCATGTATATAAATTATTTCTAATTGTTCACTTTTATGAATATTAATGAACTACTTTATGCCTAAGGTCTTCTCCACATTTTCAGTTATCACATTGTAGCATTCAGGGTTCTGCACAGAAATAGTGTGGGTGTGGCCTACAAGACTCCTTTCAATTAGACAAGAGCAGGATGCTTGATCGCCCTGGGCAATAGTATACATCCTGAGGTATGACTGGGGACACACAGGGGGCTGGTGACTGATGTTCTTTGTGCCCCAGGGACTGATCAGTGGAATGCCTCGGTAATAAGATTAGAGCTATGGGTGGGAGTTGGGTGTATATCATTAGACTCACCCTCCCTAAAGCCAAATCCAGTGTTCAGTTTGGCCCACCCTACTCTGTCAATTAAAAGGCCAGGATCTTGCTTTCGAGCAGCATCCTGCATCCTACAGCCTGCTCCAAGACTCCTGTTTCGTTTATCACTGCGGTGTTGCTGATGCAACAAAATAGAAATAAGCATATGGATAGATGAATGGGTGGAGGTAGATAGGTGGCTAAGTAGGTGGTGGATAGATAATAGATAGGGGGCCTCCTTGGTGGCACAAGGGATTAAGCCTCTGCACTATGAAGCTAGGGAGCTACCCACATGGCACAGCAGACCTCTCCTATCTTGCCCTCTGTTCCCCTCAGCAGTGTATTTCAGTTGATCCGCCTGTTCTGCTCCCCACTCTCTCTGGTGACTCCTCTCACCCTCCCACACCTCTGCCAAACACCCCAGCTCTTGTATGCATAAATAAATAAATCTTTAAAAAAAAATAGGTGGGGCCTCCCCGGTGGCACAGCTGTTGAGCGCTGGGTTGCGAAACTGCCCGCAGCCACCGCAGCGCCGGTTTGATCCCCCACTGCCAGGTGAGGGTCCCACATGGCGAACAGACCTCTCCTGCTGCCAGCTGCTCCCCTCAGCAGTGTACTTCGTCAGTCTGCCTGTTCTGCTTTCCTCTCTAGCTCTGGTGAATTCTCTCACCCTCCCACCCTTCTGACTGTACCCAGTGCTTGTATAAATAAATAAAGAAATCTTTAAAAAAAAATTTAAAAAATAGGTAATAGATGGGTAGATAGGTAGATGGATAAACAGCAGATTTGAGTTTGTCTCCTACCTCCATGCCAATTGATTTGCAATAAAGCTTTTTTCTTTTCTCAGAACCTGATATCATGGGGTCAGTTTCTGTGCACATGGGGTAGTGAGTCCATTGCTCTGTAAAATTAGAACCAGGAATCCCAAGGTTGTAAGGGTGGCTGAGCTCAAGGAGATATTATATGGGACACCATGCCAGTAGATTATATACTCTAGCAGAGTATGTTGTTAGTTCCAGTCCAAGATAAATTGGTATAAAGGATCCAAGGTAATCAGCTGGCCTCCAAGAGGTAGGTGGGTCCCTTGGAGGGATGGTGCCTCATCGGCTGCTACACATTGGTCTGTGTTTCTACAGTGGATGCAGCTAGATCAACTGAGGTGAGCAGATTCCACACACACCTTTGCCTCTGTTCCCAAGACTGTTTTGTCCATGTGCTTGCTGTGCCAGCACTGGGCTGGCCAGCACCTATTGGGAAAGCCATTCTACTAACTTAGTCACTTAGTGCCTTTTGCATGGTGAATGCTTTCCAGTGAACACTGCATGGGATTCAAAGATGTACCTATTCCAAGATACTTACATAAACTCATTCGTGTGCCGTATCTCCAGCCCCCTTAGTCCTTCCCAGTCTTAGTTTTTTCAAGTCTCTGATCAACCAATCAAGTCATTTGCCACTGAACCTCCATACGCTATTATCTCAGTCTGTGTCTCTTTTCCCATAAAATGCATGGCTAGCATATTAGCTAGCCTCTTTTTTAAAAAATACTTTTTTAAAGACTTTTTTTTGAAGATTTATTTATTTATGCATACAAGAACTGGGGTACAGGCCAGAGGTGCTGATGTTTGTGTGTGTGTGTGAGAGAGAATTCACCAGAGACAGAATGAAAAACCAGAACAGGCAGAATGACTGAAATACACTGCTGAGGGGAGCAGCAGGCGAGACAGGAGAGGTCTGCTGTGCCATGTGGGTACCTCCCTGGATGGTCAGTGATTGAACTCATGCTGCAGAGGCTACAGATAGCTTCATAGTGCTGTGCTTTACCCCTTGAGCCACCAGGGAGGCCCTCAGCTAGCCTCTTGAGAGGAGATGCCCTCACTGTTGTCTTTTAATCTCAGGCTCATATCATGAGTGCCCTGAGTCCATTCTCCTGTGGGTGCTGTAGTTACCAGGGTTCTCCAGAGAAACAGAACTAATGGGACACACACACACACACACACACACACACACACACACACGTGGGAAGAGGGAGGTATATTTATTTCATTTCATTTCATTTCATTTCATTTCATTTATTTATTTATTTATTTATTTATTTATTTATTTATTTATTTATTTAGGTATGTTTATTTTAATTGGCTCACATGATTATGGGGGCTGGCAAACCCAGAATCTGCGAGTGAGCAGCAGCCTGGAGACCTGGGAAGAGTGAATGTTTCAGTTCAGGTTTGTGGGAAGCATGTTGGAGAATTCCCTCTCACTCAGGGGAGTTCAGTCTTTGTGCCACTCAGGCTGCCACCTGATTGGAAGAGACCCACCCACATTATGGGGGGCAATCTGCTTTATTCAAATTCCACTGATTTAGGTGTTAATCTCATCCAAAATACTTTTGGGGAGACACCCAGTCAAACTGACATTCAAAAGTAACCATCACAGGTGCATTAACCAACTCAAGAGTCTAGATCTGCAAGACTGCAGTCCAGACCATACAATATTGTAACCACATCAAACCTTGGTCCTTCTTGGGCAATATGTCCTACAAAGTCAGCCACCATCTTTGGTGTCTTTGTGGCATCTTTCCATGTGGGTGATGGGACAATTACTACCTCTCTGAATGTGAGTTGATAGGACAAAGAAATCTTTAACTTCCCAGTTCTCAAGGGTGTTGTGTTGATGCCAAATTTCTGTAGAGAAAGGGGAGAAGGCTGGGGTCACACAAGCATGTGAAATCCTGGTTTAAGTCACATTAAATAGGTATCTTCAATGGGACTTTCAGAGGTTGTAAGACTCACTAATGGGAGGGCCCAAGACGGGAGATATCACCATCACCTGCAGAGTTCCCCAAACCTTTCTTGAATAGCAACTCCTTTAGGTGGCTGTTTAGTAGGCAAGGATTTTGCAGGCTTCACCCTAAGGGACACAAGTCATCTCCAGCAACCTCACCCCATGTGTCAGGAACAGAAATTTAAGAACTGCCTTGTCCGGGGACTCCCTGGTAGCATAAGGAGTTAAGACGCAACCTATGAAACTGACTGCAGCTGCTGCAGCACAAGTTCAATCCCTGGCCAGGGAGCTACCCACATTGTGCAGACCTTTCCTGTCTTACCCACTGCTCCCCTCAACAGTGTATTTCAGTCGATCTGCCTGTTCTGTTCCCCACTCTGTCTCTGGTGAATCCTCTCACTCCCCCCCCCACAGCTCTGGCCTATACCCCAGTTCTTGTATGCATAAATAAATCTTTAAAAAGAAAAAAAGAAGTGCCTTGTACAAGTGGCAAATGAAAGAACCAAAGTTAAACGCTGTTCTTGATTATGCTCTGGCAACATCACAGAGACCTGCTCTAGTCCCCATTCTGAAAATAGGAGACTCAGAAGTGAAGACTTGCTCCAGGCTAATTAGTTAGGAACATTAAGTTGGCATCCAGGGTTCTTGAATTTCAGCCCAGAACAAAAACGCCCGGTAGCACTGGCACGCATGGAAATTGTGGATGGTCTACAGGAGCTCTATATTTTGATCACCTTTCCATGGCTGAAAGAGGGGGGCTGTGACCCCTCGGGAAGATGAAACACTATGGTGGCATGTTCTGCCAATGATTCCACCCAACAATGTGGAGTCTCACAGCTTGCGGATGCTGGAGGCCATTCAAAGGCTGTGCCACACCCCAGGCTTCCTGCTGTCGTCAACAGGAAGTCCACAGACCAGGTTCACTTTCCCTGGGGTGCCTGAGGGGTGTGTGTTGCCCCAACGGGGGTACCTTTTCTGGCCTCAAGCTGGAAGCTTCAGCTACCCCTAGATCAGGTTGTGCCTGGCCAGAGGGATTCCTGGTGACTCCTTTATCGATCAGCACAACTGGGGCAGAGCTGCTGGCAGTTTGGCAGAGACTCATAGCCCAGGAAGGCATGTGGATGGGGAAAGGAGACAGAAACTTCTAGACAGCAGTGGTTCTCAACTAAGCATGCATTAGACTCACCAGGAAGGCACGAGAATATACACATTACTGGGCCCATCCCAGGAGTGGCTTTCTCAACAAACCATGGCTGGGGCCTGAGAATCTGCCTTTCTATCCAGCTCCCTTGGACGCTGACAACGCAGATCCAGTTTGCGGACCACCGCTCTTAAGCGCCCCCTGGAGGACGCCGAGGTCTGTGCGCACAGAATTGCTCCCCAGCGGGCTGAAACTGTCCCCAGTCTTAAAATCAAGCTACCTGGGAACCACCAATACACAGAACTCAGAGAAAGGAATGAATTAATGCTTCAGTATTTTAAACAGCTTTGTTGAGATGTAATTCACACACCACAAAATTCACCCATTTATTTTTTTAGATTTATTTTTATTTATTTATGCACACAAGAACTGGGGTGTAGTCCAGAGGTATGTGAGTGCAAGGGGAGAGGAATCACCAGAGACAGAGTGGGGAGCAGAACAGGCAGATCGACTGAAATACACTGCTGAGGGGAGCAGCGGGCGAGACACGAGAGGTCTGTTGTGCCATGTGGGTAGCTCCCTGGCCAGTGGCTGGCGATAGCTTGGTAGTGCTGAGACTTAATCCCTTGGGCCACCAGGGAGACCCCAATTCACCCATTTAAAGCACACAATTCATTCATTTTTTTTTTTGTAACCACAGTCAATTTGAGAATATTTGTATCACCATAGAGAGAAACCCCCCTACGCTTTTGCTATTGCCCCCTATCTACATTTCATGCCCACTGCTGCCCTAGGAACGCATGCATCTGATGGAGGAAAGGAGATTCAAGGTCAAGAACCTAACTCACACAAGGAGGTAGGGGTAGAAGGGATTAGCACACTCCATTAACCCACTTATAGAAACCAAGACCCTTAGGCAACAACGCCCAGATCAAGAGGCGCAACATCCAGAAACTGTCACATTGCTATAGGGAGTGTCAGGGGCACAAACCATCCACCCACAAAGAGGAGCCCCTCCCTGAAGATGAGAAAACCTAACACAGCCCTCACAACGGGGCGGTACTCCCTCTGCCTACCTGTGACAATGCTGCTGCTTCCTCTCACCAACTCTCTCCCTCCGCAGGGCAGCAGCCTCCTGCCTGCCCGTGACCTGTACCTGGCGGTACTTCTCACTGACCTCCCTCAGTGGAGGCTGCTCCCCTCAAGGCCGCCCGCCTGCAAACATGCAGGCCTCTCTCAGCAAACCTGTCCCTTTCAGGGCAGCTCTTCCTGCCCGCTTGTATTTGTGTGCAAGTGTCTTTTACTATCCTATCCCTTTTCTAATAAACCTGTTCTTTATTTATTTTTAAAACTTTTTTGGAAAGTACTTTGGCAACTTTTTTTTTTTTTTAAAGATTTTATTTATTTATTTATTTATACAAGCACTGGATACAGTCAGAAGCGCAGGAGGGTGAGAGAATTCACCAGAGCCAGAGCTGGAGCAGAACAGGCAGACTGACGATGGGGGGAGCAGCGGGCGGCAGGAGAGGTCTGCACGCCATGTGGGACCCTCGACCAGCGATCGAACAGGTGCTGCAAAGGCTGTGGGCAGCCTTGCAGCCCAGAGCTCAACCGCTGCGCCACCGGGGAGGCCCTAAACCTGTTCTTTAAATATAACTACTGTCTCGTGGAGAAACTCGCCTGGGAAACTCCCCGCGTGCCACTGAAATGGGAGCTCTGGTGACACCTTTCCCAGAGTGAACCCAAGAACCCCGCATTCCAAACCCACTGATTCCAAAAACATCAACACGTGGCTCCCACCATTGCACACTACTCTTTCTGTCCCAGGCCTTGTAGCACCGGTCAGCCAGCTGGACACCGAGAGCAGCTAGGAGTGGAGGGGTTAAAGGTGTGGAGGCAGCCCTGACCTTGGGGGCAGCAGCCAGGGGAGGCTCTGCTCTCCTTCTCAGGCAGATAGGAGGCGCAGGAACACCCCTAAACTTGGAGGGCGTTGTGATGACCTCAGGAGTAGAATGCAGCTAAGTCAGTGTGGTGTGACTTCAGACTGGGTTAGGAGAAGGCCCCCTGCTGCTAGGGACAGTTGCCTTCGTGCCTCTAGCTGCCACATAGGAAGCTTGGTATGGCCACCAAGTAGACAGACTGGGGAGGAGGGGAGGAGCATTCAGGTGGAGACCATCTGTCTCACCACCCCACCAACACCCCATCTTGCAAGTGTGTCTTCATGAGCCACTGGAGACCCTAACACCTGGGTGAGAGCTGCTTAGCTGAGTTCTCATGCTTGTGAGCAAAATAAACCATGATTATTGTTTTAAACCACTCTTGGTAGTGACGTATCATTCAGCCTCTCCTCCTTGTCTTGTTCCAGCTGCCTGGGAACAGGCACCCTTAGAAATGACCTGTCCCTTCAGCCTCATCTCAGTTCTGCATTCAAAGGAACTTAAACCAACCCAGTGTCCACCAGGCTGGGTAGCTCAGGTGGCTGAATTTGGGAAGGAGAATTAACCCAAGCTGTGGCTTCTTCATCTACAAAATAGTAATAGGATAATTCTTTTTTTTTTTTTTTTTTTTGTAGGACCCTCACCGGAGGCCGGGGAACAAACCGGCGCCGCAGAGGCTGCGGGCAGCCTCGCAGCCCAGCGCACAACCACCGCGCCACCAGGGGAGGCCCGGGAATAGGATAATTCTAACCTAAGATACTTCTGAGTTTGAAGTGAATAAACCTGGGTCATCTGAGCATCTGGCAGCAGGGTCCTTTTTGCCTCAGAGACAGATTCAAATCCTGTTTCTGGGATTTGGGCCTGGCAGTTACCTCCCATTGCCCTCCCAAAGCGAACTGCAAAAGGTTCAGGACAAAGTGCCTGACAGTGACCTTGTCTAGGTTGGTCTGTGAGCCTTTGGCAAAACCCCGCAGGCAGGAGGGTGGAGTGGGATGTGTGTGTGGGGGGCAAGTTTCTCTTCTTAAAGGAGACTGGAGTGGAATCTTACAGATACTGAGTGTATCTTTTTGATAAAGATAAATTGCTTATCATAAACTTGTTGCCTGGTTTCTGTTTGTTTTTGTTTTTTTTTTTTTTTAGATCTTATCACATTTGACTTTTCTATAGATTAATTCCTTCCTGAAAGCTCTCTTGTCTCTTCTGGCTTCAATCATTTCATACTTCACTGGCTGTGCTTTTTTTTTTTAAAGATTTATTTATTTATGCATACAAGAACTGGGGTACAGGCCAGAGAAGCAGGGGTGGGGAGGTGAGAGGATTCACCAGAGACAGAATGGGGAGCAGAACAGGCAGACTGACTAAAATATACTGCTGAGGAGAGCAGCTGGTGCGACAGGAGAGGTCTGCTCCACCATGTGAGTCACTTCCCTGGCTAGGGATCAAACTCAGTAGCTGAAGATTGCTTCATAGTGCTGACGCTTAACCCCTTGCACCACCAGGGAGGTCCCTCTATTTTTCTTTTTTAAGCAAATCACCCCCACAGACACAAATGTAAGCAAAGAATTTCATTTCAGGTCATGGGATGGGGTGCTGCAATCAAGGCTCTGAATGAAATTCTTGGTAAAATGCAGTAATTAGAAGTACGATGAAATCAGAATCGAAATGTCCTAGTCTAATGCTAAAAGGCAGTCTGGTTAATTTCCAAATTATATTTGGGCTCAATATATGCAAAGGTTTTTTTGTTTGTTTGTTTTATCTGGGCAGAGAAAACAGGACTGAACATCATAATAATAACCACACAAGACGAGGAATGTAATTATAAAATAAACCATACCCTAGCAGGCAAATCATTTTAATGTTGTTTCCACAGCCGAATGCTCTGTGTGAAATTAAAAGCAAAGGGAGAAAAAATCCAACGTGCAGAAAATTAATTGAAAAGAGGTCAGACAATAAGGCATGGAGGGTCATAAAATTACAAATACAAAAGCAAAGCAACGATCAAAAACCACACAATTACAGGTTTTGGTAACATTGGTAACACAACATCCCAGGGAATTACTTAATCTTCAGAAATCTTACTAAATTTTAAAGGGGGGGTGGCTGATGACGGTGATGATGAACTTGAATTGCTCCAAAGGACTTGACCTTTTCCTTCCATGGAAAGAGAACCGACATGACAGCTTCAAAGAACTTTGAGAAGGTGGGGCTCCTTTTGTCAGGGAACACTGACAGGGAAGTTTCTATCCCCTCTGCTCCTCTGCCAGCCCCCCACCAAAGTCTACATTCATTCAACTCTTTGAACTAAGGCAACCAAAGGACACTTTCTTGAGACCCAAAGCACCCTTGGAAGCCACAGATTCTGTGTTTATAAAAACACAGAACAAAAACACCAAAGAAAGGAACCTGAAAAGCTGACAAAATTGTTCCTTTAAAATGCAGATGGTTCACTATTGCAGATTTTTACGGATTTCATGTGTCTTTAAAGGGTGGGTGGGACACCAGCCAAACCCTGGGTGGAGAAATGTCCCCAGGAAAGGTGCTGTATATACGGGCCAGTCCTCGAGATCCTTTTTGACTATGCTCGCTGCTGAGGTAGGCGCTCGGGAAGGGACACAGTGCATCTCAAGGGAGTGAGTGTTCTGGTAAACCAGTGCCTCTCACTCAGGTGGGGGCCACGTGTGACCACGGTGACCTTACAAAATCCAAGAGCTATATTGGTCTGTAACCATGATGGAGAGTGAGATCCCCGACACAGGCACAAGGGGAGTGACCCGGCATTGACCACAGGACATTTGCTGTCTGGTGCAAGCTCAAGGGGGTTAGGGAAGGAGGCAGAAAACTCCAGCAGACAACCTACAAAATGGTCATTAGCAAATGGTATCAAAAAGTATCAAAACATTTCTAAAATCTTTAAAAACAGCTAGGCTTGGCAGCCGCAAAGGGCAGGATCTCCACCTCCCCAGGAGCTGAACTGCTCTCTAGAGCTTGATCTTAGAGGCCAGGCCACCGCCCCTCCCCTGCCCCTGAAGACATACAATCCAGGGAGACAACGAGGATGTTCAGGCCACAGCTGGAGCTGCTCCTCTGAGTTTGGGGCCAGAGATCTGAGATAATACCCAAAGGCCTTCAAGGCACTGCTCTGACCACGCCGTACCTGGAGAGCCAGGCGAAGGTGAGGCTGGTAACCCTAGCCTGGCGTGGGTGTGGGCTAAGAGTCCTTTCATTTCCCACGATGCTGCAAATCACTGAAAGGTCACCCCTGGCTCAGGTGCCAGGGGCTTTGAACCACTGGTGAATACACCTGAATTTGCAGAGCAAGGCCCTGGCCTTGGAGGAGGGACCTACTCCCCTCCAGGGTCTCAGACCCCTCCCCAAAGTGAACACCGCTTAGGGCTGGCTTCTGAGGTTTCTACCAAGTCAAAAAGAGGTTACCTGTTCATGCAGTGGCATTCAGAAAATGAATACAGATCCCCTTCTAGAAGCCCTACCTGGAAGACTTTCTAAAATGGCAGAAAGTTGCCAATCTGTGGCCAAGCATGCAGCTAAGATAATCTCTATATTTTATTTATTTTTTAATCTCTATATTTTAAAGAGCAGAAAGGCCCCATGAGTGGCCCCTCGTGTTTTCCGTTCTCCTTCCATTCATTATGTGTGTCAGAAGCAAATGGGGTTCCAATTGGGGTGAGGCCAACACTCAAAACCTGGAGAGAACTCTAAATGAAAATGCCAAGTTCTTTACAAACAAGACAGAATGGAAACTGGAATAAAAGCCCACCAGGCGCAGGGGGACAGATTAGAAGCTCTAGGTGTTCTCAGCTCAAGCAGAGCAGCTTGGCCAAGCACCAACCCTGCACCTCACCTGCGCCTGCTCTCCCGTCTCAGCTGGCATGCCGGGCAGTGACTTCCATCTTACAGCCCTGCATGTCCCCCACGCCCTGCGCTCCTGTATCCTGGCAGACCTGCTGACAGGTCAGGATGACACTCCTTTACAGTAACCCCCGAAGAGCTCAAAAACCTTTCTTGGCACAGACTAACCCCACCTTTCAAGGAACCAACCTCAGTGATATTACATTCAGAGCCACAGAAATGACAAACCCGCTTCCTTGAGGCAGGAGAGACATCACACAGCATCAGGTACAGGGACACAGCGTGTAGCCCACAAGGCACAAGAAAACCAGGGCAGCCCAGGAACCAGCACCACACCTGCACCCTGGGACACATCCTGGAAGTCAAATATAAAATGCTGGCTGAGGCGAAAAATGAGTGATTGCCCTTTTCCCAAGGTCAAAAGTATCCTGCTATCCACAAAGGCAGCCTTCCCGTGTGCTCGCCCCTACCTGCCCCCTGACTTCACCTCTCTGTTGGTGACCCGGACTGAGCTAGGGAAAACAGACCACAGGTTCTGGTAGGTTCTTCCGAGCTCAGTCCCTACACATACACTGTGCCTGTTACAAAGTCTTCAGGTAATGAAGTCGTTCCTAGAATAGAGGGGGGCAGACTATCTAGACATGCAAACATACTGGGTGGAGGTCTGGGATGAGGTATGAGAAAAGAGTTTCAAGCTCAGCAGTTTGGAAATGCTGGGTAAGATCGCATAAGCACATGCCTCCTCAGAGCCTGCAGGTGCTGGAATATGGTGCAGCTCCGACAAGAGGGGTCTCCAGGGTTTGGGTTGGATGTTGGCAAGCCTTGCAGGACCTGTTAACAGCATGTGAGCCTCCGGGGACTTCCATGTGCAAGAAGTGAGCTAACTGGGGGACAACTGGGGAACCGAAGCTGTGGACTCCCATCACTCTGGGCTCTCTTGGTCTCTACAGAAACAGATCTGACAAAAATCAGAAGACCTTGAAGGTAAAGGACGGCAGGACAGGAAAACAACAACAAAAAGGGAAATATGTTAACTGAGATTCTCCCAATGGCGTTGGTAACAATAAGTCTTGACAGGACCTCAGCTCCACAGTTGCATCTTTGCCAGGAGGAGACCGTTCCTCACCACGAAATCCCCTCGCTCCCACCTTCGCCTGGTTTGTACCCTTTTTCTCTCACACAGGGGCTTGCAAGGCAGTCTTGGGCTCTCCCCCCAGGATGCGTGATGGGTGCCTGGGCTGGTAACTATGGGCGTCAGCACAGGGAGATGCTGGCTACAATTATAGCTTATCTGGACTGAAGGGGCTGGACCCCTGGATGAAGCCGAGGGCTGAGGTCACCTTACCAGGTCCCTTAACAAAGCAGGAAACAGTGCAAACTCGTCATAGACTTTGCCCAGTGCTGCGACACCACTCAGCAGCAGCCAGCAGGGACCTGGCTCTGTCGTCCGAGCTAGTGAGACTGGACAACCTTCTAGGGACCAACCGTGCTCACTGGCGTGGGCGTTTTTCAAGAACCTTGTGGAGCAAGAGGCACAGATAACCAGGCAACTTTGATGGCTCGTAGGTTCTTTCCTGGGAAATGAACACAGATGAGGGGGCTTAGTACAATGGCGACAAAACAAACAGTGGATGCAGGAAAATAAAAGCAAAAAAAGAGCAAACAATAGGGTCACATTTAAGAAGAGCTTCACACTCCACCCCTTCTCCCAGGCAGGATTTGGATTATCACCCAGGAAAAACAGGATCCCTCAGAAACAAGTTACCTGAACAGGAAACCCCAGTGGAAACACCTCTGTGGCAGGGAGTCCCACGTCACTTACTCACCCCCTTGGGGGTCTCTGTGTCCCCTTTAATGAAACAAATGAGCTTGACCTTGCCAATGCTTCCCAAACATGGCTGACACCTAGATTTTCCAGGTACTGGTGAAAAATACAGCTTCCAGGAACCCTGCTCCTCAGTAGCTTCAGATTGCGCAATACTGAGGCAGGATCCAGGAATCTGTATTTTTAAAATCTCAGTCGGGCTTTGGGGAGGGGGGTGGTGTGGACGAGAGGTTCTGCCATGTCCCATCAAAGTTTCACTATGAAAATTCTGCATCATCCCCGCTCTAGCTACCTCAGGGGGTTGGTTTGGGGAGGATGCATGGGGATTTGTCATGTGGGAAGGAGCCCTGCAGAGGTATGAGGGGAAGGTTCCTGCCTGGGTGCAGGTTTAATTATTCAAGCGAGATAATATATCAAGTTATATAGATTATTTAATCGGTTACTGTGATATCGTAGAAATACCAAGAATCATAAAAGTAGAAAAAGCTGCTCAGTCCGTCACGGCTGAGGATTCTACCAAGCTGCTGCTGGTCTACGGGGTGGTGGCGGGGAAGAGGGTGCGGCGGGACGCAGGCGGGGTCACTGGCCGCGGTCCTGGGGTCTCTTGCCCTTGCCCTTCTTCTTTTTGTCCTCAAGCCGTGGCTTCAGGGCGCAGACGCAGGCGGACACGCCGGCGATGGCCTTGGGCAGGTCGGTGCCTTTGCTCCACTTATCCTGCTCGCGGTCGTACACCTGCACCGTCTTGGAGAAGGCGGTGTTCTCCCAGCTGTAGCCGCCCAGGATGTAGATGCGGCCCTCCCACACAGCCACCCCTGACTCGCTGTTGGCGTGCAGCAGTGGCGCCACGCGGGTCCACTGGTTGCACTGCGGGCTGTAGGCCTCCACGCCCAGCACGTCGAAGCGCTCCATGGACTCGATGCTGTCGTCGCTGCCCCCGATGGAGTAGATGCGGTCGTCCAGGCTGCACATGCTGTGCCAGCCGCGGGCAGTGCTCATGGGCCGCCGCTCTTCCCACACGTCCGTCCGGTGGTCGTAGCACAGCAGGTTCTTGCGGTAGGGGCCGATCTGGTAGTCGTGGCCTCCAGAGATGTACACAAAGTCCTTGTAGATGGTGCCCGCGTGGCCATAGGTGAACCTGTGGAGATGGGCAGAGAGGAGCTCAGCGAGAGCCTGGCTGGGCCTTCCTTGCTGGCTGATAGCCTTCTAGGGCTGGGGAGGATTACCACCCAGGGGAAAATGGGATTCTGCAGAAACCAGTCACCAGACGAGGATTCCCAGGTGGGAACAGCTCTGTGGTCGGAGCCCTGCGTCCCGCCTGTCTTTTCCTCTACAACATGGGGATACCCTGTGGCCTGGGAGGGCCCCAGGAGTTGAGGCTATAATGCAGGGAGAGGGCGCCTGGCGGATGCTCTACCAACGACAGGGGTCACCAGGCTCAGACGCCCTCTGTGTCTCCCTGGCTGAGAAGCGAACCCAAGACTGGTTCTCTCTTTCTCAGATGGGCCGTAGCGCATCTGCTGGGCACACGTGGAACTGATCTTACTGCACATCAAGGGTGGCGCGAACAAAGTCAAGGCCAATTAAATGGCCTCAGTCGAGACCAGAAGGATGGAGAACAGCAGCGTGGCCCGCAGTTCGGGGCAAGGGGAGGATGCACAGGTGGAGCACAGGGATCCTGGGGCAGGGAACCGCTCTGTGATGCGTGGTGACCGCAAACACACGTCAGGTTCGTGCAAACCTATGGCAGAGTGAAGTTACCGCAAACCACGTAACTCAGGTAATAATTACGTCCCAATGCTGGTTCATCGGCTGGGACTAAGATATAAAATGGGGGACAATGGGTGTTGGGGGGTAGGGTGCACAGGAACCCGGCTTTATATGGGACCTTTGGACTTTGTGTTCAATTTTCTATAAACCTAATATTACTCCAAAAATATGAAGCCTATGTCCAGACCAAAGGCAAAAGTGCAAACAAAGGTGAATAAAACAAAGGAGGTCGATGTCCCAGGAGAGCAAAGCATTTGGGGGCTACACTGTTTGTGGTTTCATGTCTGGGCTCTTGGATTGGGCTCTGGGTTCACAGAGGCCCCATTATACAAATAAGTCAACAGATGAAAACAGATGAGTGAAGAGATGAAAGAATCATGAGACTCCTCCATCAGCGAGGCCAGCACCATGACTATGGCCATCCCAACACCACACACCTAAGGTGCATCTGGAAAGAAAAATCCATAGCATTGCTGGAGCATGTAAGGTATATAAATCACACCAGCAGTGGCGGCAGATGGCCATTATCGATCTGCAAGCTCCATCTGTAAAATGGGGTAAACTACCCAGACCCAGGGAGACCACAGCTCTGAGTCTGAGTCTGCCCAGGACGGGGCTTATCTTAGTCTAAGTATAAGCCCTCTGCCCTCTGCCACCCTGCTCAGGGTGATCAGTCACATGGGTGCTGGCCTTCAACCCACAGGTGCTGATGGCCATCACAGGTGACATCCCATAAGACCCTCGGCCCAGAGTTGGCACCTGGCCCCTAGGTGCTGCTGTCATGACTGTCCAGTGGCCTTATCAACAGGTGTCCAGATGGTACTCTCTTGGCTTCCCTGGCTTCCATATGAAGCTGGTAGCTACTAGGGGTAGAAGCAGAGGATTATGTCTAGATGCTTACCCATGTGCCCTTCTAAATAGGGTGTACGGGGATGAAAGTCCCTGGGAGGCCAGGACATGTCCCACCACAGGGCAGGTTTAGAAGGCAGGCAAGTGGTTCAGCTTGAGGGAACTAGTCAGCAAGTGGTGTGCACCTTCTCCTGAGCTCGTGATGCTAACAGAGGCAAATGCACAGCAGGATGCAGGGCAACTGAAAAGCATGAATACAGGAGCTCGAGCCCTGCCTGAGGGAGTGGGGTTCACACATAGCATCTCATCAACTCTTCCTCCGTACAGGAAGGGAAGGCCTTCCCCGCAGGGAATGAAGGCAGAGTGGGAGGAGACACTTGCTCTGGCCCTCAGCTCCAGGACAGCATTCTCCCCACATCTGCACAGCTGCGGCGCAGATGCAGAGACAGCCAGGTGGCCCCCCCCTTGCCACCTGCATGCACACTCAGTCCTTGCATGCTGGGAGGTGAGGCGACCTGGAGAGGGATGCCTGAGTCCCGCTAAGCTGACACTTGCCTGTGGAGCCCATGAATAGGAGACTATTCCTGGAGGGAGGGGGCACCCCAGAAAAGTCATGGTGGAAGAGTCTGCCACAAACCCCCCCATCACCTGGGCAAGCCAGCCACGTAGGACCAGGAATCGGTCTTGGGACTGTACGTCTCGACTGAGGAGAGGGCACCGTTCTCATTTCGGCCACCAACAGCCACCAGCATGTCTTCGATAGAGGCCAGGTAGAAATCCACGCGGCGCTGGTTCATGGAAGCCACCTGCGGAGGTGAGACACCTGTACCTTCCCTTCCCCGAGAGCGGGGCAGAGTCAACATCTGGCACTGGGTGCCCAAACACGTTCTACGGGCCACGTAGCCCAGGGAGGCCAGGCTGTGGCCAAGTAAGTTGGGGGGAGGGGGAGGCAGATGTGAGGAAAATAGGGGAAACTTCTCTAAGCTCCTGAGACATCACAAATCCCCACCAGGGGGAGGGATGATTTGGTCCACCTAACTTGTTTGGCTACAAGGTTGACCCCGTGGGTCTAGAGCTGTGCAGGACATTTTTCAAAATTGCTGGTTAAGTGGTTTCCTGAAACAAAAAACCCATCCATGCCCTCACCACACCCCCCAGCAGAGCAGGTATTTGCAAATTACCGCTGACCACCATCCACGTCAGCATGCAGAAGTACCATGGAGCAGGACACAAAAAAGCATAAGACCCTCTAAAAAAAGCTTTGTTTTCAAGAATCCAGATCAAATACACAAATGAACAGGACCCTGCAGGAGAAGGCTGTCCTTTTGGGCGGCCACCCTGGCCAGGACGGGCTCCCGAGTCAAGGGCTTCTGCCTGGCCAGGGCAGGCCTTACACTTTGGAGCGTGGCATCAGAGTCCCTTCTGACATTTTGAGCTCATATAAATACTGAGATGAGTAAACACACTGAGGTGTGAGGATAAAGACTGAGCTATGAGGGTCAGGATGGGTGTTCCTAGGAGAGAAGGGACACCTTCCCTGGCCCCCCTCCTGGCTCCCACCTCCTGGCTCTGAAGGTCAGTTTCTCCCACCCATTTCCTGGGGTGAAGCTGACATTTAGAGAAGACAAGGAACAGGTCTGAAACCCCCATTAGGATCTAGCTACGTTGGAATGTGAACTCAGACACAGCCCCCCTGGGGTCCACACTGCCAGAGGGCCAGAGCTTCCAGCATGCTGGAGCCTCCATGAGCTCCTCTAACCTATGCAGAGGAGGATCTGGGGGCGGGGAGGCTGGTGATGGGGGTGGTGGGGCATTGAACAGTGAGTCAAACCTTGAAACCAGTAACATCCAAAATGGTGGCCACTAGCTTCATTGACCATCTACGCTCAAATTTAAGTTCGTAAATGGCATAAAACAGAAAATTCAGTTCCTCAGTCCCCAAGCCACATGCCAGGGACCCCTGCTGCCATGGTGGGGGGGGTGGGCGGTGGTGGTGGTGGGCGGTTACTGTACTCAACATCATGGTCCAAAAAGTTCTATTGGCCAGTACTGCCCTGGCTGGTGATGGTCTCACAGAAGGCAGCTGGACGGCCCTTCCCACCCCCTCCCAGGGCGGGGGCATGGGGAGGGAGGGACCAGTATGTGTGATGACACAGCCTGGTCACACCTCGTTCAGGAGCAGGACACCGGCCAAGGCCCAAGAGAAGGGTAGGGGCGGTCAAGGCTAGTTCAGGGAGAGCAACAGAGTCCTTGAGAGAAAAGAAGTAATCTGGCTTTAATCTCACCTTGATCCACTGTTTACAGCGGGGGTCATACCTATAGAGAAGATTGGACGCTGCATCCCCTCCGTTGTCCCTCGAGAAGCTGCCGCCGGCGATGAAGATGAAGCCCCCCAGCACGGCAACACAGTGGTGGCTCCGCCGGGCTGGCAGGGGCGTCTCCTTGACCCACTGCTCACTCTGGGCGTCCAGGTAGCAGGTGTCATCGCTGAGCTCCAGACACCGCTCGGAGACCTCGCCGCCCACGAATAGCAGACGTTCCTGGTTGGTGCGCAGCGCCGTGCGCTTGGTCTGCATGACGGGCTGGGCCGCCAGGTTGTTGTGGTAGCGCACGGCCTCCTCGATGAAGCCCTCACAGTCCGCCTCCTTAGGCAGCAGCGAGCACACGGCCGGCTTGACGCGGTGCAGCAGGTCATTCTTGGGGATGAGCGGGAAGTGGATGTTCTCCAGCACCCGGTAGGCGTGGGCCTCGCGCTCAGGCTGCTGTGTCAGCCACTGCAGGGCGGCCTGCAGCAGGTCGTGCTCGCACTCCCGCTGCACAGCGCTGCTGCTCAGGTAGACGCACAGCTTCTGCATGGAGATGTTCTGTAGGAAGTCCGGCGTGAAGGACAGTGTGCCGAAGCGGCTCAGGATGAAGCCGTCAATGAAGGCATCGAGCCTCTTGAGGCTGTAGATGGAGGCCAGCTCCTGCAGGTACAGGTAGTTGTCCTCGCTCACCTCCTGCTCCAGGTACTCGCAGCAGAAGTCCACTGCCGTCCAGATCTGCAGCAGGTGGGCTGTCTCCAGGACGTAGTCGATGTTGCCGCCGTCCAGCGCCAGCTCCCCACCATACAGGAAGTCCACTACGGCCTTGAGGCCGATGTAGGAGGCGCCAATCAGCTCCACCTCCTTCTGGAAAGCCTCGCGCATACCAATGGTGAACATGGAGTTGAAGTAGTCGCTGCACACGGCCAGCAGGTTGCGGTGGGCAGGCACGCGCTGCTCATCGGCCACCAGGACGATGTCGCAGAAGAGGCCACGGAGGCGCTGCTCATTGAGACGCTGCAGCACCGTGGTTGAGTGGTCGGCCCAGCGGTACACCTGCCGGGAGAGCACATGTCAGAGCCGGGGGCCAGGAAGCAGCCTATCTACTGATGATGTAACAGCCCTGGATTTGGTCGGGGGGCAGAGGGGGGAGTGCAGTGAAGCTAGTTACAGATATCAAAGAATAAGCTAAACCACTCATTTCTGAAAACACCAAAAAACAGACTTGCGAAAGGCAAGGACAGATAAAAAGCTGTCTGTACTGAGAGGTCCCTCGTAAATTAAAATTGACAGGTGGTCCTGATACTACGCCTTTGGAAAGGTATAATACAGACATGATTTTGAGATGCCTATGGACTAAAGTTCTGCAGAGAGCTGCCTGGGTCCCTCACTCTGAGAAGTGGCAACTGCCCTCCCTGCAGGCCCACAGATGCAAGGAACTCTCTGGACCAATCTTGCCCACCCTGTGGCGCGAGTCTCCTGATCCTTACCAAGGACCGTTACCTTTCCCCCTTTATGTTGTTACTCATTGAACTGCATGCTTACATTACTGTCATGTGGATTTCTCCTGATAAAACCATGCCACGTTCTATGCATCTGGCTTAAGTCCCAAGCGAAACCTCCCCACTTCACGGAAGTTAGAGCTCTAGATGTAACACCTGCCCCCACGGCCTGCAGGGTCCTGGAAGCAATGCCGTGCCTCACCACCAGCACTTACACTCAGGGGAAATGAACGAGAACAGCAAATAAATATCAGACTATGTCCTAGGAAATAAGGGTGCTTCTCTGTGCAAATACCTATGTTCACTTTCTTCCTTTCTGTTTCCTTCCTTCTTTATGAAAACAATTTGTAACAATGTTCTGTCTCTCTCTCTTCTTCCTTCCATCCTTATCAATATAACTCCTAAGAGGGTCCTTCCGCTCCTCCACTCCCCTTCCCTTCCCTCCCTTCCTTCTTGTGGGTCATGAACACATACATTTGAACAATGCCCTATCAGGACAGAAATGCTGGCGGAGGTGCTGTCTCTAAAATCAGAGAGCCTCTGGGTGTGAACACCGGTTCTGCCACTTACGAATAATCTTGTGTAATCTTGGGTGAGTCATGAGAAGCCTGAGCCTTCATTTCCTCCTCTCCCCCATGAGGATGAGGGCATTTATCTCTCACGTTCAGGGAGTTAATGAAATAGACACGGCCAAGAGCTCTGAAGTGCCAGTGCACAGCCATGCCACGAGCCTTTTCTTTCCACTGGCCGGCCCAGGGGTGTGGCGGGTCCCAGACACTTAGTGATGTCCTGGACGAAGGTGCTCTGGGGTCGTCGTTCAAAAACCAGTATCAGCAGTCATTGGTGGGGTGAAAAGAAACATGCCGTATGTAGATGCAGGCATGTGGCCTCTGCTTGGGGGCTTACACACACCCCACACTGTGCTCTGTACTTGGCCTGCATGCTCTCGCTTGAGTCATGAAAACCCTCTGAGGACACATCTGTTATAACCTCCCCCCTTTCCAGGTGAGGAAAAACTGAGGCTCAAAGGGACGAAGAACTCTGCCTCAAGTCCCATGGTGCCTGTGTGGCATGGCTGCGATCTGAACCAGGTCTGAATGCAAAGGCCAGACCTTCAGTCACCGAGCAACCGTGGAATTAACAAATCAATTGATATCAATAATAAATATGACGACATTCAATAAATTCAGGCTGGTAGGCATTAGAGCGCCGCGGGCCTGCCAGGTGTTGTTGAGGATCCAAGATGTATCAGACCCAGACAACAGTTTGTAAATCCTTGGAGGGCTGAATAATTATGCTCTGGGCTTTCAGGAGACTGTCCATTGCTTTATTTATTTTCCATAAAAATGACAAGAAAATTCAATATAGGGAAAAACAGACCATTCAAAAATATCAACCAGGTAGCCAGTCTATTCAAGGGTGACCGCCGGGAAGGACTGGCTGCGCAGGACGCCTGAAAAGGGGGAGACAGAGGTGGAAGGACAGATGGACAGAGGGCTCACAAGGACCGGGCAGCTATAACTGGCTTATGCTTGCCTGAATTCTTACAGGTTATTCCTCAGTGTGTCCCACATCAGCAGTCCTGTTTCCCCCTTCCCTCCACTGCCTTTTACTGAGGCACTTTTAACTTGTAATTGGCATTTGGCCATTTGTAAGTGGAATGCCTATTTGCCTGTGGTCCTTCCATACTTGGCCAATGTCAAGTGGTCCTTCTGTATTCCAGGAGTGGGCAGGTCCTTGCTGTCTGAGGACACCAGCCAGGGGTTCCTGCCCTCACCTTACGGGGTGTTCTCAGAGGTCCAACACAGGGATTCTCGTTTATTCCGGTGACTCACACAGAGCAGGCTGGCATAGTTTGAGCTTATAATTAAGCACAGTGGGGTCTGGGCTCCAGTGCACATAGGCTTGGGGCTGCTCTTGGTGTGGACTGAAGGAAGGAAAGAAAAGAGCATTTGGGTTTTGTGCTGAGGGGAGCAGAGAGGGCACCAGGGGGCCAGTGGTTCCTAAGCTGGTGGGGATGCTGAAACTACCACACACCAGTGGGGTACACATGATTCCAAGCTGGGGGGTAAAAAGGGGAAGAGCCCTAAGGGGTAGGGTGGGGCAAGTCCCAGATGACAGCTGTGGGGACCACCTGCTCGAGGGAGCAGGAAAGAACACTGTTAAGGCTGGGTCTCCAGGTCCAGAAGGCATCCTGGGCCCTGTCTGGTCCCCCCAACAGCACAGCTCTGATCAGTTTGGTGAAGCCTCAGAGATGGGAATGGTCAAAAACCAAACACAAGTTCCCAATTTTACGGGGATATGAGTGAGAACCACAGGCATGTGTGTGACTTAGAACTCAGACCTGAACACACTGAAAAGCTATTAACTGAACCCTGGCCCGCATTTCCCACACTGATACTTAATCAGAGGTTGCATGAAGGTGGGTGAGGAAACACAGGTATTCTGCAGCTACCAGTGGAGAGGATACCGCAGGGCTGGGGAATTTTATATGAAAAAAGAACTTCTCATCAAAACGGGCCAACACATCTTGCAGTTGATCAATGGCCAGACACTCAGAAGACACCACCACATGGAGGAGCAACTGGGAAAGCTCAGAGGCACAGAATGAGTGAAAGGCGCCAGGCCGTGGGAAGACCTACCCTCTGGTCCTTTTACATAAAGTGCACAGGCAGGCAAAGGGGCTGGGCAGAAAATTGGGAGAGTGGGGATGGGATTTGGTAATGTTCTTTTTTCTATTTGGGTGATGGTTCTGTGGGGGTCATGAATATCTCAAAACAAAAATCAACGATCTGCTGCTGACTTGGGCCCTTTTTAAAAATCAAAAGTTGGGGGTGGGGGCCTCCCTGGTGGGACAAGGGGCTAAGCACAGCATTATGAAGCAGTCCGCGGGCTCTGCAGCACAAGTTCGATCCCCGGCCAGCCAAGGAGCAACCCACATGGCACAGCAGACCTCTCCTGACTCGCCCACTGCTCCCCTCAGCAGTGTATTTCAGTCATTCTGCCTGTTCTGTTTCCCACTCTGTCTCTGGTGAATCCTCTTACCCCTCAAACCTCTGGCCTATACCCCAGCTCTTGTATGCATAAATAAATAAATCTTTAAAAAAATAAAAACAAAAAGTTGGGCCTTCCTGGTGGCACAGGGGTTAAAGACATGGCACTATCAAGCTACTGCCAGCCACAGCAGCATGAGTTCAATCCCAGGCCAGGGAACTGATCCACATAGCATGGCAGATCTCTCCTATCTTGCCCACTGCTCCCCTCAGCAGTGTATTTCATTAGATCCTCCTGTTCTGTTCCCCATGCTGTCTCTGATGAATCCTCTCACTACCCCCAGCACCTCTGGCCTACACCCCACTTCTTGTATGCATAAATAAATCTTAAAACAAAAAAAAGTTAAGGGTCTCCCTGGTGGCGCAGTCGGTTGAGCGCAGTGCTGTGAAGCTGCCGCAGCCTCTGCAGAGTGGGTTCGATCCCGGCAGGCAAGAATCCCACATGGCGCGGCAGACCTCTCTTGCCTCGCCCGCTGCTGCTTCCCTCAGCAGTGCTTTCAGTCTGTCTGCCTACTCTGCTCCCTGCTCTGTCTCTGGTAAATCCTCTCACCCTCCCATGCCTCTGGCCTGTACCCCAGCTCTTGCACAAATAAATAAATCTAAAAAAAAAAAAAAAAGTTGAAAAGTACCCCACACTGGGGGGTACAAAACCTTATTCCCAGAAGCTTCGATTCAGAAAGAAACAAACTCAGAACCCAGCTTTCAGGGACAAAGATTTCTAGGCTCTCAAACTTAGAAAGCTGCACTGTCCCCAAAGCCCAGCTCCCAGACAAAGCCCCTTTGAGACAGCTCGAGGCCTTTCTGGGTTTTCACAGCAGATAAAGTCAGGCTTGGCAGGAGTTCCGCAGTAAGCGCAAATGGAAACGGGAGACAGATCTCTCCTGAAAATGATACCCTGTCTTTCTTTCATGCACATCTGTGGGATTTCTTTCAATTCTCTTTTTCCCCTCCAATCTATAGGCTGCTCACGACTCCCTTAATCCAAAGCAGCATTTCTCAATCTTTTCAATTTTTTTTTTAAAGATTTATTTATTTATGCATACAAGAGCAGGGGTTTAGGCTAGAGGTGTGGGGGGGTGAGAGGACACACCAGAGACAGAGTGGGGAACAGAACAGGCAGACCGACCAAAGCACACTGCTGAGGGGAGTAGTGGGTGAGCCAGGAGAGCCGCAGCGCCGTGTGGGCAACTGCTCCCTGGCTGGCCGGGGAATCAAACTTGCACTGGAGAGGCTGCAGACAGCTCCATAGGTTGCATCCCAACCCCTTCCACTACCAGGGAGGCCCATTTCTCAATCTTTTTTCAATTGCTCCCCACGGCCCCCGAAACCTTTCAAAATATTTTTTCCTACTATCGCCCATGAAATGTTAACACAGCAGAGAGTCTGCATATCTGCATGTAGGCTGTGTGGATAGCGATGCTTTAGACATACAGAGTAAAATTCTCTGCAGCCCCAAGAACCAACTTTACTTCCTTGGGGGCAACGTCTGTCCTACTGAGAATGCATAATCTATAACAATCACAAAGTTCAATCTCCAAAAAGGGACACTTCGAAAGAAAAGCAAGTTACTGATATTCATAATGAGGACAGTGATCTGCAAATTGGCTCCAGATCCTTATAGACAACAGCTTGGGGACAATTCCCCAAGCGTTTACTGAATATATAGATCCCCAGGTTTTAAATTTGTGGGGGGGAGGGACACATGCAATTCTAATTAGACACTTTACTGGAACACTTTCCCCAGTGACTCTGCTGCCCCACCCTCAATGGGTGGTAAGGGTCCCACAAACTTAGACATTAACAAGAGAGAGCTCTGGACCCTTAACATCCAGCAACACCATGGGGACATCCCACCAGAATGTTGGACACTGGCTACCCATTGGGTACCTCTCGGGGATTTCTGGGCCTTTAGGTGGAGACAGAAAGCCCAAGCTTCTGACCTGTCCCATCCACCCCTGAGGGCTGAGGTACAGAATAAAGGAGTCTGGTTGTATCTCCTACATCCTGACACTCCAACTTGCTCTGATTTTGCCACGTCTTCCCTTCACAACAGTGAGAACAAGAAACCAATCTGCACATTAATATGGAGCTCATCAGGAAAAGAAAAAAAAGAAAAATCCCAGGCAATTTGCACAGGTGGTGAGCCGTCATTCACAGACCTTTGAAGATTCGCTGATCTTGTAGGGCCGAGACACCCGCGTCTGCCGGCTTCCCTCCATCGTCAAAGAGACTGCTGCCCTAAGACAAGAACAGGATTTCTGAGTGTGAGTAGCAACGCTCGGTCATTCATTCGCTGCAGGCCCTGCTGGAGATACCAGTGACAACAAGAGCAGAAACAGTCCCACGGAGGCAAGAGGGACAGAAGAGGACACTACAAAGGGCTCTTTCACGCTGAGTTGAAAAAAATCAGGTTGTCGGAAAGAGAAGCTTTAACAAGTGTTCCTTTATCACCTAAATGCTGACATCATCGCATCTCTTTGCTCATTTCTTACAAATACCTACGTTGGCATGCTTGACATCATCTAGGTCTTTTGGCTGGATCAAGGTTATAATGAAGTTCAGTATCATTTCAGAGCTAGCTACAAACTGCAGTGAAGCTGAGTTAGTATTACATGTTTCATCTCATTAAGCTCCCACCACTACCTGGCCAGGCTGATGTCACTTATCCCATTTTACAGATGGGGACACTGAGGTCAAGGCACTGGGCTAGCATAGGGTAGAGTCAAACCTGGCCCTTGAGTGATCCTCTGCTGAATGTTCCCTAGTCTTTGAGAAAGTCGTGCTCTGAAAACACCAAAATGAACTTGAGCATGTGGTGCAGTGATGGCTGAAGATACACTGTTTGAGATACCTGCAATGGCCTCACTGCCTTCCTGTGTCCTCACTTCACCCCCACAACACCCTCCATGGGGTCAGCACTATGTCTATCTTCAATCTGTGTATCAGGAGGCAGGTAAAAGTGAGATGAAGTCACTTGCCCAGTATTACACAGTCAGAAAGAAGCAGAGTAGAGGTTCCAGACAAGGGAGGCCTTCATGCTCTTCCCTGGCCTTATCACCTGGACATTAAAAAAAGTCTCCAGGCAGGAAATCTCTGGTGGGGCCATGTCCTCACCTGGAACATCCAGTATAAACTTGGACAATTTGTTCACCTTTCTAGACCTCGGGATCACAGCAATGGAATGGGCCGGTGTTAGTATTTCTTCCAGATTCAAAATGGCTAGCACCTCATTAATAGCAAAGAGCCAGGCCCTAGGGGACCTGGGTATGGGGCACACAGAGGAAGGACTAAGCCAGCAACAGGGCAAAAGTCACATACTAGAAGTGAGAGTTTTAAGGAGGAATTTTTCCCCTGCTGAGTTGAGAAGAGTCAACTTGTTACCTACTGAACAAATGGTCTTTGCAAATAGAAAAACTATGTGATAAAAAGTCAGCACTGACTTATCTTGAAATAGTGAGGACCACGCATAAGGGTCTCCAGTGTTCTCACCAGAAGAATAAGGTCCGGCACAGTCCACTCTGTCCAGCTCCGGGAAAAAAGGGGGATTAGATTCCTCTTGACAACCCAGTAACTTTGTGACAATGACCAGCTGGATGCACCCCCCCCCCCTTCCTGACTGTTCCAGCCCACTGGGAGGCTGGGGGAGAAAAGGAAACCAGCTTTCTGGCATACCCCTGACACTCTCTCCCCTTCACCCTGAGACAGCGACTCCATCCTTTCTGACACCCAGACTCAGGTGGAGGGGCTCACCCAAGGTCACACACCAGAAAACAGTAGGTGCCTGTGTCTCCACCATCCCAGGCAGCCAGCCAGGGCTCAGCTTCTTTTCTAGGCCAATATTGCTAGAGAGCGTTTCCCTTACGGAGGCTCCCTTTTGTCTCCAGGCAAGTGGGTTGGGGCCGATTTCTAAGGAGGGGTGGGTGTCGCTGCCTCCAGTGCTTTCTGGAGGCTGCTGAGGGGGGCTCAAGGCCATTGCCAGGGCCAGCGACGACCCCCAGCGGCGTAAAAGGTCTTTGGAGACACGCCGGGCCCGAGGCCACGTCCGGCCGGCTGCAGGGTCCCGCGGGAGCCGCCTCTCCCAGCGCCCGCCCGGGTTTCCACTCGCAACCGGCGGATCTCAGGGCTGGGGGGCGCAGCGTCCTCGCGGGGGGCCCCGAGACCGCCGGCACTCACCCGTCCCGGGTCTCGCCCGGAGGGTCTCCGCGGACACCGCTGTCGCTCGCTCGAACCCAGGACACCCCGGCGGAACTGCGGCGCAACGGCCGCCTGCGCGGGCTCGAGCCGGCGGTGGGCGGCGGGGGACGTGGAGCGGGAACGCGTCCGGGGCGGCGGGCCGCGGCGACACTCACCTGGGCCGCGCAGGGCGGGCCGCACCTGGCTCACCCGCGGAGGCGACGGCGGCCCCCCCGCCCCCCCGGCGCCCCGCGGCGCCCCCCTCACCCGCCCCCGTACCCCCCGCGCCCGGGCGGCGTGGGGGCGGGGACCCTCCGCGGCAGGCCCGCCCCCCGGCCCGGGACCCCTCGACGGCGCGCGCGGCGGGGCCGTGCGGCGGGGCGCGCGGAGACCTACCCGGAGGGCGCGCTACGGCCGCGGCGCGGGGGCCCGGGGCGGCGGGGCCGGGCGGGCGCGATGGCGGGACCCGGGCGCCGGAGTCCCGGGGCCGCCCGGGTGCGCCGCCATGGCTCCGCCAGGAAGTGCGAGGCCGAGGGCGGAGGCGGCGCGCGCGGCCAATGGCGGCGGCCGCGAGGGGGTGGGCCCAGCGGCGCCGAGGCGGGGCCTGCGCGGGGCGGGGGCGGAGCGCCCCCCTCCGCCCGCACCCCGGGTGCCGGACCTGCCCGCCGGGCCGCGCCCCCCGCGCCGCGCGCTAAGCCGGCTGGGGGTCACCTGCCCGCCCGGGACTGGCCGGTGCTGGCCGGCGGGGGACAAATAGGTGCGCCGGGCGCGTCTGGTCTCCCTCCTGCCTGGGCTTCCTCAGGCTCTGTCTCCTCAGGTCTCTGGATCCCTGGGTTTAAAGCCAGACCTTGCCTGTCTCCCCCCTGCTCCCCTCAGCAGTGCATTTCAGTCCATCTCCCTGTTCTGCTCCCCGCTCTGGCTCTGATGACTCCGCTCACATCCCCGCATCTCTGGCCTACACCCCAGTTCTTGCATGCATAAAAAATAAACCGTTAGGGCCTCCCTGGTGGCGCAGCGGTTGAGCGCTGGGCTGCGAAGGTGCCCGCAGCCTCTGCAGCGCCGGTTCGATCCCCGGCTGCTCCCCCGCCACCGGAGGAGGGTCCCACATGGCGCGCAGACCTCTCCTGCCGTGCCCGCTTCTCTCCTCAGCAGAGTCTTCGGTCCTTCTACCTGTTCTGTTCCCCGCTCTGGCTCTGGTGAATTTTCTCACACCACATCCCCCCACGCTTCTGAATGTACTCAGTGCTTGTATAAATAAATATTTTTTTTAAAAAAATAAACCATTAGGGCCTCCCAGGTGGCGCAGCGGTTGAGCACTGGGTTGCGAAGCTGCCCGCAGCCTCTGCAGCGCTGGTTCGATCCCCTGCTGCTCCCCCGCCACTGGAGGAGGGTCCCACATGGCGCGCAGACCTCTCCTGCCACCCGCTGCTCCCCTCAGCAGTGTACTTCATCCGTCTGCCTGTTCTGCTCCCCGCTCTGGCTCTGGTGAATTCTCTCACCCTCCCGCACTTCTGACTGTACCCAGTGCTTGTATAAATAAATAAATAAATCTTAAAAAAAAAAAACCCGTTAAAGTCATATCCCTCTCTGTCTACCCTACTTCCAGCTTATCCTTAAGGTCAGCTCTTACCACTGGCGAATCATCCAACTCATTTTCTCAGTCTTGTAGTTTGTCTCCTTTCCCCCTTAGGAATCCTCCAGGTGCGGGTTTACCTCAGTTTTATTCCCCATGGGGTCCCTAGCAAGCACACAGTAGGTGCTCAGTAAATATTTGTGGAGTAAATGAATGTAACCATTACCCATCAGTCTCTCAATTGTAAAGCTTATCTTACAGCATGAGTGAACCTTGAAAACATGAGGCGGGGTGCCCGTGCAGTTGACCCTAAATGCAACAATAGAAATTGTCGTTCAAGAAATTGTCACACTAGCTCATGTTATTTCTTCAATGCCAGATTCAAAAACCAGCTATCACAGCAGAGTGCTGAGAAGCGTATCGTCTAGACACACAGAATGTCATGCACACCAGGAACAATTTGGGGAGGGGGCAGATAGGAGAGCCAGGCACTAGCTAACTGTAGGTCATGCATCAGCCCTGTGCTCACCATAACTTACCAGTCCATGCTATTGCTGACCCCACTTTACAGATGAGGACACTGAGGTTCTAGACAATTGAATACTCATCTGGTATCACACAGCCATAAAGTACAGGAACCAGGATGAGGAAACCAGGGCATGCAAGTTTAGTGCCCAGTTAATCAGTTAATCAGTTAACCGACACAAGGAAAGGCTGAGGGAAGGGCTGAAAGTTGCTTTTCTTTCAGGTTCCTGATTTGGCCTTGACCTGCCTGGTGGGGGCAGCCAGTGCTCAGGGGTGGGTGGCAAGAACAGCTGGGCCTGGCAGTGGTGGGGGCCTGAGAACTGCTGCCAGCTGGGCAACCCTTCCAGGAGTTTCCAGGTTCCAGGTTCCAGGTTCCAGAGGTTCCTGGAGGGGAGGGGGGGCAGTTTTCTAAACACTATACTCTTCTTAGCAAAGGTTTGTCCTTGACCCAGCTTTCCTCCCCAAAATTGAATAATCTAGAAAAGTTGCAGCCCAGCACAAAAGAGGTAGTCTCAGGGCCAGCTCAGGTCACTCACAGAGATCACGTCTGCAAGCAGAATTATTGGCCAGTCACTCCTGTAAACTTGTAACTTTGAGGGAGCACAAAAAGCAACAGATAACTCCAGAGTATCAGACTGGCCACTCCTGGGCATCCTTATCTCTGGCTAAAGAAAGGCCTCCTCTCCACTGGCCCTATGTGCTTCCTCTTCACTTCACCTCCCCCCTGATTTTCTTCCTATTTTTTATTTGAGCCTGACTGGCTCACCCTAGCTATGTGAACTGATTCAGCTCCTGAACTTCGCTGTGCCTCAGTTTCCTCACCTCCATCCTGATAGTGCTTCTTCCTCTCACCTGATGTCCATGGAGAGCTCAATGAATTAATACACAGCAACCTCTTCTGACAGTGCCCGTTACCTAAAGCACCCAAAGTACAAGATGATGCCCGAGCCCCTACCAGTCGGACAGCTGTTCTTTGGCTTATGCCTTAGATTCTGTTAAAAGAGAAATCTAGGGCCTCCTGGGTGGCGGGTGGCGCAACGGTTGAGCGTTGAGCTGCAAAGCTACCAGCAGCCTCTGCAGCACCGGTTCAGTCCCCGGCTGCTGGCGAGGGTCCCACATGGTGTGTGGACCTCTCCTGCCGCGCCCGCTGCTCCCCTCAGCAGTGTATCTTGTCAGTCTGTCTGTTCTGCTCCCTGCTCTGACTCTGGTGAATTCTCTTACCCTCCCGCACTTCTGACTATACCCAGTGCTTGTATAAATCAATCAATCAATCATCAATCAATCAATCTTTGAAATAGAAATCTGTCTGGAAATGGACTCTTTTTATTGGCCATTTACAGCTTCGCATGCATCAGTTTCCAGCCCTTTCTCAAATCACATTTTGGCTCAGTAGAGGTAGGGAGAATGAGAGGGGGAGGCAGTTACCAGGTATAGGATATACCAGAGGCTACTGTGTCACAGTGTTATCTGGAGGCAGCTCTTGACTTGGGGCCCTGCAGTATCAGAACTGCTCATCAGCAGTTCTGGGGTCCCTAGTAAAAGTGGCATTGCCCACTGACTCCTCTGTGGCATGCCAGACCCCCCCACCCCCCACCCCACCATGCTGTTCTTTTGGTCATCTCTTAGAAGGAAGTGCTAGAGGGCCTGGGATTTCAGGGTTGCCAACCTGGCTTAGGTCCAAAGTGAGCACGTAAACCTGAGTGAGCTGTGTCTTCTCTGGAACCTTCAAATCTCTTCTGTAAATAACTAGACAACACAGAGAAAAACACCCTCCTCTTCCCAGGTTTCCATGGGTTGGAAGAGCACAATGCAAATTGCTATAAATTTATTCATTGGTTACCCCTACCCCACCCCCCTCAGGAAGGAATTACAATTTTAAAAGTCTGTGTATTCTTATGTGTTCTTTGAGTTGGGCTTTTGGTAACCTTCTTGGGTGATCAAGGCCTGGGGCTCCAGAACAGTGCTTGCAAAACAGTCACTGCCAGCCCCCAACTCACTGTCTCAGTTACACTAGCCAGCCCTCCACAGCCACATGCAAGTAGTGGCTGCCATATGGGACAGCACGGATCATAGAAAGGTCTTGAGGACATACTGCCCTGGAGCAGGGCAAGTGACTTACCTTTCTGTGCCTCAGTTTTCTCATCTGCACCATGAGAGTGCATCTGCCCAACGGCAAACACTTATGAGTGCAGCCCCTATACCAGATACTCGTTTAGATGCTGGGGATATGGCACAAAACACAGAGAATATCATGGCCCTCATGGAGATGCCCTTTAGAGGAGGAACAAAACAGCATTCATCCCCTAGGATTGGTGTTAAGATTAAATGAGACAGAACAGGAAAAGCTTTGAACAAGGTGCCTAGCACATTCTACATGCTTTCTGAATGTCAGCTGCTATTACTTGTCATCTGCCCAGCTTTCTTTACCACAGACTGACTACTAACACATGTGCCTCTCCTTCTTCCGTAGTCCCCATGGCAGACATTAGTGATCAATCACAGCACGAGAATTCTAGCAACAGGGTATCACACAGCAAATCCCAGACACACTCTCTCAGAACTCACAATCACTGTCTTTAACATCACTTCCCTGGTCCCTTCTGAGCCACCTGAGTTCAAGCCTGAATGCTGGGACTCTTGGGTCCTGTCTGTAGAGTTCCAGCTAAGATTCCAGGTCTGGCCATACCCCCAGGGGAAAGCGCAAGTGCCTGATCATTACCTTGTCAGCTAAGAAACAGATCCTGTTCTGCCTTGTGCCAGGAACTGGCTTCTTGCTCTGCCGCCGCAGGGAGTGGGGTGGGGTCTGGCTCTGTTCAAACCAGGACTCCAGGAGTTTTGAATCCTGTTCCCCTCCTTTGCTCAAGGAAGATGGAAGTGGGAGAGTCGGACACGTGAAGGCACAGTTGCAATATGGTGAGATAAGGGCCGAGGGGAGCCAGGGAGGGCGGAACACTGGGTCCCTGGGTGTCTGCTGAATGGAGCAAGTGTGCACCCTTGATCACCGCCTCCACATTCACCATCAGCAGCCGGGTTCTTTGAACTGCCTGTCCCAGCCCTGTCTCCCCCTACTTTCAGGGAGTGACCTGACTCAGCAGAGCTGTCCTCCCTCTGAATCTGGCATCATTTTGGTTTGCTGGTGGCATTCACCCAGTAAGCATGTGGTAGCCATATGTGGTGTGAACACGTCTGTGGTCAGCCCTTGCTGCTGCCACTCATCAGACTGTGTGACCTTAGGAAAATTACCCAGGCTCTCTGTGCCTTGTTTTTCCCCTCTGTGAAATGGGGTGATGATAAGCCTGGTCCAGGGTTGCAGGGAGGATTTAGTGAGTTCTGACATGGAGCAGGCTCAAAATGTGCATGGTTAGTCGTGATACCTGCTGATGTAGGCTCACTGCTCGTGACACTCACACTCATGTCCCGATCCCCAGAGGTTTTTCTTTTTTACTCTGTTGGAATGGAAAAATCAGCTCCATGAACTGAAAAATTGTATTTCAAATGCTAAACTTTCCTGGTACCCCTGAGACAAACCTTATCTGGTGGTAGCATGTAACTCTGGGTTAGAGTGACATTTGAGCTGTTTGAGAAGCTAAGTGGGAGGTGATCAGACAGAAGCGAGGGCAAAGCGGATTCCAGGCAGAGGCAACGGTGTGCAAAGGCCTGGAGGAGTGAAGCAGCAGCCGGAGCCCAGGGGGAGCCCAGGATGGCTGGAACATGGGGTGCTTGCGGGGAACATGAGGAAGAGGGGACAGTGTGAATGCCACAAGGACAGACTGATGGGGATCAGCCTGAGCTGGGCACAGGAATTTAAATTCCATGAACTGGGCCTCCCTGGTGGTGCAAGGGGTTGAGATGCAACCTATGAAGCTGTCTGCAGCCACTGCAGCACAAGTTCGATCCCCAGCCAGGGAACTACCCACATGGTGCAGCAGACCTCTCCTGTTTCACCTGCTGCTCCCCTCAGCAGTGCATTTCAGTCAATCTGCCTGTTCTGTTCCCCACTCTGTCTCTGGTGAATCATCTCACTGCCCCCCACCCCATCTCTGGCCTGTACCCCAGCTCTTGTATGCAGAAATAAATTATAAATCCTCAAAAAGAAGAAGAAGAAGAGGGCTCAGAGGTGCCTCCTCTGGTCAGAGAGTCTTTGCAATCCTCCCCAGGCTCTTGTAACAGGCTGTCCTGCCTTTGTGTCTTCAGGCCAGGTGGGGGAGCTCCGTTCTTACCTTAACAAACCTAGCTGGATGTAACTCAGCTTGCTAAATAGTTCCTCATTTAAATTCCCATTAGAATTCCATCCCCTGTGCCTTCTATTTGGAGCTGCACACTGCTCCCTTTCTATTTGAAAGGGACATCTGCCTTTCAATCCATGTACCCATCATTTTTCAAAGTGGCTTCTAGCGCTGTTTTCCTTTTTCTCTAGTTATTAAATGCCCCAATGTGGAACTGGAGATCTTTAATTGATTCTATTTAATGAATCAAATGGGGCTTTCTCTGTTAATTAACTCCGACAATATTTCTTTACCCACAGCATGTTGCTGTTACAGGCTGCTTAACACCAAAAGATGCTTACTTTTAAAATACTGCCGACAATCGTGGCTTTTTATTTGTATATTGTCCACATTAATTTCTCCTTCTCCTTCTCTGTGGGCCTTGTCAGTATAATAGTTTCCCTTCTTCAGCATGTAATAAATGTTTCAGGGAAAAAACATTTATTTAATGTGCTAGGCAAAGTTACTGTCAGGCAGAGCAGGTCTGCACACGTGCTCCTGTTGGTAAGGAACTGACAGCTTGGCAAAGGGAAATAGGGCAGAGAAAGGGTTTTTACAAAGCAAGTTTAGAAGTTTGACTGATGAGGTAAGGTCCTCAGTGTTCCTGAATCTTCTCTGACAGGCCAGAAGGAGAAGGTTTCCAGTTGAGAAGGAGAATGTTGCCAGTTTGACTGATGAGGTAAGATGTTCCTGAATCTTCTCTGACAGGCCAGAAGGAGAAGGTTGCCAGCTGAGAAAGGCAGCAATCATTAGGTGAAGAGTGAACTCTCATGATTTCTTTACTGTGTCGGGGAGCTCACCACCTTGCAGAGAGCCTATTCCATCCCCGTTGGCAAGAATGTCTTTATATTTAATCCAACTCTGTCTCCCCATCACTGGTTTTGACCTGCTCCTGGGAGGTTCATATAAGAAGACTGAGGCCTGCCGCACAGAGAGCCCCTCTGGATGGAGAGACAGTAAAGGTCCTCCACAAGGCTTCTCTGATTCAGCATAAGGCACACTCTGGCTTCCCATCCCCTCCCAGCCCTGAGCACTACCTTCTGTCAGAACCCAATTCCTGAGCTGTGTTTTGACCAGCTCAGGAGAGAGCATGTCTTTTCTCCCTTTTCTGGGCATTAGTGCTGCTCCAACCTGACCCATTGGATCTGTGCCTCCTTCTCCCTCTTCTGCTCCAAATCACAAGGCAGGGGGTGGAGGGGGGGTGGAGGTAACCCTCCCCCCAACTCCCCGCAGGCTGTATTTTCCAGGGTTCGCTGGTCTGGCCCTGAGAGACACTGGTGAGAGACTGGGAGGTGTGGGAAAAGACTAAGGTACTTATCCTTCTCTCTGAGCAATTCTTCAATAGCTCCAACTTCCCCTGGGTGACCCCTACCCCAGGCTCTGGTGTCCATTCATTTTTTTGTCCCTCCATTCCAGGGCTGGTGGCCCATGGAATGTGGTCTGAGCTGTGGTTGATCTCTGGGGTGCCTCACCCATCTGCAGGGCTTCTCAGCTCTCCTGACCTGGTGTAGCCAATACCCTACCTTCAATTCTTGTTACTTATGTACTTGTCTGATAGAGTTTTTATTTTCTAAGTAGATTTGCATGCAGCCTGCTACTTCAGGTTAGGAGTTTAAGACTGCTCACAGATTTGGGGGGCTGGCCCTTAAAATACCAGCTGTTGTTACATTCTTTTGCATGCATTTTTTCATGTGTGATCTTCAAGTAATTCCTCTGTGGAAGGTGCCCATTTCACAGAAGAGGAAAGTGAGGTTCAGGAAAGGTATGGCAAAGTCAGGATTTGGTGAGTAACTGCCCATACCCTTAACTATTAGAACCACACTGCTGTCCCACCCTCCCTCCCCACCGTGCTCTGGTCCCCCCTCTGCCCTTATTCACTAGCAGTTAAAACACCAGGTCATGTCATACTGCTGGATTTCTGGACCCGGAGCACAGTTCTCTCTGAGCCACTCATAGTTCCCGAGGAAGACCATTCAGGAGCGCTGTTTTATACTCCTGCAGTCAGTGGCTCAGTGTCTTCCTTTTCCAAAGGCCCCTGGGAGCTTCTTTTCAGTGATTTGACAGTGAGCTCAGCGCAGATTCTATAAATATCATCTGCTATAAATATCCCTTCTGTGGAAGGCACCTGCTTCAGAATGACAACCACCTTGCGAGAACAGCAAGTTTCAGGGTTATGTTTTATTCCCATCTCTAATTGCAGCGGAGGTGGGATTTCTTTCTTCCTTTTTTAAATTCATAGCTCCAAGGGAAATTAGAAACCAGGTCACTGACCTTTCAAGTCTGTAAGAAATAAATAAAGAAATAAAGCCAGAGCAGAGACAATGGTCTTAAAACACTGGCACAGGTCTTTCTATTGTCTCAGAGCACATGGCAACCCTGGGTCAGTCAGGTTTCCAAACTCCAGTTCTCCGTGGGACAGCCAGATCTCCAAGGTCAGACTGCCTGTACCATCATATCTGTAATGTAGGTTGGTCCAAACCCTTTGAGAAACAGCATGGGGGTGTCTCAAAGTTTTAAAAATAGATGTAACATAGATGTAAAATAGATGTAACAACAATTCAACTCTTAGGTATCTACCCAAAGAATACACAAAAACTAACCTAAGGGGTATATGCACTAGTTACCTAACTGAGTAATGGAAACAACCTGAACACCTGAGGGCAAAAGAGTGGATTAAGAAGATGTGGTTTATAGACACAATGGAATACTACTCAGCCATAAAAAGATGAACATTTGCCATTTGTGACATGGAGGGATCTGTAGGGGATTATACTTAGTGAAACAAGTCAGGAGAAAGACAAATACTGGATGATTTCATTCATATATGGACTACAAGGCAGCAAAACAAAGAAACAGGCAAAACTAAAACTTTGAAATCTGACTGTAGAATTGAAGCTACCAGAGAGGTGGGGTGGTAAGCCAAGGGCAGAGGGTGCCCAGAGGACTGAGGTGGAGGGAAATAGTAGCTTTGGTGGTGGTTGCAGTGTGACAACATGCAGTTGAAGAAGTGTGAATCTATACCCCTAAAACACAGACAGTACACCAAAGTTAACTCAATGAAATAAATAATTTTTACAAATGAAATTCCTGGTGAGTAATAAACAGCACTGAACATTTAGTCTTTATAAAAAACAAATAGTATTTCCACAGTGTAATAACTGTGCATCCCTAGGGAGATGGCTTCACCTCTCTGTGCCTCAGATCCCTCATCTATGCTGGTGTTGGTGGGAGGGGTTGCAACACAGGCACTGTTGCAACCTCAGGCTGATGTGAGAAATACCTGAGAAATAGAGGAACGCACTTGCTTTGTGCCTGGTGCGGAAAACACAGCCCAGTAGTAGTCCTATTATTAGTACGGCTTAGAGCTACTATATAATGCAAATGATACATACTTACTGATGCTATATCATATTATAATAAATTCATATATATCATATAACTTCCTAACTTGCCTGGCACTGGGCTCAAAAGTCCTCTCTGAGGTCTATGACGTGAGGGCTGAGGACAGACCAACCAAGTAGAATTTGGGGCAGGGTGTGACAGTCAGAGGGGCAGCATTACCTGAAGATGAAACCTATACATTAAGGACAGCAGAATAGAAACGTGCAGAAAGACAGAGACAAAGTTGTGGTTCAGACAGGCCTGAATGTTCTTCACTCTGGGCATTCCATCCACTGACCTTGTGGGACTCCTTGTCCCACAATTAGGCTGTAAGCCTAATTGGCTTTTTGTGGAAACAAAAAATTAGACATTCAAGGCTCTGGCTGGTTCACATTTGGACACAGGCAGCTTTCTCTTTCTATGGTATTTTTTTTTTAGGTAGCTCTGACATGTAGCCTTTTTACTGCCTCAGTTTAAAAATCAAAGGATTTCACAAAAAGATCCAGATTCATAGACCACTGCAAGTCTTGGCACTGTCATGCTTGTGTTTCTGCCCCATGGTGACTCTGGCACAGCTGAGAACCAGGGGCCACTTTAGATGTCAGTTCTGAGATGAATCACCTGGAAGAGATTCACATTTTCAGAAATATTTTTCTTACAGGCTCATTGACATTGTGTGTCTGCCCCCTACAGGCAAGTCAGTTTGTGACACTCCCTTCCAACTCACCCCCTGACCTTTGGACAAGCAATAGACTTAATGCTGGGAATGAGTAAATGAATGAGTGAATGAATGAATGAACGAATGAATGAACTTACACCCTTCTCCCCATTTATGACACAGTGCATAGCACATAGTAAATGTCAAATTGTTTCATTTGGTTTTTCTTCTAAAGAAACATGAGTTGAATTAGTCTGCTTCACATATTGTGTGGATCTCAATCGAAACTAGTATTTACACACAGTGTTCATTTTTGGTGTGCAGTTTATTTCTCTGCCTTAGCTGGGCAAATTGATCTCAGCTTACTCAAAAGGAGGGTTCTGTTTAATACCCAATCTTTCCAATTTCAGTCCAGTAGAGGGCGACAGCAACAAGGAATAGAAGAGAACAACAGTAAGACGGGAAATGTGTCCAAACTATACCCTCAGGAAGGTTTAGCCATGAGTCAAATTCAGGACGGAAGCCACTTTTAACATAATATTCCAAATAGATTTCTTACTTTTACCTTTTTATTTATAGCAATATCTGCTCAAACTCTTTCTGAAAGTGGGATCCCATCTATTCACCCATTTACCCATCCCCAGACTGATTTTTTTTAATTTGCCAAGAATTTTATAATCAATTAGATATTGTTCCTGACCTTTTGGGTTTCTATTTAGGATTATTTTAATTACCTATTAACAAACATTTTTATTGAATGTCTAATTTTTTGTTTACACATATCACTTCAATCAAACCATAAAAGAAAACTACGATGTCAATACTATGATTACACCACTCGAGAACAGTAATCTCAGGGAGTTTTTGAAGCTTACCCAAGAGTCCAAGTTAGAAACAGGTCGAAATTCAAAAGCCTTTTCTCCAGGGTCTGGCATTTTTACCTGCCCTGACTCTGTAACTGGTCTTTGTGGAAGCAGTGGATGAATGAATGAGTCAGTGTAGGAGTGGACAGGAGTGAGTCAGCTCCTGCTTCTGAGAACCCAAAGGGAGAGATAAGACCTGAATGCAAATAACCAGAATACAAAGTAAACAGTGATCCCACCAGCCTCTGGAAGCGGTCCACTTTCTGTCCCCTTCTATTTGACACGCTTAATTCCTTCCACTTTCTTTCCAACTAGCAGCCGCCAGGCAAACATTGGGGTGGGGGCACCTCCAAAGGTCAAGCTCTCCACTTGGAGGTCCCCTGTGGCGCTGTGGAGTTTGAACAGCCCAGACACCTGGGGTGGGGGGCAAGGGAAGAGGAGGCCGGGAAAAGGGAAGGGGAAGGAGAAAGTAAGGGAAGGGCGAGAGGGCGTAGCAAGGAAGGAGCTGGGGTGGGGGTACTGAAAAGGGTGGTGGAGAGAGGCAGAGTGTAAGACGGTTGGAGCAAGAAGGGAGAGGGATAAGGGCTTAGAGAAAAGGGAGAACCAGGAGAGGGGTGGAAGGACAGGAGGGGGAGGGGAGAAGGAAGCGACTGAGGGAGCAGAGAGGAGGGAGGGGGGAGGGTGGACAAGAAAAAGAGGTGGAACAAGGCGAAAAAACCCTCTCCTGCCCCCACCGTGGTGTTGCGCAACCCATCCGAGCGGGGATTGGCCGACGGCAAGTGAAGATGTCCCGCCCCTCGGCCCAGCAGCCAATGGCAATGGACAATGGGCAGGGCCACGTCGCGGGCGACCAATGGCCGTTGGGGGGCGGGGCGTCGCGGCCCGGGCCGCGCGCGCTCTCGGTGCGCCCTGGGAGCCTCCGCTGCGCCGGGTGCTTGGAGCGCGCGTCTCTGCTTCGCTGCAGCCGCGGTCGCCGTCGCCTGCCCGCCTGCCCTCGGCGCGTCCTCGCCGCGCTCCAGTCCTTGCGGCCGGCCCGGGGTGTGCACGGTCGCTGCGGGCAGCGTGTCCTCGCTGAGGCCCGGAGGCGATGGCCACCAAGATTGACAAAGAGGCTTGCAGGACGGCGTACAACCTGGTGCGCGACGACGGCTCGGCCGTCATCTGGTGAGGAGCTTCCCATTGCTCTCCAAGCCCCTGTCCCCGAGCTCGCGAGGGGCCCGGGGCGCCGAGCCGTCATCCAAATCGGCAGGATAAGGGCCCTTCCTTGCTGTCGTCTGCATCCTTAACCCAGGACAGCCAGAGCATCTCTTAGATGGTCCTGCCCCGGGCAGCTGCCAACGCTGATGTGTGTGTGTGTGTGTGTGTTTTTCTTCTCTCAACCCAAAGGGTGACTTTTAAATATGATGGCTCCATCATCGTCCCCGGCGAACAGGGAGCGGAATACCAGGACTTCATCCAGCAGTGCACAGGTAGGGAGACACGCCTTGGGGGGGGGGGGGACTTACTATTGATCTTTGGGGGAAATTGGCAACATCCCCGGGAGCCACCCGCGGACACCCTGTGTGTGCCTTTGGCGCTGAGCGACGGAGGCAATCAGATTTGAGCGGTTCCAAGCCTCTTAAGAGAGACTTTGGATTTACAGAGCCACCGGAGGTAACTGCCTGGCCTTCTTGCTGCACAGTACTCTCCAGGAGGGACAGTTGCAGAAAATGCACAACTAATCTGTAGCGTGAGCGGTCAGAATAGCCGTCTGTTCTGGGGTAGATCGCTGCTGGCTGGAGGGGCGCACAGGAAGCTAGGGCAGGGAAGGCAGCTGGAAATGTCCCATATTTTGATCTGAGAGGTGGTTACACAGGTGTATATAGAAATGAGAAGTCACAAGCCACATCCTTAATGATGTGCGCTCTGGGCACTTCCCCAGGGAGTGTGGAACCATTGACCTGTGTCCCACCCTGGTTGGGCCCACAGTAGAAGTAAAGGCTCAGCATCATTGGTAATGGACCCTTTCAAGCTGAGACTGGAGAATGGACTCTCCCCATCTCTGATCTCCAGCTTGGAAACATACGTTCAGACAAAGGCAGCACAGCCTGGCAGTTAGGGCGGAGATTGGGTGAGTTTGAATCCCAGAAGTAGCCACTTCCTACCTGTGTGTTTTGGGACAAGTTGCTTAACCTCTCAGGGCCTGATTTCCTCACCCCATAACCATAACCTGAGAGAGCTGTTGTTAGAATAAGTGAGTGTAAAACGCTGAGGCAAGCTGCATGGTCATTTGTGAAAGAAATGAAAAAGTACAGGATTGTGCTGTACACACATTGTGCTGTACACATGAACATCATGTGACTGTTCCTTTTCTTAATGGCTTTCTTAATCAAGTGATATTTTGCATTTAGTTGAATTCAATGAATATTTACAAAATGTCTGCTGTGGGCTGGAGGGTACTAAGGTGTTCTATTTTAGATGTTCTCCCTACTTAAACATCTTCCTGAGAGCCGCCTGTTAGAGGTCACTCATTGCTTTCCAAAGGATTGGTTTAAAATAGCGGAAGCACAAAGTACTGTAACAACTGATGTTTAATAAGGTACAGAGAGGGCATTTGTGGAGAGTTAGTGGGGCCAGGATTTGAACTCAGAAATCCTATCTGTCCATGACCTCTATCCACCAGCCACTGGGGTGGATGCTTTTGCAAGTGGAGTAAGTACAAACTCTTGATCCCTGCTTTCCCCTATTTAATTTGTGATTAGGAACTTCAGCTGTATTTTGTGTCTCCAAGCTGCTGAGACTTTGTCTCCTGGGCCAGCTTCCCTCCTTCCTAACTCTGGGACAGTAAACCCAAAGTTTCTCTGCTCCTGCCTGCCATCTATCACTCCACCCCCTATCACCCGGTTCTGCTTCTGAAGCTATTGTTCTCTACACCAAGTGGAGAAGGTGACCCCAGGAAGAAAGAGAACATCCTGTGGATAGATTCCTAACAGATGCTCCGGGCCCCTGGGCCAGCCTGGAAGGGCTTGGGAGCCATGCGGTTAGCGAGCACTTCCTTCCTCCCTTGGGCTTTGCGGGGGTTTTCTCCTCTGACCCTGCCCCCAACAACTGGGATGGGAGCTGGGGGTGCCAGCAGGGGAGGGGGAGCTTAAAATGCTTTCCCTGCTGCTTGTTGATCTTATGAATGGGCTGTGGGATATGAGTGGGAGCTGAGGGCTCCGTCTGCTTCAGCTGGAAGTCTGCCTTCCTTCCCGGCCATCTGTTGGACAAATGCATCAGCGACTTTTGGTGGCACTGTCTGCTCTTGTTCTTCTTTGAAAAACGTGTTAAACCCCGCCACCTGTCCTCATGACCCAGCGAAAAGGGATCGAACTTCGATTAGTATCTTTCAATATGTCTGTCACCACACTTGACCTGCTGTGTCTCTGGTTCAGAGATTGTTCTCCTTTGATACTTGAGTAAACCAAGGCCCAGAGAGGTGGTGTGACTTGCCCAAGGTCATACAGCAGAACTAGGGCTTTCTCCCAAGAAGGCTGGCTCTGAGACTCATGCCCTTGGCCTCTTTGCTCTAAGGAAGTGGTTTTGATTCTCCTCTCCAGACCATGTGGCTTCTTCAGCAATGTAGCTGGTTCTGGCTTGGGCTTGTGGGGTTGCTTGCAACTTACAAGTGACGTGTTTCTTGCTTGCGTGAGGCAAGGAGGGCTTCTTGCGGTTAGGCGTCCAACTGGCCTGAGGGCCCTATGTGTAAGAAAGGCTCCCATCCAGGCCCAGGCTTCCCATTTCCAAACACCTTCTCACAGGTGTGCAGGGGACTTGGTGGTAAAGCAGCACTTGGTGTTCTCCATGGGCTGGGGGCGGGCCAGAGGGGCTGGGTGTATGTGAGCCTGTCCTTTGGGCTTTCTTTCTTTCCCTCTTCAGTATTTTCTCATGAAGCACATGCCTTTCTCTCTCAACTTCCCTCATCTGTAGTCTTCCTTCTTCCATCCTTTCCTCAGAGTTTTCCAGAAAGGAGTCTACCTGATTCCACCTCCCCCTGTCAGCTGTCCTCTGCCCCTGGCTGGCCTCCCCTAGTCCACAGCAGCTGTTTTCTGGAAGAACGTTCTATTTGAAGGTCTCTGGATGCTCCTCTTCCTGTTTCTTTGGGTTTGGAGTGCTCATGCCCCCCCCACTGGCTCTTTTGGTGCTGGACTCACTTGGCCCTCCTTCTGGACTCCAATCTTGCTTCAGGTCCTGCTGTTAGTACATATGGCTGGCCAGCAATCTCAGGTGTGGAAGAAAAGCCAGATATAGATGTAGATTAGCTGCAGCAAAAAGCCAACCTGTATCTGCCCTGGTAGCAAAGTCCAGGGCAGGAACTCAGTTACACCCTCTTCCACTCTCCCTCCTTCCTCCTTTCTCGCCTGTCTTGGGGCAAGAGGTCAAGTTCTCCCTAAGTGGTGGTACAGAAGGTTGCCAACCACCCGGTTTCCAGGCAAGAGGCGGAGCTGACCTGATGGGGAGGGGTGAGGAGAGCCCCTGGCTGGTGACTGTAGCGTGCATCCCCACAATGACAGACCTTCCTTGCTTTGTCCTGTGCCTGCCCTGAACCAACCCTTGGGACTCTGGTGGGCCACCCTGGAGTGGGAGCGGAGCAGCCCCACCCAGACCAGGAGACCATGAGGATGGCAGCTTCCTAAGGGGAGAAGACCTGCTTCAGGATGAGGAGCAAGCCCAAAACAGGTCCAGTGCCCCTCAGGACCACCCCCCTCTGTCCTCTGTTGCACATCTCTTACAACTCTCTCTTGTCTTATGTCTCTTCTACCCCATACTACCCATTGTTGGAGGAACTGCCTAACGCACATGTGTAATCAAATCCCTCCACTGCTCATGAGTTTTCTCTGGCGCCCCTCTGCCCTTTGGGTTTAGCACAGGCTGTCTGGTCAGCCTCTCATCAGTTCATCCCACCACATCTCCTGCCCAGTAGCTTCCACACCCTCCTATGTGCACCTGCTGCCTGATACCATGTGACACTCCCACCCTGGAAATCTTTGCTTTTGATGTTCCCTTCAGGTGGAGTTTCATCTAGGGTTCAGCCACCTACCCTAGATGGGTGTGATCCCTTTGTTTCAACAGCCAGGACACTGAATCAGAAAAGCTCTGGAGTCACATCCCAACTCTGCCTCTCGTTCGCTGTGTGGGCAATTATATCCCTCCCTCTGTGCTCCAGTTTTCTGGTCTTGACAGTGCCTGTCTCTGAGGGTGACTGCATGGTTAACTGCAACAGAGCATTTGAAAAGAGAGGAGTCCCCTGATGCACACTGGCTGCCATCATCATTACTTTTTATGTCATTATTTTTACTTTCTAGCTCTTAGGGTACCATTGTGCTTTCTGTTTCAAATTTCTAGTGCATGCCCCAGCTTGCACACATTAGGTACTCAGTTCCACATGACCCACAGTGCCAGCCCGCAATTGGCACCAAGCATGTGACCCCCCTGTGGACATACATTAGATCTTTGGAGCCGTTCTGCATGCAGCAGGCACAGTTGACATAGTGGTTAAAGGCATCAGCTGGCCTGGTTCAGATACCAGCCAAATGACCTGGTCAGCCTTCTGCTATAATGTGGTGGTTAGGAGGACTAAAGAAGCGCGTCTGCAGTGCCGAGGACATAGTCAATGCTCTGTCAATATTAATTACTCCGGTTGTCATCTCACTGGTGGTATTAATTGAGGAGGAAGTAGAATAGCCCACCAAGGGCACAGAAAGGTGTGAGAGTGAAGAGATGGTGGGAGGAGACGGGGGCTTCGCTTCGCTGAAAGGCCTCCTGTTCCCCTGACACAGTCAGGGAGTCAGGAGGAGCCAGGGCTCAGCTGGCAAAGGCCATGGGAAAGGAGCCATTTGCCAGACTGGCTGGACACGTGGTCTCTCTGATTGTAGCAGAAAGCGCTTATAAGTCATGTAGATGTGATGAGGTAGTGAGTTGAGCTGACTATGAAGTCCCATTTTGGTTTTGTACCTTACAAACAATACATGTGCTTTATAGAATATTCAGAAAGCAAGACTAAGCAAAAAAGAAGAAAATAAGAACAGATATAGTTCAGATATAGTTTTCCCACTCAGAAATCAGCTTATTCGCTCTTTTGTTCATTCCTTCTCTGTTCATCCATTCATCCATCCATCGTCCATCCATCCATCCATCCATCCATCCATCCATCCATCCATCCATCCATCCATCCATTCAATAGACATGAGTGGCCACTCCGCAGGACACTGCCTAGATACATATAGGGCATGGACAGAAGTAGAGGGTTCCTGTCCTCACTGAGCTGACTTTTTAGTGTCATTGCCCAGCCTTTAAAATGGCTACATAATGTTCTCTCATATAAATGTAACATTGTTTAACTAGGAATCTAGGCATCTGGGAATGAGTCCAGGTTTCTATTGGTGCAGATTTTAGAGTCTCTCGCTTAAGAATGTTGATAGAGTCGACCGCTTAAGAATGTTGAAGGTGGGGCCAGGGTGTCTTGCCTCAACCTATAGCCTTCATGTGCTGCATGACCTTGGACAGGTCTCTCAGATCCTCTGTTTCCTTGTTAGTAAGATGGGGATAGTGATGGCATGGGCACAGGCCCGGTGTGAGATGAGACAATGAGGTGTGTCAATTGATGAGACACACCTACAGCTCTAGCGCAGTGGCTATTGTGGTAGTGTAGTGAATGGGGCCATTGTTCACGGAGCACCTTCTTGGAAGGTTTTGCCTGTGAATGGAGAGATTGAATAAACTTGATGTCTTCAGGGGTCACCAGACAAGGTCATCCATGCAAGGCAGGGTCAGCATGTAGCTTGATTTGGAGCAGATGTCCTGTGATGTTGGCTGGATGATGGTTGGGGGTGGCAGATGATATTCCCATGATGCTTGGGTGAACCTCAAAACATCACTCACAGAGAAATATGTGGGTTGATGTTGTGTATCCAGCCTCCCATTCTTTGGGGGAACTTCTCTCTCCCATTTCCTAATAATTGTGCTCAGCAGACATAGTTCCATTGTGGCCAACTCTGCCCCACCTCTCTGGGTGGACATATGACCCGCTTTGACCATTTAGGGTAAGCCATCTCATCTGTTAGTTGATTGGTTCAGGGTTGGGCCCATGTGACTTAAGTGAAGCTAATCAGATTCCTCCTTGGGAATTTGAACAGACTTGTTAGGAGAGAGTCCTTTTATCTCTTTGGGGTTAAGACTTAGAAGCATTAGGACAGGCTGGTGCTTCCAGGGCCCATCCACCATTAGTAGAGAAAGCCCATCTGAGAACTCAGGAACAGAGCCAAAGATGGGCTGCAGACCAGATGTCACAGTTTAAATTCTTAGCTCCAGCCATAACTGAAGCTTTCTCCTTAGACTGTTTACCTTCACAAGCCAATTAAAAATTTTAAGCCAGTTTGAGTGGGTTCTTTATATTTCCACCTGAAAGAGTTCTGGCTACCGTCCCAGGATAGACAGCTGGGAACAAGCTAGGAGAGGAGAATCCAGGCTAGGCAAGGGATTCAAAACCTCTTATCTGAGAACTGACTGAGGACATTTCCTCCAGGAAATCTGACCTGGAGCAGAGATACCGCCGGGCCCATAAATGTCTTCTTCAGATGTTTGTGGGATTGTCACGGGGATGGTGTGACTTCTTCAGCATTGCCCCCCACCCCCACCCCAACCCAGTCTTATGTGGTTGAAGAGAACCAAACACCAAACCCAGATTTTGGGTTGACCTGAGGAAGAACTATCCACTGGGCCGTCCCCTGGAGGTAGTGAGACCTCTATCATGGGAGGTGAATCAGGAGAGCCTGCTGGGTCACTCAGCACAGGTGTTTGAGGAAGGGATTGACCTACACTTGCCTTCTCTCCTACAGCCCCTTTTTCTGGGTATTCTGTTCCCAGGGGAGACAAAATACTTTAATATAGATCTGGGCTATGCCTCTTGGTGATGGTCAGCCCTGCCAGGGACAGATAGCGGCATCGGATAGTGCCAAAGGGGTATGGGGGTACGTTTACTATTAAAGAAAAAATTATTCATCCAATATTTATAGAACTGACTGTATTCACAGGGACTGCAGGCCCCGTATGGGAGCCACTCAGTGGGAGTTTTGAGCAGGAGAGTGAGATTGCACTCAAGTCCGAACACCGGGAAGAGTAGGAATGCTTAGGCAAGGATCATGTGAGGGTCTGCGGATGGACAGTCACTGCCAGGAAACATCAGGGCTAGGGGGCTTTTGACTAAACCAACTTAGCAGGATTCTTGCTGAGTTCAGGCCAGGGCCATCAGACATCACCTGAGGGGTGGGGTGCGGTGAGGACAAGAACCTGCTGAGATATATAGGGTTATTGTGGCTGGAGTACGGAGGGTGGTTCTGGCTAAACCAACTCAACAAGATTCTTGCTAAAATCAGATAATGCAGAGAAGAGCACAGAAATCCAAAAGTCAAGACCTAGTTGAAAAAGTACTCAGAAGAGGGCCTCCCTCGTGGCCTCTGGGTTAAGTCTTAGCACTATCAAGGCAATGGCCGTCCCACAACAAAGTGGCCTGAGTTCAATCCCTGGCCAGGGAGGGAGCTGACCCACATGGCACAGCAGACCTCGCCTGTCTCACCCACTGCTCCCCTCAGCAGTATATTTCAGTCAGTCTGCCTGTTCTGCTCCCTGCTCTGTCTCTGGTGAATGCTCTCCACCCCTCCACCTCTGGCCTACCCCCCAGTTCTTCTATGCATAAATAAATAAAATAAAAATCTTACAATACAGGAACAATTCTTTGAAAATAAAAAGAAGAACTCAAAAGAGCCTGATTGGAGTTTGGTAAAGGAGAGAATCTGTCATTACCGAAAGAAGGGGCTTGGGGACACAAAAGAGACAGATGCTCTTCCTGTCTGTGGTTCTGTGCCTTAGTTGCACAACACACACACACACACACAATTGGCAGTCTGTCTATTGTGTTCTGTCCTTGGATTTTCTCCCCCAGAAATATGGGTTTGAAGGGCAGGAGATAAATTGTCTGAGTCTAAGGGAACGGGAAATATCAGAGAGCCAGTCAGTCATGCAGTCAACAAACACTGAGCACCGCTTTGTTCCAGAAACAATGTTAGGTTCTGATATTTAAGGGGCACCCTGACTGGCTGTTGAGCCTTTACCTTGAATGTTTCTTGTAATATCCAGTTTCCCTTTGTCTTTCTCCGCACACCTGTTGCCTGAGCCACATCACATGACTTCTTTGTGTCACTGGGTGCACGGGCTTTGTGACAGTGCCTGTTAAATGGCATTTTGGTGACATTTGTGCTTACTGTTGTGTTTGTGGCCACATCTCCCGTGGGGAAGGTTCCCGATGGGTTGTGTGTCCTTTGTTCAGAAAAAATGCTTAATAGATATTAGTTGAATTTAGTTGAGTGTTTGCGCTAGTGTTAGTACAAACTTTTGAAAGCCTTGCTTGTGGTTGTTTAGATGTCAGCCCCACCTGCTGCCTCCCACCTTTTCTTCACTTTCTCAGATTTTCCTCCTCAGTGGTGCTCCCCATATCCAAAGCATGGCACCCCATCTCCTGGTTGTCAAACTGAGTGGCTGTTTCTTTGCCTTTATTCTACTTCCCTCCCTCCACCACACGTCAGTGCCCGCTGCCTACTGAGACTCTCGTGCCCCCTTCCTTTGCTGCTGTGCTTCGCCTGCACTGGTTCTCCTTTTATGTCTGTTATCACTTGTTCTCACTTCCTTCTGCTGGTTCTCTTTTCCCTTCTTGCTCCTTAAGTGTGGGTGTTTCCTAGGGTTCCACCCTTGAGTGTTGGCCTTTGCTTCTCCAGGACGGTTGCTGGGCACCTCCTGATTGCCAAGCCTGTGGCTGACGGCTGGCAGTCTAGGCCAGAGGTAACTTTGTAAATGGCACATTAACTCCTGTGCCCTGTCCCCCAAAGAACCTTTTGTCCAGCAGGTTCAAATGCACGTGCCCCACACTTGATTCTGATACCTCAGGTGTCCGGTGCTTCAAGTGGCTCATCTGGCTTCTCTGTCTCTGAGAGTCTTGAGTACAATGACCCCTTTCAGTGGGAGTTACTCCCATTGTACTGGTGTGGGACTGGATGGTTTCCTGGGAGTGACCAAGTCTCTGGCATGAGATACACAGTCTGTGGGAGAAGCGGACATTGAACTCAGAAATGTGTCTGAGGCTCTAGTTTTCCCCCTGCACTATGCTGCCCTGCCCTCCTGTTCCCTGTGCCTCCCCTCTTCCTGCACTGCCCTCATCTGTTTTGCTTTCTTGGAGGACTTGTCTGCACCTCTCAAAGCCCTCTGTAAATGTCTGCGCTGCTCTCCTTGCCTTTATGGTGCCTCACGACCACATTGCTTGGTGCTTAAGTGTATCTGTTTCCTCAACTCTAATGCAAGGTCCTGGAAAGAAGAACTGGGTCTCCCCAGTGGTGGCATCCTCAGTGGAGTGTCCCCACCCCTGTCTCTTTTCCCCTGTGGGAGTGCCACTCCCTTGTATGGACTTGAAGCTTGGATGATGGGCATTCCTGCCAGGGCCAGCTCATCATACCTTTGTTTTTTTTTTAAAGATTTATTTATTTATGCATACAAGAACTGGGGTACAGGTCAGAGGTGCAGGAGGTGAGAGGATTCACCAGAGACAGAGCAGGGAACAGAACAGGCAGATCCACTGAAATACACTGCTGAGGGGAGCAGCGGGTGAGTCAGGAGAGGTCTGCTGCACCATGTGGGTTACTCCCTGCCCAGGGATTGAACTCACGCTGCAGAGGCTGCAGACAGCTTCACAGAGCTGCGCTCAACCCCTTGCGCCACCAGGGAGGCCCTCATCATACCTTTAATTCCTGCTGAAGAGGATAACTCAGACCTTCTGGGTTCAGATCTCAGCTCTTCTATTTATGAGCTGTGTGACCTTGGGCAAGTCATTTCACCCCACTGTGCCCCAGTGTCCTCAACTGGAAATTGGGGGGGTGGGGGCAGGAAAAAGCATCCTTGCAGGGTTTGGAGAGGAACCGATTTCATAATGGAAGCTTTTGGAACAGTGCCTGGGATTAGGCGAAGCCCTCTAAATGTTTATTATGATTTTTTAAGGAGCCACTCTAGAGTATAAATCAATGAGATTTGTAGCATTTGCATATTTCTGTGGTTTAAATATTCCCACCACAGCTGACTTCAAACTCCAATGTGACTTTTACAGGATGGAGTAGGGAAAATGTGACAGTCAGCTCCCTGAGCTGTACAAGCGGGTGCAGCTCCCCTTTTCTTCCAGGGTAGTTTCAGAGCTAATTTATGAAGAAAGTGAGGTGTTTTTGCAAGCTCTCTTTTCCACAGGGACAGACACCATGCATGCCAGGGGGCATGGAGGCAGAGCGTTCCCTCACAGGTCCTGGGCATCCCTTCCCCTCTCAGGCCATGTGTTCACAGACTAGGACAAGGTCTCCAACACTCATGGTGGCTCAACTGTGTAGCTGAGATTCTTTTACAAGAAGGGAGGCAGACTGCCAGCAGGCCTGCTCCTGGAAGCCTGGGGACCACCTCCGCCTGGACCTGGGCCAGTGGCACCTTGCGTGGGGGTGTTCACAGGTAGTTTTTTTGCCTCATGATGAGAGATAACCTGCGAGATGTCTGGGGAACAGCTTTCCGTGTGATCCAAGGGCCCTGGCCCTCCTCCAGACAAACTCAGACTTTGCTACTTTTGTCTGAAAGGATGTCTCAGGGGTCATCTGATCTGACCCGAAAGTAGTTTTCTTCCCTTTTTTGGCTGTGACTCTACCGGCCTGTGAAGTGCAGTCTATTGTTCATGGTTTGCAAATGAAGGAAGCTGCCGCCTCAGGCAGACTGGGGGGCCTCTCTGGGTCACACTGGGGCTTCTGGGGTGTGTGTGTGAAATGAGCCAGGCGCCTGTGTGAACCAAACAATTACAGTCTCTATGGGCCCTGCTCCACAGAGGAGGGCTGATTTCATGGCCTCCCCCTCACCGCCTGGGACTGGGATATGTTTGGCTTCTCTTCTTTTTTTTTTCTTCAAAGATTTATTTATTTTTATACAAGAGCTGGAGGGCACAGATGTTCTGGAGGGTGAGAGGATCATCAGAGACAGAGAAGGGAACAGAACAGGCAGACTGACGAAATACACTGCTGAGGGGAGCAGCGGGCAAGACAGGAGAGGTCTGCCGCGCCATGTGGGATTCTCACTGGGTGGCTGGGATCGAACCCGCACTACAGAGGCTGTGGATAGCTTCACAGCGCAGCGCTCAACCCGCTAGGCCACTGGGGAGGCCCTTCTCTTCTCCAACAAGTGTCAAGGAGGACTTACCATGAGCCTGGCAGTCTGGACTGAGGAAGCTGAGTTATCTAAGGCACAGAACTTACATTCTGTGGGCAGAGCAGAAGAGATAAGTCAGCAAATGTGATTTCAGCACAATAAGAGTGTCACAAAGATGAAATGAGGCAATGGGTTAGAGACGAGGGGAAGGCCACCAGGAGCCAGGGTGGGCAGGGAGGCCTCAAGAGAGGTGTCCCTAAGGGAGGACCAGAATCAGAAGGAGATAGACATGCATTCCTGGGGAAAGGAGTGGACCCAGCTGAGGAGAGGCCCTCAAATCATATATCCAGTAATGGTGTGTAATATATAAAAAGCTCTTACAACTCAACAGTAGCAAGCAACAACCTGATTAAAAATGGGCGAGGGATTTGAATACCCATATCTCCAAAGAAGGTGTGCAGATGGCCAGAAAAGATGGTCAACCTCGTGAATGAGTAGAGAAATGCAAATCAAAATCTGGTGGACTCTCAGTTCACAGGCACAGGGATGGGGGGGCCTATTAGGGGTGGGGGGACCTGTGCAAGGAGGAAGAGAATTGGGCCACTCACACCCTGCAGTGGAGAGGATGTGGGGGGAGAAGGATGGTGGAAGACAGCCTGGCAGTTTCTGAAAAGGCTGAGCATAGAGTTGCTTCATGACTCAGCAATTCCAACACCTTAGCATCCACCCAGTAGCAATGAGAACACAGGTCTACACCAACACTCTCTCGTGAGTGTTACTGTTATAGAGCAACCCCGATATTAAACGGGTTCCTGGCTGTGGGTCCTCACCCGCACGCTTTAAAGGGACTTATGAATACTCTACTACAGACACACACAAAAGAGTTAATAAAAGGTTTATTTACAAGAGAAAAAGAAATAAGGAAAATGTACAACTCAGGGAGAAAATAGGGAAATAAAGTCTTTAATGCGTCCTACCCGATCCGATGACCTGGAAACCCAAAGTCCCTCTCCGAGCTGGCCAGAGGCTGCAAGCTGGCCGAGCGCCAAAAATGGGGGATCCCCAAAGCCCACGTGTCTGCCTTTTGTATCCACCTGGCTGCTTAACCCCACCCTCAGGTCCCAGCCACCTTCCCTTTGGTGGTGATGGGATTTGGAGTTCCCAGTGTCTTTGGCTTTGACCTGGGGTGGGGGTGGAGTCCACAAAGCCTATATGGAATTTGCTTTGGGACATCCTTTTCCCCCTAACATTACCAGCCTTAATCACAGTAGCCAAAACATGGGAACCACCCAAATGTGCATCAAGTGATGCCTGGATAGACAAAATGAAGTGCATCCCTAGAGCAGGAAGTTCTTCAGCCATTCAAGAGGAAAGTTCTCGAGCCACAGAAAGGATGAACCTTGAACATGTGAATCAGCCATAATGTGTGGTTAAGTTTGAGAGTCCCAGGGATGGAAACTGCCCAGGGGTTCTGTCCCCACCACCCAAGGCTCTGGGACAGAGCTGGAGAAGCCATCACTTCCCTCTCAGAGAAAGAGATCAGAGAAGGGGATCCCTGGGGTCACAGTCACACAGTGGACAGAGGCAGAGCCAGTCTCCTGGCTCCCTCAGGAGTGAGTCAGAGTTTGCTTCACCTCTGAGGCCCCATCCCTGGTGTCGTGAGCATATAGGACAGAAGAGAAGTCACATCATGCAGGTTCTGGAGACTTGGCACTGGAGTTTCCTTCCCACACACTTCCATTTGAAGAGTGAATTTGTCAAGGCCAGTCCATTGTTACCTGTAGGTCTGCATCTGATTAGTACCTATTCACCCCTGTTGGGAATGGGGAACACCTCTAAAATTAGGGAAGGGCATTGGTTTTAGTCATAAAATGGCACCTCCTGCTGTGCTGGTTGCAGTGAGAATTGGGAACAGTTGAGGACTAAAAAGCTTCTGAGTGGCTGCAGAAGTCAAGAGAAGTTTCTTGAGCAAGAACAGTGTGGCAGACACTTGCCCTGTGAGAGGAGACAGGGTCCTTGTGCTCCAGGTGCAGGGGTGGGTGAGTCATAGGAGCCTTTGAACCCTTACTTTACACATTCTACTGGCATGATCATTGCCTGATTGCCTGCCCCTCTTGCTGGCAGCAAGTCATAAATTGAGAAGAGGGCTGGTGGAGGAAGGTGATTTTGAATTTACCCATGGTAACTGGTTTGTCTGTAGAGTTCTGTCCAAATCCATCCCCCAGGCTGTTCACACAAGCCCTCTTCATCCTTACCCCATTAGCTGGATGAGATCAGGGCATCCTGGAAGACCTAGATCAAATATTAACTCCTCTGTGAAACCTATCCTCAGCACTCCCTGCCCCCACTCCCCAGGCAGAGTTCATTTCCTTCTTTGAGGTTCCCTGTGCTCTGTGATAACATGTTGCTCTAGTGCTAACTCCCCTCTATTCACACACTTTGTCCTGCTGGACTGTGTATTTATGAAGGGGAGACTTGTGTCTTGTTCAGCAAAAGTCCCTGGACTGTAGATTGTCAGTGTTTGTCAAATGACTAACTGATAGCACTGGAAGTAACAGCATAGCTACAAAAAGCAGATACAAGGATGCAGAGGCCAGTACACCAGGGACATTTAGTGCTCAGGCACAAAGACCCCCAAATCCTTCAGTGGCCTGGAGTGTCTCACTGTCCATCTACTGAAATCATCTGAAAATCATCTGACATCATCTACTCACAACCTCCAAGAACTGGTTCTAGCTGCTGTTCTTTAAGTCAGAAGGTGGAGTCTGCCCTGACACACTGAATTCCTTTTAAGGAAGTGAAAGTAATCTTTTTTTTTTTTTTAAAGTTCTGGTGCTTTTTCATTGGGGGAAAACCTTTAGCTAGCTTTGTAATTTGGGTATCCAGAGCAGCCCATCCCCTGAGGGCTTCGTTTTCCTCCGGCTGTCCTGTACTCCATTTTCTTATGTTCTGCCAAGCTCCTGAAAGCTGGGTCATTCAGCATTTAATGAAAATTCAATGAGGAAGGAAACATTTGAGAAATTTGCTGCTTTGAGGAATGGGTGGCATGTAGTAGCAAACAGCATGCCCAGTGTGACTCAACGCAGATACTACATACCTACACATCTGTCACATACGGTATGGATCATGTAAATTGAATCATGCTAATCCATTGTGGGAATAAACCAGCATGTAGACAGGGGGTTCACTCTTGGGCTCATGAGTCTTCTTTCTGATCCTTTTTAATATATTTTAGAAGTCTTTTGAGTGGGACAAGGAAGGGTTTTGTGTTTGTTTTTTGTTTTATCCATTAGGGGAAACAGTAGCAGTCACTTTGAAAAAGGGCCACTGGCAGAGTGCTTTTCAGTAAGGAGAGCTCTCCCTGGGGTGGGATGGGTGGAACTCTGGCTCCATTCACCCCAGGCCTCTCTTTCCCTTCCTTGCGGTATCCAGCAAAACCTCTGTCCTCTGTGTCCCAGATGACATTTCCACCAGGTCCCTGTCTGGACTCTGCCTGGGTCCCTTCATCTGCAGCCTGCCTGGAGGGAGCCGTTGCTATGGCTACTGCCCAGCTTCCCCTGCCCTGGATGCAGGGTGTTAGAATTCTTTCCTGTTGCCTTTCCAACCTGCTGCCCGAACTCTCTGGGTGGGAGCTGACAGCTCAGCTTTTTTAGTGTGTGGGTTGTTTTCTTCCTTACTGAGCCTTGTTTGCATAACTTCTTAGGAGTCTATATAAGGTAAGGAAGGCTCTAGAATCGGCTGCAGCCCTGGTGCTCTGGGGCAATTTCCGCCCCATCTTCTCCTTTTGCTCTGAAGTTCAGCTTGGGTGGAAATGATGACATGATCAGTACTCTCTCTTTTCTTTCTGTTGGCCCGCAATCACTGGGTGCCTGCTGGGTGCCTGGCTCTCTGAGGCATAAGAATCAGATGGATGGGAAAGTAGCTAAAAAGATGACAGGCCGTAAGCCATGAAGCTGGCAGGGCTCTCTTAGGTGGTGAGGCCCTTGTTTGGGCTCATTTGTACTTCTAATTATTCCACACCCCGAATGTGTTTCATGTGTAATGAAAACCTTCAAAGCATTTGCAAAAGTGACAAAGCCCTCACCCCCATCTCAGCTGCTTGGCCCTTCACAGATCCTGGGGGGAGGGGTGTCCTGCAGACAGGCCTGGCTTTGGGGGGCAGGCACAGGGGAAGACAGGGGCCCTATTGAGAGACAGCGAAGGCCATGATCAGTGCTGCTTCTGGGCGGCGTTGGTCAGAAGCTGCCTCTCCATGGTTGCCTGAGCCTTGGGAGATTTCAGGTTTAGGTGATTACGTGTCCTTGAGAGGTTGTGGGGATTTTATGACATTTTTATCAAGGGGAAATATTGGAGCAGTTCCTGCTGATGACCTCGGGGATTCCAGAGAAGTAATTCAGGGATCCCCCTTTCTCTGCTGCTTTCCCCACCCTTCTATACCCTCCTAGCCTCCTAGCTGGAACTGCCTCATCTCACCCCTTGATCCTGCTCCCCATCCTCCTTTGCCTCCTCCGATGTTCTGTTCCTTGTGATAGGACCCTCTCCTCCACCTTCCCTTTCTCTCTTCCTGAGCCCTCACCTCCTCTTTAGCTCAGGAGGAGGGAAGAGATGGAAGAAGACAGACAGGAGGAAGAGAGAGGGGGGTAAAGGCAATGCACAGCAGAGGAAGAAGGGAAATTCAGAGTCAGCAGGGGGAGAGGGAAGCCTGTGAAGGGGGACAGCAGAGGGGACCCTGCAGAAAGACAGTCCCCCTTTGCTGAGCACCTGCTCCGCCCCAGACAGGATCAGTGACCTCTTATTGCTGTATTTGACCTATTTGGTTAAGGAAGAGCCTGTAGCCTTAAAGAAAACCCAGCAGAACTGAGGGGTTTCTGGGTCCCATGAGCTCCTCAAGCTAGTAGGATTGGATGGCGGGAGCACCTTTGCACCGGAAGTCTGTCATCATCCTGTGATGATCTCACAGAGCATTTGTTAATGCCGTGGGAGGATGGTCTTTTCCTGAACACGACTCTCACCTGGCAGGAAGGGGAGGTTTCCACAGTACTGAGTGGGGACCCTGAATGGGGACCCCAAGTGTGCGATCAGTTCTGCCTTGGATCTCCCTGTGCTGGCCAGAAGGCCGTGAACGGTGGCATTGACAGTTGGTAGGGACGGAGTCTTAACCTTGTCCTGTCATTGGTGGCCATCTCTGCTGGAGCTGTGCGAGACTGAGTCCCAGTTAGCGTGGCTCATTGTCAGAGAGGTGTCTAGAGGTGACCGAAGGAGCCCTGTACCCAGGCCATGAAGCTTTCTTGGTCTGTGGGATTCGGGTAGGGGAGAGTCTCTGGGGAAACCCGGTGTCTGTGGTGGGAAGATGCTCAGGACCCATGCCAGATGCCTCTCATTCTGTAGGTGACCGTGCTGAGAAGACAGGAAGCCCCTCTACACGCTCCTCTACACTTCCTTAAAATGAAAGGGGTGTGTGTAGGTGGAAGAGGTGGAGGCTGAACCTTGAGTGCTAGTTTTTCTGCCCAGGAGACCCTTTGTCTCCCTGTATTCTGGCAGGGCTGGAGGAGTTCTCCAGGTGGAAAGCCCCACACTTTCCTTAAATCTGTGGTTGGAGCCCCTGGGGCATCAGAATCCCCCTGGGGAGGTTCAGGCCCTCTTCCCTGAGTTTCTGAATTCTTATTTCTAAGAAACTACATGCTGAGAACTGCAGCTCTAGACTTAGGCAACTTCCAGCTGACAGGGGGAGATCGCACCTTGTCATTTCCCCTCTCTGAGTCTCAGTTTCTTCATCTGTGATACGGGACTGTGAGCCATGCTGATTCATCTTGGGGGGAGAGGGTGGAGGAAGAAACATGCAATTTTTTTTTTTTTTGGTGTGTGTGTAGAAGAGCAGGGGTGTAGTAGGCCAAATGTGTGGGGGGTGAGAAGATTCACCAGAGACAGGGTGGGGGGCAGAACAGGCAGCTCCGCTGAAATATACTGCTGAGGGGAGCAGTGGGCGAGAGAGGAAAGGTCTGCTGCGCCATGCCTGGCTGGAGATGGAACTCAGGCCATAATGCGGATAGTGCTGAGACTTAACCCCTAGGCCACCAGGGATGTCCCGCGTGCAAACATGTTTAAGCACTCAGAACAGCATCGGCGCATTGTGCACACCTAGAGCGGGTCCTCTGTCATCTCCAGGACGCCTGTTGGTCTTTGCTGGGTCCTCCAGGGCCTGCCACTGTACCTGGCCTTGGCCAGATGCTCATGGAATGCATTTAGTGCCTGCCTTAGACTGGGTGTGTGTCTAGGAGGGCCTACAGGAAGACTCAGAGGGGTGACTGAGCTTGGTGCTCAGAAGGTGGGAGCCAGGGCTGTTCTCTTTTGGCAGAGGGGTGGTGATGAACCTCAGAGGAGCAGTTTTGCTGGCAAGGTGGGGGTAGAAAAGAGCCACAATCCCATCGGCCACAGCCCTGTGTCTGTTTTTTTCACTTAATCTTCACCTGACGAGGTGGGTATTTGACCCACTTTACAGATGAGTAAACAGGCTCATGGACATTCAGGAATTGGTTGTGGGTACCAAGAGAGTCTGGGCTTCTGGTGGACTCTGGGACTTTTTCTCAGTACCTGGATGCTGTTGGGCGGAAGGTGGACAGCTAGAGCTGGACAGCTGAGCAGAGGAGCTCAGGTATCTGCCTCCTGGTGTGAGTGTGGGATCAAGTCCTGCCTGGTGTCCCCCATGGGGGTGATCCACAGCTGTACCCTCAGCTCTTCAGCCTCAGGTCTGAGAAGATGTGTCATTGACCTCATAGGGGACCACATGGCACTCTGGGGATGACAGCAGCCTCAAGTACAAACCTTCTCCCAGACAGTTTTGTTATCTTAGTGTACACACAGGTGCACATAGGGGCACACATACAATGCATGCGTACACCTTCAGTACACACACATGACACGTGCACAGAGACACACATTATGCACATGTGATGAGGGTGGGCTCTGCCTGTTGGTGGCTGTGCCCACATTGGCCTGTGAATGGTGTGAGCAGGGGCTACACAGGCAACCTGGTGTGTCCACTCTGGTGAGTGCTGTGCTGTGGCTGTGGGGCTGTGTTTGGGCTCCAGATAACATTACAGCGTGATCTGAGCTCTGTTCCTTCCTGGCTGAATAATAGTTCATTGTATGGATGTGCCATGCCCTGTTCATCCAAATGTCCATGGCTGGGCATTATCCAAATGTCCATGGCTAGACACTTAGTATGTCTCCAAAAAGGGGTGGCTTCACCCCCCTCCCCCACATCACCTGACCCTGAGGATTCAACATGATCAGTGCAAAACTCACCCGGCCAACCTGCTGAAAACTTCTCCCTGAAGCTGCAGTCGAAGAGGGACTGCAGGTGGGTGCTGATCCCAGAAATGCAGCAGCTTCTACAGAGGAACTGAAACCTACACAGCCTCATGTGGGGGTGCATACTGGGGTGGGGGCAGACAGAAACCCCTGGTCTCCGAGCATTTTCTGGCATGGTTGTGTTTGGGAAGTTGGTGCGCTGTTTGGAGCCAGTATATTTGGAGAAAAGGAGAAGGGGCAGCCCAACGTGTTTAATTAAATTGCAGCCTTGACCTGAGGGGGAGGCGGGGGCCCCATGGCTGCCTCCTGACTGGTTCATGCTGAAGCAACTGGAGCAAAGGAAAACTGGCAGTCTGTTTCCATGGCAACCACTCTATTTCCTGTCTCTACATTGCCCAGCCTGGAAGTTTGGGTTCCTGTGATTGTGTTTGGATCCCAAGCACCCCATCACTGGCACGTGGAGACATGCTGTTGCTTTGGGCTGGTGCCATTTTTTTGGAGACCCCAACCCTCCTTCCAGCCACTTGCCAACTCTTCCTCACCCCTCTGGCCAACCCCTGTGTACACCTCCGATTCTCCCTCATGCCTCCCCTCCCTTGGACCTGCCCCACCTCCTCTCAGGAAAAGCCCCTCTCACCTCCTCGGGCTGTTCAGGAGGCAAGGGTGTTCTCCCAATTAAACCACGTGTCCTGAGTTCCTGCCCCAGACCTGGCAGAATAAGATGCACAATACATCCTGCCCCTGCTACCCCGGACATGGGACACCTGGCCTTCATGGACCTTCCAGAACCACAGGCTGCCATTATTGAAATGACTGTGGCAGGACAGAGGTTTTCCTGGTGACTATTTGGTGCTTATTGGCCAGCAGATGGCTGACATTTTGGAAAACCCAAGAGGCACATTATGCACATATGGGTTTGCTATAGAGCTCCCGCCCAGCCTAGAAGGCCAGTGAGTCTGAGACGAACAACCTGCAGGTCTGCCCATGTGGTCTGAAGCCTCTGCTCGGCCCCCAACCTGGACAAGGTTCTGAAACTGGTTGGGCAGGAGGAAGTTCTGGTTCTCCTCCTGGCTGAAGAGAGAAAACAGTCTGAACAGTCACACTAGGGAGTTATTCAGCCAGAAAGGAATATATGCTTCTCACACTCAGTATGGACGCGCCTTGGAAAGAGAAAGCAAGCAAGACCACAGAGTGCGGGATTCCGTCTGGGGAGATGTCCAGAATAGGCAATTCAGAGACAAAGCAAATGTGTGGTTGCCTAGGGCTGGTGGAGGCGGGTGGCTGCTCATGGGTATGGGTTTCTTTTGGGGGTGATAGAAATGTTCTGGACCTAGAGAGTGGTGATGGTGGTAGAACACTGTGGATATACTACAGGTCCTGAATGTATGCTACAGTAGTTAAGATGGTGAATTTTCTGTTGACTTTTACCTCAAGAAGGGAAAAATGTCGGAAGGATAAACCAAAATCACCCCATTTTACAGATGAGCAGCTGAGGCTCAGATGCTTGGGAATTAAGCCTTCTAGGGCAGAAAGAGGGAGCTCTCACCCACACATGGTCTCCTCCCCCTGGGTCTCTCCTACCTTCCTTCCTCCCCATGGCCAGCAGTCACCAAATCCTGTGGATGTGGTGCGAGGAATGTCTCCCAGACTATTCTTTCTTCTCCATCCCCTTTCCTTGTCACCAGGGACGCCCACCCTGGTCAAGGCCCATAATGGGCACCACCAGACTCCTGTGGCCTGTTGGGGCAGTGTCCGAAAGGAAGGGGGCTGAACAGACAAGCCATTGCTGTGCCGGCCCTCGATGTCAGGCCTGATGTGTTACCTGGGGCACAACCCAGGACTTCTGAGCCTCACCTACCAAATGGTGACCTGGGTGTTGATGAAGGTGACATTGGTGTCGACCCTCACCCTCTTGCAACCTCATTGTGAAGAGCAGATGCCTCTGTGAATGGTCACTGTGATGTTTCCTTTTAGGTTATGTGGCATCCTGCCTGATGGTAGGGTTTGACCTTCTGGGGCAGGTGGCCATTCACCAGACAGTGCAGCTCTTCCCAGATGTGCACAGGGTTAGAGATAGTAACTGGGGTGATTTCATCAGCTCCAGACACATCTCCATTATGGCCCATGGGCTTGTGACCTGGGACCTTGGTCTAAACCTGCACTGTGTATCCATGGGGGCATCTAGAAAGATTGTGGGAAGTGAGGCATCTTGATTTTTTAAAAAAGATTTATTTATTTATGCATATTTATTTATTTATGAACTGGGGTACAGGCCAGAGGTACAGGGTGGAGGGTGAGAGGATCCACCAGAGACAGAGTGGGGAACAGAACAGGCAGAGTTGACTGAAATGCACTGCTGAGGGGAGCAGTGGACGAGACAGGAGAGGTCTGCTGTGCCATGTGGGTAGCTGCCTGGCCAGCTGGGGATTGAACTCGTGTTGCACAATGCTGTGCTTTACCCCTTGCACCACCAGGGAGGCCCATCTTGATTTTTTTTTAAATCAAAAAACTTCAAAAGTGGTCCTTTCAGCCTCGTAAGCGTCATGTAATTAGAAACACAGACCGGGGCCCATCCCACAGCTGCTGAATCAGCCTTCATGGTAGCGAGACCTGCGTGGTAGCGAGACCCACGAGCAAACAAATGCACACAATGTCTCAGAAGCCCCGCAATATCACTGGGTCCCTGAAACAGCCTCAAGGCAGCGCTGAAGTCACTTTGAGATCACACAGCTGGGCAGAATGGCTAGTACCCAAATAACAAAAAACATACAGCCTGCTCTGTGCCAGCCATCTCAGGTAGGGACGGAAATGCAGTCTCACTCGAAGTTGCCCTTAAAATAGGAAATATTTAGGACTTGAGTTGAGGAAGACTTGAGCACAGAATTTGGTGGAAAACACAAAGGGGGTTCCAATTAAACGGGGACACAAACTATGTCTAGAAATTGATTTCCAACTGGCGGCGACTCTGCTTCCCAGGGACACTGGGCCATATCTGGAGACAGTTTGGGCTGTCATTTTGGATTGGGGGCAGGACACCAGCATTGAGGGGGTGGAGGCCAGGGATGCTGCTCACTATCTGCAGTGATAGCCCCCCCACCAAAGAAGGATCCAGCCCCAGCATTAACACATGTGCACGCGTATTCCCACACTGTTTTGGTAGAGCAGAGCAGTGGAGTGGTGCAGGAGAATCTCTGGAGATTCTAAAATCATAAAGGCAGTGTGCAAGTAAGTTGACTTGTATACGCAGCCCAGTACAGCCACGTAGCCCTAGTGTTCCCACAAGAGTTGCTGGCATAGCACACCTGGTGGGACGTGTGCAGATTCCTTTAGGGCTGAACGTCCAACTGTGATGCTGGGCCGAGAGCAGCCCCATAGAACTACTTGAGCCCCATAGAGCCCCCATAGAACAGCCCCATAGAGATTCTCCTCAGTCCATTTTCCACCAGCGCTACTTCCCATCTATCCAGTTCCCAGCAGGGCCTCCCAGATTGCCCATAGGAATCACCAACAAACTTTTCTCCCAGTGAGATCCAGACTTGGAGCCTGGGCTATCTGAAGGCAGGAGGCTCTTGAACAACTGTGCAACCTGGGGAGTGTCAGGTGGCCCTGGCCACCTCCCTTTGCCCCTGTGGAACGGGTCTCTAAGCCTGCAGCACCCTAGCCAGGGTTAAAGGAGGGCGCGCTGGCCAAGGTCAGGGCTGCCGTGGTGCTGCTCTGGATGTGCATGCAGGCTGTCCTGGGGGACTTGGTTGTGGGTGTTTAACCCAGCATGGTGCCCTCTTTTTTGCTGCAGATGATGTGCGGTTGTTTGCCTTCGTGCGCTTCACCACTGGGGACGCCATGAGCAAGAGGTCCAAGTTCGCGCTCATTACCTGGATTGGCGAGAATGTCAGTGGGCTGCAGCGGGCCAAAACTGGCACGGACAAGACCCTGGTGAAGGAGGTTGTGCAGGTACTGTATTTTCTTAGGGCCTGAGGGAGGGGGTCAGACCCTACAAAGTGTCACTTTCTGGCATGGACAGAGGGGCTGGGTTTGGCTTCTGGGTCTGTGACTTCTCTGGTCCACTAGCACCACGAGTAAACTGTGACCAAAATTGTTTTCAGGGTACAAACTAGGAGGCAGGTAGTTGAGTTTGGGATCCTGACTGTCACATAGAATATGGCATCTACAAGACTACCTGTGGGGGTGGGGGCAGGCAAATTTTGGGGACGGTAAATGGAGGGATGACTAAAATGGCAGCCACCAGATTGAATGGTTGATCATCATGAATGATTCCACTGGTGGCCAGGGAGACCCAATGGGAAAATTCATGCATGCCCCTCTGAGCTGCTGGGCACACAGTAGGCATATAGTAACAATGTTGACTGGCTAAGTATCAACCAGATGGGTTTTTTTTTAAAGATTTATATTATTTATTTATGCATACAAGAACTGGGGTACAGGTCAGAAGTCAGCGGGGGATGAGAGGATTCATCAGAGACAGAGTGGGGAGCAGAACACGTGGATTTATTGAAATACACTGCTGAAGGGAGCAGCGGGCGAGGCACGAGAGGTCTTCTGTGCCATGTGGATCACCTCCTTGGCTGGGGATCGAACTTGTGCTGCAGTGGCTGTGGATAGCTTCATGGTGCTGAGACTTAACCCCTTACTCCACCAGGGAGGGCCCCCCTGCTGGGGGCTTTTGCAGAAGGTGACTGGGGATGACCAAAATGGCAGTAACCATTTGCTGGATGGTTGACAGTCCTGGCTGACTTCCACTGGTGGCCGGGGGACCCAATGGGAAAACTGAGTCTCTGAACTGCCTGGCTTGGTGCTGATGACATTTGTTGAATAAATGAATAAATGTCAACCTAATGAGGACCAGCAGAGGACTGATGATTTGATGGCCATGGAATAATCAGGCTGTATAGACAGTGGCACAGACTGGGTGGCTGAGCATGGCCCAGGTCTACTTATTCCCCAGCCCCTATTAGACGGAAAGGAAAGAGCAGGAGGTGGGTATACTTGTGGAATTCTCTATGGTAAAGGTTTTTTTCCCCTCATTCTGGCCATGATGAAAACAGACTCTATGGGAAACTTCCGAAGTGGTTCATTTGGGACCGGGACCTGGAGTCATGCCAAGAAAAGAAAACCTGAATTATGTATCACACTCAGCTAGTAAAAAAAAAAAAAAAAATGAGCTCTTGCCTTTTGCGACAACACGGATGGAATTTGAGGGGATAGTGCTAAGCAAAATCAGTCAGAAAGACAATTACCAGATGGTTCCTCTCCTATGTGGACTATCAACAGAGCAAAGGAACGAACAGATCACAGCAAAAATAGCCCTTGGACTGTGTGAAATGTGGTGGTTACCAGAGAGGAGGAGGAGAGGAAAGGAAAAGGAGGACAATCTGATAGCGGGCAGGCCACTAGCGCTTTGGTGGTGGGTGAGGTGAGGCTTATTCACACACAAAGGTGAAGGTGTAACCCCCAAATTTATATTACATTGTAAATCAATAAAATTTAAATTAAAAAAAGGGAAATCTGAATTCTGGAAAGATAAACCAAGGGCATGGCTAGGGAAGGCTAGGTGAGGGAGAATTATCTCTTTATCAAAGGGCCCTTCATTTTGCAAAGGCCCTCTCAAAACCCATGGCTGGGAGGTGGCAGCTAAGGGGCAGGGGTGTTCTTTCTTTGTGCGATGTTGGAAATGTCCTGAAATTGACTGTGTGATGGTTGCTCTTCTCTGTGAATAGACTAAAAGCCATTGAGTTTAAAAAACAGGAACAGGGGCCCTCCTGGTGGTGCAAGGGGTTGGGATGCAACCTACGAAGCTATCTGCAGTCACTGCAGCATGAGTGTGATCTCTGGCCAGGGAGCTGCCCACATGGTGCAGCAGACCTCTCCTGACTCTCCTGCCATGTCCCTCAGCAGTGTATTTCAGTCAATCCACCTGTTCTGTTCCCCACTCTGTCTCTGGTGAATCCTCTCACCCCCCGTACCTCTGGCCTGTACTCCAGTTCTTATATGCATAAATAAATAAATAAACCTTTAAAAAAATAAAGGGCCTCCCCTGTGGCGCAGTGGGTTGAGTGCAGCACTGTGGAGCTGTCCGCAGCCTCTGCAGCGCAGGTTCGATTCCCGGCCAGCCAGGGAGATTCCCACATGGTGCGGCAGACCTCTCCTGTCTCACCCGCTGCTCCCCTCAGAAGTGTATTTCGGTCGTTTGCCTGTTCTGCTCCCTGCTCTGTCTCTTGTGAATCCTCTCACCCTCCGGTGCCTCTGGCTTGTACCCCAGCTCTTGTATAAAAATAAATAAATCTTAAAAATAAATAAATAAATAAATAAAAACAGGAACAAAACACACACACACACACACACACACACGTACGCATGCACAGGCTGTCTGCATGTCTGCAGTGTGGTATCCTGTATTGGCCCCCGGGATAGAAAAACTGGTAAATTCAGAGCCACGTATGCAGCTTGGTTAATAACAATGATCCAATGTTGGCTTCTTAGCCGTGACACCTGTCACATAGGAATGAAGATGGTAACAACTGTGCAAATGGGGTGCAGGGCACATGGGAGCTGTGCTACTGTCTCAAACTTTTTGGTAAACTTAAAATTGTTAGTAAAATTTTTATTTAAAATATAATCCTAGGAAAGAATTGCTACCACTCCATTATCATGGCCTGTTTCTCCATCTTCCCTCCCACTCTGCTATGAAACTCCTTCTTTGGAGTTTCATTGCAGCCTGCAGATCATGCTCCAGTCTGTAGCTTTTTTGGCTTGTTTTTTCATTTAGTATAATTTCATTAATTGTGTGGCTTGGAGTGTTTCTGGTGATTGAATGTCCTGTTTCATAGAGCTCTAGAATGTACTACATGTTCCCCTGTTGTCAGCTCCTGAATTGTCATTCATTTTTATTTTTATAAATAAGTTCCAACCAACATTGAAATGCACGTGGCTCCTTTCTGCCTTCTACTGAGTTATTCCTCTGGAATACATTTTCAGGAAGGCGGGTTCTGGAGTTATAGGTGTGAAGATGTCTTTAAAAAGGTATGAGTTGTCTGATGGCCTTCAAAAAGGTTGGCACTACACATGGGAGATAATAGATACTCGCTAAATGGCATTTATTCCACATTCTATTCAGCAAAGTTACCATTGCTGTCTGTACCCCGTCAGTGCTGACACCCTGGCTTTGGAGGACCACCTGCTCTACCAACAGGCTATTTTTCTCCAGGCTAGTTTGGGTTTTTATGGCTAACAAGCTTTGGGGGTCTCCTGCTGACTTGCCCCCCTCCATGCTTAGCCCTCCCCTTGGCCACCCAGGGTGTAGCCAAGAGAAGGTACATGGAGTGAGAGTTTGCCAGATGTGTCCTTGGGCATCGTCTGTGGGATCTTCAGGTGCTCCTATCTCCTTTCCCTTTTAAAAATTGTGGCAAGATACCATAACATAAAATGTATCATTTTAGCTATTCTAAAGTGTGTCATCCAGGGGTGTTACTACACTTGGGGCTGCGCAGTTATCACCATTGTCTTGTTCCAGAACTTTCTCATCACCCCCAAAGGAAATCGTGTGTCCGTCAGCAGCTAGCAGAGTTTCCTTACAATCTAGAATTCTTCTCTATTTGGTTAAGTGGGCCAGTGATAGGGGATGATGGGAGGAAATGTGATTCTTGGGTGGGAACAGGAACCCTCAGCTGGGAGTATTGCTTATAATTCACTTGTTCGAGTTCAAATATGTTGTAGCCAAAGGGAAATTGTCTGGCTCTCAGAACTGGGAAGTGCAGGGCTTGCTCGCTTTAGGCATGGCTGGATCCAGGACTCAAGCAGTGTTTTCCTTTCATCTGTTTTCTCTGGGTTTGGTCTCAGGCAGCAGGAGAAAAGGTCCAGCCTACTGCAGGGGTTCTTCTGGGTCTTGATCCCCAGGGAAGAGACACCTCCTCCCTCAGTGTCAATCATTCCCTTAAGGGACACAATTGGCCCAACTTGGGTCACATGTACATCTGGGAGGGAGGTGGGGGTTTCATGATTGACAGCTCTGGTGTGATCCCAGTTCAAAGAAATAGATGGTAGTGGCTGAAAAGCACAGATTCCACTTGGGTAGGGGAGGGAGACTGCTTGAACTGCAGGTCCAGTAGAATGTTTTGACCATCACCCCTAGCATTTTCCACTCTGCATTTTAAAAGGTTTTTTTGTCTGAAGCTGCAAGACCTCACATTTATACTATGGTTGCAAAAATAGCCATTGAAGTTACAAAGGGTCAATTATGTCCACATAATGGGATCTTTGGGCAGTGGCTAAAATCCTGCCGATGCTGCACTTGAGATAGTTGCCCTCTGTTCCAGGGGATGCAGAGCAGCTGTTCCCTGAAGAACCTTCCAGACTGGTCATCCTGGATTCCATGTCTGGGACGGTCACCTTCCCAGCTGCTTCTGCTACTATTTCCATGTGAAGAATAAAAGGACTGACTATTAGTTGAAGGTTTTTAACACACCCTTGACTTTCATTGTCATAAACATATTGTTCCCACATCTCTTCCTTTGTATGGAAATGCAGAATGTGTCACTTGGTGTGGAGACACTGGAGTCAAGAAGGATGGATGTTTACACCACTTGCTGCCTGCCTGACAGTGGGCCAGTCGCCTTCCCTTCCTGGTCCTCCTTATAGAAAATGAGTGGAATAAGTTGACTTGCTGTGTCATATTCTGTTTTGACATATTCTGGGATTTTTTTCAACAATGCAGTACTTCATTTCTGATGGCTTATTACCTTTCAAGGAAGCCTGTTTTACTTAGTCAACAAAGAGACAGTGTCTGCTGTGGTCTGGCCTTTGGAGCCAGGTGACCTGGGTTTTGCTTTCAGCGCCACCTGGTACTATGTGGCCTTGGGCACATTGCTTACCCTCTCTGGGCCTCAGTCCCCAGAGGTCTTAGGACTGTGGTGGGGATTTTATCAACATATATAGAGAAAGTACTAGAACAGTATGTTCTGTAAAGACCGGGAAGTAGTAGCTGTTATTCCCAGTTTTCCACTGGCAACAGTTCTGCCATGTGTGGCTTTGTACCTGTGGGTTCTTTTCTTAGGAGATGGTAGACCCACACGTTGAGCCATGGGCCGAGACTCTTGTTGAACCACTTTACCTGGTTATCTTTTTTTTCTTTTTAATGTATGTATTTTTAAATTTATGCATGCAAGAACTGGGGTGCTGGCCAGAGTTGTGGGGGTGCGTGAGAAGATTCGCCAGAGGAAAAGTGGGGAGCAGAACAGGTGTATCTATTGAAATACACTGCCAAGAGGAGCGGTGGGTGAGACAGGAGAGGTGCTGTGCCATGTGGGTAGCTCCCTGGCCTGGGATCAAACTCGTAATGCAGTGGCTGATGATAGCTTGGTAGTGCTGAGACTTTTAACCCCTGCACCACCAGGGAGGCCTTTGCCTGACTTTCTTGAAGAGGGCTTGTCCCAGAGTCATGACTGTCAGCAACTCGGGAGGTGCTGGCATCAAAGAGTCACACCTCACCTGGCTCTGCCACACAGGTGCATTGGCATACAGGGAAACTGAGGCCCAGAGCAGTGACAGGACTTGTCCTAATTAACACGCTAATGAGCAGCACAGTGGGCCTGGAGCCCCGAGGAGTTAAAAGTCAGGTCTGTTAGCCTTTTTTCAGAGTCACACACTGAGAAGTGGAATTGCCTCTATGACTGGGGAGTGGGGTCAGGAGGATGCACAACTGGACACAGGCCAGCAGGGCCACGGGCAGCAGAGGCTGCTGGGTGACAGGGACACCTGGACTTGAACCCATGAATATGCCCAGTGGACAGCACACATGGTGCTTTAGTCCCCGCTGTCGTCTGCTGCACAGACTTGCCCAGTTGGTGCCTGGGGCAAAACACCTTCCTGTTCTGGCACCTCTGTGGATGATGTGGACGATGCCACTGTGAGGGTTGTGCCCATGCTGGGCGGGTCAGGCGTCTTGAGACAGAGCAGCATCCGTCAGTGATGCATCGGGCTTGCTTTGCCCCTACTGGCTTAGTCACCAGATGCTTTTATTTTGTTTTTAACCCCATGCAAAAGCTCACAAGTCCAATACCCAGAAGGCACATCTTAGCTTTCAGCGGTGGTGAGAGAGGATGGCAGCGATTTCCTCTGGGAGAAGTAGAGGCTGGCAGGACACATGTGTTAGGGATGGCGGGCAGCTGAGCATGTAGTCCTCATCTAAGCCCCAGGAGCAGGGTTGCCTTAAATTCTGGCCCTCTTCCCATCCTCCAGGACAGATGTACCCAATGCTCCTCCAGGGGCACTTTAATGTGCCAGCAGGGGAATACAGTAATAGCAGTGTCCACGTGTCTGATGCTTTTGAGAACTTCTCACTACATGGCTGGGCTCACTACACGGCTGGCCCACTATTTCCACTTCCTAGGTGAGCGCCTGGGGAAGTCAAGTGCTCTGTCCAGAGCCTGCGCGCGGTGGAGCTCTGTCTGCAGCCAGGACCGCATGGTCCCAACGCCCTACACCATCACATCCCCCAGAGCCCTCCAGCACCAGGAAAGATGTTCTGGGGCCACAGGCCTTCTAGAGACTTTACTTTTTCAGGCTCACTTGGATAGTTTGGCAGGAAACCTTTTACATTTATCAGTTCTCAAATGTTCCTTGATGATGGAAACTTTTCTTTTTTTTTTTAACTGATCACTGGATGTCATTACTTGAGCTTATTAAGAAAAAAAATGCTATGTCAAATGAAAAGAGCAGGGCTTGGGGTTAGAGGGAAAGTGAGATCCAAGATGACATTGCAGCTTCATCAACTCTTGGCTTGAGGATCTTGGACAAGTCGCTTTATCTCTGGAGTCTGTTTTCACTCAGGGAAGAGGCAATGCTATTTTTCACAGAGCGGTTGGAAGGATCAAAGCAAAGCAATCGGTGTGAAAAGGGTTTCTCCATTTTGGTGAGTGGTAAACTCCTATTCATCCTTTAGAGCCCTACTTTTTACCCCGTTCTCCTTCCAGTATCCTTCAGAATGAATTGTTTCTTTATCTGTTTCCACTCTGGTCTGGATTCCTTGAATTATAATTCATCTTGATTAAGCAATAACCCTCGTGCCTAGAAAAGCATTAAAACAGGTGCTAAAAGTTGAAGAAGTCTATTCAGATAGATTCTAGATATATCTTGTTCTTTGGATATTCCTAAGTCAAAAGCTAATACCTGTTCAATAATTTTCTTTGGGTTGAATTAAATTGTGGGGACTAGTTACATGCAGGGAAGGGCTTGGGGGTGGACTGGAATCTCCAGAGCTGCTGCTTTTGCAGTTCAAGCTGCATGTGGGGAGCTGAATGTGGGGAGCTACTGCTCCCCCTTGCAGAGCATCAGTTGCCACTGGCTCTCTGGAGGATCGCCCTCCAAAGGCTTTCAGCCATCTGTTTTCATGGGGCGTGTTTACACCTCTTCAAGCCCGTGGTTCATGGAGAAGCCTTTAATTTTTTTCAAAGCCACACCTGTGCCTGGGCTCAAGCACGGGGCTTTTTGATGTTCATGCCAAATATTTAAAACTCAGACCACCTGATTAAAAATAAATAGTTCTCAAGCAGCCTGTGAACAGGGTGCCAGCTGAGTATTGGCATGTCACCTGGCTCATCCGTGAGCCAGTTGCTGTGCCTGCTCCCAGTATTCAGATGAGAAAACCAAGACTTAGAAAGGGCATGTCCTTAAGCCAAGGTGAATGTCCAAACCAAAGCCAGATGGCGGGGAGCCAGTGGGAAGCCCTGCAGCCAGCTCCTGCTCCAGCTTCTGAGAAGTAAAAGTACTTAGGAGAAAGGAGACACCCACATGCTGGGTTGAGCTGGGATGTAAATGGAAGCACAGAGCTCTGCCCAGTGCCCTGGGGCTGGGTGCCCTTCACACAACCTCAGATGGATCCCAGCCTGGACCAACCATCCTTGGCATGTTTCCTGCCTGATTGCCCCCCATGCCTGACACCCCATGCCTGATCTTTAACACTGTCCGGAGTATGCAGTCTCCCTGCTATGGGGACGCCCAATTAGAATGCTCCAGGTCTTAACTGCAAGAGCCCGGAGCTGATCCTGATGTTCCTTGTGTGTGAAATGCATACCCTGTGCTGCATATTGGGATGGAAGCTGCCTGCTCTCTACATCTCTTTCCAATGTTTTCTTCCTATTTCTCTTCCCTTCTTGGGCCTTGCCCCCACTTCTGTCCGATTCTTGTTATCCTTTGCCCCTGGACATTCTGCCTTTTGAGATTCCCTTCCACAGATCTCCATTTTCACCCCCATGGTGGTGGCTTATCCCAGGGCATGATGGGTTTGAGAAATGTTCAGATTCAGGAATTAAATAATGATCAGCCACAGTCCTCCATTTCAATGACCTGCTAAATGCCCCCACGGTCCCTGCTTTTACAAATCATAGTAGAGTAAATAAGTTTTCAATTTTCATCATTTTCTCGGCCTGAGCTCAGTGAATGGAGTTTACGCATGTACTTGTGTGCACATGCGTGGGAGCGCACCCTCCTGGTAAAGACCTGGCTGTGGAGGTCAGTTTGGGTTTGTTCAGCCCCAACCCCTGAGCTTTCCTTGTGTGTGACCCTTTGCTGGCTCCTTTACTTCCCTGACCTTCAGCTTTTGCCTGTGAAAATTTGGGATGGTCATATCTAACTCATGGCATGGCTATGAAAATGAAATAATATTGTGTATATTAAGTGGCTGATGTATATGAAGTATATTCAGTGGCAATTCTGCTTGCTTATTTATTCTGCTTTTGTTGGAAAGTGAAAACAGTCTGGTATTTACTGACAATGAACATCTGTGAGTTTGTGTGTTGTATTCTTTAACAAAATTCCGTTGAATTATTTCTTTGGGAGACATTCCCAAAGGAGGGTGTGGCTGGGAACAAGAAAAGCTGGACATAGTTTTGAGCAAACAGATGTTTTAGAGATAACTGTGGGTTTAATCTTGCATGTCAGTTGATCAATAGCCCCGGCATGTTGGAGCTCTAGGTTAGGAAGGATTCTGAGGTTAAGTGTGAACTCAGTGTGAGAGATGCTTCCTTTGGGATGCCTGCTGTGGATGCAGGAGAGAGGAGTATGTCTCCCACATTCTTACCATCCCTGAGCTGCATGTAGCCGTAGTCAAAATTCAGGACAACAGAGGTCAGAGAGTAGGCAGTTGCCCGAATGCTAAAAGAGGTGGGGGGCCCTGCACAGGGTGAGGATTCCAGGAATATAGACCACAGTGCCTATATGGTTTTGGTCACCTGCACAAGGATGTCACAGCTTCCTGCCTATCCACCCATGTTGAAGATTACCCTCACCCACTTGAAATGTAGCTGCATGCCTCCCTTGACCATTTGCCGAGATGCATATCTTTTTTTTTTTTTTTTAAAGATTTATTTATTTATTTATACAAGCACTGGGTACAGTCAGAAGCGCGGGAGGGTGAGAGAATTCACCAGAGCCAGAGCGGGGAGCAGAGCAGGCAGAAGGACCGAAGTACACTGCTGAGGGGAGCAGCGGGCGGCAGGAGAGGTCTGCGCGCCATGTGGGACCCTCCTCTGGTGGCCGGGGAGCAGCCGGGGATCGAACCGGCGCCGCAGAGGCCGCGGGCAGCTTCACAACCCAGCGCTCAACCGCTGCGCCACTGGGGAGGCCCCGAGATGCATATCTTGAAGTGCAGTGGGGTCATGTCATTTCTGAACAGCGATGGTGACGCAGATGTCTTTGTCCCCAAAATCTGTCAAATGCTGGACCATACCATTTTGATGTTTGTTTTCCCCCCTGTCATTGATGACTCATGCCAGTTATAGGAACCTGTTCTTTTTTTGAGTCAATTATACCTCTCTGGAAGGACTTTTAAAATCTTGCTCTCTGAAGTGCTTTAGAATGGTTGTAGGAGGGGAAGTGAGGGGGCCCAGGTGGGGTTGACGGTCCCATGCCCAGCAGGCTTCATGCCAAGCATTGTCATCTGGCTCCTGTTCCCCGGAGGGTGCAGGAGGCCGCTTTTCTTCAGCACTCCTGGGTCTTTGCTCTAGAATTGATCCTCGCCCACTTGGGGTAAAGAGGCACTATTGTGGCCAGCATGTGTCTCACCCACTTACCCCCCCCCCCCCGCCATCGTCACACAACGGTGGGAGGAGAGATTCTATCCCTGCATTTGGGCAAGTATTTGGGATGAGCTTGAAGCTAACATACACCTTCCATTTGCAAGCCATTCTGTGGTCCCAAAGTTGGCTTTTCTGTACCATTTGTCCTCTGCCCCCCTGAATTCCGCATCTGAGGTGGAACTTTGTCCCACTTGCACAGAGGCTTAGATACAAATCCATGAGTGGCTGGTGTGAAAAGGGCTGGGGAACGCTCTGTCCAACCCTCTTGCACAGAGGTAGAGACCAGGACCCAGAGCCATCGACTGCTTCCTTCATGGTGTGAGAGCTTCCCCTCCCTTTTTTTCTGCTCTCAGACTCATGGAGACCCCTAAGTATCAGAATTTTGACTACCCACTTGCTGGGAAAGAGCATGGTATTGAGTAAATGTTCTGTGAGCATGTATTTGTTGGAAGAACGAATTGCAAGAGCTCTCGTCTTTGGCTTACAGCTCAGCTCACCTCTCCTCCCTGCTTTCTCAAAAAGTGCATTGCTGACACCACGTAACAAGAAAGGCTCTCCATGTAGACCCACCTGATCTACATAGAAACCCCAACAGGCTTCTTCCACTGTGCCAACTGCACAGATGTGGAGAAGTTAATGTCCCTGCCTTGGTAATTCCGGGGATTTCCTGGGACTTCATTTAAAAATAACCTGGGCAAGGAGAACTCAACATGGGATGAGACTGTGCCTTCACTCTGAGGTTCCAGAAAATATCTATATCTGAGGCTCCCCCAACAATCCTGAGTGCGAAGGTGACCCAAGATCATTTAAGGGCCTCCCTGGTGGCACAAGGGGTTAAGCACTACACTATGAAGCAGTCCACAGCCTCTGCAGCACGAGTTTGACCCCGGTCAGCCAGGCAGCCAGGGAGCTACCCACATGGCGAGGTAGACCCCTCCTGTCTTGCCTGCTGCTCCTCTCAGCAGTATACTTCAGTCAGTCTACCTGTTCTCTTCCCCATTCTGTCTCTGGTGAATCCTCTCACCCCCCGCATCTCTGGCCTATACCCCAGTTCTTATACGCATAAATAAATAAATCTTTTTTTTTTTTTTTAAAAAAGATCATTTAAAATATCGCCTAATCATATCGGAGCACTGATGTGCACAAGCACCCCCCTCAGGTCTCACAACAGCGCTAGAACATAGGTCCTCTTGTATCCTGGTTTGCAGATGAGGAGACTGAGGCTTGGGGCGTGAGCCCCTGGGAGGTTGAGCTTCTGGAGCTGCATGTGGACAGCTTGGCCCAAATTCACTGCCAGCACTTGCAGGACAAAACTGAGGTTTAGACCCAGGCATTGGGAGCCATTGAAAAGTAGGGTTATTTAAAAGTGAGGTGATTTAAAATCTAAGATAGGAAAAATATGTCTGCTATGCTTGAAGCTGCCTTGCAGATAAGAGGCTCAGCCTGGGCCTCCCTGGTGGCGCAAGGGGTTAAGATGCAATCTATGGGGCCGTCCACAGCCACTGCAGCACGAGTTCAATCCCTGGCCGGCCAGGGAGCAACCCACATGGCACAGTAGACCTCTCCTGAATCGCCCCGCTGTTCCCCTCAGCAGTATAGTTCATTCTGCCTGTTCCTGTTCCCTGCTCTGTCTCTGGTGAATCCTCTCACCCCCCACATTTCTGGCCTGTACCCTGATTCTTGTATGCATAAAATGGATGAATCTTTAAAAAAAAAAAAAAAGAAGAGGCTCAGCCAGGTATAGAGCCCCAGCTCCTAACCCAGCTCTTCTCTGGAATTGTAAGGTGTCTGTCTACATCTTTCAAGCATTAAGCCATAGTATAAAAATGTGTGTCTTCAGCCTGTCCTGGAGTCAGATTTAGCTGACTTTTCCTTGGAAAAGGCCTGTTGTGGCAGGAAAAAGAGAGTCAGCCAGGGACAGAGTATTCCTTAACATGACTGAGAAGATCTTTCTAGAACCCCAGGTGACCAGGCCCCCAGATGGGCATATTTTGCTTTGAAGACATGTGACTTTGACTTTGGCAGCCTTTAGGATATGAGAGATGCCAATAAAGGGGGCAGAGGGTGCAGCCTGGAATGGAGGAGAGAAGGCAGGCCACACCTGTCCCCAGGCCCCCCACACCCACCACGAGGTTGGTGTGTACCTCAGGATGAATTGCTCCCTCTCTCTGGGTTACTTGCTGCTTTTCTCTTGAATGGGGGAGTGAATGTCAGGACTCTCAGTTCTATCTCCCCCCTCCCCCATTTTTTTGGGTTAACTTTACATAGAGGAAAAAAAAGCACAATCTTATGAGGTGTACATGTAGAGTTTTCCTATATACCTGCAAAACCACCACTCAGACAAAGACAGCTGGTTTCCAGCCCTGACTCAGATCAGCAATAATGTCTCATGATGGGCCCTCTGGCTTCTTCTAGCCGCTGTCCTAATAGCCCTGTGCTGGCCCCAGCCCTGGTGGCTGCTGAGCTCTTGAAGTGTGTGCTGCTGTGTGTGCCTGAGAATCGCAGTGTTCTCAAAGACCTAGAGTGAAGAAATGAGCAGCCATCTCCCGAATCGCTTTGTGTATTGATGACATGTTAAGATGTCAGTTTGGGGGATGTATAGAATTAGACTAAATACTGTTAAAATGAATGTCACCTGTTTCTTTTTTCCTTTTTTTTCCACGTGGCTGCTAGAAAATTTCAAGTTCTACATGGTTAGTGTTGCTGTGGGCCTGGCAGCCCACTGTGCCCCAGACTCACAGCCTTGGGTGTCACCTGCCTTTGTACCCATGAGGTTGGGTGGTGCGTGGGGGTGTGATCTGGAGGCTTTGCACAGATGTGCTCTTGGTGTCTTTTAGCACAAGTCTGTGCAGGCACCTTCCGGTCTTGTGTATGGCTTCCAGTTCAGGGTCTGGCTGCCCACGTGAAAGGTTTTTTGCTGTTTCTGCCTGTTTTAAAAAAGACAGTTACAGGCCTCCCTGATGGTACAAGGGGTTGAGACACAGCACCATGAAACTATCTGCAGCTACTGCGGCAGGAGTTCGATCCCTGGCCAGGGAGCTGACCCACATGGTGCAGTGGACATCTCCTGCTTTGCCTGCTGCTCCCTTCAGCAGTGTATTTCAGTACATCTGCCTGTTCTGCTTCCCACTCTGTCTCTGGCGAATCTTCTCACCCCCCTGCATCTCTGGCCTGCACCCCAACTCTTGTTTGCATAAATAAATAAATCTTCACCAAAAAAAAGACAGTTACATGTCTTCCCCAGAGCTCTCTGCCTGGCCGTGGAAAGGAATGGAGGTGGACCAGGTGGGGGTTTTAGATTGACACAGACCTTTGGGGGGCTTTTTGTCAAGTTCATACTCTGAACAGAAAGCCTCAGCTCTCCTTTCCAGCCTCTGGGGTGCTTTCCAGCCTCTGGGGTGCTCAAGCATCCTTGAGTGGCAGGGAATTTTGACAGGACCACAGGGCATCACCTCCTCGCTGTCCCTTCATCCTTGGGAGGGCGGGTGCGGTTCCCTGCCTGGTGCCTGGTCCTGGTTTCCTGGCTGCATCAGGAATGTTACTACCATTTGTGATGGGCCCTCCTCATCTGCTGTCTACCTCCCTGTCCTGTCACTGTCCCTGTACCTGATGGGTACACCTCCCTGTACCTGACGGGTCTGTCCATAAGGTGATAGGTGGGAGCTAGTACCAGGGAGAAGTTGAGTGGGGATACAGACACCTTATCTGGAAGGTACTGCAGGCAAAGGAGGGGGTATGATCAGGTGGGCAGAGTCACAAGCTGAGCAGAAGGAAGAGCTGGAGATGGGGGGGCAAGAGGCTTGTCCCCTTGGTGTCATCCATAAATCCCCTTCTCTGGGCCAGCTTGGGGACAGCGCCCAGCTGCAGTGGGAGCCAGATCACATCATGAGTGACAGGGTACGGGAGCCCAAGGTATCAGCCCTGAGCCAGCCCACAGGTGAGGGCAGTTAGGCTCTCTGTATACCATCATCCCACCCACATCTGGAGCAGAGTGTGGCACCTTCCCAAAAACAATTTGGGGGTTGTAATGGACTCCAGAGCATGGGCAGTTCACCACATCGTTGGGCTTGCTAAGGTCTTCATCAGTCCTGATATAGGACCCCTAATTTTGCACAATCTAGATCTGGTATTTCCCGAAGCATGAATTGGACATGAAATGTTGGGATTATACAGGACTTATAACTGAAAGCTGGTTCAAAGCCCTTGCTCTGTGGCCTTTCTTTGCTTTGGGACAGTAATTGGAATGCTTAGCTACTTGTCTTTTAGGCGGTGACATCAAAACATGTCTCCAGGCAAAATGATTGTCTAATTCTAGTTCCTGCTGGTTAGAGAGAAAAGGATCCCAGCTGATGGGAAGGGTACCCTTTCATGTTTAATGGCTCTGTTTATCTCTTTAGAGTCACTTTGCTTTTAAACTCTCCCAGAGGTCATATGGCTGCTTTTCTACATACTTTGGTCTTGATAGAATCATTTTTTGGGTAAACCTTTGATTTTAAATGTATCTCTGGTATGCAGCATAGAGTTCGGTTTTTCTTTTGTTTTTGCAGTGTGACACACAGCTTTTTTAAAAAGGCAATTTTGCTCATTTACATTTATTGCATTAGTGTGTTCAGGACCTGGCTTGCTCCTTATTTTGGCTATCATTTGACTTCTTCTGTAATTGTGGTTTTAAATTGGACTGACTGTACAGTTTCACTGTAAATTTCTTAGATCTTATCTGACTTACTTCTTAATCTAGTTCTTCTAATGGCCAACGGACACAAACAGGAGCACTCTTATTTCTTAGATTGCCATATATAGCTATCACAAAGCAGAGGAACTTTGGACTTCCTTCTGTATGGGGCTCTTGCTTCCTCCTGGGTGGCTTTCTGCCCCACCCCCATACTGCCGGGCTCAAGGTTGAGAAACACATTCATTCTTGGTTCTTCTTTATGGTTTTTACATCTAACTTGTGTTCTCTCATTGCACTGGTGACATACATTCTGGGAAGTTACACAGTCTCTCTGAACCCAGCCTGCGGATCTTATCTCTCAAAAAATCCAAAAGCTAATACACTGAATAGACCATGTAGGAGGCTGCACCTGGTACATGTTAGCTACCCTAATAAATATTAACCTCTCCTCCCATAGGAGTGTTCTTGGTGGTTTGGCATGGAACAGGTTTGTCTTTATACTGTAAACCTTGAACTTGAGCCTTCTCTTGCTCTGTCCTTGTGGTAACCTTTCTTTGTATTCTTATTTTTTTTAATAGAGGTACAGCTCAGGCAACATAAAATTAACCATTTAGTGGCATTTAGTACATTCACAACATTTTGCAACCCTCACCTCTACCTAGTTCCAAATATTGATCATCTTACAAGTGTTTTAAAAATCAGATTTGTTGAGGTATAATTTACATATCCCAAAATTAATTCATTCCAAGTATATAATTCAGAGATTTTTTGCAAATGTACATTGTTTATTTATTTATTTATTTATTTATTTATTTATTTATTTATTTATTTATTTATTTATACAAGCACTGGGTACAGTCAGAAGAGCGGGCGGGTGAGAGAATTCACCAGAGCCAGAGCGGGGAGCAGAGCAGGCAGAAAGACCGAAGTACACTGCTGAGGGGAGCAGCAGGCAGCAGGAGAGGTCTGCGCGCCATGTGGGACCCTCCTCTGGTGGCCGGGGAGCAGCCGGGGATCGAACCAGCACTGCAGAGGCTGAGGGCAGCTTCACAACCCAGCGCTCAACCGCTGCGCCACCAGGGAGGCCCCTCTGTGGACTTTTCTTACATAGGGTATATCTCACCTTCAGACATGTTACTTGTATTTGGCAGATTTCTCTGTGTTCCCATCTATCACCCACCTGAAATTTTTCTTGTTTATTGACATATTAGGATTCACATATTGAAATAACTCTTTAGTTTTCATGGCCCAATTATCCGATAAGCCAGATAACCTCCTTCATGCCACCAACATTTACTGAGCCTCAGCTGTAGGTTTTATAGTAGAACCTGCACCCCTTATGAGGGGACAGTGATCGTATCCATTTTTCCCTTCACTGTAGCCCCATCACATGGGGCAGTGCTTGTTAAATGAATGAAAACAAGTAACTGAGTATAGCTGCAGAGCCCAGACACACTTATGTGCCTTCATGGTGTCCTTACCATCCAGGGCGAGAGCTAGCTCATACCATCTTATGACGCCGGCCATGCATCTCATACCAAATCCACCCACGGTGATGTCATGTTGTAGCTTGAAATGACCACACTGGGACTATTTACATTATAGAAACGGGCAAAAGCTACAAACCTGGATTTCTTCCCTTTTCCTCTTTTTTTTTTTTGAGAGTCTAGGATTAAACATTTGCCAGTCTGCCTTTCCAGCCTCTTCTGTTATTCTCCTGACATGATGGTTTTCACAGATGAAAAGGCACATGGAGGTGAAGGCACTGACCCAGGGTCACACGCCCATGAAATACAGAGCCAGAATTCAAACCCACATGTGACCTTGGCCCAGGTCCATGGTCCCAGGACTGCACACTGGCCCCCTCCCCCATTTTCCCATCTCTTCTTACATCTTGGTTTTTTTTCCCTGCCAGCCCATGTTGTCACCCAATTTCCATTTTGATTATTTCTTAGCATCTTAGGTGCCAAGATTTCCTGGCATGTTGCCTGGGCAATGCTTAGCTGCTGTCCCTCCTCACCAGGAACTCTGTGTTTTGTTTTTGTTCTTGCAGAATTTCGCTAAAGAGTTTGTGATCAGTGATCGGAAGGAGCTGGAGGAAGATTTCATCAAGAATGAGCTCAAGAAGGCTGGGGGAGCCAATTACGACGCCCAGGCCGAGTAACCCCATCCCTCCCCGCCCCTTGCCAAAGTCATCTGCCTGCTCCCCGGGAGAGGGGACCCCTCCCTCGGCTACCAGCCCACCTCTTAGGTGGGACCTTAGGTGGAACCTCTTAGGTGGGTCTGCCACCCACCACGGAGAGGAGACCCAATGAGAGGCAACGCCTGCCACCCTGCCACCCAATTCCCTTCCCCGCTTCCCTCCTGGGCCCTGTTGTGTCCTATCTCATGAAGCTCATTGAACATCTTTCTTTTATCTTCTTGTTTTTTTATCCTCTCTATTTTTCGTTCTAAAGAAAAATCATTTTGATGCCAAGGTCATGCACATCATCAGATCTAAGGTGCCTCCTGCGGTCACCCCCTTTTCTGGCAAGTCGCTCATGCGCCTGCCCGGCCTCCACCATGGCCTCATGCTGCTGCTGGGCCAGTGCCGCCTTCTTGGTCTCTCTGGCCTACTGGCCACTGAGGTGCCAGGGGCTGTGCCAGATGGCCATCTTCAGGGCCCACACATCCATCCCTTCCTCAGGCTCAGAGCTACTAGAGCATGCCCCAGGCCCCTCCCCACACCCCACTCAAAGTTGCCTAAGCTCCATGTCCGACAGAGATGGTGCTCGGTGGTAAGTTTAGGCCTGACTCAGAACAGAGAGAACATTTGCCTTAAAACTTTGCCTGGCAAAGCCACGTGGTCTGAAATGGCCCGTTTTGGCCTTTTGATGGACATCGCTTGAAGGCCAGGAGAGGAGGCAAAGGTCTGAGTCTAGACTGGATGGGAGGATCATTCAGGGTTCACTTCAGGGGCTCCCAAAGTAATGTAGGGAGCATGGCCCGGTGGGCAGACGGGACTTTAGAACTGGAACTCGCCCCGGATGGTCAGGAAGGGCCACCGCCAACAGCTGTGCCGGCCAGGCCAGGGCCTGCTCCCTGTGGGGTAAGCAGTAGCCCCGCCTCGGGGGGACCAGAAACTCTGTGGTTTTAATTCTCAGTCTGCACCACACATGCAAAGGGATTTTCTTGTTCTCTTTTCAAAGAAAGATGGGATTGGCTTAGTTCGTCATGGGCACATTTTATAGCGTTCTTTTTCTTTGTTTCCTTGCTCATTACACTCGGGAGAAACCTGTGCTGTGCTGGGGGGCGACCATCTGCCCCCCAAAAGATACAGGAATAAATGTTGATTTTGTTTTTCAAAAAACAAGTGTGTCTGGCTTGTCTTGTAGAGGCAGCTGTCTTGGGATTCAGGCTTAATTTAACCAGCCTACATGGAGCTTCATTCATATTCAGTTACTTAATTTGTAGCAATAACCTTAAGGAATAAGTGCTGTTTGGGGCCCCATTTTATGGAAACTGGGCTCAGAGATGCACCCGAGGACACCCAACTGGAAGTGGCAGAGATGGGACTCAAACCCAGGTCTCCTGAGGCCCCTGGATCTGTGGCTGATGAGGGGAGTAAGGAGGGCCTGGATTTGTGATAGTGAAGCAACAGCAAATTAGAATATCTCTAGAGCGGCCAGTACCCTTTTCTTTTCAGGAAAAATTGAGCTGAAGCACCCTCCTCAGCTGGGCCATGACATCCTTTCGGAGCTTTTCCTGAGCTGAAATTCTGGATTCCGGCATGCCAGGTCTAGTGGGAACTCACGATGAGGCTGGAGGCGTTTCAAAGATGCAGACAACTGGGTTTGGAAGAGCCGGCATGAAGTGGGAGAGAGCTGAAGCTAGGAGCAAGGCTGGAAGGATTTTTGCATGGTGCAGCCAGGACATGCGATGCTGCCCACAAGGACACAGGCCTACCCCAGCCACATCTGGGTTCTAACCCCTGCTCCTCTGCTCATGGCTGTGTGACTTTAAGCAAGTTAGTTAACCTCTCTGGACTTCAGCTTCTCATCAGCAAAACAGGCAACACTATTACCTACTGTGATAGGTCGGGAAGCTGGAGGAGCAGTGAGGATTATGAAGATGTCCTCATTACATTGGGCTGGCACGAGGTTTGGTTAGCTCAGCATGCCCCAGCTTTTCCAGTATTTAGAACAGAGGGAGCCAAACTAGGTCTCTGACTTCCTGGCCTCTGGAAGGAATTCTCTCAGTCAAGAAAAGCCAGGTACTGGACCTGGTCAGGGCATCTAGGAAGGCGTCTCTGTGGAGGTGACACCTAAGCTGAGAACTGCAGGAGAGAAAGGGTGAAGTAGGGGAAGGGGGACAAACATTGCTGAGGGTGCTTGCTGAGGAGGAGAGCAATGAAGGTGGAGTTGGGTTGTGTGTCTAAGAGCCTGGTTTTAATCAAAAGCTGTGGCTTAGGCCTTGCTGGGGTATCAGAGGGTGTCTGATGGGTGGTGAGTTCCTCAAGGGCACAGGCCTTGCCTTTATCATCTCTGTCTTCCCATAACTAACACCTAAGAGGTAACTAGTGTTGGGGGGTGGCGGCTAGGGAGATATTTTCCCATCCCATCTGGGTTCCTCTGAGGATGACAGATGAACAAACTAACATCAGACAGACTTGTAGGGAAAAAAAGCCAAAATAACATACATAAGCAGGATTTACATGACTGTGAATTCTAAAGACTAATGGGACAGTCAGGGATAGTTACCCCGCATTTAGGGACCTGGGGTATCATGGAGGGGGTAAATTTCATATGACAGACAAAGAAGTGCTGATCTCCACTCTGGAAGTAAAAAGATGAACTTCTCAAGAGGACATGTTCACTCATATACCTAAACCTGGGTGAAACTCCCCTAAACTACATTTTTCTAGGTCATAAAAGGGGGAGCAGTGACTATTTCTCCTCTTGGGAAAAAACTTAAGAAGTGACAGTCTCTTTCAATTAGGGAAGGATGAAGGAGATAGTAAGGACAGATTTCTCCTAGCCTTCAGGATCTCGCTGGAGTCAAAATATTGATAAAACAATCCATGTTGTCATGGTAACGGACCCCCCCCCCATCTCTCCCCCTCAGGCTCACAGGGCCTCAGTTGACTTCTAGGTCCCATATCAAGGTGACCAGAGGCCTACTCTAGGCACATTAAGGAAATTCTATCCGATGCTTTGGGGAAGACCAACCCCACTGGTTATACCTGCCTCCCCCTGCTCCTGTGTCTGCCCAAGGCCTTAGCACCCCAGTCTGGCCTCCAGCAGGGCCTGGCAGGGGTTGTGGATGAACTGCTGGGACTCAAATCTCTTGCTTAGATACTCTTTGAATTCCTTATTCGTTGATCACCTACAGTTGTTTCTGGTTACCCCAAATCTAGTTGTATAAAGTCACCCCTATTTTATTTTGCCCTCGGTGGGGTGGGGATTCAGGATGGGCTCAGCTGGGTGGTTGTCTAGTAGGGATCTCTCGTGGTTGCCGCCAGCTGGCCCTCTCATGTGGCGGCGGCTGATGCTGGTGGTCTGGGGTGGGGGCTCAGCAGGGCTGTGGCCCCTCAGCTGGATGGTCTCAAGGTTGTCTGACTTCACACAGGGTGCCACGTCCCCAGAGTGAGCCTGCCCACAGACCCAAGAGGAAGCTGTCTGGCCTTTTCTGACCAAGCTTCAGGGGTCACATGGCAGGCAGCATCTGCCTTGAGCTGAGCTCCAGTGGGGGGAAAATGGGGAGAGGGCCAGCTCTCCTATGGCCTTCTTTTAAGGGAAACATGTGCTATGCCCAGAGGCAGTGCTGGTCCTGGGTGCCTCACCCTCGGGGGACTTGGGAGCAGAGGCAAGCTCTGAAGTAAACCAAGCCAATAATTGCAGCCTATTTCTGTGTGATCCCAGGGGAGGATTGCTGTTCCTAGCTGATTGCACCCCTGGGAAGGCTTCAGTTTCTCAGCTTTGCACTCCAGGGGGCTCTCTGAGGCTGGAAAGGGGATCTCAGCTCTGGAGAAGCTTTGCTATTCCCTGCCCCCCATGGGTGCTCCTTGTTCATCACAGCCCCTGCTGCTTCCTGTTCCCATTTCTTATAAACCACACACAAGCCCCACAACTCAGAAGGTCACTAGCAGACATGACTCACTTGGGGCGGGAGGTAGCGAGGATCAGGCCTGAGGTCAGTGGTCATCACCGGATGTAGGGGCTGCGTCCCTCCCTGCAGAGCTACAGTATCCTCGCCCTAAACCAGACCCAGGTTGGTGGTCCTCACCGCCGTATCCATCCGACTGCTGTCACCAAACACCAACGCTTGGGTGACTTATAAATAGTAGACATTTATTTCTCACACTAGGAGGTGAGAAGTGGGATAGGGGCCATCTGGTCACCCAGGGATCGCTTCTGGTCACCTACATGTCATCAAACTGGAAGGAATGAGGGAGCTCATCCCTCCCTAAAAGAGGGGTCTCAAGAGGACACTCACCCCTCTACAGCACCCAGTCCTCAGACCCTGATCACTTCCCAAAGGCCCCACCTCCTAACACCATCACTTTAGGTGCTGGGACTCCACATATAGATTTTGGGAACACAAACATTCAGACCCCAGCATCGCCCTGACATCTGTTTTGAGGGCTGAGTTGGGGAAGTGTTGGGTTTTAAACAGCCTCCAGCCTGACACCAGTGGAACCATCTAGATCTTTCCAGCCTGCTTGCCAGCACCACCACCCATGGGCCTATCACGATGACTCTGGGTTTGGCAGGTGTTGCATTGACAACCCAAGTGCCTCTAGGAAGTGTTTTCCCAGAACAGGCTGACTCCTGGATCTCAGACCCCCCGATGAAGACGGGGCCCTTACACTGAAAGCCAGTGCTGGGCAAGGCGGAGGGGTTCATCCAGCTCCCCCACTTACAGGCTGGATGAGCTCAGGTAAGAGGTCTGACCTCTCTGAGGAACAGCCAGAGCAAGACATGCAGCTATGCCCAGTGTGGGGTGGGGACACAGCACCAAGCCTTGGTGAACAGAAAGAGTCCCTGACCCCTCCCCGAACAAGTGGCTGAGCCAGGATGTGACCCTAGGCAGTCCTGGACTTAAGCATATTTTCACGAGTTCATGCTGTAGGGTCTGACCAGAAATGAATGAATGAGCACACAGGAATGAATGAATGAGCCCACAGGAATGAATGAATGAGCCCACAGGAATGAATGAATGAGTGAGCTCCAACGTTCTGCCTAAGATGAGGTGACGGTTAGCTTCTCCTGGGTCCCCAGCTGCCCTTGGCCAGGGCAAGGCCCCTCAGCAAGTGGTCCCTCCTGGCTGTAAGAGAGTGACCAGACATTGCCGTGGGAACAAAGAGGAATCTCTCCAGGCAGCCAAACACATCATGGCCGAGGGCCCACAACAGCACGAATACATTTTCCTCTCAATTGAGACAAGAGCAAATTAATGTCTTGTGGGGCCACCGATGTCCCCTGGGGCCTGTTGGACCTGTAGGACCTCTCTGGAAGACACCCGTGATGTGCCTTGTAGTGGTGCAGTAGCCCAAAGGTCGGTTCTCCTTGTCTTGGTCAGAACACACAAACCGTCATCCCAGACCCAGAGAAGTCAAGAATCTGGACAAAGCACAGGCACCCCCAGATGTCCACAGGAATGCCAGGCAGGCACAAAGTGACACTTGGCTGTAACCCGGGTGCCCCCTCCACTCGGATGTGGGGACAGCTGTGTGGGTACTAGGTCCCCACCCATCTCCCTGCTCCTCTGTGTGGATGTGCCTCTAAAGCCCAGGGCCAGTTCGCATCTCAGGGGACAGAGTAAGAGAAAGGCTGAAGGTATTTGGGCTACAGGACCCCACAAAGACTCATACAGGGGATACCTGCCACAGGGGATACCTGCCAAGTCCTCTCGTGACTTGGAGAATCTCAGCAAGCTGGTCACCCCACACACCCCTTTAAGTTGTTGGCTTTGCCCCCCTTTATCCCACCCCTGCCTGGATCCTCTACGGGCCTGACAGCTGGGGGCCTGTGACCCTTGTTTTTGTTTGACTATAAATTCTTAAGGCATGACACTAAGAGAAAAGCAATTTTCAAGCTTTTTTCTTTTCAAGATGATGCTTTCACTGCATGCTTTTCTAGCCCAGAAAAGTTCATCTTAAATTTAGAAGAGACTTTAGCTCCCCAAATGGCAGCTCTTTCCTTATCAGCCCTCTGCTACTCTCCCACCCCCACCTCAGCACATCATTGCCAAAGATCAAGTTTAAATTTCTTGGGGGCCTCCCTGGTGGCGCAAAGTGTTAAACTGCAACCTCAGAAGCTCTCCACAGCCACTGCGGCAAGAGTTCGATCCCCGGCCGGGGAGCAACCCACATGGCACAGCAGACCTCTCCTGACTCACTCACTGCTCCCCTCAGCAGTGAACTTCAGTCAATCTGCCTGCTCTGTTCCCCACTCTGTCTCTGGTGAATCCTCTCACCCCCATACCTCTGACCTGTACCCCAGTTCTTGTATAGATAAATAAATAAATCTTAAAAAAATAAATTTCTTGGGCTGGAAATTGTGTGTATCTCCAACCAGACATAACCCCCTGCTCAGTGTCCTCCCTTTTCCTCTCAGGACAGACTAGGCTCTGTGCCCACCTGCTCTGCTAAGGGGGTTTTCCCACGCTCTGTAGTAGACTGAAAAGTGGTCCCCGAAACATCATGCTCTGGAACCTATTTGGGAAACTGTCTTTGTAGAAGTGACCAAATTAACGGTCTCCACATGAGACCCTCCTGGACTTAGGGTGGGCTGGGAGGGGGTGCTGGGCCTCTTACTAAATACGGGCAGAGGGGGCAGCGCCCAGGTCTGGGTAGAGGCAGGCTGGAGGGAGGGGGCCACAAGCCTGGAGCCCCCAGCAGCTAGATGTGGCAGGAAGGACCCTCCCTGGAGCCTCCCACTGACATCTGGAGGGAACACAGCCCTGCTAACAGCTTGATCTCAGACTTCAGGCCTCCAGAACCGTGAGAATATGTTCCTGTTGTTGGAAGGAACCCAGTTTATGGTCCTTTGTTACAGAAGCCCCAGGAAACTTGCTTCCCCACTGGCTACCCCGTCCCCCACTAACTGGGGGAGGGACTTCCTGGGTTCCTGCACCTGGGAGCTGGCTCCCACCTCTGGTTCTGCCTCAGTCCCATCCCTGAAGGGCAGGTGTGTATCTTGAATATATGAGCCCCACCCCCACCCCCATCTGGCCACTTATGCACCCATCTAATTCCTTCACCTCCAGGGCCTTAACTCCATTGCTGTGACTACTCCCTTTTGTCTCTGGAGGAGTCTCCAGACACCGCAGGGGCTAAGGTGTGCTCTTGGCTGGGGCAGCTGTGAGGCCTTGGCTCCCTGGGTGGGCAAGCAGGCCAGGTGTCCTCCTGAGGCCAAGGTTACACTCTGGACCTTGGTCCAGACTCTGGACAGGACTCAGCCTGTGGAGATCTGTGGGTCCCCTTGGGGTTGGCCTGAGAACCTGGGGAGGGGGCTATTCTGTCTGCTGGTGCCCTGGACCTGGAGGGAACCCATTTCCATCCTTGGCTTGGGGGAGCTGCCTCTGTAGCTGAGAGGTAAGGAGTAAAGAGGCCCCTTTAAACGGATGGAATATAATCTGGCCGGGTCAGTTCTGGGGAATATGGGGCTATGGCATGCTCCCAGCTTGGCTCTCTCCAGCAGTTCCAGGGTGTGTGCAGGTGCTGCTGGGGGGCTGGAGGGCCCCAAACCCCAGTGCATAAAGGAGGAGGTGAAAGGCAGCTGGCAGAATGATAAAGGAGACAGAACACTAACCCGGAGCTGAGGTTTCAAATGAAATAATGACTTGTTGGTTCTGATTATAGGCTCAGGAGTAAAAATATACTGGATGTCCTAAGAATGAGTGGGGGGCCTGGGGAGGGAGGCCAAGTGTCAGGTGAGACTCCAGGTGTGTCTACCAGGCTTCATTTGTTTTGAAAAGAGTTGAAGGAAATATGTACAATAAAATGTAAGCATCTGTGTCACAGGCTTATTTTCTCGTGTTTGGAATAGAGCTGTTTAGAATTTTTTAAAAACAGACAAAAGAATTCACATTGCCATGCCACACTGCTCTCTGGAACAGGTGGTTTCCTCTGAAGAACTGAGGGAAGAAGCAGCTGAAGCTAAGGGAAAAAGTGCTCAGTTCTCACAGAGGTCCTCCCTCCCCAAACAGAAAAGACAGTTGGCTGCTGAATAGGTGAGTTATGAGTTTAAAGATCAAACACCAATGACATGAGGCTGGTTGCTGCCAAGAACTAAGTTGGTCTAAAAGATCAAGAAGGGGTTGCTGCAGCTGTCCTTGGTGGCCTAGGGGTTAAGTCAGCGTTATCACCGATATTGCCTGAGTTTGATCCCCGGCCAGGGAGGTGACCCACATATGGCACAGCAACCTCTCCTGTCTTGCCTGCTGCTCCCCTTAACTGTATTTCAGTCGATCTGCCTGTTCTGCTCCCCCCTCTGTCTATGGTGAATCCTCTCACCATCACCACCCCCCACCTTTAGCCTACATTCCAGTTCTATGCAAAAATAAAAAAAAAATAGGGCCTCCCTGGTGGCGCAGGGGTTGAGCGCTGGGTTGCCAAGCTGCCCGCAGCCTCTGCGGCACCAGTTTGATCCCCGGCTTCTCCCAGGCCACCGGAGGAGGGTCCCACATGGCGCACAGACCTCTCCTGCCGCCCGCTGCTCTTCCTGCTCTGCTCCCCGCTCTGGCTCTGGTGAATTCCCTCACCCTCCCGCGCTTCTGACTGTACCCAGTGCTTGCATAAATAAATAAGTAAATAAATCTTTAAAAATAAATAAATAAATAAATAAATAAAAATAAAAATAATTTTTTTAAAAAGAGGGGAATGTTCCCGAATGCCTATTTATATCCACCCTCCCCCACCCCCACCACAAGGCTACCTCCCTCCAGACCCCAGGGGCATTCACCTCCCCTATCCTTCCACTTCATCTCACCACCCCATCTGATCAGCCTTCATCAAACTTCTCTGTTCCATCACTTGGGTGCTTGATAGACATTTAGAGTTGGAATTGGCAAGCTGGTGACCCACAAGCCAGATTTGGCCCCCCTGATGTGATCGGACTGCATGTATGGCCGCACAGTTTACCACAGCACAACTGCAGGGGGCACTGCTGGCTGAATATACATGAGACTGGGCACCTGGGCACCGCAGAGTTGTGCAGTGCATGACCTGTACAACAGCACCCAGAAATTTTTGAACGGATTGCCAATATTCAAAGATCAAAAGATTTCATATAAAAACCCAGTTCTTAACATTTCCTGACAAATCCAAAACTCCAGTCACACTAGGATTACATTCTTGCAGCTCACTCCGAGGCTGGGGTTGAGTTATGACTGCCTGTATGTGTGTGTGTGTTCTATAGCCCCCAACTCTCCAATTAACCCCACAACCTTTTACATCAGCTCCTTTATACCTGGTTCCTATAAGCATTTGAGTTTGCCACTGCTGGATGACATTTTTCAATATTTGTTGGATGAATGTAGGAATTACTTTTCGTTGCCACAATAGCATAGAGACAGAAGATGCTTCCTTTATTCCTTTGAAATGGACCCAATGGGGAGTTGCTATGACAACTCTGGGACCATAATGTGGGTTGCTGGGGGTGGGGGTGGCTGAGTGTCTTCGAGAAGCTGGGACCCCAGGGAGTCACCTCCAGTGTGACAATAGGGATCAGTAGGCATGCTCTTAGTATGGAATGTTAGCTCTGCAAGGGAGCACAGGACCCATTTAGTGCTGTACATTTGGGTTCCTCCCCCACAAAACATTCCTTTTATCACCTCCCTATGCATTCCATATTTTGGACCGGTTCTGTGCCAAACAACTGCATTTAGGAACTGGGAATTTTTCTCATTTAAAAAGAAAATCAAAGATGAACAATGGTAGCTGATAGGTTTTAGTTCTGACTCTTCCATTCACTTGCTGTGTGACATTGGGCAAGTTGCAAAACCTCTCTGAGTCTGTTTCATCACTTTCGAATAATGAAACCAGTAACATTGCCCACCTTATAAGGTTGCTCAAAATATCTGCTGCATGAAACAGAGCACAGCGAGTTGAGGAAGGAGGGAGGGAGGCTGGGTGTCCAGGAGATGGAAGGGACTGTGGCCGGGGCAGAGGAGCCTGCTAGAGGACAGCTGTCCTGCCACAAAGGCTCCCGTGCGCCCAGATCTTCTGATTTCCACAAATTTGGGTATTTATGTATAAGTGGTTGGTATCTCATTTAGAGAGGATGTTCTGATTTTGGACTTCATAGAAAGTGGGGCTGTGGGAGCAGGAGTCTTTTTGCCACAGCCTGGCTCCCTTACCAGAGAACAAGATGTGCGTGGGGACAGCCGGTCCCCAGGTTGCTGGAAGTTTGAACAAACCCGGAGAGATACCCTGGTTCCATCTCTAGGCCCAGATGCCTCCTGCTAGGCCCTTTTAAGATTCTAGAACATTCTCTTCAGTTGTCTGTGTGCTTGGTGCTGTTTCCATAGCACTGGCAGGCATCTGAGGAAAAGCTTTCTTGGAGCATCTGTGGCCCCCCATTTGGGCCTAGCATCCCCACCCTGTGACATGGAGAAGCCCTAGGCAGGGATTGTTCTGGTAGATTTATGGGTCTCCTGAACAGATGCTGTGGGAGGGTCCTGACCTTCCAGCCTGGTGAATGGTGCCGAGATGGCCTTGGGGCAGGGGCTGTTTCTGGGCTGAGATGAAACCCCATTGCTAAGGCCTGGCCTTTGGGAGCAGCTCAGGTCACAGCTGTGAAGGAGGGACGGTGGTGCCAGGGGGAGCGAGGGAGACCTCTGGGGAGGGGGGAGGTGCAGGCTTTGGGGACTACTGGCTCTAATGAGCCCTCAGAGACCTTAAAACCTGGCTCCTGCTTGGAAGTTTTTCTAAAGATTCCTCCTGATGATGATAAGTCATTATGGCCCAAAGGGCTGCCTTACATGATTTAGGGTCTCAGGTTGCATGTATGTTGGGTAGGGGGAGCTGGGAACTCTGGGAGCCTGAAGCCTCAGTGAGGAGACAAGAACTGGGTGGAGTGGTTTAGAGAATGGAGCAAGAAGCCACTCTCTAAATGTAGGAGGAGCAGCTACCATTTTGATTGAGGACCTACTGTGTGTCAAGCATTTTAATGGAACTCTGCTTACCTTCTCATCCTGGAGGGATGCTATGCAGCCTTTTCCATGGAGATGTCAATCAGGATCGGGATCAGTGTTGATTGCATGCCCTGATGTGCTGGACATGTCATGGGAGTTAACTGCTTAAGTCACATTTCAAGGATTGTCTGCACTTAAAGGATGAGCCGATTGAGGTCCAGGGACGCTAATCATGGAGAATTTACAAGTCAAACACTGGACTCTCTGATCTCAATTCCTTAAAAGTCACAGTGGAAGATGATGTTTAGGCCACAGACAGATGGCTGCCAGCCCTGGGCATGCGGGGAGTGTCTCCATCACTAACCGTGGAGAGAGCTCATACCCACTCAATGTCATTTCCACAGCTGCCTCCTGCTGGATAGATAACTGGGGTCTCTAGAGCTGGGCCATCACCACGGATCTCTTACCTCCCTGCCAGGCTCTATCCTGAGACCCAGAAACTGTTCTGGGATGTTCCCTGGGCTCCTCTCAGAATTCTGCCTCTGCACCAGTCACTGGAAATGTGCAGTCGAGTGCAGATAGCTATGGCCAGTGAGTCTCACTGTGAAGGAATGGGGCTCACTCTGGTGGATGCACCACAGTCTCTTGCTGGTGAGTCCACACCCCCAGGTGTCCACACCCCTGGGGGGGGGGAGTCCGGGATACCAGTAATCATAAGAACAACATACTCACCCCATGCCAGACCTGAACGCTCCCTCATCTTCATGTCCCTTCCCAGGTGAGTCTACGATGCCCCAGCCACAGATGAGGCCCTTCTGAACCTGAGTCAGGTACATGAATGTGACTGGACTCAGGTCTGCCTACAAAGCCTGTCTCTCTGCTTACATACAGCACACTGTGTCTCCATCAGCAGGGTGCCTTCATCCCCCAAGGGAAAGGAGTTCTGGACCTGATTTTTCCAGAATCTCTCTTTGAGCATCCACATGTGCCTGACTCTGGGTGCTGGGCATTTCTTGGTTGACTTGGTTTGGTCCCCAACCAGCAGAACCGGAGGCAAGGATTTAGTGCAAAGAGTTTATTTTGGAGGTGCTGGGGTAGAGAAGAAACTTGGGGGCAAAGGGAAACAGGGAAGAAAAGAGCCTAGAATAGGAAGGGTTGTGGAGATAATGACACCCACGGGCAATACTTGGTCCCTCTAGGGACCTTGGAAGCCACCCAGCAGGACATACCTGCAGTGTTCCCCACCCAAGATCAAGGCAGTTGGTGTTGGCCCTCCTGGCTCTCCAGGGCCTTGGCATTGGCCCAGGGCACCTCTAAGTGTTAGCTAGCCCTCAGCAACCTCACAGGTGGGCCAAGTGGATCCCACAACCAGAGAGAGTCTCCAGGCAGAGACATGGGTGCTGCTGGTGGAGGCCAGGTGGGGCCATCATATGATAAAGGCAACTTGAGTCTGGGCTAGAGGGGCAAAGAGATGGGGTTGTGATTAATATAGAATTAACATGTCATTAATTTATAATTAACAAGGGATAAAGGATCTGGACAGGGACCAGGGTGACCCACCAACCCACTTTCCCCCAGGACTGTCTGGGTTTAAAACTGGAAGGCCCACACTCCAAGAAATTCCAGGCTGTTTGCCCCCCATGTAGGGACTAGGGTGCCCTGCAGGGCAAGTGTTCCCCCTTAGGTGACAGCTGACCTCGCCTCATTGGGAGTGTGACTCAATTTTACCAGATCATCTAGTATTTCAAGAGTTTTCAGAAATCTGGATTTTATATGAAATCCCCCAATTTTCAGTGTTGGAATTAATCCACATTTTAAAAGCTCTAGTTTCTCCCAGTATGAATGTCTGGAGGGCGCTTCTGCGTCTGCTTTGGTGAACAAAAGCCATTGAAGGTGCAGGATGGAGCTGTTCTTTGCTCTTTCGCCCTCTTAGCTACATGAAGGGGTGCCAGGGCCACTTGTGGAAGCCCATGAGTGAGGCTGGGCTTCTCTGGGTCTATAGAGCTTCCATGCAAGGGAGCTGAGCACCTCTGAGTCCAGCCCCTCATTTCACAAAATAGGCCCAGGGACAGAAGACTCTTGTCCAAGGTCAGACAGCAAACCATGAACACTGCAGTTCACCCCCCAACTGTTCTGTCAACACCCCACCCTCAGGTCCCAACCCATACACTGGGGGCCTCGTCTTTTCAGACACCCCTCCCCTAATCTCCATTGCAGGGTCTCAGATTCTTCTTGATCCCTAGCACTGCAGAGGGACAAATAACCATAAGATTTGCTGGCCACTGGGAAGCCCAAGGACACAGCAGCTTGTGAGGTTTTGTTAGGGAGATGGGCCCAACAAAAGGAAGTTTATTCAAAACAAGGAGGCTAATAAAACATTGTCTTTAGAAGCAGGGCTAAATGTGCCCTTTCCTAGTCTAGAATCCAGTTATGGAGAGAAGCCAGACCTCCTGGGCAGCTGCCTTAACATTACTTCGTATTTTTTAAAAAGATACACGGGTTCTTGCTTGGCCCCAGGAGGAATCCACCAGGAGTGGAATTGCTGCGTCACAGGAAGACCGGCCTTCAGAGAAAAATGGGTTTGATCTGAAATCGCCCTACTGTAAAGTGACAGAAAGCAACGGATATTTGTTTAAACAGACTCAGCCAAGTAAAACATCCTTTGGGCAGATTCAGCCGGCTGGCGGCCAGCTCAGCTTGGGCTTGACCTTCTCTATGAGTCCTAATAGCCTACGATTGATTACATTTGTATTTTGTCTTGCTCTTAAGCCTTTATAACTTTTTTCTTTATAAAAGAACTATAATCCCATTACCGAAAATTCAGAAAGTAGAGAAAAGAAAAAAAAAAAAACAAAAATTTGGCCTCTTCAAGCAAACACATAGTATCTTTGCATCTTTTGTTCTAGCTCTTTCTCCCTTGTGCATATGTGGTTTTTTTGTTTGTTGTTTGTTTTTTGGTTTTTTTTGTTTACAAATTTGCAATATCACTCTGCATAAATTATATATTATGCATTTTGGACTTCATCATAAGCTTTTGCTGTATTATTACACAGTCTTCATATCTAACTAGGGTTTTAGATTCACTTAATTTTCTGGGTAGAGAGAAAACAAGTCTACTATTTTTAGATTTATCATTCCATCTATAAATAAAAAGGCTGCTGGTAAGAGGGCGTTTTCTCCCGTCATAATAAGGCTTCATTCGAGCCCCACAGAAAAGTGGTTTGAAGAACATAAAGCAGCATCCACCCCGCTTGGGTTTAGAATCCCTGCTTCACTGATCTCCACTGTGTAGCTGATAGAGGTCTCAGTTTGCTTAGTCTGGAAAATAAGGATAACAAAGAGAGGCTGCCTTGTAGGTGGGTGTGAGGATAAAGGAGGTGACACCTGTAAGGGGCTGGGAACAGGTCTTAGCATTTTGTAAACACACAGCAAGGGCTGGTGGTGCAGCCTGTGTACTGCCATGGGTATTTTTTATGTTTCTCTTTTCTGTGTAAGAGTAATACAAGTTCGTTTTAGAGACTCTGGAGCCCCCAAGACCCATGTGGACAAGGACGGGTCCGTTTTGCCTGTCTCACGTTAGTATGTACGTAGTGTGCATGTGAACATACCCATGACTCAAGATTGCAGCTCACGAACCGCTGGAACCTGTCTTTTTTTTTTTTTTTTAAAGATTTATTTATTTATTTATACAAAAATACAGTCAGAAGCGCGGGAGGGTGAGAGAATTCACCAGAGCCAGAGCAGGGAGCAGAACAGGCAGAAGGCCCAAAGTACGCCGCTGAGGGGAGCAGCAGGCGGCAGGAGAGGTCTGCGCGCCATGTGGGACCCTCCTCCGGAGGCCGGGGAGCAGCCGGGGATCGAACCGGCGCTGCAGAGGCTGCGGGCAGCTTCGCAACCCAGTGCTCAACCGCTGCGCCACCAGGGAGGCCCCTGGAACCTGTCTCTTGATGATCCCCAAATGTCTCCATGTTACTATTGGGAGACTGCCTTCCGTGGGGGTCTCGGGTTTCTCTGTGTCTTGCAGGCAGGACCACTGGCCATCCTTTAAAGTGTGTTTACAAAGCAAACATCCTCGGTTGTTCGACATGGAAGGGAAGCTTATTTTCTGTCGGATGCGACACCTCCTTCCAGGATGCAGGTCAGGCAGGCTTCCTGCCAGCAGAAGGGCCTTGGGGTCCCGAGATTAGGGTTTGTCAACGGGGAGGAGCATGCTGTGTGTGCTGCATCCTCCCAGGGCCTTTCCTATTGCTCCTGTGGGACTTGGGGTGAGGGGAACCCAAGTAAACTTACTGCTCCTGCTGCCTGAGTCTCTGGGCAACATCTTCATCCTTATGTTCCTAGCAGCTGGCTCATAGTAGGGCTGGTGCAGAACCAAAATGGGTACTGTAAATAAGTCAAGAAGGTGCCCAGGCACAGTTTCCCGGTGCAGTGTGACAGAGCGTCTGGGTCAGCATCTTAAGCCCCTCCATGGCCCCCGAACTGGGCATGTTGGATGTCATGTTGGACATTGACTGTCTAGTGAGGTGTGATGTGTGCAGAGGTGGGCACACATCTGTGTCTGGCTCACACAAGGAGCACAGCCTTGGGATCTGCTCTGAGTCCAGAAGCCACGGCCTGGAGATCAAGATGTAGGGTGAATCCCAGAGGCCCCTCCCACTCCCCCAGGCTCAAGACTCAATGGGAAGGGGCTCTCTTCATCCCTTAACTCCTATAGGCTTAGTGGCCCTCCAGGGCTGGGCCTGGGGCAGTGGCCACCTCCTGGAACTTGATCAAGAGAGTGGTGCCCTTGTGCCAGTGTGCTGTGACCTTGGCAGGGAAGCTGCCCGGTGTGAATACCCTCTCCATGACGTGTGCCACAAAGCTGGCGCAGTTGAACATGCAGTTCTCCTTGGCCAAGGAGATGTAGGTGTTGATGAGTGGGTTGCACGCCATTATGTAGAAGGTACACATGTAGCTGTTGGTTGATCTCCTTGCCAAGGGTGCCGTGCAGACCTTGCACTCTGTCTTGCACTGGGCACCCCTTTCTCCAGCCTTCAGTGCATCTAGAATGCAGGCACCCACCTGGTGGCGCAGCACCAGGAAGAAGACCCGGCTCTGGCAGCACAGCACCTGCTTGGAGCAGATCAGTGCAAGGCACTGGGGCTCACAGTGAGCAGCCAAGCCCCCACCTGCGCCCAGGAACCGGGAACCCTCCTCAGCTGAGCCGCTTTATGGCCAGGGTTGTTGTAAAAGCGCGTGTAGCCCACTCTCATGGATGCGCTCTCCTGTTGATAGGATCTAGCTCTTTCTATCGTGGGGCTTGGAGGTATGGGCGCCTCAGAACATTCTGGCCCATGTGCCATGCATGTACGAGTGCCTGAGGGGGGCACAGCAAGGAGTGAAAGTGCCAGGGCTCCAGCGGGGCCACCTGTGGTAGATACTCGCATTGGTTATCATGTCTGTTCTGTGAGTGACTTCTCTAGTGGGAGAATGGGTGGGGGAATCAGCTTTGTGGCACACATCATGGAGAGGGTACTCACACCGGGCAGCTTTCCTGCCAAGGTCACAGCACACTGGCACAAAGGCACCACTCTCGTGATCAAGTTCCAGGAGGTGGCCACTGCCCCAGGCCCAGCCCTGGAGGGCCACTGAGTCCATAGGAGTTAAGGGATGAAGAGAGCCCCTTCCCAGTGAGTCTTGAGCCTGGGTGGGTGGAGGGGGGCCTCTGGGATTCACCCTACATCTTGATCCCCAGGCTGTGGCTTCTGGACTCAGCAGATCCCAAGGCTGTGCTCCTTGTGTGAGCCAGACACAGATGTGTGCCCACCTCTGCACACATCACACCTCACTAGACAGTCAATGTCCAACATGACATCCAACATGCCCAGTTCGGGGGCCATGGAGGGGCTTAAGATGCTGACCCAGACTCTGTCACACTGCACCACAGATCACCGTGGGTGTAGCCCCACATCCCCTGGGCCCAGCCTGCCCTTGGGTTTAATACTCTGTAGTCTGGAAATCCATAATGGGTTTGGGTTTGCATTGGTGTTCTGTCAGTGCGGTGTGATGGGTCCACAGAGCATGCCAGGGGCTCCAGGTCCTCATTGCCCTCCCCCATCCCCACCTGAAGAGGGGATTTCTGTCCCCTCCTCTGTTCTTCCTAATTCCACCCACTCCTGGGGAGAGCATCCTGTCCCCAAGGGAGTAGGGTATTAAATAACAAATTAAAAACACCGTGGCAGGGAGGGAGAGAAAGAGAGATTGCAGGAAAAGAGGAAAAGGGGTTTCCTGTCTTTGCAAGCAGCTGCACATTTTCCTTTGGCATCCAGCCCACGGGTGATACGCTGGAGTTTGGCCCACACTCCCTGTGGCCCAGGCTCTCTGCCCAGTGCTCACACATTGCTCACATTTAACTTCTCACCAGCTCTATGAAATCAGCATCATCGCCACCTTCCCTCCCACTCTGTCCCTCCCACCCCCCTTGGAGTCTCTGGCATGCCTGCAGGTCAGGAATACGCTGACAGGGTGAGCTGGTCTTGGGAAAGCAAAACTTGGGGAAAAGGGCAGTTGGGAGCCTCAGCAGAAGGCCTGATTGGCATTTAGGGTGGGGGTTGGCAGTCCCCTGGGCTGGTGAGGGGCAGCTCGGGAGGGGTCAGGGGGCAGCTCAAGGATGGGCAGGGGCTGTTTCCGAGTGTGGAGGAAAGCTTTATGAAATGTTCATGAGGTCCGGATTCATAAGAGGTTGGTGGGGACACCCCGCCAGACACTGGGTCTTTGTTCCTGTAGCCTCGGGGGTGAGGGGAGGGAGAGCTTTCCGGGAAGGAAGCAAAGAAGATTTATTTCCCGAGTCTAATCAGCTTCCCCTGAAGAGGCCGCTATCTGGCCCCACAGAAGTCTGAGTGCCCCCAGAGAATTCCTTGCAATGAATTACTAAGGGTCAGTCTTTGCAGAGTCAAAGGTATAGAGCTTGCTTATGGAGTCGTAGAAAATGTACATTCTATTATGTGTGAGACATTTCTTTCCAGACCAGCCATTTGCACAGACACACGCTCGTTCACCTCCCATCCTCTGTGTGAAGATGTGTGATTCTTTACTCTGGTTTGGTCTGCTTTTAAACAGGAGGAGAAAGAACAGGATAGGAGGACATAAGATTTTCCCCAAGTGGGCAGCTCAGCTGGAAATGGACTGAGGTTGAAGTCCACCGGAGACTCCCATACTGCATGCTCAGGACCTCCCTCCTGGAAGGGAAAACCCTGAGAGAACCAGCAGGAGATAAGGCAGAAACCCCAGCTGCAGGGGTGCTGCTGAGAGTTTCCCAGGGAGTTTCAGGCCGACTTGGGCTTGCCAGCTGCTGACTCTGCTTTCTGCTTCCATGTGGAAGCCTGCTGGTCTGTTGGGATCCTGACCCATTGACCAGGAAGGATTGCACCAGAGCTGGCGCCTGACCCAAGCTGGGCCAGTCAGCATGTCAGTCCCGTGACATCGCCATCGGGACTGATTCTGCAACAGAGGAGATGAGGTCTTGGGTGGGGCTGCATTCATATCGACTTGCTTAGAGAGGAGGAAGGGTGAGACAAAAATACAGACAGGCAGACAGACCGATAAACAGAGGCTGAGCTACTGGCTCCGGCTGGTTTTACAGACTGTGTGTACCTTCAGTCCTGCCAGGCCCAACCACATTCTTGCTTTGGGCTCCCTGAGACATCCCTTGACCTTCTAATCTCCTTTTAGTGATCTGCGACTCCAGAATGGCTATTCAGCATTCTGGGAGGGGTTGTCCAGTGCAAGGGGAAATTTGGGCCCCTTAGTCAGACAGTTTTCAGAATTCAAGGGGATGACAGCATGGGGAGAAACCAAGCTCAGACCCCTTCCAAGCCTGGCCTCTGAGACCTGTGCATTGGCTTTAGCGCCGGCCGCCCTTGGTTTGTGGTGGTTAGTCCAACAGCCCGAAGGGGTTGGAAAGGTGGTCTTTGCATCTACCTGGAATGGCATCAAGGGGCACTATAGAAGGGGAACCATAGAGGAGAGTCCTGGTGAAATGACATAAGTGGAAAAGCATTCTAGGGGCAGGTATGTCATAGAGCCCTGGGCAGGTGGAGCTGGGAGCAGGTACAGGCAGGACAGACCTGTCCAGGGTACAGCAGTGCAGCCCCAGAACCCCAAAGGAGACTATCAATGTACATAACAGTAAGCTGGGGAGTCTGGACCAGATCAGAGCATAGAGAGAGTGCTTTCTCAATGCCAAGTGCAGCCAAGGGCCCCCCTGGAGGAAGGAGACAAGTTGACAAGTGCAACAGGCCTCTGCACACTGGTCCTTGGGTGCTGGCGTGTTTGATGAACAGTGGGACTAACTGACACTGTTCTCGTGCTCTATTGTGGGTTCAGAGTTCCCACCCAGCCTTCATGACATCTCAGCTAACAAGCGAGGAAACGTCATTCTTCACTCTGTGGATTAGATCAGGTCCCAGCCTGGTTGCTGGGGCTCAAGGCATAGATTGGGGCACGGGCAGTGTTCTTCAGGGGCTCCCTTAGGTGGCTCATTTGCCATCTTTACCTTCCAGGTGCTGGGCTGATGAACTGTGGGATGCAAGGAGGGAGGTACCACAGCTGTGATGGGCCACCCCGGGGATCATCCGTCCTTCTCATGAATCTATATATTCCCATTGAGGGCTGTCTTGCACCAAATCAGAAGCCACCTAATGGGGCCCAATATCAGGAAGTCTCAAGAGCTTTCTCTTGTGCCACACATCTCTGTGTCTGTGCGCTTTCCCCACATACCACCTTATGGAGCTTGCTGGGAAGAGTCACAAGTGAGCTGACGTGACGCCCTGGGCCTGCTGGTAGGGCAATCGGGCTTAGGTCTGGATTCTAATGGAAGCATCTCCACTTAAGGGCTGTGTGACCTTGGCAAGTCCTGGAACTCCTCTGAGCCTCTGTGTTCTCAGCTGTCCAATGGGACTACTGTTTCCTATCCCACGAGGTTGCTGTGAAGATATGAGGCAATGACGTAAAGCTGCAAATTTTTATTGTTTTCTTTTGTGCTGGCTCCTAACATCATCACCACAGGTGGTCCTTGCACAACTTGGGTTTGACCCGTGAAGGTTCACTTACCCATAGATTCTTTTCTATCATGGCTTCTCTGTTCATGTGTTCAAGCAACTGCAGATGTCAGATTTTTTTTTATAGATCTGTTTTTTTCACTTTAAAAATTTTATTTTTTAATATTTACATGAAAGAACTGGGGTGTAGACCAGAGGTGGGGGGGTGATAAGAGGATTCATCAGGGACAGGGTGGGGAGCAGAACAGGCAGATCTACTGAAATACACTGCTGAGGAGAGCAGTGGGTGAGACAGGAGAGGTCTGCTGTGCCATGTGGGTTAGCTCCCTGGCTGGGGATCGAACTCAGGCCGTAGAGGTGATAGCACTGAGATTTAACCCCTAGGCCACCAGGAAGGCACCCAGATGTCAGATTTTTGACTTAGACATGGGGGTTGGTGGCCCTACTCCCCATGTTGTTCCAAGGTCAACTGTTTTTCTTTACTACGAGTTTCTAGATCATCCATCCATTCTAGACTCTTGCCCGGTGTTGAAAGGAGGGCCAGCGCTAGTAGGGGCTGTGTTACGGTTGTGTGTATGTGTGTGTGTGTGTGTGGGTGTGAGTGGAAAAGAATAGTGTGTCCAGCCTGAGACGGCCCTTGTAGAAAGACCTACTTCCCTGGGCCCGTAGCTGGTGCCTGGGAGTACGTCCCTGCCCCCCAAAACTGGTTTATGCTGGATCCTGCTTTCTCTATGGAATGGGGAATTTTGGTGCGTGGCCAGTAGAGGGTGTGCTGCCCCCAGTGATACCCTCACAGTGTGGAGTTGCTCATGGCCCTCTGTGGGTTCCCAAATCACTGCAGGGAGAACACCCCTGTGACCCCTTGGGAGGATGAGTGTGGATTCTTCTAGACCCCTCCTCTGAGTGAGCTTGGGTTGCTCTGACAAGATCCTGCAGGCCTGGCAGCTTTCATAGCAGGCCCCATTATCTCACACTGGATGTGGGAGTCTGAACCTGAGGGTTCCTGCTGAGGGCTTTGTCCCTGGTGCTCAGGTGACAGCTGAGGGGGGTCCTGGTCTGTTTGTTACAGAGCAACCCTGATATAAAACGGGTTTCCTGACTGTGGGTCCTCACCTGCGTGCTTAAAGAGGACTTATGAATGCTAAACTGCAGACACACACAAAAGGTTGATAAAAGGTTTATTTACAAGGGAGGGGGATGTGAGGAAATGAATAACTCAGGGAGAAAAAGAGGGAGATAAGTTCATAAATGCGTCCTACCCATTCCGCTGACCTGGAATCCCAATGACCCGCCGAGCTGGTGAAAAACCCAGCATGCTGCGTGGCCAAGAGGGCGACCCTCGGCCGCATGGCCAGATAAATACTCAAACCGAGAACCTAGTGGCTTAACTCTGCCCTCAGGTCCTCTCAACCTTCCCTTTGGTGATCATGGGATTTGTAGTTCTCAGTGTCTTGATGGAGTGGGGGTAGAGTCCACAAAGCCTCTATGGAGTTTGCTCCGGACATCCTTCCCACTAACATGTTCTCAAAAGGGCCCCCACTCCATGTCCTCAGCTAGACCTCCCGAAGACCCTGTCTCCAAATGCTATCACTTTGGTAGGGAGGGTTTCAACATATGAGCCTAGATGGGACTCAGATTAGCCTCTGCTCCTGGGGGCTTCCCCTGTGATCTGTCTGTGTTTTGACTCTGTATCTGTAAATAAATCTTCACCATGGGCTGAAACCCAGGAGTCTTTCTATGGAACCTTCGAGCATGGGTTTGGTCTGGGAGACCCCATACAGTGTGTGTGTTTCTTGTCTGTCATTCCTGGAAGGTAGTTCTATTTCTAGGAACAAATAAATATTCCTTAAATTTTGTTGAGTGACGAACAGCTGCCATACTATCTTGGTAATAAGGTCAGGACCCGGGTGCCGCAGTCATAGCTGCTCACCTGTGGGGTTTCTTCTTGGCTCCAACATCACTCCCTATGCCGAGGTGGCTGGAACCTCCCCATCTCCCAAGTGCTGGAAGCACTGGGGTGTCCTGTCATCAAGCCTTGGCCATGGGAGCCACAAGAGGCCAGAGCTCTCATGTACAAAGCGAGGGTGAGCGGCCCTGTTCTGGTCCCAAGGCCCTCAGCCATTTCTGGGGCACTCCTCAGGAATGTGGAGGCCACAGGCCATTCTTTTTCAGAAAGGTCATCCCTTGCGTCATACTTGCTGGCCCCGTGACCAGCTGGTGAGGCTCATGAATGAGGGGTTAGGACAGAGTGGCTGCAGCCGAGGGCACCATTGGATGCTTGGCTAAAGATGCAGATCCTGCAGCTCGGGTTGCCTGCATGTTTGTGGGCCAGTGACATTTTCTGATTCTTTGAGTTTTGTCTTGCCGGCATGGAGAGCATATTTTCCGGGAGTTTCCAGACTGGCCCCGGGGTGGAGGAGAATGTGACCTATTCTCAAAAGACAATGCGGCCCCTCCCACCCACCTGCCTGGCAGGATGGCCCAGTGGATGGACGTGCATGCACAGGTGAGCGAGGTTCATAAACGGCACCAGGCTGAGGAAGGGGGGAGAGCGGAGTGGTTAGAACAGGGCGGACTTGGACCCTTGTGTTCCCCTCTCTCCCGGCTGTCCAGCTCTTCATGCCCCATCCTCAGTCTCAGCTTAACTCCCACCGCCTCTGAGAAGCACCCGCATCCCATCACCGCATTCCATGTGCAGTGCCGGCAGGCAGCAGGCAGAGCGGGCAAAGGAGAGTCCTGGAGCCCGCAGTGGCTTTTCCAGGCTTTTAATGACCTTTCTACACCATTTCTAGTGAGGCAACCAGGCACAGAGGAGCCAGGGGCCCAGGAGGCTGGCAGGCTTCCCAGCCCCCAGCAATTCTTTACTTTCTCTGGGCTCACTGGCGTTCTCTCGTGGCCTCTTCCTCTTGTAGCTGGTCTGCCACTGAGCCTGCTGTCCTCTGTGTGACGCTGCTGTTATATGCTCAGTCTCTCGGCTCAGGTGTCCCACTTGCGCATGCCCACACCATACTCCAGGTGTCCACCACCAGGCACGCATGCCCCGAGCCCACGCTCCCAAGCGCCTACCGCATTCAAGGCCGCAGGTGATAGCCACAGAGGCCAACGGCAAAGCCTGAGCAATCTTCACTTACCCTACGCCCTCCTTCTGTTACACTCATTCCCTGGAATCTGTCGAAAACCAGCCCATCAAGAAGTCATCTTAGGTCAGTAGTAACACGAGAAACATCTGTGTTCTATGAAATTGTGATTTCATTGATTCAATTAAAAAAAATCTTGTCTCTGATTTAATGTTAAAGTGATTTTACTTATGAAAAGAATTGATGATTAATGATCTTAATTAAAAAAAATTAACATCCTGAGTTGGTAAAATAAGTATCAGGCAGCCTCTTATCCATCCCTTGATGTTTTAATTGGTCTGTGAAGTCCACAAATCTGGAAACTCAACATTTGTAAAAAAATAATCATGCAAGGATGTTAAATATAGCAGCTTTGTGCTTAAAAGCAAAAGATGGGAAGCAATTGAAATGCTCATCTGTGGGGCTGGCTCCACTAGCTGTATAGTCTTGGATGATGAGGTGCTTTGGAAATGGAGGTGAATATGTGTTCTGTGACTTATTGTTGAAAGGAGGATGAAGGCAATGTATAAAACTGTTGTTGATTTCTGCTGTGTGTTTCAGGGAGATAGAGGTGCCAGTGGCTGCATCTGGGGAGCAGGGCTGGGACCCAAGACCCAAGGTGGGGAGGAGACTGCTTTTCTGTTACAGCCTCTCTGGACTATTTGAAATGACTACTGTCCAACAAGCAAGTTAGGTGCTGGGGAGCCATAGAAGCTAGTTGGAAGGTTCAGGAAGGAAACGCCGTGTTTGCCGTTAAACTGGTGGGTTTTTGCCTCTTTACACCGGAGCATAGGGAACTTTAAAGTTCTAGTTTAAAGTTGATTGCTCCTCCTGCCCCCACGGGCTGGTCCAGGTGCAGGCTGTTGACCTCCACGGGCTGAGGGGAGTCTCTTAAAAGCTCTGGTTCTCCAGTCAGAAAAGCAGCAGTGGAATCGCCATGGAGACTGCCGGAAGCACGGCCTCCTGGATCTGAACCCCCACCCCAGGGTGTCTGATCCATGAGTCTGCCTGCTCCACCAGGATCTGCATGTGTCCCATCTCCCAGGTGAGGCTGACGCAGCCCATGACCCCAGGAGGATCAGGGCTCCACGTGGAGGTCTTCTCTCCCCAGATAACCTGCAGCCCTTCCTCGTGTGGACCCATTAGCCTGCTCTCTCCTGGTTAACCAGGGAAGCTGACCAGGGATTCCAGCCTGTCTCACCCCAGCAGTGAGCTCAGGCCCTTTGGCGTGGGCTCAGCTTTTGGGTAGCTAACACCTCTCTCCCCCTGTGGGTGGACTTTGAATATGGACAGTGCATCAGTGTCCACGTCTGCAAAGGACCACAGACTGGGGGGCTTAAACCACAGATGTGGTTCCTCTCTCAGTCTGGAGCCAGTGTGGGACATCCAGGTGGCTCTCAGCAGGGCTGGTTCCTTCCCAGGGCCAGGAGGGTAGCGTTTGTTCCAGCCTTGTGACGTCATTTCACACATCCGCCCTCTCGGCGCCTGTCTCCGTGTCTGTGACTTTTAAGTAAGAACACAAGTCACACTGGAAGCAGACCCCCTCCTCTGGTGTGACCTCTTACATCCCCAGTAACCCTATTTCCAAATAAGGTCATATTCTAAGGTCCTGAGGCTTTGGATTTCAGCACAGGAATTTGGAGGGCATGATTAGTCCCCTAGCGGTGAATTTGCTTCTGGAGCTGGAATTGCATGTGAGCTACCGTAGGGTAAATGAAGATTGCTCAGGCTTTTGCACGATTGGGCTTTGTTTTGTGCCTATCACCTGTGGCCTTGAATGCAGGAGGCGCTTGGGAGCATGGTTTGGTGTCCTGACCAGGGACACCTGGAGTATGGCGTGGGCGTGGGTAAGTGGGCACACCTGAGCTGAGAGACTGGGCATATAAGGGGGTGTCACAGATTGTCCTCTGTGTGCAGTGGAGAAACCATGAGAGAATGCCAGAGTCCAGAGAGAGTAAAGATTTACTGGGGATGGGGATGCCTGCCAGCCTCCTGGCTCCCCTGGTGCCCCTGCCAGCCCTGTGCCTGGTTGCTGCACTACAGTTGGTGTAGAAAGATCATTAAAAGCCTGAAAAAGCCACTGAAGGCTCCTGGACTGCCCAGTGCAGGCTTGCCACGACAGCTACTCAGGGCCCAGCTGAGTCAGCCAGCCCAGATGAGGCCTGAGAGGAGGGCTGGAGTCGCCTTTATTTATTTATTTAATTTCTTACATCACTGTTAATTTTTGGACAGTGTTTGATTTCTCCCTCTTGTGTAGTCCCTGTAATAATTCTCCCACCACCACAGCACCCGTGAATCATCACCCCGGTCCTTGAGTGCTCCCTTGTTTTGACCCCTCCCTCCCCTGTGCCCTGCTGTCTGTCACAGATCTATGGCCAGCTTGCAAAGTTTTGTTTTTTCTAGGGTCAGATTCTCTCTTTTTTTTAAAGATATATTTATTTATACAAGAATCGGGGTACAGGCCAGATATGCGGGAGGGTGAGAGGACTCACCAGAGATAGAGCGGGGAACAGAACAGGCAGACTGATGAAATACACTGCTGAGGGGAGCAGCGGGCGAGACAGGAGAGGTCTGCTGCACCATGTGGGTTGCTCCCTGGCCGGCTGGGAATCGAATCTGCGCTACAGAGACTGCGGACAGCTTCACAGCACTGCGTTCAACCCACTGCGCCACCGGGGAGGCCCCTAGGGTCAGAATCTCTCTCTCTTTTTTAAGATTTATTTATTTATGCATACAAGAGCTGGGATGCAGGCCAGAGATGCAGGGGATGAGAGGATTCACCAGAGACAGAGTGGGGAGCAGAATAGGCAGACTGACTGAAATACACTGCTGAGGGGAGCATCAGGCAAGTCAGGAAGGGTCTGCTGTGCCATGTGGGCCAAGTCCCTGGCCGGGGATCAAACTCGTGCTGTGGATAGCTTCACAGTGCTGCGTCTCAACCCCCTGCGCCACCAGAGAGGCCCCGGGTCAGATTCTCTTAAGGAATTATTGCTAATGGCATTGTTGATGGTTGGGTGAGAACAAGTCAGTTTTTTTTTTTTTTTTTATAAAGAGGTACAGATGGACCTTTTAAAGGCTGAGCTGTCAGGATGACTATCGTCCTCTTAAATTCTCCTGTGAACAATAGCAAATAAAGTCAATGTTAACAATGGTTCAATCTCGGGGATGGTAGGAGAGGGTTTGCTGTACTATTTGTGTTCTCCTCATGTTAGAAATTTTTCATGGAAAGAAAAGCTGTCCTGATGATTCTGTGCACCGGGCTAAGATCCTGCGGGATGGATGGACAAATGACAGATGGGGAGGGCACTGCTTGGGAGATGGCATTGGGGTCCAGCGCTGGCTTCCTCACTGCCCTGATTGGGAGGTAGAGCTGTGTGCGAAACTTTCTAGAAGTCATCTCACAGATACAGCAACGTTGGCTTGAATGATACATTTTATTTAACCCAAAAATGGCCAGGATGTTTTTTCAACATATCTGTATTTTTAAAAATTTTTAGAAAGGAGGTCTAAGGGAGAATTTTGTGGTGAAAAAGTGGTTCTGAATGTTGATAGTGGCAGTTACGTGAATCTATGTACAATTACCCACATGGTCCTATGTCTGTCTCTAGCATCCTTACCTACCAGGTTACACAGGAAATTGGCCAGGGTTCCCCACGCTATTGGCAACTTCCCTTGAGCCTAAAATTATTTCAAAATGAAGTTTAAAAAATTTTGCAGAGCCAGTTCGATCCCCGGCCACCGGCGAGGGTCCCACAAAAAAAAAAAAAAAGAGAAATTTTTAGAATCAAACATTTTTGGCGCTTAAACTTAGCAGTGTGTTATCTTGTATTTCCGGACCCTGGAAGGTCAAGATCAAGGTGTTAACCATGGTAGTTTCCTTGGAGGCTTCTGCTCTGGGCTGGCTGGTCTCCTCATGTCTTCGCAACATCTGTGCATGTCTGTGTCCCCATGCCTTCTTTCTTAAAAAAAAAAATTCCCTATCGGGAACCTCCTTGGTAGCAAATGGATTAAGTCTCAGTGCTATCACTGTGATGGCCTGAGTTTGATCCCTGGCCAGAGAGAAACCCACATGGCGCAGCAGACCTCTCCTGTCTCCCCCGCTGATCCCCTCAGCAGTAGATCTACCTGTTCTTCTCCCCACTCTGTCTCTGGTGAATCCTCTCACTCAACCACCCTCCCCCGCGCCCCCCCCCCAAACTCTGGCTCGTATCCCAGTTCTTCTACACAAAAGCAAATAAAACCTTTAAAATAAATTTTAAAAAATTTAAAAAATTACATATTAGCTTCAAAGAATTATTTTCCCCATCACCACCCCTTAACTCCCTCTCACCCTTCTCCTTCCCTTCCTTCTTAGCCTCGGAAGCCTCTCTTCCTTTGTCAGTATCTCTCTTTGTCGTATTGTCCACTGTGTAAATGTCCAAAACTTGTCTTCGTCACTCTGACATACTTTGCTCATGTCCTTCCCTGGAACGCCTTCCACGTGGCCGTGCGTGGCTGCATTTCATTTTTCCTTATGGCTGAATAGTAGCCCATGGTGTGGGCAGACCGCATTGTCTTGATCTAATCCTCTTTCTGTGGGCACTTAGGTTGCTTCCATGTCCTGGGTATAGTAAATAGTGCTGCAATAAATACCGTAATATAATTTTTTGAGTTGGTGGCTCCATGGTCCATGGATAGATGCCCAGGAGTGGTATTGCTGGGTCATATGGGATTTCCATTTTTATTTTTTATTTATTTTTATTTTTAAAAAATATTTATTATTTATTTATACAAGCACTGGGTACAGTCAGAGGCGCGGAAGGGCGAGAGAATACACCAGAGGCAGAGGGGAGAGCAGAACAGGCAGAGTGATGAAGTACACTGCTGAGGGGAGCAGCGGGCGGCAGGAGAGGTCTGCGCGCCATGCGGGACCCTCACCCGGTGTCCAGGGATCGAACCTGCGCTGTAGAGGCTGCGGGCAGCCTCGCAGCCCAGCGCTCAACCGCTGCACCACCAGGGAGGCCCTCCATTTTTATTTTTTTAATGCAAATTCAAATTCTTTTCCAGAATGGCTGCACCAGCTCACATTCCTGCCAACAGTGTCACGGGACTCCTTTTTTCCCCACACCATCTCCAACACTTATTGTGGGTTGTTGTTGTTGTTTTTTTTTTTTTTTAAAGATTTATTTATTTATTTATTTATACAAGCACTGGGTACAGTCAGAAGCGCGGGAGGGCGAGAGAATTCACCAGAGCCAGAGCGGGGAGCAGAGCGGGGAGCAGAGCGGGGAGCAGAGCAGGCAGAAGGACCGAAGTACACCGCTGAGGGGAGCAGCGGGCGGCAGGAGAGGTCTGCACGCCATGTGGGACCCTCCTTCGGTGGCTGGGGAGCAGCCGGGGATCGAACCGGCGCTGCCGAGGCCGCGGACAGCTTCGCAAGCCAGCGCTCAACCGCTGCGCCACCGGGGAGGCCCCTGTTGTTGTTGTTTTTAATATGGGCTGTTCCCATGGGTGTGAGGTGATTTTACTTGCATTGTGATTTTACTTGCATTTCTTTTAATGGGAGTGCGATGAACAAGTTTTCATTTATTTATTGGCCTCTGGATACCCTCTTTGGTGAATTGTCTGTTTACATCTGCTCCCCATTTATTAACTGTTTTTTTAATCCCCATTTATTAACTGGTATTTCATTAACTGATTTGGGATTTTTTAATCATTGAATATCTAAGTTTTTAAATGTATCTTGAATACTAACTCCTTGCCAGTTGTGTAAATGTAAATATTTTCTCCCATTCACTTCCATTCTAATCTACTTATATTGGCTGTGTAAAAGCTTTTTCATTTAAGGTGATCTCAATTGTTTTTTGTGTTTTATTTTTTGCATTGATTTCCCTTGCCACATGGAGTTCAGGTTTCCAAAAATATCTTTTATCATTGATGTCATGAAATGTATTGTCAATGTTTTCTTCTATATATTGTATTATTGCAGTTTTTATATAGAAATCTTTAATCCATTTGGAGTTTACTTTTGTGCCTGGAGTTAAGGAGTGATCCAAGTTCCTTCTTTGACACATGAGCATTCTGATTTGCCAAAACCTCTTGTTAAAGACTCTCCTTTCCCCATTGTATGGTTGTAGCTTTTTTTGAAATCATGAATTAAGTATTGATATGCACAGGCATTTATTTTTGGGATTTTGATTCCGTTCTATTGAGTCACGTGTCTACTTTAGTGTGAATTGTTTTCTGTGCTGTTGCTTTACAGCAGAATTTAAAGTCAAGTAACATGACCCCATTTTGCTCCTTTTCCTCACAATTGCTTTCCCACTTGAGGACTTTTATGGTTCGATATACAAATTTTAATAAATTTTGTTCAATTTCTTTGAAGATTATTGCTGGCGTTTTGATAAGGATTAGACTTAGCACTCCTGGTAGGATAGTTTGATGGTATGGTTTATCCCCATCTGTGAGCGTGGGATGTCTTCCTACCTCCTTTTGCTATGGTCAATATCCTTTGGAAACATCTAGTTTTCATTATAAAGGCCTTCACTTCTCTGGTCAGGTTAATTCCTAGGCATTTGATTCTTTTTGGTGTGATTGTGAATGGAATTATTTTCTTAATTCCCTTTTCTTCTAGTTCATCGTATATAAAAATGCAGATTTTTGTATGTCGGATTTATATCCTGCCACTTTGCTGTATTCATTGATTGTTTCAAATAGCTTTTTGGTGGGATCTTCTGTTTTCTGTATGTAGTATCTTATTGTCTGAGCATTTTTTTTTTTACTTCTTTTCTGATTTGGATTGCTTTTGCTTCCTGTTGTAGTATGATTGCTCTACCTAAAACCTCTAATCCTAAATTAAACAGAAGTGGTGACACTGTGCGTCCTTGTCTTGCTCCTGATCTTAAAGCTTTCAGTTTTTCACCCTGAAGTATTACGTTGGTTTGTAATCTATGGCTCTTGTTATGTTAAGGTAGGCTAATTCTACTTCCATCATATACACCTAAATTTTTAAAATAAAAAATGGGTTTTAATGCCCGGTTTCTGGTCATACATTTCGTGCTGACCACACATCAGTTTGGACAAGTCCAAGTGTCCAGCAGCCTGATAGGGCTGTGGCTGCTGCATTGGACAGCACTGCTGCTTACCCCAGCACTGGCGGGTTTTGGAGGCCTGTCCTGCTTACGGTCATTGGGTAGCCAGCTCCCTTAGATATGTCAGTACCTTCCTCTGAGCCTCAGTTTACTTATCTATAAAGGAGGACTAAGAATGGTGCTTAACCTCCTGGTTTGCTGAGAGGGTTCAACTAGATGCTGTGTGTTGGGTCCTTCCCCGGGGCCAGGCCCATCAGGCCCTGGTGGAGGACAATCTGTACTAGATTTGAATCCATCATGGCAGCTTCTGGTCCCCTAATGCTGTGAAGCAGCTGTTCCCTCTCTGCTGGCCTGAACTCCCTTGAATGTTTGTTTGTTTGTTTGTTTTTAAGATTTATTTATGCGTATAAGCACTGGGATACAGGCTAGAGGTATAGGGGTTAAGAAGATTCACCCACACAGAGAGGGGAACAGAACAGGCAGACTGACTGAAATATACTGCTGAGGGGAGCAGCAGGCGAAACAGGAGAGGTCTGCTACGCCATGTGGGTAGATCCCTGGCCGCCTGGGGATCAAACTGGTGCTTCAGTTTGTATGTTGGATAGCTTCACAGTGTTGTGCTTAACCCCTTGCACCATGGATAGCTGCAGATAGCTTCACAGTGCTGTGCTTAACCCCTTGCACCACCAGGGAGGCCCCCCTCAAATTTTGGTTTTAATTGCTGACACCTCCCCCATGTCTTTGGCACGAATACCTATTGCTGTAAATACCCTGCCCCTTCCAGAAAGGTCATGAGCTGCTTAGGGCTGGGAGGAGGCCAGTGTTGCTGCAAAGATTCCGCAAGCTTTTGAAACCAAGGGCTTCCTCTGTGAGCCTGGGGCCCGGCATCTGCTTTCACCATATAAGGCAGTCCCTTGACACCTCTCTGGGACCCAGGTGAGGGTGGCAGCTGCAGGCCCTCCCTCAGCCGCAAAGGCACTCCCAACACAGCCAGAGCACCAAGGAGTTTAGCAATGAGATTTTGACACCTTTTATGGTTTTAGAGTAAGAACGAGACCAGTGTACTGAAAAAAACAAAACACAGAACCACAGGGCTGCATGGTGATGAGAAACGGGGGCAGGGGGTGACCTCATAGCAACATTTTTGCAAAACTAGCCTGTAAGGACCCTGTAGGCGGTTGGCTCACAAAATAATGCAAAGGAGGTTGTGTATGTCTCTGGGGTTGCCACGAGGTGGCAAGAAGGCGGCTGCAGGAACCAAATGCAGGACTGAAACCAAGGCCCTCCAGAGTCTTGGGGCTCAGCCTGGGGCTTTTCCTACTTGCAGGCCAGTTAGGTTTTCCCACATGTCCTTGCACCTGTCCTATCTTCAAAGGATCTCATCCCTCTCTGCCTCTACTTTTTCCTCTGGCACTTGAGGGGGTGGGGAGGGGCAGGCAGGTGTCTCGCCACAACCCACAGGTGGATTCTGAGCTGAGGCCTGAGGCTGAGGAGTGGAAAAAGTGGGGCAACTTGTCCTGGTGGGTGTGGAAGGGTCCAGAAAGAATGGAGATGTGATGCGTGGGCAGTGGGGAACGGCTAGCCCAGGGTGTGGGGGTCACACAAAGGCTGGCATGGATGGAAGGGGAGCGACCAATGTTCCTGCATTCAGCAGCCACCAATGAGCACCTCCTGCTGGCCAAGCTGGGGTGGGGAGGGGTGTTGCCTTTTGGTGCTGCTTATAGGGCAGGTGGTGTCATCCTGCCCTTATTCCCCTTCCCTTCTTGTTGCCCTGCCTTGGGTTCCATGCAGAACCCCCACCAGCCTGCCACGGTCCTCCCAGTTCGTTGTAACAGTCTCTGCGCTGGAGCCCGAGGGATGGAGATCTGTTCACCAAGGGTGACAAGTGGACCGGGCTGATGGAGGATACATAGGATGGTGTGGGATGCACAGGAGCCCTCTGGGCATATTCTCAACAATCTGGTGGATCAAAACTCTTCTGTTTGTTTTAAAATTCATGACCGTAGCCACGTATTTTGTAGTGATCATGAGCGCCACCTTGTGGGAACAGGGCCACATTAGACAAGCAGGTCTCCCCAGAAAGAAGGGGATGGCTGCAAAGACTCTGCTTGGGGAGCAGAGGAGGCCTGGGTCCTGCTCTGCACAAGCTCCCAGCCCAGTAGGAGAAAGATGGCAAGTGGGTGCAGGACTCCTCAAGGCAGCCAATCTTGCCCTCACCTTGACCTTGGCCTGGAGACTGAGCCACCCACTTCCTTACCTCTGTCCATTCCTGCTGTCCTTCTAACCTGCTCGGCAGAAGAGGGAGAGAACTGCCCTCCTGTCCCTGAGTGTAAAGCCCACACCTTCCATTCTTAGGAAGTTGAGTCCAGGAACCTCAATTTATTAATTAAAAATTCCAGACTGAGATAAGAAATCTTGGACCTTGATTTATTTATTTATTTATTTATTTAATAGAGGCATGTTTTATTTATTTATTTGTTTGTTTGTTTGTTTTGTTTATACATGCACTGGGTACAGTCAGAAGCGCTGGAGGGTGAGAGAATTCACCAGAGCCAGAGCGGGGAGCAGAGCAGGCAGAAGGACCGAAGTACACTGCTGAGGGGAGCAGCGGGCGGCAGGAGAGGTCTGCGCGCCATGTGGGACCCTCCTCTGGTGGCCGGGGAGCAGCCGGGGATCGAACTGGCGCCTCAGAGGCCGCGGGCAGCTTCGCAACCCAGCGCTCAACTGCTGCGCCACCAGGGAGGCCCATTGGACCTTGATTTAATATGGAATCTCCTCTTCCCTCTGGACCTGCTATGGACATCAGGGTGAATGTGGATTTTGTCTTTTGCTCCCCTCTCTGCAGCTGCTACTTTTGGCTACGGTTGCCTGATAAAATTAGGATGCCTGGTTACATTTGTATTTCAGATAAGCAGTGGATAATTTGTCTTTACATCTGTCTTATGCAACATTTGGGGCTATTTATACTGGATTCTCCACTGTTTCTCTGATCAGATTCCACTGGATGTCCTGTCCCTGACTGTTACATCTGCAGACCCACTTCTGACCCCTCTGTGCTCGCAGTGGAGGTAGCTGCTGTGATATCACCACACGTTTAGTGTCTTCAGACATTAGCTTACTCTCATAGGGTCGGATTAAGGTATGGGCAGGGCTGTGCGGTCTCTGGGAGTTATGGAGAGGATCCTCTGCCCTTCCTTGTCCAGATTCTTGGAATCGTCCCTCTATCTTGTGCCCTCCACAAGCTCCAGTCCCTGTCCAGTGGCAGCAGTAGAGGGGAGAGGATGGCAGAGAGGGGTGGGCACTAGGCAGTAACCCCGCCTGCCACCCAGGAGCCAGAGGTTCAGGATCTGGGATAGGATTCAGAAGGCGTGGTCAGTGTGGCCATTTGGAGTGTGGAATCTTCCAGTTTCTACCCTCTGCCCCCTCCCCAGTCTGCTGCCATTGTCACATCTCCTTCCTTTGATCTGAACTTCTACCGCCCTGTGATAAGGGAGGTGTGACATTGGCCCACCCTAATAATCCAGATCATCCCCTCATCTCAAGGCCCTTCATTTAATCACATCTGCCAAGATCCCTTGGCCATGTGAGGCCACATAGGCACAGGCCTGGGGATTAGGACACGGGCATCTTTGGGGACTGTTACTCTGCCTCTCCAGGTGGTGCCTCATCTATGTCTGAGGCCGGCCTGGATCTCATGGCCACTTTTGTGCCTCCTTGCCTGCTGCAGCTCCACTGACTGGGCAATGCCCCCCCTGTGCTAGGCAGCTCCCAGTTTGCCCCAAGCTGGCTGTCACCCCAGCTACCTGTCATTTCTGGACCCAAAGGAATCCCTTTTATCTTGACTCCAGATGGCCACACTTACTGCACCTTAATCCTGTCCCAGACCCTGAACCTCTGACTGGCTCCTGGGTGGCGGGGTGGGGGCAGGTGGGGGTCACTGCCTGGTACCTACCCCTTTCTGCCATCCCCTTGGCTGCTGCCACGTGACATGGACAGGGGCTGGAGCCACTATATTCCAACCCCCAACTGGCCCAGATGTCACAGGAAGGCCCCCACCCCTACCCAGTCAAATGGGGGAGATGGGTGCAGCCCTCCAACAAATCTCTCTCCAGAGCCCCCCTGCCACTCTTCTGGGTGTGGGGTTCAAAGGATTGTGTTTTTTGTCTTGGTGAAATTTACATATCATAAAACGAATGACTTTAAAGTGTCAAATCCATGACATTTAGTATATTAACAGTCTGTATAGCTGTCGCCTCTAAAAGATATTTTCTTTACCACAAAAGTAAACCTTGTACCCTTAGCAAGGCCACTCCCCACCCTGCGTCCCCACAAGTCTACCATCTGTCTCCAAAGAGGTGCGCCTTCTGCACAGCTCATAGGAATGGGATGACAATATGTGGCCCCGGTATCTGGCTTCATTTTCTGGGATCTTGTGGCCAAGTCCCTCACATTGGAGGCATCGGCATTCCTGCCTTTTCTACTGGGCAATAGTCCAGGGTGTGGATGGACCACACACTGCTCATCATTCATCCCCTGATGGAGTCTGGCCGGCGTCCACCTTTGGGAGGTTTGAATAGCGCTGCTATTCACATGTGCAAGTATTTGTCTGAATGCCTTTTCAGTTGTGTGGGGGGGGCTTTGAACTTAAGGGGGTGCTTTGCTGCCTCACGTGGTGATTCTGTTTCACTTGGGACCCTGCAGACCCCACCAGCAGGGCAGAGTGATCCAGACCCACATCCTCCCCAGCGCTTGCTTGTTGTCTTTTTTCAGATTAGCCATCCTGGCCGGTGGGATGTGCTTTTGCTTTTGGTTTTCTACTTTGAAATGCTGCCTGGGGCCCAGCATGCACCCTGCAGTGTGACTGCCTGCCACCCATGCTTCTTTAAATATAAATCAAAATTGATGCACATTCAAAAATCAAAACCTCAGTTCTGCCCTGCAAGCTGTATGTGGCTTGAGGTTCCTCAATCACGTGTTGTGGATATAGATGTTGGCATTGTTGCAGAACGTTCCAGAGCCAGTGGCTGTGCCTTTGGGAGGCAGCGTCTACTAAATTTTGATGTTTCTGTTCCAAAGCCCAATTCAGGATCCTCTCTGGGGTAATGCACATACTCTGTGGGTGCTATCATCATGTGTTTTCCACAAGGACACGGAAACTCTGAGATTCAGGGTTCTTGGGCCAAGGTTGCGAGGTTTCTAAGTGATGATGGAGTTGGGACTCTGGTTCCTAATGAGAAGTCTGTGCCCTGACCTCGCCCAGTGCTGCCTCCTGGGCCTCTGGGGGATTAACAGGAATGGAGATGCGAGCTCCAGGTCACGTGGAAGGGCCTGCCTGCACAAAGGCGGGGCTAATAAGAATAGGCCGAAGGGACCTGGCTGAAGCTGTCCCATCTGTGTGGCTCAAACCGCAGGGTTCTCTGCACCATTCAGGTGGGCACCTGAGGACTGCAATGGTGGGTGCCCTGCTGTAGAGGGAAATTGGCAGGAGCCCTGGCTCTTCTGTGGAGGTGGGAGAATTAGGTGGAAGACCCAACTGGGTGGCACTGGCAGAGATACCACCACACATGACAGGACCCTGGGCACTAAGAGGAAGTGTTATAGGGCAGCCCTGATACAAAATGGGGTGCCTGACTGTGGGTCCTCACCCGCGCGCTTATAAGGACTTATCAATACTCTACTGCAGGCACACACGGAAGGTTAATAAAAGGTTTACTTACAAGGGGAGGGGAAATGAGGAAATGTACAACTCAGGGAGAAAAGTGGGAGACAGAGTTTTAAATGTGTCCTACCCAATCCGCCGATCTGGAATCCCAAATGGCACTCTGAGAGCTGCCGCAAGCCAGGAGCTGTGAAGCCAGGAGGCAAGAGACTGAGTGAGCGACCCCAAGGTCCACGTGTTTGGTTTTTATACCCAACCTGGCTGCTTAACTCCACCCTCAGGTCCCAGCCACCTTCCCTATGGTGGTGATGGGATTTGTCTTTCCCAATGTCCTGATGGCTTTGGTCTGGAGTGGGAGTGGGGTCCACAAAGCCTGTATGGGATTAGCTCAGGACATTTTTCCCCCTAACAGAAGCAGCCCCTAAACAGGCCCCTAAACAGGACCTGGCCTTGGGGGGCAGCTCAGCAGCCACATCCCAGGGAGTGGTGATGAGGTATGTAATCATGAAGGATATACTGAAAACAGAAAACAAAGGCAAATTTTTCATTTGTCAAATTTCAAGTAATATTAATTTCTCCCACTTAGAAAAGTCAAGACTTTCCTAGCCCGTGAGCAGATGGGATTGTGAACTTCTTAAACAGTGTGGCAGCAGTTCAGGAGTAGCCACTCAGCCCATTTACACCCATGGGGACCTAAGTTATCTGCAGCCATCGGGGTGATGTCACTTCCTCTATTTGACAAAATTTCTTCCAGAGATAATCATGAAATGGAATGAATAATTATACTGGTCAAAGAGGAAATAAAGAGAGTAAAGAATGTCCTTTGACTTTGTATCTGTCATCCCAGTAGAAACCTTTTAAAAATTTAAAATATTACAGCCCCCAAAGTGGAAAAGATGACAGATGAATACTTTATTATTCATTAATGTGTTCTTTGAAGAAAGGGAGAAAGTGAATACCCATATATTTGTGTGAGACAGTTAAAGTAGCAAACCTGAAACAATCTTTCACTCCCCACCATCCCTCCCAGCCACCCCCCCTTCATCTAGTGGTCCCCCTTGGGGGAGTGGGGATTGATGAGGAAGCACAGGCTGTGCTGAGAGCAGGGACTGTCTCACCTGCTGTCTAATCGCTGGCTCAGTAGGCATCTCTAGGCACAAGTAAGTGCTGCCCTCGCCCTTCTGGAACTTCCAGTGTCCTGGCCCCACTAGCCTAAACCCACAGTCTGACACCTCAGCTCCTTTAACCCATCACACCAGGAAGCCTCGGACAGCCCACCTCGTCAGGTATTGTTCTCACAGTTTATGTGGAGGAGTGGGTGTGTCAAAATGACTCAGGTCAGGTCCCCAGCAGGGTTACCTGTGAAGGGGCAGAGGGGGATCTGGGTTGCCAGGGTCTCAGCTGCCAGGTGTCTAGTTGCAATGTTGGTTTCAGGACATGCTGTTCTCTGCAGCTCTGGGCCTGGGGTGGACTGCCAGCTTGCTTCCCAGTTTCATTCTGACTGACAGAAAGTCAAATGGCCAAGCTTCTGCTCCTCTGTGATTTTAGAGACAAGTTCACAGTGAGGAGGTAAATAGTCCTTCCTTTTCCAGGGGCAGCTATGTGTCCTGGTGAAACATGGTCCCTTGTGAGCTTTGCAGGGACTTTATGATGACTGGTCCAGTGACTCAGTGTAGGAGCAAGGCAGGGATTTGATCCCTGTATTAGGAACACTAATGGCATTGCAGGGGTTGGGGGCAGGGCTAAAGGAGCCAAAGGAGCCAGAAAGAGGTTATTACTTTGGTTTCGCCTGGACCGGGGTGGGGTGGAGGGGCCTCGCTGTTGGGGAAATGGATGGAAGAGGGGAGGCCAGGTCATGCCTTGGAGTAAAACAGGTGATATAAATCATGGCATATGGGAGCAAGGGAGTCCACGTGTCCAACTCAGACCATGGGAGGTGGGTGACATCACTGAGGAAGGAAGTAAATGGTTTTGGGTGAAAGAGGCCGAGTTTCGGCTTGGCTGAGCTGAGTTAGAGGTGCAGTCTTAAGCAGATGTCTGGTGAATGTGTTTGGGGGCAAGTGAAGCAGGCAGGTAGGACTTGAAGTCATGAGGAAGCACGTTATCTAGGGCAACAAGTGGAGTGAAAAGAGGGGTTGTAGAGGGCAGCATGAGGAGCTGGGTGGTGCAGAAGCCAGTGAAGGCTGAGCAAGAACTCCTGGGAGAGAGGGAGAAAGCTGGGAGTGCTGGACCCAGAAGTCCAGGAAGGAGAACTGTGGAGGATGGGCAGTGCCAGCTGAGAACCAGTACATGTCAGGCGGCAAGTGGTGTTGGCTTTTTTGTAGGGTCCTGGGGCCTGGTCTCAGTGGTTTGGGGAATGAATGGGAAGTGAAGAAATGTTGAAACATTTTGGAGTGAATGGGGGAGTGAATACTAACTGGAGAAAGGCCTGGAGGTCAGGGGAGTATAGGCCTGTTTAGATGCTAGTGGGAAGGACTGGTATTAGGAGGGAATGCCGGAAGGGGACTGAGTCCATGGAAGGAGGTCCTGGAGCAGAGTAGAGGGGGCTCCGGCAGGGGGGCTCCGTGTCTCCGTCTTAATCCACGGAGCAATCAGCTGCCTCTCTTTTCTCACTGTGTCCACTTGGGCCCCCTCACCTGTCTCCCAGCTACTCCCTCATTGCAGCCACACTCAGCTTCTCCTACTACCCACCCAGTCTTCTCTACCTCAGCCCAGACACCCCCATTCTCTCCAGGTGCTCTTCCCTGGTTCCTCAACTGAATCAGCCTCCACTGTTTCGCCACCTGCCTCCATACCTCGCCACCTGCACCTTTCCCAGCGCCGCCCCAGCTGCACCTGCAGAAAGGCCACGCCTCCCAGCGCTCCTGCCGGCACAGCCCTCTGGCCCCGCCCACGGCCCCGCCCACGGCCCCGCCTGCGTCTCCGCCCTCACCAGTCCACGCTGGCACGCTCCATGAGGTGCGTTGTCATTGGTCAACTCCTTTACAAGGCTCCGCCCCCTCAGTTTCCGCTTCTGTGATTGGGACAAAGGGCCGCCCGTCAGTGCCCTCGCCTGGCCTTGGGGCCGGGCCACTCCAGGGAAAATCCTCGGGCAGTTGGACCGGAAGGGGGTCTGGGCCTCGGTGAGCTGAGTGGGAGGCGCTGGCCCGGCGGCCTGGGCAGCGGCAGCCCGAATCCGGTAGGGTTCGGGGGCCGTGGCTCTGGTGCTAGAGCGAAGGGAGCTTGAGGGGGCCCGGCCCCTGCCCCATTCCGGCTGCCGCCCTGTCTCTGGTGTCTGGGTGGGGGAGGGAAGAGAGGGTCTGCTGGGGTGGTCGCCGGGTCAGATTCCCCTGCACCTTCAGAGGGGCCTGGTCAGATCAGAGGGTCCCGGGAGGGACCTGAGCAACAGAGCTGGTATAGACGCGGGATAGACAGGGGAGCAGCCGTGTGAAGCGGCAGGCTGGGGGTGACTGGAGTGTGGGGCGGGTGTGGGCTTCCTTCTTGTATTCTGACCTCAACTCACTAGCTTTTCCCAGGTCCTGAGTCAAATTCAGGACAAGGGAGAGGAAAAGAAAGCACACCCAGCTGACACCCCTGCAGATTGGTGCCTGAGGTGGGGGGGCAAGCAGGTTTCGGACAGGCCCTGGACAGGTCACCTTCTGGCCAGCAGAGATTCTATGCTGTCTCAAGGGTGGCCCAGCCCAATCTGGCTCTTTACAGAAGGGCTGCAGTTCCTGTGCCCCATGCAGGGCTTGGAGTCCTGACCACATGAGGCTGTTGGAGTCTCCCCCAGAGGGGAGGGGGCTGAGGGCCAGGCCAGCCACTTGGAGGCAGAGGGTTAGAGACTGGCAGGCAGGAGTGGAGGGTGCCCCCAGGACGCTGAGGAGGGTTGACTCAGCTAAGCCAGGTGCCAGCAGGTAGTGCAGTCCTGTCTCTAAAGACTGGCTTCCACCCTAGAGCCTGTCCTAAGCCTCCGTTGTCTTGGACCATCTTTCTGTCTCTGGCTTCCAGAAAGCAGAGTCCTTCCTCGCCTCATCTAATCCTTCCTACCTCACTGTGGGCCTGGCAGTGCCTCCCCAATTTTACCAAGGTTCAAGGAAGCTTAGTAGCTAGTCCACAGGCAGAATATGAACTCAGATCCCGTCTTTGCTCTCCTCAGACTTCAGAACCTCAGCTCAGGATGCCCACACTCTGCCAACAGCCTTGTCCTTGGACGCAGGGGTATCTCAGTCTAAGCCCGCCTGACATTTGCGGCCAAACAGCCCTTTGTTGTGGGGGTTACCTGGTGCATCCTAGGACATTTAGTTGGACCTGCACCCCAGTGCAGCAGCTAAAAATCATCACTCTCCACCCACTCACCCACTTGAGATCCACTGGTGTAAACAATTTTTAAACAACACTCAGCGAACCTGATATGTGTAAACCCCCAGAAGACTCTGGCCAGCGTGGGGTTGTCTCAAGTATGACTTTCCAGAAAAATGGCTGTTCTCTGTTCTGTGTGAGCCTAGGGAGGCCTGTGAGGAAACTGTTGCCAGAGAAAAGTTCAGGAGCCTGCATTTGGGGAGAAGTTGGTGTGCCTTGAAGGCCTTCATTTCTTCCCCAAAGCTGATCAAAGAGAGTTCTGGTGTGATTAAAGCATGGAGGGCAGGGTGGATTAGCTGGGAATACTTTGTACCTCTTGCCTTGCCTGTCAGGGCAGTCTATAAAAGGAGACAAGTGGTCCATGGAGCTCTTTGGAAATAAGCCCCCTGCCCACTGGCCCCCAGATGTTAAGAACGGTGGGCAGGAGCCTGATCTTAGCAACTGCCCTTCCTCCCACCACTGGGACTTGAGGCTGCTGCACACCTATTTCCTCCTCCTTGAAAACCCTGTGTCACCAGCTGCTTCCAGCCTTTCCTGGTGGCTGCTCCTGGTGCTTCCCTGTGCCACCTCAGGTGCCACCTCTCCTGTGCATTTCTGCCCTCTGTCCTCCCTGTTGGCGGCTCACCCAGCTTTCTCACAACCTGTGGGGCCTGGGTAGGTCTGGCCCTCCCTGTGCTCTGTTTGCAGACAACAGTGTAGGAGGCTGGTGTGACTGACTGCATGGGTGCCTCTTATTCCTCAGCCCTCTTTATATAATCTCCCTCCTCCCTTACTCACCTCGCTGTTCCTCATTTCCACCCCCATGTCTCTGGGCTCCTGTCCCCACTCCCCAGATGAACCATGTTGGTACCTGAAGACCCATCCAGGACATGTCCTTCAGGCCACTTTGCCCCAGGTCTTCTGGAGTTCTGTAGAGAGCTCGTGTGTCTTTCCCTGTGGGCCACTAACCTCCACAGTATCTCTGTCCATCCTTTGATGTCCTGGCTAGATGCCCATAGCCACTGATAGAAGGAAAAGAGGTACAGACTGGTATCAGGGGCCAGTGTCCCTGAGGAGGTGGAGCCGTAGGCTCTTAGGGACAACCCTGGGCACAACGATTCCATCACCACAGTACATCCATATGCTTCTGAGGAGTGACATTTAAATGGTGGTGGCCTTTTAGCCCAAATCCCCCCTTAGAGAGGTTGGTATCCCCAGGTTTTGAGTCAGGGAGAAGCTTTTGGAATGTTGGGGTTTCTGGGTGCAGCATTTCAATGACCTCTCATGACAGGAGACCAGAGGTGGCATCAGCTCATTGCCGTCCTTGCTGTCCTGTCCTTGCAGTCAGTCACCCTGGTGGCTTCTGTTCTTCTAAGGTGGGGTGTGCTCTGCCACTCGCTGCCTTTAAAGTTCTGATCCCCTGCCCTGTCCCAACCGTGGGCTGTGGAACAGAGATAAGGAAATACTTGAGGGGACGGGTCCTGGGGTGGGAGATCCAAGAGAAAATGGAGAAAAACAGAGGGACCTGTTTTTCTCAGGACCTGGGTCGGGCTGGCCTGAAATCTGCACCTGGGAGGCCAGGTGAGTGCCAGCTCACCTGAGAGTGATGCATTGAACACAAATGTCCATGTGCCAGAGTGGCCCAGGTGCTGGGTCAGTGGATGGGGTTGAGTGGGGCATGGATGGGGGTGGGGAGGGGTGCGTGCAAAGCCAGCAAGGAGGGCCTGCTCTGGGGCCATTAGGGCAGTAGGCAGTTCGAGTCTGAGTAGGGCGGTGAGGTGTGCAAGGTGGGAAGGGCTTCCGAGCCAGAAGAGGTGCAGAAAGGAGCTACCCAGAGGGACTGGAGTCTGAGGTCCAAGTGGACCCCTGCACCTGGAAGGCCGGCCTTGGATGCCTGCCTGTGGGGCCTGGTGCTCAGGTGGCCTGGAGGGTGCAGGTGGTCCGGGGGGTGATGCTGTGCTAACCTCTCAAAAACCTTCCCCTCCCAGGTTTCGGGAAGACTGCCATCTCTCACAGCGGTTTAGGTGAGTCCTGCCTCCCCGCCCCTCCCCCCTCCCCCATATTACAAGCCTTGGCATTGTCATTTTTTTTTTATTAATTTTTTTACATCATTGTTCATTTTTTTTAAAGATTTATTTATTTAGGCATACAAGAGCTGGAGTACAGGTCAGAGATGGGGGAGGGTGAGAGAATTCACCAGAGCCAGAGTGGGGAGCAGAACAGGCAGACTGACTGAAATACACTGCTGAAGGGAGCAGCGGGCGAAACAGGAGAGGTCTGCTGTGCCATGTGGGTTGCTTCCTGGCCGGCTGGGGATGGAACTGGTGCTGCGGACTGCTTCATAGTGTGGTGCTTAACCCACTGCGCCACCAGGGAGGCCCCTCTTCTGCCCATTTCTTGACTGGATTATTTATTTTGTTTTTGTTGAGTTGTGTGAGTTCTTTGTATATCTTTGTGATCAGTCTCTTATCCGTTGAATGGAGTACAAAGATTTTTTCCCAATCAGTGGAGTGTCTCTCTGTTTTCGTTAATGTCTCTTTTGCTGTACAGAAGCTTTTCAGTTTGATGTAATCCCAGGTGTTTATCTTTTCCTTGACTCTCTTTGCTTTGGGCGATTAGTCTTTAAAGATGTTATTGCAATGTAGTGTTTTACCTATATTTTCTTCAATATATTTTATGGTTTCAGGTCTTGTGTCCAGTTCTCTTATCCATTATGAGTTGATTTTTTTGTGCATGGTGAGAGGTAGTGGTCTAGTTTCATTTTTTCACATGTGGTGGTCCAGTTTTCCCAGCACCATTTATTGAGCAAACTGTCCATGTTCCATTGCATGTTCTTTGCTCCTTTGTCAAAGATCAGTTGTCCGTACAAGTGTGGTTTTATTTTTGGACTCTGTTCGGTTTCATTGGTCTGTGTGTCTGTTTCTGTTCCAATACCAAACTTTTAATTATTATGGCTTTGTAGTATAGCTTGAAGTTTGGAAGTGTGATACCTCCTTTCTCCTTTGTTTTCATCAATAGGGCTTTGGCTCTTTGTGTTTTTTTGTGGTTCCGTATAATTTCATCAGTATTTGTTCTATTTCTTTGAAGAATATCATTAAGATTTTTATTGGAATAGCATTGAATCTGTATATTGCTTTTGGTAGGATGTACATTTTAATAATGTTAATTCTTCCAATCCATGAGTAGGGGATGTCTTTCCATTTCTTTGTGTCTTCTATTTTTTTTAACAGTGTTTTATAATTTTCTTTGTATAGGTCTTTCACCTCTTTTGTTAGGTTTATTCCCAAGTGTTTTTTTTTGTTGTTGTTGTTGTTGTTTCAATTATAAAAGGGATGGTTTTCTTGATTTCTTCTTCTTCAGATTGATTGTGTCTAGGAAGGCTACTGATTTTTGTGTGTTGATTTTGTATCCTGCTGCTTTACTGAACTGGCTGATTATTTTGAGTAGTTTTTCTGTGGAGTTTTTAGGGTTCTCTACTATATTATCATATTGTCTGCAAATAGTGATAGTTTTACTTCTTCTTTCCCTATTTGGAGTCCTTGTATGTCTTTCTTTTATTGCCCTGGCTACGACCCCCAGTAGTATATTGAAGAGCAGTGGTGAGAGAGGACATCCTTGTCTTGTTCCTGATCTTAAAGGAAAGGCCTTCAGCTTTTTGTCATTGAAAGTAATATTGGCAGGGGCCTCCCTGGTGGCGCAAGGGTTAAGAACGCAACCTATGAAGCTATCCACAGCCACTGCAGCACAAGTTCGATTCCTGACCAGCCTCTTTCACCTTGATGTTTTCTAGAAGTGCAAGTGTCTTTGGTATGAAGACAAGTATACAAATAGAATAGCATAGAGAATGGAATTGAATAGAACAGAACACTGTAGAATACTGTAGAACGGAATAGACTATAGAATGGACTATAGAATAGAAATAGAATTCACTCAGGTGAATTTTTATATACTGACCACTTTCAGGATATTAGCAGGGGTGGGGGCAAGGGAGAAAATGTGTTTTCTGGTGACTTGGTACAGTCACAGAGATTTTAAGAAAAAACTTCAATTTCAATTATGTAGCTGAAATTACTTCTGGCTCAAGCTGGTATGATTTACCAGAGATCTGGTAAAGCTGCGACTGTGGCATGTTTCAGAGAGGAGGCAGCCCCAATACTGGGTGTGTTGGCCAGTGTTTGGTGGCACACAGGGTAACTGTAGGATGTCCTTTGAATGCAAACACCATCATGGCCTCACTGGTCACCATGAAGGAACAAAGCAAATCAAGGCCACACTGTATACACAAAGATAAGATCATGGTGCAAGCTCCCCAGAGGACCCCAAGCCCTCTTTCCTGACCAGTGTTAGGCATACTGTGTCCTTCCTAATTACAGCTTCACCCCTCCTTGCTTCTCCTGCATCTTTCACAAAGATGATGATGATGTCCAGTCACTAAATTGTACCCATCCAGAGTGTCTCCCTCCTTGGCCCCCTCCTCCAAATCACAGAAGACATCCTGACCCCCACACTTTGATTGAGATGCCCACATTTCCATGCTGTGGCTTATCCTCATGAGCCCGTGTCCCTGCCTGGTGGGCGTCAATGTGTTTTCTTTCTTTCCTTTTTTTTGGTGAAGATTTATTTATTTATGCATACAAGAGCTAGGGTGTAGGCCAGAGGTACAGGGAGTGAGAGAATTCACCAGAGACAGAGTGGGGAGCAGAACAGGTGGATTGACTGAAATGCACTGCTGAGGGGAGCAGCAGGTAAGTCAGGAGAGGTCTGCTGCACCATGTGGGTCACCTCCCTGGCTGGGGATCAAACTTGTGCTTTGGTGGCTGGTGATAGCTTCATAGTGCTGAGACCTCTTGCTCCACCAGGGAGGCCCTCGATGTGTTTTCTGTAGTTGCTCCAGAGTGCTGCCTGAGGATGGTAAGTGATGCTTGCCACATGGCCGGCACATCACATGTTAGACTACACATTCATGCTTCACTTCAGGGCCCAGAACCTTCTGAGAAATACATTCTCGGGGATGTCAACGTGCCTAGAGAGTAACTACACACACGGAGGAGCCACAGCTGCCCACATGCCTGGGCTGTGTGGTCCAGCCTGGTCCAGCTGTGTGTTACTATGAGGGGTGTGACTGTGTTAAGTTAGCTTTGGAATGAATGATGCCTGCTCTCTCTTGTTTCTCTTTGTGTGCTTCCCTACTCTCCTCCAGAATCAGTGGGCAGTAAAAAGTAAAATGATAACAGCTTTGGCTAATCAAGCTTAAAATGTCCATGGTTTCTTGGAGCTCTCAGAAGAGTGGACAGAGGATAGCCAGTCCCCAGAGGGCACCCTGTGCCACTCCCTTAGAGATGAGGGAGCCGGGCCTTGATGCAGGCTGGGCTTTGAGCCCAGGGCGGGAGGGTTCCCTTCTTGGCTCTTACTCTGTTGAGAAACTCGATGAATGGAAGCTTCTGGAATCACATAACCTGGGAGTGACAGGGTGGCATCAGCCCTCATTTGTGCCTTGCCAGTGGCCCCACACAGGTACCTCTGCTGGAGGCTCCCTGTCCAGGGTGGACACTGACCCGCTGGGATGATAAAGAAGACAGAAAAATAACAGGCATGTTGTGGGGGATATGGAGACATCAGAAGCCCAGACTTTGCTGCTGAATGGGAAATGGAAGATCGTTTGGCCATTCCTCTAAAGTTACATGCTGCATTATCCTGCATTATCCTGTGATCTGGCAGTTCCTCCATGGTGTAGGCCCTCCACCTTTGAGAACAGGGGCTCCAGCCAGGACATGTGCCTGGCAGCTGCCCGCAACACTTTTCATGGTTCCCAGAGGGTGACAGACCCCGAGTCCATCCAGAGACAAGGAGGCAGACCATGGGGGTGTCTCCACATACTGGACTATTGTTCAGCCAACAGAAGGAATGGTGGGCAGCCACATACCACCACATGGTGAACCTTGGAAACATTCTGTGAGAGAGAAGCCAGGCATGTGGAGCCCATCCCCATGAAATGCCCAAGGGCCTCAGGAGTTGGGTGTGGGGTTTCTTATGGGGGTAGTGGAATATTCCAGAACTGCATAGAGATAGTGGCTGCACAACACTGAGAATGAGCTGTAGGCCTCACGAGAACATGGTGAACTCCATGGACTTGATGTTAGGTGAATCTTATCTCAGTGAAAGACGGGGAGACTGTGCTTGTCTCTCCAGCAGGCTCACTGCTGCGAGTGTGCAGGTCAGGTCTGAGGATGGGTTGAGGAGCACAGCACCTGCCTCGCCTTGTAGGAGATCTTCCCTTACTGTGCTCTTCCCTGCAAGTCTCTCAGTCTGTGGGTACCTGCTTCCTTTCTGTAGTGACGTCTGTGACTATGAACAAAGGTCACCAAAGGTCACTTGGCTTTGGGTGCCATTCTCTGCTAGCATCTCCAGTGATGATTAACTCACTAAACTGTCCTGGTGCACTGTGAGGTAGATCCGTGGTGACTCCCAATTTAGAGATGGGTAAGTCGAATCTGAGTGGCTTGTTCAAGAAGCTTGTAGGGAAGTAGAGCCGTATGACAGAGGAGACACTCAATGGACGGCAGGCTGGCTTTGCCGGGTGTTTGCAAGGCACTGGTTCAGCTTTACAGATTTTTTTTTTTCACACCTGTTTATTTAGACAACTTTTTGGATGAAACTACTGACTTTTTTGTACCTTTTAGTTGCTTCAGCTCGGAGACTATTGTCAAAGAACATACCCGTGGTGGGCAGTGGCTCATGATGCTTTGGGATCATGGGGCCCGGTATCCGTTCTCCCGCCCCCTGTGTGTCAAGGTCCCACCATGCTGAAACCTGTGACATAACTCTTGTGTTCCCACTGCATCTTGCAGCCCATCTGAGATCTGTTTTCCAGGCTACAACCGTGCCTTGAACTTTCTCTCTAATGTGGCATCTTTTCCTTCTGCATAGGCCCCCCCCGGATCAGAGGGAAGATGGGGAACAGCAGAAGTGGCTTGCAGCACAAATTCACTTCCCAGTTTCTCCCTGAGGAGCAGGCAGAGGTCGACAGATTGTTCCATGTGCTCTCGGCGGAGGAAGCCAGCCCCAGGTCCCCGCTCCGAACCTTCTCTCTGAAGGCCCTCAAGGTCAGCGCAGCCTCCACCTGCAGAAGGGGTCTGCACACGCTGGCCCTCGGCCACCTCGCTGTCCTGTTTAGACCCTCTTGTGGACTCCACATGGTCTGTTTCCAGTAAGGGCAGATTGTACATAGTGCTTCAGTGGGGGGTCCACGGTTATTGGCTCTGCTCCCCTCTGCCTTAGCAGGGAGATGCTTGGGGACCATTCTTATTGCAGCCTGAACCTGGGTCTGCCCTGCTTCCTGTCATTGGAATCACTACTCTCCCACACACCCTCCGAGCCCAAGACTGTGACCAGCTGCCTGAGCCAGGCTCCTGGGCTCAGCGACTGCAGTCCCCAGTGCACCTTTGCGTTTAAAAGGATTTGGATGTATTTGCTGTCCTAGAGATTTTAGGGTGCTCCCAACAAAACAATGAGGTTTCACATTCAAGGCTCATCTGACAAGGAGTTAGGACTGTCACCCTATCCCATTCTATGGGGCTTTTAACTGCTTGTTTGGGTGAGTAGACTGAAGCAGGACACTGGCAAAGAGACATCAGCTCATCTTCCTGGGAGTGAGAAGGAGGTGGGTCAAGCTCACCTCACAGATGAGAAACCACCAGGAAAGTTATCACAGTCACAGCTGTGGTGCACGTGTGCAGGTATGCATCTGTGTGTTTCCATTAGAAGACCCCTGGTCTTCTAACTCACTAATCTGGAACAAACAGGACCAGACAGGCCAATGGAAGGCTGGACCTCAGTGGGTGACAACATCCACAGTGTTGATCAAGAGAAATATGACTAAAAGTCGATGGGAGGGCTTTGGCAACTCAAGTTTCCTCTGGGGAGGGGTGAAGTGTTGCTTTTCCAGTGAGCACACCCTAGAAATGGGGATGCTCTTCACAGCAGTGAGAGTGGACACTGCTTTATGAGGACAAGGCCACAGATCTTGTCACTGTGCAGACCCCTCCATGCGACTTAGGACGGGAGAACCTGGGGTTCAGCCCCATCCCAGACACAAGTTGTAGTCTGTTACTTGCTCTTGCTCGTTTATTTGTAATCCCTGCACCAAGTCAGATTTGACGTGGGGGCCTAAAAGGAGAACTGTGCTTACAGAATGTCACTGTCACGACACTAAAAATTAGATTTGATTTAAAGCAAGATGAATTAAAAATGTATTTTGAGCACAAAGAACTCGGAGGATAAGAATTGGAAGTTCTCTGGTATGTCTAGAAGGCCCTGATTGGAGAAGATACGCCATCAGCTATCTACAGACATTCTGTTCTGTTCTGGATGTTAATAAACTTGCACATGCACTTGGCAGCAGTCGGAGTCTAGATAGAAGGAGATGTTCTGAGCAGAGTGCAGAGCAGACGGGGAAAGACGTGGCCCCTCAGGAGACTGGGAAGTTTGCAGGGCAGGCGGGGAGAGTGGCGAAGTCAGGACCAGTTAGGTCGTGGTCCTTGTGTGGTGTGTCGTTCCCTGGGGGAGAGGCTTGTGGGATGTAGGAAGGTTAAGGCTGGTGGAAGCCATGGACTCCTAATGAGTTCCTTTCCTGTGATTCTACCACCTTTAAATCCAGCCTTTTCTCTGTCCCCAACAGAGGCATGTCGGGAAAGCCCTTCCCCCAGAGATGGTCACCAGGCTGTATAATGGTATGAAGTCCCTTGACCTGTTGGGCAAGGTGCAGAGGCCCAGTGACGGCATCTCCCAGGAGCAGTTCACAGTGTCGATGTCCCACCTGCTGAAAGGGAGCTCTGAGGAGAAGGGCCTGGTGATCCTGAAGATGATTTCTGCCACAGAAGATCCTGTGAAAGCAGGACAAGTGCAGAAGGTATTTGGCCATGGGCCCCTCCCAGCCATCCCGGGCAGTCTGGGCAACCCTAAATGGGGCACTGAGGATGAGTTAGCAGCCGGTGGAGGCATGGCGGGGAGGAGCGCCTTGACAGCATAGCTGACTGGTTGAGGTCAGAGCAGTCGAGGGCATCATTAGGAAAATAAGTACAGACCCAAATGACTTTTCCCACCTTGTGCCCCATCATCACAGTTGGCATTAAAGAAGTAAATGCCCATCCCCACGTTGATCATCCCCACATTGGTCAGAGGTAGGTGTCAGGTCCCGGTGGAAATGCTGCTAATGGTGAAATTGTGTCTCCAGTTTGCAGAGGACCTGGTCGGCTCTGTAGTGCACGTGCTGCACTACAGGAAGTTGCTGAGAGGCTGGGCTGGGGGGGACATGACAGATGCCAACTCCCGCATCCCGGTGCTGGCCGCACAGCTGCTCTCCGAGGTGAAGCTTCAAGGCAAGTGCCCAGTGATGTGGACCTGCATGTTGTGGGCGGAGCCTTTCTGTCTCAACTACCGTAGTTTGTGGTCAGGGAGCCTGCATCGTGGTCACCTACTGCATCGTGGTTGGGGGGCCTGAGGCCTTCAACCCTGTTGTGGCTGAGCTAGCGGGTTGGCAGGCAGTGGTTCATGGTTTTTCCTTGTAATCCTGATTCTGCCAGTCCGGCCGCGATGGGTCCACGCTCATTCCTGACTTCATTTGTTTTGGTCTTTTTTTTTTTTTTTTTTGGCCAGCCTAGGTTAAGGTGTATCAATTTTTTGTTGATATCTTCAAAGAGCCAACTTTTGACTTTGTGGATTTTTCTCTGTTGTTTGTCTGGTCTCTTTCATTTTTCTTGGCTCATGTCTTATTTCCCTCCTTCTGCTTCTTTTAGGTTTAGTTTGATCTTGTTTCTGAAGGTGGACACTTAGGTTGTAGATTTGCCATCTCTCTCTCTTTTCAATCTCGGCATTTATGATCATAAATGCCCCCTAAACCTGACTAAGCAGTGGTTGTTTAACTTCTGCATGTTTGTGAGTTTTCCCAAGTTGCCTTCTGTTATTGATGTGCAATTTCATACCATTCTGGATGAAGAACATAGTTTGCATGATTTCCATTTGCCTTTACTGAGGCGTGTTTCATGGTCTGATTGGGGGTCTGTCCTGGAGAACACTCGTGTGTGCAAGAGAGTGTGTTATGTTGGGGGGTGAGAAATGGGTATACATGTCAGTTCACTTGGGTGTGAGAAGTACTTCCCGTTGAATCTCTTGTTAAACAGACTTGTTTTGTAAAAGTGGTACAACTTTATTACAACACTGGATTTTTAAATGTAGTTTAAAAATAGGTTATTTCAAAAAAAACATTTAAGTAAGGTATTTAGAATTTGGAAAGAATGACACAGTAGAACATTTAATAATGCGTGTATCTATTTTTTACATTTTATAAATTTACGTAGTATGCACTGTTTTGTATATTTGATTCGGCAGCCTCACCACCAGGCCACCTCCACTCTTAGTAGGTGAGACATAGTTGGAGACAGGGTTGGAGGCCTCAGGCTCCCCTGACCACGATGCAGTAGGTGACCACGAGGTAGACCCCCTGACCACAAACTAGGCCACCTTCACTCTTAGTAGGAAGAGGACTGTGGCTGTTGTTTGAGAACAATTAGGTGTGACCTGTGGTTAGTAAAGCCTGTTCTTCCCAGATAGACTAGAGGGGTGCCCAGTAAGTGGCAGCTACTGCCCCAACTGGCACGAAGAGTAGCACACCTCTACCGCCTCCCCAAGTGGCTGTGTTGGCGCAGAAGCCTGCAACGAGATAGTGGTCTAAGGAAGTCTTGAAAAGGGGGCCTTGGGCCTGGCTCAGGGGTGAGGGCATAGTTGTCCCCTGGGCCTGATCAGAGAGAACAGAGAAGAGCGTTGACATGGGTGCTTTGTCCCCCAGAGATTAAGTATGAGCACTGCCCGCCACACACGCAATCTAAACATTCCAATGACAGGATTCAAATAGTGGGAGGACTCAATTAATTTTGAGAATATGTCCAAAATAGGGCCTCCCTGGTGGCGCAGGTGGTTGAGCGCAGCGCTGTGAAGCAATCCACAGCCTCTGCAGTGCCGGTTCGATCCCCGCCGGCCTTGGAGCAACCCACATGGCGAGCAGACCTCTCCTGTGTCACCCGCTGCTCCCCTCAGCAGTGTATTTCGTCAGTCTGCCTGTTCTGTTACCACTCTGTCTCTGCTGAAACCTCTCACCTTCCCGTGCATCTGGCCTGTACCCTGGCTCTTGTATAAATAAATCTTAAAAAAAAAAAAAAGAATATGTCCAAAATATAAATTCACTTTGTGGTCAATATTTTAGCTTTGAGAAAGTTTGCATTTTTTTTTGCACTGGTTGTTGAAATCGGGTGAGTGTTTTGTACTCACTGCCCCTCTCAGCTCAGACAAGCCTTGTGCCGAGGCTCAGAAGCTGTGTGTGGCGCCTGCGGTGGCCAGTGCAGATCAGACAGTGGGTCTCGCCTCACCTGCGCTGTTTCCCCCTCTCTAGGTGGCAAGAAGCTTGCGGGGCCCCAGTGGCAGGACTGTGACTGTGACCAAGCTGTGATCGAGGACTGGGTGTTCAGGGTCCCCCACGTGGCCACCTTCCTGAGCGTGGTCATTCGTAGAGGCTTTTCCCTCCTGCCCTCGTCCCTCAACCTGGCCACCCTGGTCCCTGAGCGCCAGGTGGCCCAAGGGAGGGAGTTTGAAAGCCTCTTGGATGTGCCATCGCTTCTGTACATCAACTCCCACCTGCCCGCGGAGCGGCGGCACCGCTGGCGTCTGCTCTTTGCATCCGAGCTCCATGGGCACAGCTTCGCCCAGCTCCTTGGGCACATCGTGCATCAGGGGCCCTGCGTGACACTCCTGGAGGATCATGACGGCCATGTGTTTGGTGGGTTTGCCTCCTGCTCCTGGGAGGTCAAGCCTCAATTTCAAGGTAAGACTGGCCCCGGACCCGAGGTGGTAGCGGCGCTCTTGAGGGGTGTGGTGAGACGGTTGCTTCATGGAGCCTCGGCAAGGATGAAGGGCCTGAGTGAAAGGGTAGCTTGCATCTTCCCTTCGTGGGGCTCTTCTTGGTGTCAGACTGCCCTCTTTGTGGTGATTCGATGCTTCAAGAATTTTTTTTTTTTGGTCCTGCCAGCAGGGTGAGTTGAGCAAGTCAGGTATTCTCACCCTGCATTTCCGGAGAGGAGACAGCAGCTCGGCATGGCCAATGGAGCCAGGTCCCGGCTGTGGGAGAGGCTGGGTGGTTGATGCCTTGTTAGGGACCCTGGGACCTCAATTGTCTCCCTCACACATCTTCCTTTCTTGGGACTGATCCCTGGTGGTAGCTCCTCTGCTGTTTTTGTCTTTCTCTTTTGCTATTTTTTGTGGTTTAAGACTTTTGTTGAAAGTTGGAAGCTCTTTGGTTGACCTTTTAAATGTCCTAGGAAAAAGGGCTCTGAGTAAATTCTTCCTCTTCCTCCAAGAAAAATACTTTGATGAACATGTTTAGAGATACGTTCCAGAAGCACTCCCCTCCTGGGCACTGAGCTTCTGGCGCTGGGTGCAGCCGGCCGCCCAGTCTGTTTGCTCAGAGGCCCTATGTGCTATGGTGTGGGGGCTTCTGTCTTGCGTCTCCAAGAGAGACCAGATCCAGGCCTGCTCTCTCTCATGTGCTAATGCTCCCCACCCCTGGCTGGGTCCATGGATGGAGGACCCCGGGTTCTGAGACTCAGGAGATGGGGAGAAAGGCTGCCTGCTCCTCTGGCACAGAGACTGGTGACCATTAGCCCTGTCCCTTCAGCCTCTTCTCACCGTCTCACTCTAGCATGCATGACACCTTCTAGCTGCCCTCATCCCTTTGTCATATCCCAGCAAACCTGAGTGCCTGATCTGCCTCTTGAGGCTGTCTTCCTGTTCTTCTTTGGGCTCTGGGGCAGGTGGCGACTTGGCACATGCTGCCTTCCCTCCCTCTCCAACCTGTGTGTGTACCACCAGCTCCTTGTGGGAACTTAGTCAGGGTCACCTCCTCCAGGAAGCCTTCCCAACCCCCTGAGGGCCATGTCTTCCCTGTGGTGCCACTTACCTTGGAGTGGTCTCTGTCGCCCCTCTGCTAGGCAGAGCATCTTTGGTCAGGGACCTGGGTCCTGGGGCAGTATACCAGCACTGAGGAGATGTCAGCTCTTGGAGCCTGGGTGGCCATTTGCTTGGGATGGTGGAAGGAAGCATGAAATGAAGACTTGTCTTCCTCTACCTTGTTGTTTTTGGGATTTGATTTTCTCAGTGTTTCAGAATGTTTCAGATCTTTTATCCAGTTGCTGCTACCAATCCTTCCCCATGATGTCAGGGGGTGACACCTGACACTTCAGTTATTCTGAGGGCTCTGCATCTAGTCGACTCATAACTAATTAGCTCCCCAATAAGTGTGTCTAGCAGAGATGCTCCCTGCAGAGTCAGCTCCCAGGGTTGGGGGTGGGGGCTGGTCCCTAAGGCCCTTCCGCCTGGCACACCCTCCAAATTCCAGACCCCCAGAAGGAAAACAGGGGTTCAGCATCAGCCACATGATTTGTACAGACACAGCATTGGGGCCACTTTTAACCAGTTCTGGGGGTGATGGGACTCTGTTTAAATCCAAGTCCCCAGACCACAGCCCAGGGTCCAGCTCACAGTTTATCTCTCTGGATGGCCGTCTCAGTCACTGTGGGCTGTCTCTGCACCCCCTACCCTGTCACAGTGATGTGGGAAGGAACCTTCTTCAATTTTAACTTTGTTCAGGGTGACCCTGCAGGGTCTTCATGGTTTATTAGCAAGCAGAATAAATGTTCCCATAGAATGGTAGAAAACTGGGGTTACCAAGATTTCAGGCCTGAGTTCTTTCTGCTCTGAACTGTGCGGTGGAATTCCAGCAGAGGGCAGACTTGCCTCAGATCAGGTCGAGGTTGGGGCCAGTCTGATCCTTCCTCAAGGAAACAGCCATTTCTGACCTGCAGGACTAGAAGTGAAGTCACAGCTGCTTCATTTCTGCTGCTGTTTCTACCAGTGGTTCTGGACTGAGCAGCGGCCTCAGACTGGGCGCCAGGCTGGGCCAGGGACTGCAGTTCCCCTGGGAGATGTGAAGTGTCTCTTGTGCTGGGAAGCACCTTAGAGACTGGTGCTGATGACCTTGGCCCTGAGCTTTTCAGGCACCGTGATAGGGAGCCTCACATGAGGGTCGCTCACTGTGGGCCTGGCTGCTGGGCAGGTGAAAATGACCCCTTGGGTCCTTGCCCCTGAATCAAGAATGTGACTTTCCCCACTGACAGCAGGCCCTAAGAGACCAGAGTGAGGGTCCCTTACAGCTGAGGGGCCCATCTTTGTGGTCTATCCACTCCTTTAGCATGTGGGACCCTGTAAATGTCGGTCAAAAGGCGAGCTTAGAATTGCAAAGCGCAGTGATACTCTGGAACCACAGGCCCGGGAGGGGGGGCAGCAGGGTGGGAATCAGGCAGGTAATAGTGTCTAGAATCACCCCCCACCTTCTGGGCTGCTGAGTCCAGGGAATTAAGTCCAAGTCTTTAGCCTGGAGGGAAGCCCTCTGTGGGCCCCAGGTCACCACTCCAGCCCTGCTCCCCTCTTCCCCCACGCCAGCACTCACCGTCCCTCCTGTGTGGCCCCCTGTTACTGCAGACCTGCGCCTGTATCCTCGTGGTCCTTCCTTGCCTGAGCAGCTCTCAGTCCTGCCCTTTGCATCTCCAGGCGACCTACCCACATTAGAGGGGCTGAGGCACTGCCTCCAGCAGCCCCCACTGCCCAGTGCAGACACCCCAGGAATCTGTCTGGATCGGACCCCGAGGATCAGGCCCTCCCGCTGGCCCAAGCTGTCCTCCCAGACCACCTGGGGCTTGATGGCCCTTTCACATCTTCCCTCAACACTCATGTTCCTGGTCCGCTCCCCATGCCTGTCCTTCCCCCCTGACTAGCACTCCTCCCCCGAGCCCCTGCGTTGGTCCTGTGTAGCTGGAACGGCTTGTTTTGGACATGCTGTGACCTTCACTAGGAAGGGACAGCCTCTGGGCCACATACATCTCTGGCTTCCTCCTCGCCCCCAGCTCTGCTGGGAATTCCCGGAGGGCTTAGGCTGTCCTCCATCCCTCCCTGGGGCTGACTGCTCTATGGTGAGGGAAATATACCTATGAGTCCATAAATTACACCCAGGGGTCTGAGGCGCAGGACCCTGGCCATTTCCTGAGCCCTGCTGGCGCCACCTTCCAGCAGCACAACCCTGTGCGTGTGGTGCGATGCGACCATCACTTTCATTGTTCCTCTCCCCAAGGACCATGCCCTACAGCAGCTGTGTCTCCTTTCAGCCTGGGACAGCCCTCCCTAGCACCTCCTGCTGCCTGAGTGGCCTGTGCCTGCACTAAGTCAGTTGCGGAGGACCACCCGCCCACCTTTCTACTGAGTTGCAGGAGGCCTGCTCCCTCTGCCTTCCATGTGCTCAGCCTGTGAATGGCAGCCTGAATCTCACCTCTGCTCCCCCAGGACCAGATGAGCAGGGGCCCAGGTTCCTGAAGTGTCAGGCCTGTCCTCTGCAGGCCTGCCCACCAGCCTGACACCACCGGGCACCTGTGGTGAGCTCAGGGCACACCTGAGACAGTGGTGGTTTGACTTCTGTTTCCCTCAGGTGGGTGATGGGCTTGTTTATGCTCTGGTCACTTTCAGGGGATAACAGATGCTTCCTGTTCTCCATCTTGCCTCGGATGGCCGTGTTCACCCACACAGGCTACAATAACCACTTCATGTACCTGAATCACGGGCAGCAGACCATCCCAAATGGCCTGGTAAGGATTGAGAGGGGCCGGTGGAAGTATCCCTGGTGATGTCGTCCTGGCCCACCCTCCCTGCAGTGGGGCAGCTGCATGCATGCAGGCCCATCAGCACGCCGTGCTCGGGTTGTTCTGCCCGTGTTTCAGGGCTGTGGTCGCCAGGGCGGGGACTGAGCTGCTCTCATGGGAGGATGGGTGCCTTTGGGGGGTTATGGGCAGACGGCAGCCCTCTTCCTGGTTACCAGGCGGTTGGTCTGTGGTCTTCATGTCTGGAGATACCGCCATGCTAGACCCACTCCTGGGCATTGCTGCCTGCCATGCACCTGGGTGTGCTGACAGATGATTCAGAACAGGGTGAGGGGCTCCTGTCCAGCGACCTTGGACCTGTCTGCCCCAAGGCTGTCTCCAGCCTGGTGACCCGGCTGCTGAAGAAGAGAAAGGCTGAAAGTCCAGGGCAGGCAGCGGGGCCGGGTGGGCAAGGGCACAGGGCTGAGGACTCAGATGTTGAGTTCGGGTAGAAATGTGCCTCCTGCCCATACCCCAGCCCATTGCTTTTCTTTGCTTCTTAACAAAAGGTTCCTTTTGAGAAATTCCGCCCTGAGCTGGCAGAGTGGAACTGAGGCCAGTCACCTCAGGGTTGGAGAGGCCCTTTGGGCCTTCCCAGGTTCTCTGTGCAGTTCCCCAGGTTGCCCCCAACCCCTCCCAGAATGGGGGCTTGGTGGCAGCAGGGTGAGGGCTTCAGTCTCAGGAGCAGCGCCCAGTAGTGGCCATAAGTGGCCTGAGGCGGGGAGTGGCTTTCAGCGCCCACTGCAATTTCCTACTCTGGGCTCTTGCTCAGGACGAGTTTCAGGGCTTGCCAGGGACCTGACTGGAGCACGGTGGAGGCGACACCCAGAGAATGTGATCAGGGAGGTCCAGGCAGATCTGTTGTGTAGGCTGTTGGCCTAGAGCCAGGGGTGACGTGGCGGAGGGAACACCTTGGAGTCGCCCCGGGTCTGCTTCCTGTTGCTTTCCTTCAAGGTGACAGCACAGAGTAGGTGACTGGGGCTCTGAGCACTGGGTTGGGGTCTGGGTGAGACCCCCCCCCACACCCCCTCCCAGGCCTGGACACAGTAGGTTTCCTGAGCTCAAGGTCTGTGTCGGCCTCCCTGCTGATGTTAGAAGCTGGAGTCTCTGGGCCCTGATGGTGTTATGCTTTTTGTCTTCTGCTGTCCTTGAGCTCCTAGCCAGTGTGGCCCTGAGACAAGCCAGAAACCTTGCAGATTGTTCTATTACAGTATCTGGTAATGGGATGGTGAAGTCGCACAGGTTGAGTGCAGAGCAGAGCCCTGGGGTCTCCTGAGTGCCGTGTGGGCTGGGGTGTGCTGACTCGGCTCCCTCTGCAGGGCATGGGTGGGCAGCACAACTATTTTGGGCTGTGGATCGATGTCGATTTTGGAAAAGGACACAGTAAGGCCAAGCCCATGTGCACCACATACAGCAGCCCACAGCTGTCGGCCAAGGAGGACTTCCAGTTTGAGAAGATGGAGGTGTGGGCCGTCGGTGACACTGAGGAGTCCCAGCTGGTGAGTGCAGGGCGTTTCCCCACTCCATGGGCTTTAGCCCATTCCCCCTCCACCTGGAAGCAGTTCATTCCACACTGTCTCCAGAGGCTGTCACTTGCTGGGTGGGTGGCGGGGGGCAGTGGGTGAATCACAGAGCCAGGTACCCTGTCAGAGACCCAGGGATCTAAGTAGAAGGAACTGCCCCGGGCAGCAGGCACCTGACCTGTAAGGTAAGGGGGCCTAGGTTCCTTCTAGTTCGTGCTTGTGTGAAGAGTTGCTATGGAGCCCTCCCCAACCACCTTTGTCTTCACCCAATGCTGGCATCCCAGAGTGGGGGGACTTAGGGAAGCAGGTCCCCACTGGGTTTGCTGTGACCCACTCCAGTAAGTTTAACACCAGCAGCACATCTCTGCTTTTCTTGGCTGTTAGGGAGACAGGCATTCTTCCCCCCACATGTTGCTGAACAGCCCACCCTCTCTTCTTCCCAAGGCCAAGACCGGAAAGAGTATTCTGGATGCGGACCCTGAGGCCCAGGCACTGCTGGAAATCAGTGGGCGGACACGCCACAGCCACGGGCTCCGGGAAGCCCCAGCTGAGTGAGGAGGCGCCCCCAGTGCATCTTTCCTGGAGTGGAGAATGGGCACCCCAGGGTGCAGCTGCAGCGCCTCTCCTGATCCCTTGTGTGCTTAACTTGAACCTGGGGCCACACGGGTCACTCCCAGCTGGTCCTGAGCATGTCCGTGGGAACACAGAGTAAAATTCCTCCTGCCAGAGATTGATTGGTGGATGTATCTTCCAGAAATCCTAAGTGTCAAATTAGCAACTTAACTCTTAGTTCATTTCATATCGATGAAATTGAAGTCTTCTGCCATCTCTACTAGAATCAGTGCTTACTGGGATTGGGAGTTCTCACCTGTGAGGGGCACTTGGCCTCTCTCAGGCCATTCCAGTTAAAAGTGGGCCTTGACAGTCCATGTCACTGGTGGAAGGAGCTGGACATGTATACGTGACTCTCGACACACTTGGGGGATTACTTCCAATGGCATGGAATTTCTGTGTTTTTGAGAAAGCACTGACCATATATTGATGGGGAATATAGCCAAGGATTTTGGGGATGACACGTTTCCTGTGACCTGGGTCCTTTATGGGTGGTGGCGATGAGGTCCGCCTCTGCCTTTCTCAACTGTTTTTAAATGTGTCTATGCCAGGAGCAGACAGAAGAGCCAGGAGACGCACAGAGACGCAAAACTGTGGTTCTGACACTTATTAAAATGTGGGGTGTGTTGGAGCCTGAGACTGAGTGCTCTGCTGAGATAGCGGTGAGACATACGTGTGATGCACATATGACCTGTGCGGCCTGTCATATAAACAAGTGGTGAGCGCCTTGACCACCCCACTCCCTCAGGGTTGCCCTTCCTAATGCCATCTCCAAGATGTTGGTAGGTGGGCAGGGCTTCAGGGCCAGGCGGCCCTGCCTCCTTGCACAGCTGCTAACTGCCTTCAGAAGCATGGGGCATACACGCCAACAAGCGTGGTGCCCAACATCCAGACACAGCCTCAGCTGTGACTGAGCTCCTCATGAAAAGCCAGTGTTTCAGAGCTGCTCTTCTTGACTGATGTGGCAGCTACAGGATATCAGGAGCCTCAGGCATTCTGACCCTGAATACAAAGAACTTGGTTCCAAATCCTCAGTGTGTTATGAACGCTCTTTTCTAAAAGCACCATTAAATACCTCTCTCACACAGGTCTGTGGGTGTCTGTGCCATTTATCATCGCCTCTGGCGGAGGCAGATTTTGCCTGCCTGCTTGATTCCTACCATGTCCCTGTGCTAACAAGATCGGGTCACAGATGGGGACCAGCACATGCCCACAAGGCCTGGAGTGCTCAGCCCAGGCATTTGGCAACCTCAGCGTACAGCCTGAGGGGTGTAGGATGGAGGGGTGTAGGATGGCCCTGCGACTTCTCTTGGCCAGGGTGCTGGGTCTCCCCACAAAGTGTGGCTGTGGACGTACACATCTGTCTCGGGTGTCCTCTGCGGTGCAGGTCACAGGAGCAACAGGCAGTAGTGGGGCTGAGACCCTGAGGTGCCAGTTGTAATACACGAAAGTTTTGCCCTTCAGTGACGGGGGAACAAGGACTTGGGCTGTTGGGGCCTGCGCGGTACCCCTGCAAGTGAAGACCGCCAGGGCCCAGGAGTGCCAGAAGGAAGAGGTGGAGAAATGCCTCTCTGGGGCCAACATGGCCGTTACTTATTTCCCACCATCTTCTCTTCATTAAAAAAAGGCCCGGTGTGTCCACGGTGAGTAAGGTCTGAACGCAAAAGGACGCTCATGATTGGAAAGGTGAGTCTTCCCCCTGCCCTGCATCCTGCTGCTTACCTTCCTCAGGGGCAGGCGTACGCTTGACGTCACTGCGTAGGGCCTGGCGCTCGCAGCGCGGCACGCACGCACGCACGCACGCTCGCACGCACGCACGCACGCCGAGGAAGCCTTGTTGTCGTGGCCAGGGGAGGCCGGTTGTGCAGGGGAGCCTCCAAGTGCCGCGCTGTGGTTTTCGTCTGTAGGGTGCGGGCGTGGAGGACGAGCTGTGGGATGAGGGGGTGCACGTTTTTGTTTGGGGGCTGCCGAGAGAGCAGTGGGCCTGCCTCCCGCAGCGTCGCGACCCGGGCCTGCTGCTCCCCGCGGGCTGTGCAGGAGGTGTCTGGGGGGGTTGTTTGGTTATGATTGGATTCAAGTCATGCGTTAACCTTCTGGCCATACAAAAAATAACTTAGAATCTCTTCCTTTTCCAGGTTCCAGAAAATGCAAAGTGAAAGGCCTTCCTTCGAAGCTGCGATGGAAATTGCCCGGTGATTTTCGCCTGGGTTGCTGGGGAGGGCCTCACCCAGGATTAACTTTCTCCATTTGTATAAAAGCCGTCTAGGTGGGTGTCAGCCTCTGCAGGGGTCCGTTTGGATGAGTTTATTTCCTAGTAATATTCCATTTTATTGACTCACACCCACAGCACAGCATGTCTCTGCATTTATTCAGGTGGCCTTCTTCAGTGGCCTCTTGCATTTTCTCACTTTATCGCACGGGTCTGACACATTTTGTATACGCCTAAGTATTTCTTTTTATTGTGAGTGGCATTACATTTTTAATTTGTTTGCGATTGCTCATTGCTAAAGCTCAGATGTAGAGTTGATTTTTGTATGTTAATCATGTTTCTTGTGACTTTACTAGCCTCATTTATTACTTCTAGAAAGGGTCTGTTTTATCTTCTTTTCACTCTTTTCCAGTGCCTTTTCATGCCCCGATGCTCTGCTGGGAATTCCCATAACATATTGAACAGAGCACTGGACATTTGTGCTTTGTTCCTAATCTGATGAGAAAAGCATTCAGCCTCTTATTATGAAGGCTGACATTCGTTGTGGGTTTTTTGTAGTTGTTTCTTATCAGGTTGAAGTTTCCTTTAGTTCTAGTTTGCTGAGCCCCTTCCCCCGCCCCCCCCTCCTGGCACCTCACATGCCACTTGAAATTTATCAAATATTTTTCTCCAATTACTCTGACTGCGAAGTTCTCCTAGATTACTAATGTGGCATGTTAACATTGAGGGTAAAATACTGAACTCGCCTTCCTTTTTTGGTCTGATGTCTTGTGCCCCTTCTTTATAATGACTGCGTCCACTATTTGGGTGTCCTTGGGTCTGTTCATGAGGATGTTGATCTATAGTTTTGGCATCAAGGCAAGGTTTGCCTCAGAATAAGTTGAAGTATTTCTTCCTCATTTTCTAGAAGAGATTGTTACTTCTTTAAATGTTTAGGTAAATTTATTGGAGAAACCATCTGGCTTTGGAGATTCCCTCTTCTGGATTTTAAAACCTATGACTTCATTGTCCTTCCTACTTATATCCAGACCATCTGTTTCATCCTCAGTGAGTTTTAGTGGTCTGTGGTTTTGGTTTGGAATTTGGTTTATTTCCTGTAACATGTGGAAGTTATGTGCTGAGAACACATGGTTCTTATGTCCTGTCTCCTGTCGCTGATACAGATAATGCCCTCTCTTTCCATGATAAGCTCCTAGTAACACTGATGATTTCATTTCTCTTTTCAAAGAACTAACTTTTGATTTGACTGAATTCTCTTTATGTTTTCAACTTCATTGACTTATGCACTTTATCATTTTAATTCTGGTGAATGTTCCTCTGCTGTTGATGGGTACAGTGTTCTGTAAACGTAAATCAAGCTCATTGCTTAATGTGGGGTTCAAGACTACTGTAACGGTGGTGCAAAGAGGATCCTCACTTGAGTGGAGTCCAGCTTCTCCATTTTGTCTTGTTGAATAAAATTTTACCTATCCCTATTTTTTCTTTTTTTTTTTTTTTTTAAAGATTTATTTATTTATTTATACAAGCACTGGGTACAGTCAGAAACGCGGGAAGGTGAGAGAATTCACCAGAGCCAGAGCGTGGAGCAGAGCAGGCAGAAGGACCGAAGTACACTGCTGAGGGCAGCAGCGGGCAGCAGGAGAGGTCTGCACGCCATGTGGGACCCTCACCCGGTGGCTGGGGAGCAGCCGGGGATCGAACTGGTGCTGCAGAGGCTGCGGGCAGCTTCACAACCCAGCGCTCAACCGCTGCGCCACAGGGGAGGCCCCCTATCCCTATTTTTTCGGATTGTTCTGTATGGTGTAAGGAAGGATTAAGAGGACTTTTTTGTTGTTATCACAAGTATCACTCAATTCTGATTGTTTTTATCATTCTGCAATGAGAAGCATATTTCTTGGGCATGCATTTTGCTGAAGGCCCCTGAAAGGCAGGAAGTGCCATGCTCTGAGGGAAGTAGGAGCAGGCACTGAGAGACATGATGTGGGCTTCACCTCTCAGCAGCTGGTAAAGGTTGGTAACTGCGGGTGGATATCACCTGGGCCCAAAAGTTTCCTTTCCCAGCCGCTGAGACTCCTGAGTCATCTTACAAGTGTGGCACTAGGCATCTCTCATTGAGGGCCGATGTCACATGGTGGGGGGCCTTAGGGACAGAGGCACATCATGACCTCCCCTCAGGCTGTGTTTTTTTTTTTTTTTTTTTTTCAGTAGAACCCTGGACACCGCAGGGGTCCAGTCTGACGTTCCTCACCCTGAGCTGGCCCAGGTGTCACCAACCTGGGCAGTGGTGGTGACTTTCAGGGTCACTGTGGCTAGGCCCTGATACCATGTTGTCTGGTCAAACCCCAGATTAGATGCTTTTGTGATTTTTTTTTTTTTTTTAGATGTCACTAACATTTAAATCAGTAGATGGAGTAAAACAGGTCACCTTTACCTAATCAGCTGGAGGCTTTTTTTTCTTTTAAAAGATTCATTTATGCATACAAGAACTGGGGTACAGGTCAGAGGTGCAGGGAGTGAGAGGATACACCAGAAACAGAGTAGGGAGCAGAACAGGCAGATCTACTGAAATACAGTGCTGAGGGGAGCAGTGGGCAAGACAGGAGATGTCTGCTGCACCATGTGGGTAGCTCCCTGGCCAGCTGGGAATCAAACTCATGCTGCAGAGGATGCAGACAGCTTCACAGTGCTGTGCTTAACCCCTTGTGCCACCAGGGAAGTCCAACGGAGGCTTTAAGAGAAAAGGTGGTGTTCCCCCAGAAGGAAGGATTCCACCTCCAGCTTGAACCACTGTGTCACCTGTCTCCTGACTCCCCAGATGTTGGACCCCACTATGGTGTGAGTCAATGCCTCAGAACAAGCCTCTCCCTCCTGTTGGTGCAGTTTCACTGGAAAGCCTGGGCTACTAACAGGGGTGGCAGGTTTATAGATGTGGCCTCATCTTGGGCATTTGGACTCCACTTCCAGTCCTGCTTGGTGGGTTTTATGGCAGACAGGAGGATGGGATTGGACCACCATCTCCAACCAGAGGGCTGCTCTAAGAACCCTCAGGAGCGGTGGGGAGATAACCTAGCTCCTGGCTCTGAGGGAAAGGCTATCTGAGTGTCCACCCTCAAGAGCTGAGGCCTCTGGGCGGTGCAGGGTGTGAGCACATTTCACCACATGGTCACATACATGGGCTGGAATGCAGGCAGTAGGCCGGCAACCCAGTCTCCTAGAGGAAAAACATGAACTCCGTCCATCGAAATAATCGTCAGGCCCCTGCCCTGGAATAGCATGTAACCAAACACCCTGTTTTATGGAGGAGGAAAATAGGGGGAAGGAGAGGCGCCAGGCAGAGTGAGCAGAAACCCCAAACTGGTGCCTAGTCTCCCCCCCCCCCATCCCAGAAGCCCCTGCATTCTTTGTGAGTGGCGGGACCAGTAATGCACAACACAGTCAGACATAGTTACAATAAAAACCTGTGATTTAATAAATAGGAGATGCTTCTGAACAGGCCCTTTGCTGCCTAGAGCCCACGGAGAGGAGTGGACGGAGCACATCTGAGCTTCCTGCTGGTTTCCCAAGACGGAGAGCACAGTGAGTGACCCACTGCTTCCGTGTCAGAAACCCATCCCCCTGGGGAGGGACCACAGTCACATAAAAGTAGAGATTGGCGGCTCTGAGCCAGGTCTGGCTACACTATACACCTTCTTGGTGCCTCTTGGTGCTCCTGACTCGGGAGCAGAATCTTTCACAGAGTTTGAGGAGCTCAGATAAAATAAACACAGATGAGGCCAATCCAGTTAACAGCAGCAAATCTGTCAAAGGCGAAAGAGAAAAGGTCAGAGAGAAGGGGGTGGCAGTGCAGAGTGGCCGTGGCATTCTTTGAGTTTCTTTTGTCCTTAGAGGCATGGAGGCCAGGATGGGGGGGCTGAGCACCTGCTCTTTCCATCCCCTGATGAGGGGGTGCCTCCTCAAGCTTCATGTCCAAAATGCTTCAGAGCCAGGCAGCTCGGAGGTGGGGCAGGTGCCCCATCTGTCACTGTGGCTTCCACTCCAGTGGATTAATTCCTGAAGTCGGCCCATGGCCACCGCTGCATCTTAGTGTCCTGGCTCCCTTCCCTGGCCTCTTTGTCCCTGCCTCTTACAAGTGAGATGTGTAGCATGGGTGGCACAGACCTTATATCTGCTCAGCTGATATAATTGCCAGGGGATGGAAATACATTTTAAGAACTGTTTTTGCTTCTATCTTCTCCCTGTGACCGCAGGACATGGTTGCTGATTTTTGATAACAGGAAGAGAGTTCACTGGCTCAGATGTGCCCAGAAGTTTGCAGCGAGCCTGTGTCCACCTCCTCAGTCCTGACTGCTCATTCCAAGACCCTCAAGGATGTGATCTGTTTTGGAGGGGTACTGCCTCGCTGACTCTCTGTCCCCACTCCCCATCTGCTCATGGTCATGCAGCATCAGGCAAACAGCCTAGCCAACTTGGCAGCTTTCCAAAAACAAATGTGGGTCTGCAGGAGCCTGGATAGGTGTGGACCAGAACCCCTGAGGTCCTGCTTAGGGCATGAAAACTGGGGGCACACAGCCCAGCTCATGGAATTGCTTCTTCCAGCAAGAACCGTGGAGGGCTGGAGCCCTGTCTGCAGGTAAGCAGTGTCCCAGTCCTGCCACCCTTGGATGAATTTGCTGCTCAGCTGGGCGCACACAGCAGGTTATGGCCAGGCCCAGGTCGTCCACTCCTGGTGTAGCCCCCGGGCCTCCTGGTCCCTGCATGTGTGCTGTGGGCCTCCTGTCCTGTTTCGAGGCGTCCCTTCCTCCATGTTCTCCATCACATCCCCTCCTTTAAGGACAGAAAGACCTCATATAGGACTCATTCCAGGAGAGGGTCCTAGTGCCCCCTTCACTTACCCAGTGCACCCAGGCTCTCCGTCTGGAAGACCTTCTGTAGGAGCGGAATATAGATCACGGCCAGCTGCCCCAGCACCGACCCCAGCACGGAGTAAAGGAACATACGATTCCTGAGAAAGCCGATCTCAACGATCAGTTTGGTCTGTGGGAGGAGAAGGGTGTGTTGGCCAGGACCCAGCCCAGGTCTCCGATAAACACGCTTCCAGGGACCACTGACTGGCTGGGCAGCGACCGCAGGGCCTCTGGGATGTGACGGGCCTCACCTGGGAGCGGCAGGTCAGGGCGTTAAAGAGATCGAAGAGCACGAAGCAGGTGAAGGTCATGGTCGTGGTGCGAGGGGTGCTTGCTTTGTCTGCAGGGATCTGGAATACAGTGCACAGGGTGAGCAGAGACTGAGGGGATCCCTGTTCTTCTCATCCTTAACCCCATGCATGAGAGGAGAGGACTCAGCTAAGCAGGCCCCTGGCTGGGCCACAGTGGGGTAGAAGTTACTGCTAGGATTTGGTCAAGTCCCCCATGTGGGAGTCACACATGGAGCCCAGCAGGTGTCTCTGACCCTCTTGGTGGGACCTGGCAGAGGACACCAGAATGATGGGGGTGTATACTTCTACAGCCAGACCCTCTAGTAGATGTCACTTTGCACAGGCAGGCAGGAGGAGGTGGACCCCATGGAGAATGAGGCTGTAGACCCCGACCTGGCTCTGCCATGGCCCTGGGGACCCGAGGTCTTGTCCTAACAGAGGTGAGAAGGTTCTGGGCACTTCTCAGGAAGTGCTTCCTCCTTTGGTGAGAGCAGGTGATGAATCCTTTCTCTGGCCTGCGGAGCACCAGTACGTCTCCTGCCTGAGCATACTCACTGGACCCGAGGTTATCGGCAGACCCTGGGGGTCTTCACACAGGAGCTCCTAGGCAGGGCCCGAGAACCTGCATTTCTCAGGCTCCCTGGTCTGTGTTTACCCCTAACACCAGGCTGAGCACATGGCTGAACTGCTGGGGTCCTTCACCACCTTCCTGGGCAGGTGAGGTTGCAGAGGTCATGGGGCACCCGAGAAATACTGGAGAGCAGGGGCTTGGCTGTTTCTGAACCAGGGGCTCCCTGGAACTGCACACAGCCCTTAGAGGGAAGATGGGAGTTCTTTTAGATTTCAGATTGTTTCCTAGTGAGAGCAGGAAGAAGTAGGAGTCTCTGGTCCCATTTGGGAAAAAAGTTGGAACTTTTCTCTGCCCAACTTTGATCTTTGTGTTACTTGTCTCCCCCATCAATCTGAGAGGAGGCAGGCCTGCTGCGCTTCACACAAGCCCCACTCCAGCACCTGCCACTCTAGGGCGCTCAGTGCTACTGACTGAATAGCCAATGACTTCAGTTGTCCTTCTGTCTTCCAGGAAGCTGACTGAACAACTCGCCTCTTTCCAGAAGATAAAGAGAGTCCCACTGATGATGACGGCAGCTGACAAAAGGGTGCGCAGGATCAGGGCTCTGCTGAGGATCGTGTCCTTGATGCTCCGAGGAGGCTGCCGCAATGTGTCTTTGTCAACTGGCTCCACCCCCAGGCTGCTCAAAACAAGACGAGAGATGCTGAAATAAGCCACCAAAAGGGGTTATTTCAAAAAGAATCATAGAGGGGACAACCTAGAGCAGAGGGCCACTGAAGTCACCATGGAAGGCTCAATGAGGATGGGGTGTTGGCCAGCAGCCTACAGGTTGTCCCTGGCTCATGGGGATACCCCTTACTCAGCCCCTTGGTGCCTCCTGGAAGATCCCTACTGTTGGACCCCTTGGGCAGGGGCACATCTCCCCCACCCTCTTATGTCACCTTCACATGCCCTTGACATGAACACAGGAGGGCAAACCACTCCCAAGGTTGACGCCCCCGGTCGTCCTGGAGCCACCCCCCATCACTCTTCATGCCCAGGCAGTTTCCATCACCATGGGGAACCCCACATGTTGGGCAATGTTCATCCCAGCTGGTGGAGAAAAACAGGATCCAAACCCTGTTCACCCCCAAACCCACTGTTGTCCGAGGGGACACCGCCTTTGATAACCTTGGAAACAGCAGGAGTTAATGTGGAAGCACAGAGGAGGGCAGGACAGTGAGCACCCACTCCGTGCAGGTCAACTGAGGTACAGCCAGGGGCTGCATGAGGAGATAGCCTTCAATGCACACGGGGGGCTAAGTGGGGTCCTCATTCCCTTGTCTACTGTCACTGGCCATGACTAGTGAAAATCAGCCACATGTGGAACAACACCCACTGTGTGCTCCAACATGGTGAAGTGGCTGCTGGGCCTCGCAGCCTCACTGCCTGATTCTCTTTCATTCAGCTAGCCTTATGCTCCCTTCTTATTCTTTCAGCCAGTAGTTTGCCTAGCACCCTTGTAGGAGCCCACTGGGACCATCACCAGTTCCTTGTCTCCTTGAAGGTGATATTTTAGCATGGAGATGGAGTTTAATCAAATAAGCAATGATAAAGGGACCAAGAGTGAGGAGGTGGCTGTTAGAGTAATCAGGGTGGACTTCTCAGAGGCAGTGACCCGAATGAACAGTGGGAATGGCAATAAGCCATGCAGGAGTCAGCAGGAAGGTGTCACCTGCCTTCTCATTTCTTCTGGTGCCCAGTGCCTGTGCTTGCCCACCTTGTAGCCCTGGCACCCTGCACACTGTAGGGGCACAGTCAGTGGAGCAGGTACTGGCTCTGCTGCAGGTCTCCCAGCCTCACCTCTGTGCTGGCGGCCCATCCATGATGATGTTGATCCACAGGATCTGCATGGCGTTGAGGGGACTGGGCAGGTTGCACACAGTGGACAGTGTGATAAGGCTCAGGGCAGAGATGCTCCTGTGGGACATGTGTCGGACACAGGGTGCTGTCAACAGAGTTGGTGGGTGCAGCCCTCGATGGCATTCAGGGTGCTGGCCTCTACTTACGTGCTCAGCTGAAATCGGACAAAGTTTTTGATGTTATGGAAAATCCCCTTGCCTTCCTCCACCGCATTCCTGTAGGAGTGGAGAAAAATGTATATTCTCAAAGAGGCCCACCAGTGAGAGATTTGGCCAGTGCCATCACCCAAAGGTGACATGCTGCTTGGACCCCTTTCCCACCCCACAGCTGTCAGGGACACACCAGCAGCCACCAGGGGACAGTCTCTGAGCACACAAGCACAGACTGTGGGTCACTCTAGGGAGCCTCATCCTTGCCAGGGCCCCTAAAGTGTCTGAAGCTCTTGGTGAGTCACCCCCAGCCCAACAGGATGGAAGGTCAGCTCTGGGGCCAGGGTAAGAAGGGACAGAATCCAGAAGTGGAGACACCTTGACCGCTCTCTGATGGTGCTCTGGAAAAGTCCTTTGAATTTGATCTCATGTCACTAATATATAGTAGGGAACGGTCTAATCCCCCAGTTTTTTTTTTTTTAATTTATACAAGAACCGGGGTACAGGCCAGATGCACAGGAGGGTGAGAGGATTCACCAGAGCCAGAGCGGGGAACAGAACAGGTAGACTGATGAAATACACTGCTGAAGGGAGCAGCGGCTGGCCGGGAATCGAACCAGCGCTGCAGAGACTGTGGACAGCTTCACAGCGCAGTGCTCAATTGCCTGTGCCACCAGGGGAGGCCCAAATCCCCCAGTTTTTTTAAACTACATTTGCAAAAGAATTAAAACCACAGAGCTATATATTAACTACCTTTTATTTTTTTAACAGAGGAAGCCTTATCACAAATTTATCTGTAAAGATTCCTTTCTAAAGCCATTCGTCAGGTTTTTGCTATTTCTTCCCTCCCACTTTACTGCTATTCCCTTGAGTAAATTCTAAGTTAATTAGAATGAATTCGAGAATTAGATTTAGAGAGGTCAGCTTAAGAGGAACACATAGCTTTCAGTGACCTCAGAATCTAGAAGTCTCGTCAGCGTGAGATGGGCTGCCCCATCCAGCACTCAGGCACCAGTGGTGACCTCTGAGGCTGAGTACACTCACCTTTAACTGGCCATCTCACAGGCAAGCATTTCTGTGTCATGAAACTTTTTATGACATGATTTTTAGCAGCCACGCTTGCAAGGCCAGGATGCCCTTCCTCACAGGCGGCCCAGGCTTGTCCGTCAGTGCCTGAACTGCCCCCTCAGGCTGCAGGTGAGGGCTCTGCAGTGCCTATCCCTCCCAGGCCCCCACATACTGTCTGGGGGTTAATTGGCCCCCATGACCCTGCTTTAGGGCATGCGTGGGTCATGAAACACCTGGAAACCTTTCTCAGCACGATCCCCCATTTCTCCACAACAGCTGACCCAGCAGGAAGGTGGTTACTCCTGGTTGTTTTTGCACTAAAAAAAATACCTAAAGAGGAACTTACATGATGGCTGAGAAGTCGTCATCCACCAGGATCATGTTGGCGGCCTCCTTGCTGACGTCGGTGCCCATCTGCCCCATGGCGATCCCAATGTCCGCTGACTTGAGGGCAACTGCATCGTTCACTCCATCCCCCGTCATGGCCACAATCGCCCCCGACTCCTGCAAAGCCTATGGAAAGAGGAGGTGAGTGCAGAGCTGCTGTCAGAGGACCTTCCTTCTAGATCCTCCTTCCTGCCTCAGAGGTGCCTCTCACACTGTGGGCAGAGGGCAGACCGTGCCCTGAGACACCAGCGTTGGTGGGCCCAGTGAAACCCATCTCTGCCCGTGCTGGCTGTGGGGACTGGGCAAGACCCATCCGTAGCCCTCAACCTCGGCCTCTCCATATGTAAAGTGAGGTGACGGCCCCGCAGGACTCTGGAGGAGATGGAGTTGGGCAACTGGTAAAGGCCTCATTGCCATTATTAGTGATAATCAGCATTTTGTCCCCTGAAACCACAAGGTCCCCGAGTGTTAATATTTTCTTTGCAGAATAACTGCACAGAGGTTTACTCTGTGGAATGAAAAAAAGCCCCTAAATAAAAGCCCCTAGATAACACAAAAAGCAACCATGAGTAAAGATAAAGAACACATTTTCAACATCTGCATGTATGGAGAGACCAGGATCCTGCATTCCAGAGATTTCCTCCCTGGGGCTGCATAATGGGGAAACCACAGCAGCTCTTTCCTGGGCATCTGCTATGTGCCTGGTGGTGTGCCATGAGCCCCACAGGGACTTCCTTTGCTCCTCTCGCCAGCCTGTTATCCTGTGTACAGATAGCAGGAAGCCCAGGGTTGGCACAGGCTGGCACAGGCTGGCCTGTTTTCCCTCTGCACCCCCTATTCTTGCTCTGCTTTTGGTGTGTATGGCAGCTTTAGTTGCGCATGTGTCCACCCTGCAGAGCTGATGCTTGCCAGCAGCCCTGCCACCTAGCGCACCACGGAGCATGGCGTGGGCACAGTTAACCTTCACCAAGGGAGCTTCCTGCCACCCCTGACTGCCCTGCCCTCTCCAAGCCCGGACAGGCAGTCCTGGCACAGCAGCCGGGAGGAGCAGCCACGGCTGCACCAGCTCAGGCCCTGCACGGCCCCTAGGTGGACACACGGCGCATGGCCTACCTTTATGATGGTGAGCTTGTGCTTTGGGCTGGTCCTGAAGAAGACAGACACCTGAGCACAGAGGCACGAGAGCAGTCAGTGCATGAGGGGCTGGGCTGTCCTTCCACCTGGCCCTGGGACGCCCCACCTTCCTGTCCCCTACAATCTGTTGGCCCTGGGAGGAGGAAGATGAGGGGGGACCCACCTCTGTGATGTGCTTGGCCAGTTGGCCCTTGTCCATGCTTTCCACCTCATCCCCCGACAGCGCTGTCAGCTTCCTGTTGCACAGGCCAATGTGCCTGCCTGTGGTAGGAGGACCCCTCTGAATGCCTGTTCTGGGCCCAAGATGGGGGCCCCCATCCCCCACTGCACCCTGACACCTACCCCTGCCTCAGAGAGCTCATATAAAACCAGGATGCATACCTGTACTGAGGACCTGTTATGCTACCTGATTTCATTCCCACCCACAGAATCGCCTTGTGACCAAGGCCATACTCTCCCCACTGGAAGGATGAGACTGCCCCTGGGTCATGGAGCTGCAAGTGGCCACCTCAACCCTGATGTGGTTCTGCCTAAGACTAGAGTCTGTTCTCTTTCCTTGGTGCCCAGCTGCCTTGAGGTTGTGGGGGGAGGACCAAGGGGTGACAGACCACCCTCATAGCAGCAGTGCATCAAGGGACCAAGGATCAGCGTGGACCATGCTCTGCCCAGTCCACACAGCTGGTGGCAGGAACCAGACAGCTGTTGCTTTGAGGACAAGGCGAGGTGATGGGGACTAGTCCCTGGGCAGACAGTAGGTTCTCAGTGGACTGAGGTTGCTTTCCCTTGGAGAACCTGCTGATACTTTAAAAACAAATGTCACCAAAGTCAGAGATCTGGCCCGCGAATCTCTTCCTCTTTTCTAAGCTGCAGGATGGCCCCTGGTAATGCCCCGCTGCAGGCATTGCCATCATAAAGGGATGGGCAGGTTTCCACCCCTTTCCCCATTACCTATGGCCAAGGCTGTCTCTAGAGCATCTCCCGTTATCATTTTCACCGACACGCCCGACTCGGAGAGGACCTGGACGGCTTCCTTCACACCAGCCCGTGGGGGATCGATGATTCCAACGAGACCCAGGAAGGTCAGCTGCCCGAGCTCGGGCCCAGCAGCCAGGGCCAGCACTAGGAGAGAGGTCCACAGGCCCATCAGCCCCAGCCCCGTGTGGAAGCCCAGTGCCTGCGTGGGAGCAGGGACTAAAAACCCTGCTCGTGGGCTGCAGCTGTTGAGGGTGCACCAAGTAGAGAGAAACACTAGGGGTGGCCTGCCTTGCCAAAATCTGTAGTCCACTGGTGGCCTGGACGCCCGCTCCCAAGCATGGCCCGATTTGATCTATATGTCCTTGGTTTGCACTGCACACTTTTGTCACCTGCAGCCACCACCAAAGTTTAAGAAAACGTGTGACAGGCACAGTGGTGAGAGGGCTGTGTGGCTAGTCTTGGCCCTGACTGCTTCAGTGGCCCAGAAGCCTGGCCTGGCTGCTAGGGACGAGCGCCTGGGAGGTGGGATGAGAGATCGGACCTCACTGTGTCACCATGGAAGGGGCTGTGGCCACGGAGCCTCCAGCTGCGCCTCCTTCCTGCACGGTCAGAACACAGCTCAGAGTGCACAGGCCATTCAGTGGGCAGTCCTCGGGGCTCCCCTGCCTGCCTTGCCCCTGTGGTCCACAGATTCTTGAAGACCCTCACTCCGGGGTTGTGTCTACACACACGGGTGCTGCCCACGCCACACTGCATGTGGTCAGCAAATGCAGGCGGGAGGCTGCTACCCCTTCTCTGTGAGCCACAGCTGCCTTGGTGGCACCATGTGGAGGCTGGGCTGGAACTCTGGCTGGCCGGCCACCTTACTGACTAGGTAAGTAAGCATGAGCCTGTTAGATTCGCTGTCACATGCAGACTTAAGCTGGGGGCTGGGGACACAGGCACTGACCCCGCAGACCCAGCGACCCCATCCTCTTCTCCTCCTGCAGGCAGAAGGACCTCTGTTGGGGCGTCAGAGGCAGGGGGATGCCCCCGTTGTTGTACGTGGTGCAGTAACAGATCACTTCTTCAAAGGCCCCCTTCATGAAGTAAATGTCTTCCTGCTCCTTGGAATAGAAAAAAGGAAGACAATCTGTTGTTACTGGATGCTCTCGGCGGTGCAGCCTCACCTGCACAACGATGTTGGGGGCAGGGTTACCCACAGGGACGGTCTTCATTCCTAGTCAGGTAAGTCATAGAGGAGCAGCCCATAAAGGGAATGAGGCTGGTGTGTGACCTCCCCCCACTACTCAGCTCCCCATCAGGTCCCCTTGTTAATATCAGGGCAGCTGTGCATTTTGTTAATGACCTGTCTCCCAGCCAGTGCTATGCCTTTAGGGGCATGACTGGCAGCTAGTGACTACTTCAGTCAGACTCCGGTCTCCTGTGTGCGGGCACAACTGCTATTCTGCTTGCCCCAGCACCAAGTGCGCAGCTGACCATCTCCCTGTGTTTTTACTATACTGTCTCCCAGAGGCCTGGAGCCCCAAGGAACAGGTGCCAGGAGAGTGTGGAGTCAGTGGGGAACGGCACCCCCTGCATCAGCACAGCCCCTGCTGGCTCCCGGGGACGGGGAGCGGGGGAGCATGGGAGGATGTCTAAGGCAGTATTTAGAGGGGTAAAAAGCCAGTTACAAGCACACTTAACACACATACAAAACAAGCGTGACCTGGCTTTGAAGGTGTTGCCCTGTGTTGGGTTTGAGCATTTGTAACCTCAAACACGGCCCCAGCTGCCCCCACCTCAGGCTGGGATGGGCAGGGTGAGAAGGAGGCAGAATTATAAAAAGCTTCCATTTTTAAGTCACATTTCTAAAGTTTTTCTCCCATCAGTATATATTACCATTACCTCCAGGCAGGAAATATTTGAAGGTATTAAAACATTAAAAAATCCACAGCTCCTTATAAGCACCCTCTCATAGCAAGGGGCTGGAATGAGCTGGCCAAGCTGCCTGCATGAGAGGAGAAATCTCAGCCTGGCCTGACATGATAGATTCGAGAGAGGGAGACTTGAAGCAAAGGGTAGGAGAAAAAGCTAGAAAGGCAGTAAAATCCCCTGTTAAAACAAAACTTTTTTGAAAAACTGCAGAAAATTTTAAAAAGGAGGAAGTCTGCTGAGCTCCTATCTGGGACAGCCTTGGCTAGCTTGGCACACGCTGCTCTGGCCACCATGATGTGTCCACGCGTGTGTGTGCAGTGAGGGACAGGTGAGCTCACTGTTGACACATTTTGTGGTGGACATAGGGATGTGCCTCCTGGGCCCCCTCAGTAATGAAGGGCTTTTCCCCATCCTGCTGGTTAAATGAGCTCACAAGGGAACTCAGCACACAGATGCCAAGGAAGGACCCCCAAGTTAGCCATGGGGGCAGCAGGAGTGTGCAGCGGCTCCAGCTGCAATTCCTACGTCGTGATGTTATGGGCAAGCGAGTCTCATCCCGAGCACCAGAGTCCCCAGCAGACATAGGGTCTGGCTCCCACCCGCGGTGTCTGAGAATCTGTATTTGTAACCAATTCCAGGTGACACTGATGCTGCGGGTCCAGGGCTTTCCCTTTGAGAGCTGCTGTTCCAGATGAATTCTCCACAGAGGACCCGAGAGAGATCAGGTGCTTACTTGCTATCAACTGCATTTTCGTGGAACTAGCTGGTGACTTGAAACTCTCCTCCTGGATATCTGTAGTCAGCTTTATTGGCGATGGGGGTGGGGTGGGAAGAGGCAGGACAGCAAACTCACCTCAGCTTTGGGGCTGCATTTGACCGCCATCCACTTCTGCTCTGAACTGAAGGGAATCTCTTTCTTTCTCACGTATGAATCTTTAACATTACTCATGTCCATCTAGGATAATAAAATGGGGCGCTTCAGTGAGTTGTCCCAAACCAATGTCTGTGTATAGCTCAGTCCATTTAAGATATTCATTCTTCAAACCATCCTCGGAAGACAAGAAACTCAGGCCTGTAGCTCAGAGAGAAAGGACCTTTGCTTCCAAATGTTCAGCTTGGGAAAATGGTCCCTCTTTTTCTTGTCCCAGTTACATAAACATAATACCCCTTTCTCTCCCCCCTCCCCGGGTTTCCCATAAGTGGAACATGCCCAGTGAGGATATAGCAGTTTCTAAAAAACAGAACTCCTGGGGTCTGACATTCGTTTGTTTTTTGATGGCTTCCAGTCCAGTTACTTGGTATCTCTGAGCCTCAGTTTCCCCAACTGTAAACCAGTCCTAGCCTGTGCATCTCATTGCCCCAGGTGTTGAAAGTGCATTCTTGAGGGCAAGACTCCTTTTAGGTACAGAGCATAGATACACAGCCACACGTATTTTCAGTGTAGCTGAGGTATTAAAATCTGAGGAGATTATTAGGCCCCGGAGGAGAATGTACAGGATGAGCTGCGACCTCTACAAAAGAGAGCTGAGCCCTAACTTGATGATACCTGCAAGGGCGATCTCATTTGCGAACAGGGTCTTTGGGATGTAGTCAAGTCAACATGAGGTTATTAGGGTGACCCTAATACGAAGAGGAAAAGGAAGCAGAGAGGAGAGCGATGAGGCCACCAGCCAAGGACACGGTGGAGGACAGACAACAGAAGCTGGAGAGGAGCCAGCCCGCCTGCACCGGCCTTTTCGACTTCTGGCGTCCAGACTCAGTAAGTGCCTATTATTTTAACTACCCATTGCGGGTACTTTTGATCGGCTGCTCCAGGAAATTAACAGCAGAGTCTTATAATGGACAAAAGGTGCAAAATCCCCGCCCTGGACAGGAGGATGAGTGAGAAGAAACACAAAGCTCTCAGTTCCGTGTCTGCTTCCCAGGCTGCGGTGAACACCTGCCAGAGTAAACTCATAAGTTGCAGAGGACAGGAGGTTCTGGAACCTCTGCTCTTGGCTGCACAGGCAGTGGTGGGTACAGGGTGGGTTGAGACACCAGGGTTTTGCTCCTGCTAGAAGCCAGTAAGCTTCCCCTTCCCCGCTGGGCATGGGAGTGGTTGGTGGGTTGGTTTTAAAGGGGCAGTGTGTTCAATTCTGTGTCACTGACAACCTGGACAGTATTTTCATCTGTGAAAGGAAAAGAATATGTGGAACAGTCTTAAGGCAGCTGCTTACAGGAGTTGAATAAAAGGGTCATCCTTCTGGCCACTCATGGCTCACCCACCACTGGTCTGGAACTTCACCCAGGCCCAGGCAGGGAGGAGGGGCCTGGGTTCCCTGCCAGGGGAGGGAGGGACAGATGGACACAGGACAGTGATGAGTGAAGCCAAAGGTGAGCAGAAGTGGAAACAGACGTGAACTTGTCCGAGACAGCTGTGAAGGAAGAACAGACGGGAGGGACCTAGCCCTGGAGGCAGTAGAGGGTGCTGGGCAGGATGGAATGACAGGAGCTGGGGGTTCCCAAGTGGAGCACCCAGCGTGGGGCTTCCGCTAGATGGGGACAACCTTATGGGCCCTCTTCTGTGCAGCATACACACCCATTGCTCTGCCACACAACCCCCAATCTCAGGGGGCAGGAGGGGATGCTTAGAAGTGCTAGCACATGCTCCCAGAATCGACTAGTGTATTAAAAGGGAACCCTCCTGTGGGGCTGTGGTGAAGGACAGCAGGAACTGTGTTGGGGTGCAGAGGTGAGGCTTGTTCTTCTGTCTTCCCAACTCTCCCTTGGGGTCTGCGCCATGAGGCTTCTTAGAGAATGGCCAGAAAGGGGTCAGATACCTGCAGAACTTTCAAAACCACATCTCTTCCCTACCAATCAGCAGATGGCCCCAGGGGTGGGGGTGTCTGGGATCATTCAGGATTACAAAGCTTCCCCATCCCTCTGTCACTTAGATGGGAGTCAAATTCTCCTGCTCCCTGGACGCAGGCACTCACCTTCATAGCCAGGGCCATCAGCGCCCCTTCTGTGGGCTGCCCCATCACCGAGTTTTTCTTGATGATAGCATTATTGGCAACACAGCCTGCCTGAAATGGGGAAATTCCAGGTGTCCAGTTAATACAAGGGGCTGTCCCCCCTCAGCCCCCCCCAGGGACCCTGGGCTTCAGAGACTGGAGCTAGGGGGCCAGTCGGGACAAGATTCACTCTTTAAGACAAACCCCCTCTTCATAATAAACCCTGGACACATTTATTGACTCTGCAGGTGCTGGTTGTTCCAACAGTGCTGTAAGATGACGGTGGGAAGCAGGTAGAGGATAACTGGTGGCTGAGTGTAGGGTGACTTGAGTGACCCCCCCAAGGGGTTTGTGTTTCTGTTGGGGGTGATGGGGATTAAACAGTGGTGATGGCTGTGTGACTGTGTGAATCTAGACCAACTGAAATGTACACTTGAAAGGGTGAATTCTATGGTAAATGATACTTTTTGATCAAAAATAAAGATAGAAACAGACATGCACACAAATTGGGAGGCAGGGGGAAGCTCCCAGCTTCCTTCCTCATGGCCGGTGATCCTGGGCACTCATGTTACCTCTCCTAATCTGCATGACTGAGCTGACAGGGCTGGCCGCCAGGGTTACTGTGGAATTAAGTGGCACCATCAGGGTGGGAGGGAGCCTAGCAGAGTGGGTGCCCTTGCAGGGGGAGGCGGTGACCTCATATTCATAGAGGGCACGTTTCCCGTGAGGACAGGATGTACATAGCCGTATCATGCGTGTCCAAAGCACTGGTTGCACACTCACGCCCCGACACGGAGTGACTTCCAGCAGCAGGGGGAGCACAAGGCACCACCTCTTACCTCCTGAGTCACCACCTTCATCCAGGCCACCAGGACCACCTGACCCCTGAGGCGTGGCCCAGTTGTCAGCAAGAACCATTTGACACAGCTGGCCCTTCTCTTGTCAGGAGCCTCCCCATCAGCAACTTTTAAACATGATTTCCACCATAGTGCTTGACACTCACCTCCACTAATTTTCCCACTGAGACGTTGGCAAACTCCTTAATAACCTCCTTTGCTGGCAAAAGACACACTGTCCCTTTACCATTATATCCAACGCCGCTGACCTGCGGGAAAAGCAGCACAGTGATGTTCACCAGGAGTCAGAAACGTGCTGCCCCATTATGTCTTTACTGGGGATCCATCCCCAGGACATAATCCCACCCAAAGACCCAGCTTCAAGCGTGAAGGTGGTCCCGGTGGGGTTAGCGATTTATCTGAACACTGTTGATTTCATAAACCTCAGTGGGGTATTCTGCAGCCAGTAGCATTTATAGTTAGGCAAGTTAAGCCACAGCATGGAATCTTCTGGAACAGGAGTAGACAAAGTTTTCCTTGCAAATATTTCAGTATAGGCCACACAATCGGTGGCTTTTCAAGTCTGAAATGATGGACCATGTGCAACAGGAAGGGTGTCTCTGGGGGCAACAAAACTCTTCACGAAGGCGGGTGCAGCCCATGGGCTACTTGCTGCTGACCCTGGGCCTGCAGAGTTTTGTATAAAATGCATCAGGTTACAAAATCACTCGTTCTGGGAGCTTACAACTGAGCCAAATGCACAGGAGAGGGACTGAAAGCAGAGATGGAGAATTGGGGTTGGTTTATTCTGGAAGGTTATGGGTCGCTGTTTTCTAGCTTCTAAATTTTGTTCATGATTAGCATTAAAAGATAAAAAATAAAGGTAGTGACCTTACATCCATCATCTTCCTATTTGTAGTGAAGAGATTATGCAAGAACCTTATGTTGGTGGCTTTCTAATTGCTAACTGAGACCATGCCACATGCTCTCTAGGAAGGAAGGGTCTCCGGGGCATGCCTCTCTGTCCAGAACCTTGTAAATTTGCATGGACTCACCTCAGCATGGAGTCCATCAGATGTGACAAGCTGGGTGACAGTCATTTCATTGGCAGTCAGAGTTCCCGTCTTATCAGAACAGACGACATTGCAGCACCCTGGCCCAAGGAAGCATCAGCATTTGTAGGGAAAAGAGATCATCCCCACTGACTCTCAGGCTCAACAAACATGGCTCAGACACCTATTCATGCCCATTAATAAGGACTCAACCAGCTGGTGTCCCTCACCTAGAGTTTCCACGATGGGCAGCTTCTTCACAATGACCCTCTTCTTGGCCATCCGCAGCACTCCCAGGACCAGTGTAACCATGACAACGATGGGAAGCCCTTCTGGGATGGCAGCCACAGCCAGGCTGTTTTGAGAAGTCAGATAGGTCACTTTTAACACGCACTTAAGGGTGACATGAATCTCAACAGGGTCTGGCAACACTTTTACTTGGGGAAGTTATTCTGTGGTGTCCCCATACTGTTCTCCACTCCTAATCCCATGATGTACCTGTCTCCTTCAGCAACCATTGCTCTGAGGTCTTCCCCTGTAAAATGCTGGGAAGGAACCTCTCTATCAGACCCCCACACTTTAGTGTGAATTAGTCCTTTTGCATACAAAGTGTTCTCATTTATTAGAGAGGAAAGCCTTTGGCCATATGTGAGCATATTGAAGATGCAAGGTGACTGTGTACAAAGCCAATTAATGACACGGGGCTTTCTTATCACATCACTTAAATTGATTTTTTTCCCCCACTCCCATCCCTCCACTCCAGCCCCTTCAGAGTTAAATTGTAAAAAGGAATGTATGTCTTAGAATCAAAATAAATATGGTGTATGAACAGCCAGCAAGGGCTCTTGGGCTTCTATCCAAAGAACGTGAAACTGTCAAAATACAATGTTTATTGCAGCACTATTTGCTATAGCTGGGCCAGGGAAGCAGCTTAAATGTCCACCCACAGATGACTAGATCAAGAAGATGTGGTCTGCCTACACCATGGGGTGCTATTCACTATAAGGGAAGAAAAAATGCTGCCAGGTACAGCCACATGGAAGGAGCTGGAGGGAATGACGTGCAGTAAAGCAGGTCAGAATGAATGACAATGCGGGACATTCACAGAGCAGACAATTTGACCAATAAAATACTTACAAAAACTAGTGGACATTAACAAACATAGTGAGGGCTCTGAGGTTAAGAGGAGTGGGGTAAAGAAAGGGACAAGGGGAGGGGCCTCCCTGGTGGCGCAGGGGGTTAAGGCACAGCCTATGAAACTATCAGCAGCACTGTGGCCTGAGTTCGATCCCTGGCCAGGGAGCTACCCACATGGCGCAGCAGACCTCTCCTGTCTCCCCGCTGCTCCCCTCAGCAGTGTATTTCAGTAGATCCACCTGTTCTGCTCCCCACTCTGTCTCTGGTGAATCCTCTCACACACACCCCCTGCATTTCTGGCCTGCACCCCAGCTCTTGTATGCATAAATCTTTTAAAAAGAAAGGGACAAGGGGATATAAGGGATGGTAGTGGGAGAAAAAAACATTATCAAAAAATATTTTTCAATAACTATATCCAGAAACCTACCACTTTTTAGCACATCAACCACTCACTACCAGCCAGATACAAGCAACTAACTTGCTTACCTGGGTTATTAACTTAAGACAATAAAGAGAAATGAAAGTCATGCAAAAAAAAAATTATATATACATATTATATAAGTGGTAGCCTTTCACCCAGAGACAAAGGGATATTCAGGGACAAGTTATACAAGCCAAGGTCACAGTTTGGGCAAGGACTGAGCTGGTTATGGTGACAGCAAGATGGCATCTTTGTTTTGTTTTTTGTATTTTTTTTTTTTTTTTAGAGATTTATTTATTTATTCATACAAGCACTGGGTACAGTCAGAAGTGCGGGAGAGTGAGAGAATTCACCAGAGCCAGAGCGGGGAGCAGAACAGGCAGAAGGACCGAAGCACACTGCTGAGGGGAGCAGCGGGCGGCAGGAGAGGTCTGCGCGCCATGTGGGACCCTCCTCCGGTGGCCGGGAGCAGCTGGGGATCAAACCGGCACTGCAGAGGCTGCGGGCAGCTTCACAACCCAGCGCTCAACCGCTGCACCACCGGGGAGGCCGGCATCTTTGGTTTTATGGCTCGGGAGACAAGCCTCACTAGACAAACATTTGCAGAGGGCTCTGATGGGGACCTACCCCACAGGGGAGGACAGGGTGTGTCTGTGTGTGCCTGCGTTTCTCTAATAATAAAAGATTAATCCGCAAATGAACAGAGACTAGCCTGTACCAGGAAATGTGTTATCCTGACCCTCGCTCAAGGCAGCAAGCTCCAGTTTTTGATAAGAACAATCCTCATTTGTTCTGGAGACTCTTCTCCAGGGCTCTGCTGTCATTTCTACCTTGATTTGGGAGTTTTGAGGGACTTCAATTCTGTTAAAAACCGAAAAACCTTTTGAAGTCACAAGGTGAAACTGTAGCCTTTTTCCTCAACCACACATTTTCCCTGGTATGGGGGGGTGCGGTGGCTGGAGGAGAAGAAAGGCAAGGAATCAGAATGATCTTGGGGAGGTGGGGTCAGAGCGGGCAAAGGGCCTTTTTCATTGTTTACCTGGAAACATCTAGTAGTTTTAGCTCATGGAACTTTCCATGCTTTATGAGAGTGGAAGTCATCATTATTTGGGACAGGGTCCTGAGCATGTGGCTAGAGTGCTCTGCTTTTTCTGGGGTCCCCAAGGTTCAGGGGTCTCCTTTACTGCACCCACCAGCCTGTGAAGGCCTGGCCGACTGAGCACTCTTGGAGAGGGACTTAGCCTCGTCCCTCGCCCTGCCTCCTGCTGGAGCCCACAGGTGGAGTAGCCACAGCATCTGGCTCCTTGCCTGCTTCCTGGCCCTCTCCATCAGCACCCCGGCTATAGGAGGATGCAGAGTCTCAGGCCCACCCAGCCTGGCCGAGGCAGGGCACTGGCCAGCTGTGTCCAACAAGCTCTTCCAGGACACTTCTGTCTCAGGTCGAAGTCGGGGACCCCTGCCCTAGGGGTTTCCTCTCCCAGGACGCCCACCCGCCCCATAGTCCTCGGTGCAGCCAGCTGCCCTCTCGGACTGCTTCCTCCTTCTCACCTCTGATACAAGCCTAGCACATGGCCCATGGCCTGCAGTCTCTGCCAAGAACTGCTCATGCTTTCCTTTCTCTGCTCCCAGAGAACAGAGGTGCCAGCCTGGACCAGCAAGGATTCTGGTGACCTGATTAGAATCAGGAGCAAAAAGGGTTCCTAGGCCCCGTGACCTGCCCCTAACTGCTCACGGGCTGGTCACTCCTGGCGCCACCATCATCCCCATCGTCATGCCTTGGCCCTGCCTGTTCGTCTCTTAGCAGCTGCCTCCTCATCTCTCCTGCTCAGCTCCGCAGAGAACCCTGCCCGGGCCACCTCCGTGGGGCGAGACCACGGACCTCCTTTTGGGCCTCTCAGCCATGCCTTCCTTTGCAGCATTGATCATATGTCATCATTATTAATGTTCACTTCAATTGCTCCATTTCCCCCGCCAGCCTGCAAACTCCAGCCTCTGGCTCCATGAGTGCCGAGTGATGCAGGTACTCAGTGCAGGTGAGGGATGACTCCTGGCAGGGCCCGTGGACGTGACTCCAGGAGGGGCTGTCTCCCACTCGCATCCCACCAAGGAGAAACTGAGGCACAGAAGGCTAACAAGCTCACCCAGGACTACACGGCAAATGTATACAACAGCATTTAAGGCAACACAGGCCGGCCCTGGGGCCCACACTTACAGAAAGACCCAAAGCCCCAGGCTGGCAGAGAGCGATGGGGACTAGCAGCGTGTGCTTTCTTCACCTTGTTAGCACTAGCCAGTGCCTCCGGCTGTCAGACGATGTGCTACAGGCCGGCTGTGGCCTGGAGGTGCAGGGTGCATGCTCCCACACCGTTCCTGCTCCCCAATTGCCCCAGCTTCTCTCACGCCCTGACGAGGGGCGCCAGTGCCTTACCTGACCCCGATGGTGAACATGCTGCGCAGCGGCTTCCCCTGCAGCCAGCCGGTGAGCATGATCACACCTGGGAAGAGACACACGTATCAACATGCACCCACACGCGTCCATGTCCAAACTTGTTGCGAACTCACTTCCTTAAAGAGCTCGCAAGGAAGAAAAAAAAATCTTCTACCAAAAAAATAATTCTTTTAAATTAAAAAAATAAAAAAGAGCTCGCAGGAGCATGCACGCACACACACGGGGGAAGGAGTAACTCAAGGACGTGCCACTGCACTCCGTGGTCTCTCTGAGGAAGATACTTCCATACCACAAGACTGACTGACTTGACTGGTTCCGGAAAGGAGCTAGTCCATTCAGGTCAAAGAAACAAGCAGCCAGCAAATTCCAGGCTATTAACTGAGGCTTAGGGATGATGACAAAAGAGTGTGCACCCATGACGTCCCTCACAGCGTCTGAGGTGTCCATGACAGCTGCTCCCAGGATGAGCAGATGGGCCATTGTTTCTGAAAAGATTTCACCCTGCAGAGTCACGACTCAATATGGTCCCTGTGCCAGCTTCTCCTTCATCAACCATTAGCAGGCACCATTAACAATTCCTCTGTCTAGAATTTCAAATCCCTCTCTCTCTTTTTTTCAACTTGGTAAACTCCTCTGCATCCTGCAAGACCCAGTATAATATCACCTTCTTCTTGGAACCTTCCAATCTCTAGCAAGAAAGCTTCACATTTCACATTTGTTTTCTCCCATATCTGCTGAGGGCCCTTCCAAAAGCAGAAGTTGTATTTGACTTATCTTGGTGACCCTAGAGCCTAGCATAGGTTCAAGTGTATCATAAGACACTAACTAAATGTTCCTGTATTAACTCATTCGCTCAATAAGTGTTTATTGATAAATCTACCATGGGTTAGGCAATGGTTGACCCTGATGGCTGGAACTGAAGAACACAGAATCAAAACCAAAGCTGGAGACAGCAGAAAGGGGAAGGGTGAGGGCCCAGTATGTTCAGGCTAAGACCTCAAGTAAGGTCTGCAATATCATGTTGATGCTTCTGGATGTACTGCCAAAGGGCAGGGGGCATGGGCTGCATTTCTATGCTATTGAGTAGCATAGAAATAGGGCTGGGCACACCACTGAACTACATTTCCCAGTCTCCCTTGTAGCCAGGTAGGCCATGTGACTCCATTCTGGCCAACAGAGTGTGGGTAAGAGATGACTTCACTTCCTGGTTATGCCTTAAAATTTTCCTACACAAACCCTCCTGTTCTCTCTTCCCTAATTGCTGGTCAAATAGAATTATGCCCCCCTCCACAGAGACTCAACAATACTGTAGGAGCCTGGGTCCCCGAGTCTGTGTTTGGAAGTGAGCTATTTGGGAAAGTGACTCAACCAGGCACATGCTCATGGGCTGAGGTGTGAGCAAGATATAGCCTTAAACATATTAAGCCATTAAAATGTAGGGGCTGCTTGTTACAGCAGTGAGCCTGCTCTGACTAATCCAGAAACCTCGTGTTGCTGTCAGAGAATCTCAGATCCCAACCCCCAATCCTCTCCCAGACTAGCAGCAAGACAGATGAAAAACATAACTCAGGACCGGTGCAGAAACCGCCTCACTCACCAATTATGCCAAACGAGAAAAGTGTCAGTTGTTTCCCCAGCTTGTCCATGCTCTTTTGCAGAGGAGTCTTAGGAGTCTGAGAGGATAAGAAAATGGATTTGTGAGATAAGACCCCAGCAGTGTCCTCAGCTTCTATTTGGTTTTTATGTACCAGCTGAATGATGACTCACAGCCTCACATGTTTAATAATGCATAGACCTCTATACTTAAGACCTGTACATGTTACTGCCTGTAGGTTATACCCAGATAAAATTCTAATGTTCCAAAAGGAAAGTTTTTAATTTTAAAATTTTTTATATAATTTATTTATTTATATATATTTCATATCATTGTTCTTTTTCGTACAGTGTTTGCTTTCTCCTCTCAGGTGTAGTCCCCACAGAATTCCCACCTCCCATTCAGCCCTGCACCATCACCACAGCCCCCTGTGCTCCTCCCTCTTCTCCCTCCCCCTCCCCTGCAAAATGTCTCTGACTTACAGTTGCCTGTTAATTTTGTTTTTTTTTTCCCTCAAAGTAAAGATTTTTGGAAGTGTATTCACATTAACCACATGATTCTCATTTCTGAGACAGAGCTGAGCAGGCTAAGAGATACCACTAGCCTAGGATGATCTCAAACACCAGCCTGCAAGAGAACCAAACCCCCCACTCGTCTTACCTCTTCAGCCTGCATCATCTTAAACACTTCTCCGAACTGAGACCTTTCCCCTGTTCCAATCACGACCCCCTGTGTTCGGAGAGAGACGTGTGAGAGGGGGCGGGAGCCTGTGGGGGCACAGAGATAAGGCCTCAGGGTGCCCAGGCTCACCTGCCCCTTCCCATACTGCACCAGGGTCCCCATGAAGACAATGTTGCTCAGAGCAGTGAGGTCCCCCCCACCTGTCAGTGGGGTATCCGTCTTGCTACAGGGCTCAGCTTCTCCGGTGAAGCTGGACTCATCCACCAAGAGGTCCGTGACCTAGGAGAGCAAAGGGAGAGACGGCGGGACTGTCCTCCAGCCCTGGGAAGTGTGGTGGAAACACAGAATGGTCTCCAGCACCTTAAAGTCACTTGCCCATGAAAGCAAAGAAGGAAGATGTGGAAATCAGGGGTCAAGTGTCAGAATATGGCCTGAGGTGCCGCCAGGAATTGGGAAAGCTTCGAACTTGTGGACCCTCTTGAAAAACATAGAAGGCTCAGACCTTCTCTTAACATGTTTGTAAATTGTAGGTAATGTTAAGAAAAAATGTAGGCAATGGTGAATTTACAAAAGCCTTTCAAAGCACTCGTGGCTTTGACCTAACTTTCCATATGTCCCGCTCCCGACCTGGAAATCCTATACAATGTGTGCTTGGAACATCAGGGAGCCTGGACATTCAGTGACAGCCACACCCAGGCACACTCAAACACACGCCAGAAACACACACCAGAACCATATGCAGACACAGGTTGATTGATTCTCATTCTCTAGGAAAGGAGCAGGGAGGTGCTACCAGTTCTAGAGTGTCTGCCATGCGGCAGGCTTGGCGCTGAGTGCTTTGCAGGGCTGATTTCTTAATCTTCACACTCCCCCTGAGGGCGGTGTTATTTTCCCCCTTGCACATATGGTGAAACTGAGGCGCAGAGTGATTAAGTAACTTGCTCAAGGTAACAAGCTAGTTAGATGCAAAGCTGAGGTTTGAACAGAGGTTCTGCACTCTTAACCATTTTGCAAAACTGACCAGATTTGTAGATATCACTCAAGGGGTGAGTCTCCTGTGGCCAGTGCTGTGCCAGATACTGTCAAGGACATTATGGGTGGGGTCCACCCTCAGGTCCTTGTCACGTAAGCCTATGTGATGAGTTTGGAGAGAGAAGCTTCTTTCTAACTAACTCATACTAGATCTGTGTTTCTCAAATGGAGCCTGTGTGCTCTCTATAATTTCGAATATTTAAAATTCAGCAACGATCTTTTTAGAATCTGTACACCGCCAGGGGATCCCCGTCCCCAAGGATGATAGAGACTCCCATTCACCCACAGCCCCAGGCAGCAGAAATCAGCACCCACTTGCCCCTGGCAAGCAAAGAGCACCATCTAATGGGGTGTGACAGTGATTTCAACGAGCTGTGCTTAGGTTTACAGTTGTGTATACTGGAAGCACATGGAGTTGGACCTGACTCTATGTCTGTTTACATTTCAGTAATGTTGCAATAAACATGACAAGTGAACCCTGGGAAGGAGCCCACGGTTGACTGAGAGTGAGAGACACAATCAGAGCAATCGTATGTTCTAATCAAATCTCATCCCCAGCAGAGGGGTGGGGCATGGGAGACGGAAGGCTGGCATTGGCACGATGTGCCAGAAGAGTGGGAGATGGACAAAGCCCTCCATGTGGAGCAATGGCACGGGTCAGTCACCCTCTCGGGGGAGGGAGTGGGCATGTGCGGGTGCTGTCCTGGGTGCTGAAGTCAGAATGGAAGGAGCGCTGCCCCTGTCCTCAGGGAGTACTGAATGGAAGACGGGACTTAATTAGGACGAGAGGGCATAGCCATCTGTGGACACACAGGCAGGACCAGCTGGACTGGCGCAGAGCACTTGTGCAAGGTGTGGGTGGCACTGGTTGAGAGTAACAAGGAGACATTAAAAGTCTTGAGCAGAGATAGAAGGGATGTGGGTGAGATAAGAGGTGGGCCATCTGCATTAAGGGGTAAGCCTACAGTTGGAGAAATACAGCCCTAGCGAGGTGCAGTGAGACTCTCAATGTGGGGGACCAGCAGTGGCAGAGCATGGAGGGAGTAGCCTGGCATACAAGAAAAGAGCTGGCAGCAAATGGAGCTAACTGGGCACGTGGAAGTAAAAAGAGTCAGATTTGATCCTGATTTTTTTCATTAAGGTCTATTTGGGCTTGCAAGAATCTAAGAGGTCAAGCCTGCATGAAGACCCCACCCTTCCAAGCCAAGACATGAGTCTTAACACTTCCTCAAACTTTCTTGTTCTGTTTTTCATTTCAGTCTTTACACTTCTACAAGACAATTTGAATGTTCCTGTTGCATTTCCACTCTGGTCAGCTCAAAAGCTGCTGTTTCCAGGAAGCCCTCTGTGACTGCATTGAGCTAGGCAAGTTTTTCCTGTGTGGGAAATCTGTCCCTTTTGCTCATGCTCCTCCCCCATGATTTGTCTCTTACTCTAGGCTATAAACCCAGGACCACAGGGCCTGTTTCCGCCATTGTATCCTAAGCACCTAAGCACAGATCCTGGCACACAGTAGGTACTCAAGAAATACTTCTTGAAACAATGATGAGGTTATGGGGAGTGGAGCAGGGCAGAGGGAGAGCCCTGAGGCAAGAAGGGTTACTTATTTCAAGGGCTTTCTTGAATCTGTTTCCTGGACATAAATGGCTTTTCAGATGTATAGAAAGATCTCCTGATCTCAGGGCTTAAGACCTGATAAAATATTCCACTGTGAATAAACAAAGCTATTTGATTGTTCCACGGAGTTGCAAAATACTACCCAGCAGGTTTGCAGCTGGAAGCTGTGGTGGTGTTCATGACCAGGGACACTTGAACTTCACATAAGCAGGAAGAAAATGAGCTCAAGGAGCAAGGGAGTTATTTGGGGCTTAAAAAAATTATCTCAAAGAGCTGTGGTCGAGGCTGGAAGGATAATTCAATTAATGGCAATATATGGTGCCAAGCGGGCTATGGGTCTTAGCCTGCTTAATCTGCCTAAGAACCAGTGAAATGGAAATGAACATCACCCCTCTGACAGAAGAGGCCACCAAGGTTCAGAGAGGCAGACCTCTTCCTCAGAGCCAAACATGGGAGCTGCAGGTGAATATTTGAAACCCAGGCCTTGGCCTCTGACTTCCAATACATGCCCACTCCTCACTGCCAGGCTGTCTGAGTTCTTGCACCAATGAAATCATTTCACCCTTACAACCACCCTGTGGGCACCATCATCCTGCATGTTACAGATGAGGCAGTGTAGGCACAGAGAGGTTAAGTAATTTGCTCAGATCACACAGCTTGTCAACAATAGGCCCAGGCTAATTCCCAGACCCAGGGCACTAACCATCTTACACACTGCCTCTGCACAGCACCTGTAGGGGGATCGTGTCCTCCTTACTGGCCGCCCAGCATCTGAACCCCCACACTGTACCTGGGAATGCTGTGTTGGGAAGCAGACCATGTCAGGCTGACTTCCCCTCTTTCCTTGTGGACCACTGCACAAGGGGCCCTCTGAGAGGATCTGTGTACCTGGACTTGGGGTGAGAACTCAGTGCTGCCTCTGGGAGAAGTGGACAGGGCAGAATCCATTCTGGCACAGGAAGGGGGCCCCCACAGGAGCCTGGGAGTGAATGCCCTTCTACTCACCTAGCCCCAGCCTGGCCTTGAGATTTACAGTCAAGGGCAGAGGGGCCTGAAGCCCTAAGTGCCACACGGAAGACACCCTCTGGCCCTGCCTCTAGTTCAAAGACATGTCACGAACACAGGTCCAGGGGCTGGGCACCTCTCTCCATCCCCCCTGTAATTCCCCCTTTTACTGATCCCACAATTCCTGAGAATGCGGAAATCAGTCAGCAGGTGTGCTTAATCCCTTATCACTGAATGCTTTGAAGGACTCTTAAGCAGTCTTGGACAGGATCATGAAATAGATCAGCTCCATCAGCAGAGCTCTGTGAACTTGATTCAACCTTTTCTCAAGACTCCAGGATCGTGGCAGGAGAGAGCCTCAGGGACTGTCCTGTGAAGCAGGGACACCCGAGAGCCATGAATGTCAGGAAGAGCTTGCTCCAAACACCCCTGCTGTATGAGCGGGAGCCCCAGTTTCTCTGTGTGTTGGCTGTTTCCCTCCTGGCCATTAAGCCATCTCCTATCACTTCTTGCTGACATCCGTGTGGCGGTCTCTCACAGCCACTCTCGTTCCCCACCCTGCCTTGTTAGTTTGCTACACAGGCCTGGCAACAAGTGGGTCCCCAAACTTGACCCGTGGCAGGCTTGGACTTAAATGAGAAGAACTCATTCATAAAACAGATTGCGGAGCTTTGGGCTAGAAATTAATCTTCCTGATTTGTCTGTGTGCCTGAATGTGAGTGCACGGGAGCCAGGAGGCCCTGCCTTCAGCAGGGAGGGGGTGCATTTCCCTGCCCGCAGGGTCAGGACGCTGCTCACCTCGGTGAGCCGGATGTCTGCAGGGATCCGGTCTCCAATCGAGAGACTCACAATGTCGCCGGGAACCAGGTCTCGGGCAAGCAGATGCTGGAGTTTTCCATCTCGTATGCTGCGTTCGAAATGGTACAAAAGCAAAAGTGCCCATGTTGGCATCATGTCTTCACACACTTGGAAGAATTTGAGCAAAGGTGACAGAAACCCACTTTATCTTTCAGTAATGGATGAGCTCTTGTGCCTTTATGGTTTCACTACCTTCTAAAGTCAAGTATCCTAAGTAAAAAGGGGAAATACATGACTTCTAGAAGCCCTGGGCCACAACTGAAAAATGGGGCTATGACTGTTTACGCTGCCTAGAAACAAGGCCAGGCTGCCACAGGCTGCCTCTAGAAGTTCTTGCGGGTCTAGGTCAGTGGTTCTGAAACTTCTTTAATGAAGCTGGCAGCTAGCAGCCCTCCTCAGAAAATGCATACCACTCTGGCCTGCAGAACCCTGTCAGAGCCAGGAGGAACATCTCAAGGGCCCCAGAAGTCCGGCTCACCTTCCAACAGGCCCACAACTGTTCTTCATGGTTATAACCCTCAGACAAGGGGCAGGGTTCCTTCAGCACACAGGGTCCAGCTGGAATCCCACCGCCCTACCACCTGTATGCTGCCACAGCCTCCCCTCTGGCAGCTCCTCAAACCCCAAATCACCTCCCCCAACTCCAAACCAACTGCAGGCTCTCCAATGACCTTGGAGTCAAACCCAGAGGCCCTGTTAAGGGTCCCCTGGAACCGGGCCTGCCTCCTCCCACACCTGCAGCTCCTGCCTCTCACCTCATCGGCCCTTGAACACACCCAGCTTTTTCTAGTCTCAAGGACCTTGCTGACCTTGAAAGCTGGAGTAGAGACATGTCCCTCCTCCTGTTAGCAGAATTCGATCTTGTTCCAATAGCCACCCTTCTCTCCAGTCATCTGCTGTAGGGCGTGGTCCTGAGTGAGACCAGGGTGACCCCAACCCCTGCCTGTGGCTGGTTTGGGCACAAGCACCTTCTGTCACCCTAGCCTTGGAGACATGAGTGGAGATCTGCTAGGGGCTCCTGAGAGAGTTCCTTACTACACACACACACACACACAGAGAGAGAGAGAGAGAGAGAGAGAGAGAGAGAGAGAGAGAGAGAGAGCCAGCCTCTTCTATTATGTTTTCATGTCTTGCTGCGATGTCTGGTGCTGTGGCACCCTTCTTGGGACCATGAGGGGAACCAGGCTGAGAACAAAGTCAACAAGTTGAGGATGGCAACATAAAGAAATAAAAGGGCCAAGTCTCTGGTGCCCTCTTGATGAACTCACCCCACTGTCCCCCAAACTCACATCCTTTGTCAGGAGATAAGACAGTTCCTTGTGGTTTGTGCAGCTTTTTCTGATCTTTATAAAGAGGAGTGTTGATCAGATATACACCTTACTGTTCCTTCAGCTCTTCCCAGGGCTGGCTCATTCTCTTTCTCGGGCCTCAACTTAAATGTTAGTTCCTTCTTAAATGTCAGATCAGGCTGTTCTGATTGTCAGCTATTTAAAGTTGTCCCTATTTCTCCACCAGCTGCAATTGTATCTCTGAGATTTTTTGTTTGCTTTGGTTTTTATGTGGCTTTGGATTTCAGGGGGGGTCTTTTTGGCTTCCATGTACCCGGCACATCTCAAAATCCCCTCACTTCTTTGCTTTATTATCTGCCTCCCTGGGGAGAAATGTGTGCACCCTAAAAACTATTGCCTTCCCATCCTCCTCACCTGTGTAACCTTGAACTCTTTCTCCTGACATGAAGTAGGACTCAGTAAATATTTAATGGCTGTGCAAAGAATGGAGGTGACTTGGGAGGATCCACATGGGGGGTATTTCTCAAAAGGGTTAAGATGGGTTTTGGAGACACAGAGAGCAGGGTTTTCTGTTCCAATGCTCTTTCATCTCCACCAGGATGCCAGTCAACAGTACTCTTGAAAATAAAATGGTCTTTTAGAAGAGACTTCTGGGGACATCAATAATGTATATGGCTCACCTGAAAGGCCAAGACTTGATATTTAAACTTAAGATCCAATCATCAAGCCACATAAATCATGTATGCTTTCGGCTGCACCTCTTATTACGTCATACATCTGGATTTCTGACAGCCTTGCACATCCACCTGTTCAGCCCAGATCTTCTCTGCCCATTAGCCCTTCCAGAACTCTCTAACGCTTTCATCATGTTCTCTTTTTGTCTGTGTTATTATTTTCTACTTTGTATCTCTCTCTCTCTCACACGCGCATGCACACACACACACACACAAACACACACACACCCTGTTGTTGATTCATAGAAAGGCACGACTATCTTGCTAGATCTTTCTGTCCCCAGTTCTGTGGCTCGACTGTGCCATATCTCTCCAAATAGATGATAAGACTTGTCCCAAATATTGTGCTGCAGAAAACAAAGACTTGTCCCATGTTGAAGTCCTTCCAAAGTACCTCAGTTCCTGGGAAGTTTCCATCACTTTCTTTTGAGTAGCATGTAGACACGGGAAAGACCCGTGACCCTCAAATGACCTCAATCCATGCAGTGGGGTTCAGCGGGAAGATTTTGACCTTTTCTGAAATTATTTTATTTTTACAAAGAGAATAAACTAATGGGTTACAAGTAGTTTAATAATTAAATCAAGAAAAATCCAGGGCAAAACCATCTTCCCTCTGAGTGTGCTGGCTTCCTCTCCCAATGACAGAGGCCCTTCCAGATGTGCTAGGCTTTAGTTCTCTAATACAGAAGTCAGTATTTGAATTCTTAATTTTCTTTAGATTAAAATTAACTTTAGAGTAAAGAAAATTAAGAATTCAATTCCTCAGTCTCCCTAGCCATATCTTGTCCTGATAGTATATCCATAATGGGCAGCACAGATAGAAAATTCTAGAAAGTTCTATTGCATAGCTCTGCACTAAATAACCAGAAATGCCATGAGGTACTGGCAGATGTTCCTGTCTTTTCTTTTTTCTCTTTAAACATCTTTGGTTGGGACTGTGTGATACCAAACAGTGAAACATTGGGGCAGGAAAGAGGGGGGTGGTTGCTGAGTAATTACCCTGGTTCCTTCTCATGTTGTCCCACCTTTAACCAACCCTCCCTTGCCCAGCCTTGTTCCAGTCCTCAGTCTTACCCTCTTCTGAGTTCACCCATAAGAACCCATAGAGGCTGCTCCTGAGGCAAAGGCAGAGTTTTGTATCTGGATCGGTCATTTCACAAACCATCTCTTCCTTTCCCACCAACCGTGGCTCCCAGGCCAGGATGATTGGACACTGATCCGATTAGAAACCCTGGCTAGACACTAATGAGGCACAGAGAACTCCCGTGACAGGCCCAAGGACACACAGCACTGCACTGGCAGAGCAGAGACCAAGTCTCCTGACCACCAGCAAGACACGGTTCTCCTAGATCAGCCTGCACAGGATACAGTGTCACCAAAGTCACCAATCCACTGGTTCCTCCATAATCACAAAGCCCCAGGGAGGTCTCTGACTCACCAGTTGCATTCAGGAGGAACCAGCTTGGTCAGCTCTTCCAGAGATTTCTCTGACCTGTACTCCTGGCAAGAAAAAGAGCAAACGTCATGCTCAAATGTGGGTACCTCATAAAGCTGCCGTCATGCCAGGGCAACCTGACCCATTGGGAGGGATGTCGGGAAATAAATATACACACCTGGATGAAGGCCACGGTGACCACGATCAGCACGGCCTGGGGAGCAAACAGGAGGGGGCGTTAACACCCAGCATCTTTCTCAATGGATTTCCTTTCTTCTTCCCAAGTAAGTGCACCATGCAGAGATTTAGGAATGAAGTCAGCCCAAATAAAAAAGAGCAGAGACATTACCCCCAAGTCCACCACCCCACCCAGAGGGTCACATTGTAGAGTGCCCAGCTCCTTTCTGCACAGACACACTTGCAACCCAGGGTGATGTAGCGCAGACACATTCTTTTATAAACTGCCTTTTCACTCAACACCATATTGTGAACATTCTTGCACATCAGGAAATGCAGCTCAACCCTGGGCCCTGGGCATCGAATTCCATGGTGTGGAATGAGCCTGCCTTTGTCTGTACAGTGCATAGCAGATAAAAAGCAGCAGGAAGGTGAGCCAGGTGTTCAGCAGCAGCCAGCTCTAGAAGGCCACACAGTGCAAGATGCCATCGACGTGGACTATTCAGATGAGACAGAGCCAGAGAGACAGAAAGGAGATTGGGGGGCCTCCCTAGTTGCGCAATGGGTTAAGCACAGCACTGTAAAGCTGTCCACAGCCTCTGCAACAGGAGTTCCATCCCCAGCCAGGGAGCTACCCACATGGTGCAGCAGACCTCTCCTGTCTCCCCCACTGCTCCCCTCAGCAGTGTATTTTCAGTCAGTCTGCCTGTTCTGCTCCCCACTCTGTCTCTGGTGGATCTTCTCACCCCCTGCACCTCTGGCCTGTAGCCCAGTTCTTGTGCGCATAAATAAATAAATCTTTTTTTTTTTTAAAGGAGAGTGGGGTGGCTGGGGTGGTGGGAGATTGTGGGGGTGCAAAGTGACCAATTTTAACAGGGGATGGGATTTCCTTTTAGGGCAAAGAAAATATTTCAGAACTGGTTGGAGGTAGTGGTTGCACAGTTCTGTGAAGACACTAAACACCACTGCAGAGTTTCCTTTAAATGGTTAATTTTTTATTATGTGATTTTCTTTCACTGAAATTAAAAACAAATTCTTTGTATAGGGAGGTGCTCAGCGGTTATCTGGGGTGACAGATGACGGGCAGTTACTCTCTGAGCCTCTTGTGTTGCCAGGATTGAGCATGCCCTCCAGGGGTCACAGGAAAGCAGTTTTCGGTGCAGTGTTCCCAAATAGCAAAGAACTGGAAGGCACAGGGGGTGGGGGAGGGGGTGGCTGGCCAGAGAGAGCAGCAAGCAGGACCACTGTCTGCGGGGGTACAGCCGGGCGTGGACTTCTTTCCTTCCTTACTGCTGTATTTTCCTTCTTTTTTCCCCCCTCTATAGCCAAACTCTTTCCCCCTGCCTGATGGAAATAAGCTCAGCCCGCAGGCCCCCGCGCTGGTCCAGGAGCCCCCGCGCGGCACACTCACCAGGGCAATGCTCACAGCGTCCTCGTACTCCCGGGTGAGCACGCTCACCAAGGCCGAGGCCAGCAGCAGCAGGATCAGCGGGTTCTTAAACTGAAAAAGGCAAGAGAGGAGGGAGGTTCTCCTTGGTGTCACCCCGAGAGGGCTGCGCTTCCTGCTGCAGTCACTCCTAGGTGGGCGCCACAGTGACAGGGCTGGGGGAGGAAGGCCGCCTCCGCGCCATGCTCCAAGCCCCCCAGCAAGCCCACCGCTGCGATTTCAGGGACACCCGCATCTTGGGGTCACCACAACACCATCGCTGTCAAGACACGCAGGCCAGTCCTGCACTGGAATTTCTGGCCTCACCTCATCATGTCTCCAAGATGCTCCCGGCAGTACCCAGCCTCCTGATGGGGCATGAAATTAACTGCAAGAGGTGTCTTTGAGGCGGGGGGCAGGAGGGGCTGGGGGCATTATAGTTTCTCTTATAGTTTGGAAACGTTTTCCTAATGACAGGTTTCAAAGGGCCAAGGGCAGAGAAGTCCCACTGTTGGTTGTGACAATGGAGCTGGGTGCACTGGGGGCAGACCTTGGGGAGCAGCAACGGGAGACCTCGGCACCAGCACCAGGGGATGGTGTGGGGGGAGATGGAGTGGTGAGCAGAGGGACATTCAGGCAAGGGAAGCCCCACGAGAGTAATCAGGTCCTCAGGCTGATGTACAAGTCACCACTGCCTGGGGGCCTTCAAGCAACAGAGACCGAGGACAGAGGCTGAAGTGAAGGTGTGAGCAGGGCCGTGCTCTCCCCAGAGGCTCCAAGGGGGGAGACTTCTGGCCTCTTCCAGCTGCCAGTGGGGCAGCCAGCCATCCTTGGCCTGAGGCCACTTCCCTTCAGTCTTGCCTCTGTCCTCACATGGCCTTTCCCCCGTGTCTCAGTCTCTTCCCTTCTTTTAAGGACACTAGTCATGGGATTTGGGGCCACCCTAATCCGGTAGGCCCTCATCCTAACAAAGCACATCTGCAAATAAGGTCATAATCGGAGGTTCCAAGTGGACATGAATTTGGAGGACACTACTCATCCTGGCAGAGGGAGGAAGCACCCCTCAGTCCAGTGGAGCTTCTGCCTCAGGGCCTTTGCACACACCCCCTCATACACACACAGCATCCTTCATGCAGGTCCTTAGCAGCTCCTTCCCTCCATCAGTCAGGTCTCTGCTCAAACATTACCTCCCTGGGGTCCCAGTCATACACTCCCCTCCAAGCACTCTGCTGGCACCCCCTAACTCTGAGTTAGGGAGGCTTATCATGTGTGATTGACAAAATTTCATTTCTGGAAAGACCCTGACCAGAGGAGAGCCGTTGGGGTGAGGTTCTGACCAGGCAGAGTGAAGGATGGGGGCAGGAGGGGTGGGGAGGGGGTCTCAGTGGAGGGGACCGGGTGGCCAGAGCAGAACAAGCCCAGGCCCCTCACCAGAAGGGACATGGGCCCTCACACTCTCCTTCTCTGAATTCCTACTTCCAGGAGCCCCTGCTGCCTCCTTCCAGCACCCGGGTTCCAGGAAGCTTCTGGGTTGGCAGAGTCACCTGCACACCCAGAAGCTTATTTTGGTCCCCAAATGTGTCAGTGAGTTACTTCCCCAGTGCAGGGACACCAGGAGGCCGAGGATGCTGCCGGAGCACTGTGATTGGCCCCTGAACTGACCAATCAGGAAAGCCCACTAGCTGTGCCCCTGAGCCTGGGGCAGCAGGAGCCCCAGACAGGAGAGAGAGGGGGGCCAAGGGGGACAGAGGGGGTACAGCAGGGTAGGGGAACTGCAGCCATCTGAGAGGCTTCAGGATGTGGGAAACCCTAGGGCTTTCTGGCCTGGGGCTGGGTAGGTGGAGGTGGTGTTGACATCCAGACCTGAACTTGCAGTCACATTTTTTTCAAACTTTTCTTCCCTCTCCCCAGTGGCTTCCAGGCATCTGGCATGTGCACGTATGACAGCGGCCCAGAAGGGCAGGGGTTCTGGGGCCAGCAGCCTGGCCTGACCTCCCAGAGATGCCACTTGCTGCTGGGTGACTTTGGGCTTCAGGGGCCCATGAACTACACTGGGTCACTGGGTTAAATTTGAATTTCCCACACAAGAGGAACATTCTACTTAAGGATGTCCGTGCAACAACTGGATAGCCTTCTATTAGACAATTGCTCCTGTTTATCGGTCTGAGATTCAAATCTAACAGTCATCCTCTAGCTTTCTATCTAGCTTTCTATCTGGCAGCACTACACCGCCTGGGGAGATGTTTCAGCTTCTCTGAATTTAACCTTCCTCATCTCAAAATGGAGATTAGGAGGAAGATTAAGTAAATTCATGCTTACTTATCTACTTACTCAGTTAGCATGGCACCTGGCCCGTGGTAAGCCCTCTGTGAATGCAGCAGGAATTATTCATGACCCCGGCTCCTGGGGGCAGAGTCTCTCACACACACACACACACACACACACACACACACACACACCTCCCCCCACCCCCACAGCCTGAATCTGGGAACAGGGAGAGTTGCTTTTATGTCTTCAGTTTAACCACACTCCTGGGGACTGGTCCAAGGACACCCTCAATCAATAGGGAAAGGGACTACCCTCCCCTCCCCCGCTCACCCCATCTAATGCAGGGAGGGGCAGTTCTACCTGATCCAGGTATTTCCTCCACACAGGTTCAGTGTTGTCAGCGACAAACTCGTTCCAGCCGTGCACCAGCCTGCGCTGCGTCACTGAGAACTCTGACAGCCCGTTCTCTAAGTCCACCTGGACCGAGATAGGGAAGCAAAGGTTGTGATGGGCCCAGGAGCCATGTCACAGAGCTTGGCCTCCCGAAGTCTGCCACTTCCACGGTAGGCAAGGAAAGTGGGCTGTCCACCAATAGAGAGAGGCCTTGTTCAAAGACCCCGAGCACACAGGGGTAGGGATGGAAGAAACCCAAGTCAGCCTCATCTCAGTCACTGGGAGGTGGAAGCAACCCACATGCCCATGGATGGATGGAGAAGTTGGCCCAAAAAGACAAGCACTGTACTGTTCTGCCTATGTGAGGTGTCCAGAGTGGTCAAAGACACCAGGGGAGGGGGTGGGGGAGTGGAGAGGGGGGTTCTGGTTTAATGGGGATGGAGTTTCTGTTTTGCAAGATGAAAACAGTTCTGGAGACGGTTGCACAATCCCCAGAGTGCACTCGGCACTACTCAAGTGCGCACTTAAAAACAGTTAAGAGGGGAATTGTTCGTTGTGTTCTTTACAATGAAAGAAACGAAAAAAAAAAAAAAAAAAAAAAGGCCAGCCCTTCAAAGCAATAGCTCAAACCACTCCAGGGTGCCAGATGCGATTCAAGCTCTTTACATAAAATAACACTAAGTCCAGCTCACAGAATAGGCCAGTGGCCAAGCTGACACCCAGGAAACCCTGCTAATAGAGGAGGTAAAGCCAAAGGTCCAGATTTCTTTTGAGTAGAATAACACTCACTTTCTAGATAGGGAAAATATATGGGCGACTAAATATATGTCCTTCCCCTCTGCAGAAGCTCACAAGCAGGACTTGAATTGAAAGAAGCTTCTGGACTATTCTCAAGGAAAGAACAGCCTGAAACCCTGATTTCCAGCTTGAAACTGTAGCCCGCTCCCTTTCATTTGAGTTTTATTTGCTTTCCCCAAGTGTGGTGGGTTAAGAGTGAACATACACCTCATTCCATCTGCTCGGTTGTCTAAAGACATCAAAACCAAGGCCAACGATCTGCAGCCTCAGGGACAGTGTCATGGGGAGAGAAGGGTGTCGTTGTTTTCTCTTACACTGGCCAAGAATTCAAATTCACTGGAGACACCTGTGAGGATGGGGTTTGGATAGTTGGCAACACCATGGATTATATGTAAGTAGAGTGGGGATGTGAGGGGCGGAGGGGGATTCACTTTGAGCTCTAATGTCAAAACCCCTAGATTCAACCCTGCAGTGCTGCTTTCTAGCTGTAAACTTTGTCCCTGTGTGAGTTACCTTGTTTCCTGTCACCAGTGCAGAGAAATGCCATAGACTGTGTTGGGAAGGATCCCCCCCTGCTGCCCCAATCAGGACACTGTGCCACGGACGACAGTGCTTCAGATGCTCACATCAACAGCATAACTAATGGCGATGATATAAATGCATTTTAATCCTGAGGTCTAAAGCAGTTTTCAGCTTTATACACTCATTTGTGTGTGACCTTCTTTTCCATCTAAAACCCTCACCACAGTTAGCACCAAATGCAAATTCAATTCTTACGCAAAATGCTTTGGCCAAGTCCTCTCTGTGGCATTTGCTGGCCTCTTTGGGTGGCAGGGCTACCACCGCCTTCTCTTTTTCGATATTCTTCACCTCACATTGTTCATCAATCTGGGGGGAGAAGCACAGTTGCTGTTAAGCAAACTGAAGTCTTATACCGACACCATCTTTTTAAGCACGGAGAAATAGCATATATCTGATATGCCCAGCTTGAATTTTTGCAAACTGATGCATATAACCAACCTCCAAGACAAGAAATAGACACAACCAGCTTCCCAAGGCCTCCTCACGCTTCCCACCTGCCTGAAGGTAATGGCCATTTTCGTGTCACCATAGATTAGTTTTGTCAGGGTTTCAACCTCGTATAAATGGTAACAAGCAATACACACTCATTTGTGTGTTGTTTCTTTCATTCGATGTTGTTAGTGAGATCCACATGTGATGATGTGGGTAGCAGTGATTTGCTAATTTTCATGACTGCGTAATATTCCACTGAATGAGCATATCACGATTTACTTATCCATTTTACTGCTGATGGATATTGGGGTTGTTTCTAGTCATTCACTGTTGCTAATATATTTGTTTTTAAAGCAAACATTTAATACAACGGGGACTCACAACTGGAACCTGACAGAGCCAGTTAACACTTGACACATTTAGAACCTTGTGACTTGAATTCCCCAATTCTCAATCAAGTGAACACTGTACCATAGCAAGTGCCCCTGAGGATGACAGATAGCATGACAGCCTGTTCTATGAGATGTTGGAAATAACCCAAATGGGGGGAAGCCAGCTGTATTCTTCATGTCTAGTGTAACAAGGACACACACTGAGATCTCAGAATTAGGAAGGCACTAGGTAAATATGCAAGTTTGTTCCTAGTATTCAGATACCCAGGACCTGATAATGATCTTTTCCTTTTTCACCAGGTGGTTTGGCACTGGGAAGCAGGGTAGTGACTAAGCTCTTCCTTCAGCTGGAAGAGAGATGGCAAATTCCTCTTTTCCTTCTTCCCAGCTCCTCCCCATCACATGTTCTCCCAAAGGCTGGGTTTGCCTAAAAATTCTCTGTAGGCCACACCACCTCCTGGGGCTGCTTCCCACATGTGCTCTGGCCAGGAAGCTGGCAGAGATGTAGAGATTACGCCTATCATTCACCATGCACCTGTTCTTGGGGTACGCAGCCCCCTAAGACAACTTCTTAAGTCAGCGACCCCTTCTTTGCTGCAAGAGACTCACTTTTCTTTTTTTTTTCTTTCTCTCTATATATTTTACATCATTATTCATTTTTGTACCGTATAGACGAGACTCACTTTTAAGGGAGATGTGAGTCACTGCATGAAACGGATGTATTTCCTTTTTCCACAGCTGTCCACATAAAGTTGGACCAAATAAAAGTGCTTAATTCCTGCTCACCCCACAAATGGAGGCAGCCCTGGGCCTAAGGACCTGCCCCTGGCTGTTCTCTAATTTGCCACTGCTTTCTGGCCAATGATCCACCTAACTCATATTTTACACAGCGTCAGGAGGAACCGTGAAACACAAATCCAGTCATGTCTCTCTGCCCTGCCCCCCACACCTGTGGCCTATGCTTGAAATAATTGGACTGATTGCAGTTGCTTTTAGGATAAAAAACCCACACCACACTTTAAAGCAGGGGCCATCTTGCCCCCAGGAGACTTCAGCAATATCTGGGAACTCCTATGGTTGTCAGGCTGGGGTATGGTGAGTGGAGAGAGGTCAGAGATGCTGCCAAGCCCCCTGCCATGTATAGACCAACCCTCTCCATCCCCCACCCCCTGCGACAAAGAGCAAAGGGATACAATGATTATTGTATCTCAATGTCTCCCCAGACCAGATTAGGGAAGGTACCCAACCCTAATCCCACGAGGACTTCATCACAATGATGGCCACAGTTAGTGGGGTCAACTCGGCTGGAGAAGAAGAAAGTAAGGGTCACAGTTACCCAGGAACCATCAGATGGATCTGGTTAGGGAGATGACATGTGAGGTAAACAAGCCCCACTTAGTGCAAATGCTACCTTTTTTCCAAGACTTCCAAAGCAGTCATCCCTAGGCTTGTATCTAGCAGTCACCTAGTGACATCTTAGTCTAGAGGCTCTCAAGGTGTGGTCCTCAGTTCAATAGCATGTGGAACTTGCTAGAAATGTAGGTTCTCAGCTCCCTTGGACCTAATGGAGAAACTCTAGTTGAGGTTGGGTTCTATAGTCTGTGTTCTAACAGGTTCTTCAGAGGATTCTGATGCATTCCCAAGTTGGGGAACCACTCTGGTCTTGTAAAATCATACCTGCCCTAGCTGAGGAGTGAGGACCAGCCACCATAAGTCCTAAAAGCCCCAGTGATGCTAATATGCAGCAGGAGCTGAGCTGAGCTGCCAAGTGCAGCCAAAGAGGGACCCCATGGGCTTCTGTTCTTTAGGGGGCACCATCTTGGAAGACAGCAAAGGCCATGGCCAACAGGTCAAGCTCCAGGAGGGGAGTACCTAGGTGTTTTACTAAGCTTCCTGGAAGGTCTCCCTGTCCTGGGGTGCTGGGAGCCACAACAGGATGCAGGAATGGGGGGCTGAATGGCTGACAGGTTGCCAAGGATCACTGCCATGTGTAGACCAGACAGTGCAGTTGTGGGTTACAGGAACAGGATTTCCTAACAACACACTGCCTTTCTCTGTGGTGTGGGGGTGCTGAACAAAAGCCCCATGGTGGTGGTGGGGGACAGTGCTGCGAAGCACAGCATTCTCTCATCAAATGATTCTTATTGGCTCATTCATCCTGCAGACATGATCCCTCCCCTAAATGGAGAGAAGACACAGCAAGTTGACTTAAAGGAGAGAAACGGGCCTGGTAGGAAAGAAAAGAAAGCCCAGATATACTAGAAGAAACTGTGACCAATGTTAATTTTAACCTCAGAGAAAGAACTTTCCACATGGAGTACAAAACCAGACACCACTAGGGAAAGACTGATACTTTCATGACATAGAGATGACCTTGGCTGTCTTCTGCAAAAAGCACCATGGACAAATCTGAAGACAAAAACCACTGGGAGGTAATGGTGGGGCCTGGGGAGGATATCTACAGCTCTTAACACTAATGAAGAATTTCCCAAGTAAATGAAGATTTCTTCCCTCTGAAAAAGAGAAAAGCTCAGGTTTTAAAACTGGGCAGATGATATGGACTAAGCATTCACAGGAAGCAAATGAATAGCTTTGAAACACAGGAGGATAAACTCACTTAAAATCAGAGATGAACATGGAAATGATGCCAGTAGACACTCTTCACCTATCTGAGAGGCAAAGTTCAAAAAGTCTATAACACGCAGTGCTGGGGAGAGCGAATGTTGGGGGATGGTGTATCAGGACAAGCCCTAATGGGGCTAATTTGGCAGCATCAAAGTTGAAAGGGACTTTACTTTGATGGTAATTTTTTTTCAGGTATTCTTGCTGAAGACTAACAAGTCATCCATTGCAGTGTTAGTCATAAAAGCTGTCTACAGGAAACCACACACACCTCCACAAATAAAGAACTCGTTAAATTGCTTATGGTACTGCTGTGACGTCGAAAACCATGCTGCCACTAAAATAAGGCATGGAAGGTTTTTATTTACCTTATGGGAAAAGTTCGCTGTGTAATGAAGCATGAGCTACACACAGTGATATGCATGGATCTGTGTCCTGGGATGCACTTTCACACCTGCATACATCTGAGTACCCCCTGCCCCACCCTGCCACAACCTAAAATCTCACCCCTGGCAGGAGCTCCCTCGCATCCTCTCAAGGCTCAAAGTCCAAATGTTGATCATCTTTCCAGGGTCTTTGAGCCTTGGAAGACGACAAACATTTGGATTCTGTGTGCATGGATTTGTGTTGCTGTGTCCGAGCCCCACAAATGTGAAATCACACATCCGTTCTCTTTCTTCTGGCTCCCCCTCTCAGTGTCATCTCAGCGAGATTCCCTGCTGGTTCCATGAACGTGGACTTTTGACTACAGATCCCCCTAGGGTGCTGATGTGTGTTTCCAAGGACCCCACCACATGCATACCACCCAGCTCACGTGACCACCCAGGTGCTGGGCATGGGTCACATCCAGTTTGGACAATTATACAAAGCACCCGTAGGGAGATCCACAAGCTGGTCTTTTAACAGAACCAACTGCTCTCCTCTCCTGGGTGCACACCCAGAAGCGGGACAGCCAGGTCCTGGGTGTACACGCCTTTGGGTATAGGAGACTGTGCAAACAGTTTTCCCAAGTGGTGGCACCATTAACAATAGATTGAGAAGGAAGCAAAAAGGGCACGGCATTTGTCGGCAGTGAGCGAGCCGGTGCAAAATGAGAAAAGGGGGTGTGTTTTCTTGTGTCTGCAACCACACCTCGGGCAGGGCCCACAGACACTGGGGTGGGCCAGTGGCTGGCAGACAGTTCCATGAGAGACTTCTGGTGCACATGCCTTTGTACCTTCTAGACCCACAAGTATAATCTGCTGATTCAAAGGGGGGAAACCCAGTCTTTACTGAGCCTAGTGGCAGAGCCAGTGCAGGGCAGAAAGGGAATTCCTGGAGAAAGGGACTTGGGAGAGCCTCGTTGGTGGCACAGGTGGTTGAGCACTGCACTGTGAGGCTGTCCGCAGCCTCTGCAGCATGGGTTAGATCCCCACTGGCCAGGGAGGAACCCACATGGTGAGCAGATCTCTCCTGTCTCACCTGCTGCTCCCCTTAGCAGTGTATTTTGTCAGTGTATTTTGTCTGCCTGTTCTGCTCCCAGCTCTGTCTCTGGTGAATCCTCTCACCCTCCCGCGCATCTGGCCTGTATCCTGGTTCTTGTATAAATAAATAAATCTTAAAAAAAAAAAGAGAAAAAAGGGACTTGGGAGAAGCAAAAGCCTGGTAGATGTGAGCTGGGGAAAGGGGCAGAAGAAGGGCTGGGTGTGCGAGGTTGTGACCAGAGATGAGGCCAGCAGGGCGGGCACAGAGCCACAGGAGCTAAGAGCATCGCTGATGAACTCAGGGGGACCTGCTAGGCCTCCTTTAATGATGGGGGAATACCCTAAAGGTGGAAGACTGGGTAGGTGGGCATGGCCAGACCCACAGCTCATCGATCCCTGCTCCAATTCTAGTCCCCGGCTATCAGCTGTGCAACCCTCAGCAAGTACCTTGACTTCTCTGAGTCTCAGTGTCTCCTCTGTAAAATGGGAATAACGATACCACTCTCCTCGGACTGCTGAGGCAGCTTCAGTTCCAGCCTCAGGTCCAGATGTGTGTCAGAGGTGTTTGCCAGTCCCCAAAATGATATCTAGGAAGTGTTGAGAGACAGACAGACACAGAAAGAGAGAGATGGGAAGGAGATGGCAGTGTAGTGCCAGGGAGCAAAGAACTACCCACCTACGAAACAAGCGTACCAAGCACATATCATGTTTGGGGGTGCCACTGTGATCAGGGGCCAATAGGAGGTTGGCAAGGTGAAGAGAATGGTTTCATTCAGGGAGATTGTGCAACAAGTAAATACACTGAGGATAAAGGGCTTCCTTCTCACTCAGGGGAAGGGGTCATAACTATAGGAAGAGCTGGCACTCACCTGTGGTTACGCGCATGCATGCACACACACACACACACAGATAAAACTAAATTTTTTTAAAAAAAGATTTATTCATTTACGCATACAAGAACTGGGGCACAGAACTGAGGCGTGGCAGGGGGTGAGAGGATTCAGCAGACAAAGTGGGGAACAGAATAGGCAGATTGACTGAAATACACTGCTGAGGGGAGCAGGGGGTGAGTCATGAGAGGTCTGCTGTGCCATGTGGGGAGCTCCCTGGCCGGGGATCAAACTCGTGCTGCAGTGGCTGCGGACAGCTTCATAGGTTGCATCTCAACCCCTTGCGCCACCAGGGAGGCCCCAATAAGGCTAAATTTGGATCTAAGTGTATAAACACACCTACACATATTATGTACACACAAATACACATACACACAGGTGCACACCTTTGTGAACACCCTGCCCTTCCCCTCCCCACTGAGGCGTGGAGCCATAGTCCCGGGTGTGTGAACGCACTGGGCATCCTGTCTTGATTCCCATAAAGAGCTGGGAACCCTGGGAGGCAGGGCAGAGTCCAGGCTGGGGCAGGGAGGCACCAAGGGAACCTGAAATTTCTTGTTAAGTGAGAAAGTAGGAACAGGTTCCACTGTTCCCTCGGAAAAATGTCAAGGGGACACGGAAGTTACTTCGAGGGGCTGCCACTGGCCTGATCTGGAGCATGCTGAGCATCAACGTGAATGATAATGGCAACAGATAACGCACTTGGCAAAATCAGAGGCATCTATGAAGAGGGCAGGGGCACCTCTCTTGGATGCCAGAAAAAGTAATCAACGAGGAGGAATGATAGATGTAGAAAATCCCAGTTTGGCAAATATTGACAGAGAAACAGATTAGGGCAAGAGCCATCGACGGACACAAAACTCAAGAGCGGAAATGGTTTGAGAAACAGGCTGCTGATCTAGTGTCCGTGAGACATTCTCAGAAAATAGTGACTACGGAAGCAAAACCCGGCCAGGCGGACATGGGCCTGGGTGTCTGGAGAGCTCAGTCACTTCACTTTTAAAGTCTCGTGTTTCTGCAGGACTTTTGGTGAGGACTGGATTCACTGTCATGCGCATAAATGTTCACTGGAACGTTGTTCCAAAATGTTGTGAGAAAGGGAACCATGAGCAGGGGCTCCAGCATGTTCTGGAAGGAGGGTGGGGAGGGCAAAGGAGCTGCCCATGGATGAGCTGTGGAGGTGAAAGAGGATGTCCCCGCTATTGTACCCCATTAACAGCTGCTGTGATGGGGTGCTGCTCCACACACCACACACATAGTGACTCACCGCACACCAATGTGCGTCCACAGAAAACACAGACATGGAGAAAGAAGAGACTCATGGCTGGGAAGAGGCAGAACTAGAATTTGCATCGGTGGCAGGGACCATAGACGCTGGTGCTCCACCCTGAGTCTCTCTAGAATAGCACAGAAAGGGGGTCAGGAATGCCCAAGGGAAGCTCCATCTGATGACTGCAAACTGGGAGCAAACGGCACCTCCCCTGAGGCCCTGCAAGCAAAACCTTGGGGGAGTGAAGGAGTTTGAGTGAGAATTTTTACTGTGGTTTATGAAAAAAATTCAAAATTAAAGAAAAACCAACTTCCCTTCTTTAAGAAAGGAAAAAGAGGGAGGCAAGGAATGAAAAATAGGCCCTGGCCCATAAAAGAGCAGACGCAAAAACAACTATTATGAGCATAATTCAAAGGTTAAATGGAAGGCAAAACTCACTCGATGTTAATATGCTGGTATTTGGGGGAGGAAGGTACCCAGAGAAAGGCAGCCCAGGGAGGTGATTTCTGAAACTGGAGACAATGGACTGCTGAGTGAGACTAGCCAGCTCTGTGACGTTGCCTTGCCAACAGGCGCTTCCCAGACCACAGGAAGGAGACCAGCTTGGCTTGGAGCAATTTATGCTTCAGGCTGTGATTGAAAAGCGGCTGATGGAAAGGATAAAAAATGACAAATACAGGAGCATGTGCAGCTTGAGTGCAAGTCTCAGTTTGCCAAGGCTAGCTACCTCGCCCAGGAAATCCTCCCAGATTGCAACCAGTTTGCAGCCACAGTGTCTCTACTGCTCCCCTTCCCCTTCCACCCCCTGCTCCCCTCCTCCCTCCTGCTTTCCTGACACACAGGCTGTGCTCAACTCCTTTCTTACCTGTATTGCTTTCCTGCATGGGGCTTATCTTGACTTGTAATTGTATACTCACAAGCATAATTATTTGATAACTGTCTTCCCCACCAGATAAGCTCCACTGGGGAGGATTAATGTTCTGCTCTATTTTGCCTCTGAAGGGTCTGGCAAACAGGAGGGTGCATGTCAGAGGAACTGGGAGCATCTGACTGTATAGAGCAGAGGCTCTCGGACTCAGTGGGCTTGTTAAAATTCTTACAGCCGGGCCCTTGGGAGAAAAGACCACTTTAGGAGAAAAACTGACCTAAAGAAGCCATCGACAGAGTCTGGGAGGCTCAGCAGAATGGTCTGTGTGCAGACTGAACAACAGGAAACCAAAGAGCAAGAAGCTGCCAGCCTCTCCATGACTGACCGTGACCATGACCTGCCTTGGAGGTCCAGCCTCCGATTCGCGGTCATTCTCGAGAAGCGGGGACCTGCATTTCCGTTTCACACCAGACCCTGCAAATGATGTAACCTGCTTCCACCACTGAGTGCCTCTCTCCGCACAAGGTCAAGAACTGAGTCAAGGTCAGAAAGGAAGGGCAGCGGTGGATTCTTAACAAAGATGATCACATTGTAAATGAGGCATTGTCCAAACAGTTTCAACACATTGGCTTATGTATTTTTTTTCATTACTACATTCATGGGAGACTCACACACAAAGAACTGCACTGAATATTCACACACATTATCTAATGTGCAAAAAGCCAGACATGGGGGAGGAATTGCAAGGTCAGATGGGAATTTCACTGATTCTTACAACAAAGCTCCACTTTCAGACGTGGGTGTAGGGATATGGGGAGATTTTGTGTATTTGCTTAAACTCACATAGCAAGTGATGCCCCCCGGCTCCAATGTTGGCCCCATACCAACACCTCCTGCTTAGCAGTGGTCTCCAGGACAGTATTTCCCCTACCCCCACCAGCGGCCCCAAATTCAGTCTAGCTGGAGAGGCAAAGGCATGGGATCTTGAGAGGTATCTGGGGCCCAGCTCAAGAATAATCAGATGTACTTAATATGGCAGTTTGCTTTGAACAGTTTGAAATGTAAAGAATGATGCTAGTCTGTCCTAGATGTTTCAAGGCTCCCTTCTGCCGCGGGGCCGGCAGAACCTTTCACTTGAGTACCTCCTCCATGTCATGCACTTGAGCTTCAAGTTGGGCCCAACATATGTTCTCTGTGCTCTGTTTTCTATCAGTGGGGATGGGGGTGCCCCTGGGGAGATGGCCACACTGGGAGGACACATCCCTCTACTTCCTACCTGGGGACTTGGGGTTAATAAACATGACTTCCCCATGTGGCCTACAGTCCCCCCACCCAGAAACCCTTCAAGATATTATCTATAGGGAGCAAGGGTTAGGGGCTGAATTGTGTCCCCCTCCAAATTCATATATAGAAGATCCAAAATTTAGAGATAGGCCCTTTAGAGGGGTGATTTGATTAAAATAAGGTTCCAAGAATGGCCCTGAACACCACAACTGGTGTCCAGCAAGCAGAGACCACAGAGCCACGGGTAACATGAGGGAAGACCACGAGAGCCCACAGGCAGCGGACAACCAGCACAGGCCCGGAGGAGGGGCTGAGAGAGGCCAACCCTGCCCACCCCTTGATCTTGATCTTGGACTTCCAGCCTCCACCACTGTGAGCAAAGACATTTCTGTGACCAGGCAGCCCTATTGCTTTGTAATGTTTAAGTGTAATAAAGACATGCTATTTAAAGGTGACACAAGACCTGGACAGCAAAAACATGATGAACAGGACAGAGACGCTCATAGCTACCAATGGGATGGATGGCTTGCAGACTCAAAGTAGAAGTAGTCTTCTGACCTCTTTTGGGGGGTGGCCCTGAAGAAGTCACGTGCCCTCTCAGAGCCTGCATGTCATCCCCTGAAAAATGGGGATAAGAGGAGCTACTCCCGGAGTTGTGAGGCAGACAGGAGTTAATGTGGTGACATCTTAGACCTCTAATAAACACCAATCGCCCGCAAGGCCAGGCTGCCTACTATAGCACAGACTGCATCCTCCAGCCACGAGAAGGCAGGCGATCTCGCCCACAGCCCCACACCTTCCCGCCCTGGACATCTGCCCTGGCAGCCAGCATTCTCTTACTTGCTCATGTTCTCATCATGGTCACTCACAGTGACTTGGAAATGGGCCGTAGGAGCCCAGGCCTCTGAAGTGTCCACAGGCCCAGGCTGACCAGGGGACAGGCCAAAGAACCGCTAGCACTCCAGAAGAAAACCTCACTGCTCTTTCTCTTTCCCACTGGGCAGGAGACCAGTGTGGTTGAAAAGGGTCCGTCCATACCCAGCAGGGGTCTTGCATGGGGTTTGATGCTTGGTGGTCACCACGTTGACCCTCTTCATCTTGAACCTGAGGTTCTTCTGGGTGGTTGATTCCCAACAATGTACAGTGATGAGACACCAGTGCCCACACCTGCATCTGGGACAACAGTCCCTGACATGCAGCAGAGCTCCTGGTGCTACTGGTGAACTGTGTGGGAATCAACACCACGTGGAGACAGGCCCTCACAGCACCCACTGCTCAGCTGTGCTCAACAGCCTGGGCCGGTTGGATAGTTACCCAGTGGGGTCTTGAAAACCAGCACCCACAGTGCTGACTGGCACCTGGAGTCCCACCCCAATTCTGAACATGTTGAAATGCCTCTCTGGCCCATATACATGTCATCAGACATCATCCCCATGAACAAGAGCGGAATCAAAATTCTGAGTCTAGACTAGAACTCCAGACTAGCAATGCTAACAAAAACAGGGGAGCAGACAGTGTGCATGTGTGGTTCTGGTTTTTCTGTGAATGATCTTTTTTTTTAAAAAAGATTTATTTATTTATACAAGAACTGGGGTACAGGCCATACGCGCGGGAAGTGAGAGGATTCACCAGAGACAGAGCGGGGAACAGAACAGGCAGACTGACGAAATACACCGCTGAGGGGAGCAGCGGGTGAGACAGGAGAGGTCTGCTGTGCCATGTGGGATTCTTGCCGGCAGACCGGGATCGAACCCACGCTGCAAAGGCTGCGGGACAGCTTCACAGTGCAGCGCTCAACCTCCTGCGCCACCACAGAGGCCCTGAATGATCTTTTTTAAGGAACTATTTCTTCTACCATGTGATGCACAGCCTCCAAACCAGTCCCCATCTTGTGCCAGCCCATCCACGTCAGCACAGCCACACTTGCTTCCAGTAGCCAGATCACAGCAGGAGCCCAGGAGCTCTCTCTCCCAAGACTCGTTTAGCAAACACCTGTGGCTGCCAGGCCTTTATGAGTGTTCCCTCACTCTCTCTGAATTGTTCACCCTTGGGGAGCCCTGAGGCTGCCCGGTGCAGAGGCCCCTATAGCCAGCATCAGAGGCCTGCAGCACGAGAATGAGGTTGCGAGTGGATCCACCCCCTCCTGCCCAGCGAGCCTTCTGATGAGACCACAGCCCAGGCACAGCAGTTCAGTCTCCTTGTGATAGGCCTTGCCCCAGGAGTGTCCATCACCAGACCCTGAGCCACAACCAGACCCTGATCCACAGAAACCATGAGATAATAAGTGTTCTAAGCCACCAAATTTTGAAGTGATTATACAGCAATAGACCACAGGTACAACCATTCACCATCACTGGTGGAGCTTCAATAGAACATTGCCAGTCACGTTGAGATGCTCCACTTGCACTTCATAATTTTATTATAAACCGGGCTTGATTTTATTGAGTGGGGTTAGACACACAAGCCATGCTTACTGCAAGTTTTATGCTCCTACTTATTTAAGTCACATTTTGATACTGATAAATTAACACTGGGCATTGGGTTACTTTCCAGACATCATATTTTACTAAATTTTGAGAAATAGTAATGTTTTGTGTGTGTGAGTGCAAGTCATCCATTGAAAAGTATGTATGTGTAAGCCTCTGTTAAGAATGTGGGTATGAGAGACAGCACCCCAGGTTAAGGATGTGTGTGTGTGTGTGTGCACGCGCCCAGGTTAAGGAAGTGTATGTGTGTACCTAAGTCTCAAAACTCCCTCCTGCACCTTCCGCTGCATCCTGGGCGTGGTCTCTTACAAGCGCCAGTGCACCGCCCATGTCACTCTGAGGGCAGCGCTCCTAGCATCTGGCACACCTGGCACAGTGGAGGAGTGTTGTACTCTGACCAACGCTCTCAGGATAAAGCCCCACTTCTGCCTGGAGGCCACAGACTCTGAGCAGCTCACCTCTGCAGCCTCATCATTCACCAGCACATCCTTCACCTGGCCCCCAGAACTTTCCATAAGCTCTGCACTTCACCCAGCAACGGCCCCCATCCTCCTACGAGCCCTCAGCATCCCTTCTCCCTGGCCGCTGGGACATGCAAGTCACCAAACAGCTGGCTGGGATCTCCGGGGCCTGTCTCTGGCCCCGGGACGGGGCATCTTCTCTCCCCCACCCTTGGCATGCAGCCTCGCTCCACACACAGCAGTGGCTTGTGCAGGGGTGCGCGTCCGCTGGAACTCTGGCTCATCCTGCAGTCCCAGGAAGGTGAATCAGTCACCAACCGGGAAGGCGGTTTGAGGTGGAGGCGTGGCCGTCTCAGCCCAGAGATGGGAGCCTGCCGGTCAAAGACAACTTGCCTGGAGCTGGCACCAAGTCATCCAGGCGGCAGGAATTTCTGGTCCGACACTCTCCTTACCCAACTCCAGGTCAGCAGAGAGCAGCCTTTCCCCAGTAATTAAAGGGTCTCCCCAACACCTGTCTTATTATATTGGCAACACAGCGAGATCCAGTCTTCCAGCTGTGAGACGCTTCTCACGCAGGGACCTCCCTAGCGTCGTCTCAACCACCTGTCCCCTGCCCACTCTGCTCTCCTCCCTCCACCCAGGTGTACAGCTGCACCTCAGTGCCGGGTCCCACTCCAGCCACCGCCCCCCTCTACCCCGTGATCACAGTGAGAAAGGTCTGCTCCAGTGAAAAGACTCAGAAGCCCCAGCCATGACCGGTACTATAACTGGGCGACTCCGCAGAGGGGCTGGGAGCTTTTGAGGTACCGAGGATATCGAAAACCACTAGCGCTCACAAAGGACAATTACAACTCCGTGGTCTCGCGTGCTGTGAGTGAACACGGCTTCTGCTAAAATTTTCTGGAGAGCGGGAGTTCAAATCTTAAGATGAAAAGAGGAGACAGAGGAGGCTGGGCTGAGAGCTGCGCTGGCAGGAAGCAGGCAGGCTGTCCTGGGGGGCCTCCCTCATCACACTTCCCATTCACCTTGACGGCCACTTCCTGGACTTGCTCAAGGTTGCCTAGAGAGACAGGACACTTTGTTTCTCAGCTTGCCTTCGCTGCTGGCAGCCTGGGTCACCAGTCACGCCATCACTCCACACTGCCAAATGATCGCACACCCCTGTGGGGTGTCACTGAGAGCTCCAAAGTGCACAACCAGGCGGAAAAGCCCACACACTTTACAGACCAGTGAAGACCTGGGCCCGGTGAAGGCTGCTTGGAAAAACTTGGGGGAGTGATGCCCACCTGGATGCAGAGATTAAATTCACCCTAGGTCACTTCACTATTCATGTTACATCATCCCCATACCTGGCACACCTGGATATCCTACAGAAGTGACTGTAACCCACACACACCAGAAGTATTTGAAAAGCACCCAACTTGTAAAAATCAAAAGATAGAACGAAAGATAGGAAATGTAATATAGAAGGGCAACCATGTTGGCAAACCACCTCCAAATGCCCACGACGCACCACATTGAGTGAGAGAACTGGATCTCAGCAAAATAATCAAACTCTATCCCCCGACCCGTTTAACACACAGGTCACTCAGAAAACGAGATTATTTGAGAACTGCCAGTTGCACAGTCCATCCACTGTAATGCCAGAAATCTCACATCAACATCCAGGTATAAAAGACTATTATTATTTAAATATGCACATATTTAACAATCATATAACCAAGCTGTTTTGACTGTCGTCAGGCTTTGGGAGAAAAATTAAATACCTTTAGTCAAGTTTTTTCAGCTGATCTTTTTCATCTAGAAGTAAATTTAATGGAAACTAGACTTGTGACAAGCATAAAGTATTATATACAGATGTTGATATTAAAGTCCCCACAACTGAAACCAGTACATTATAAACCAATGTTATGTCAATTAAAATGATATTAAAGTAAACGTAAGTTTGAGGTTTCCCTGCTGAGGCCACATGGCAGGGCTGTGTTCTCATGAGCATCTCCAGGGGATTACTTCTGGATTTTACTTTTGAGCCTCTGATTAAGCTTAAAAGTAAAAGCAAATGCAATGGGAAGAGGCTTTAGCAGAAATTCCATGCTCTTTGCTCCTTCACGCAAGTTCTACCTAGCAAGTTGAGGTTTCAGTGGTTGGCTCTCTGTCACCTGTCACCTCTGCTGTCCCTCCTGCCTTTCCTAGTCAGAAGGGCTTTATTTGACAACTGTTTTTCTGCCAGTAAATATCCCCTGTCCCAGAATCCTGTTGCTTTTATCCTAGATGGTTCCCTGGAGGCTGCAAACACAAATTTGGGAGGCTTTAAAAGCCACACTGCAGCTGTGGAAAGTAAAGCTGGGAGGCGTGGTGACTTTGGCTTGCTTTTCACCATTATTGCTACTGTTATTGCAAAAAACTTTGCGCAACAGTTTTTGCTTTTTTCTTTTTACATAGTTTTCATCTCTCCCCCTACCCCCACCCCGGCCCTTTTCAAGGAGCTTTTTAAAGTTCATACAGCAGTCTGGGTCTGGAGAACCAGAAATTTTAATTCCCTGGAGTCGAAGAAGCCTAGGTTAAGTTCCCAGTTCCGTCCTTTGCTAGTTGTGTGCCTCTTAAGAGACACAGTTATCTTCGCTGGACCTGTTTCACATCTGCAAAATGGGCTATCTTATTCGGGTTTAATGGGGACACCTCAGCCCAAAGAGACAACAGCAGCTGGCGGTTGCTATGAAGGCGGCTTCTTTCCAGAGCCAGGGGGCTGAGGCTGGCTGGCCGGGACAGCCCATTGAGTGCACACGTTTTGGCGGCGGGATGGGGGATGGGGGTCAGTTCACAAAGCCCGGCGCCAATCGTCCAGACTCACCAAGGTTTCCAACTCGCCCCTCTCCAGAGACTCGTACTTGTGGCCCGCGCGCGAGAAGGAGAATTTTTGCAGGAACTTGGAGAAGCGTCGCTCGACCATGGTGACCGGACGGAGGCCCCTCGCCCAGCCTCGCGTCCAGTCGGCAGCCGCCTCTGCCTGCGGCCCTCAGTTGCTGGCGAGGCCGTGGCTAGAAGCGCGCGCCCAAATCTCCTGGGCCTGGCCCAGGTTACCAGGTAGCCGCCTACCTGCCCGCCGCAGGTGAGCCCGCCTCCAGGGCGGGGCTGCGCACCGGGCGGCGCCGCACGCACCTGGCGCCTCCCCGCCCCGCGAGCTCGCCAGGGACTCCCGAGCCCTGCGGGCCGCGGGCGGCCCAGGGATCCTCAGACGCCGGCCCTTTCCCAAACTTGCAGATCATGAGAATCACCTGGAGGCGGGAGGGGGAGGGGCGATGTGAATGAGCAAACGCTGGCGTATTCTCAGACCGCTCCCTACCCTGAGTCACTGCTCTGGGGCAGGCAGGAAGCTGAGTTTTTAACAACACCCAGGTGAGTGTGGCCAACTTGAGGCGCTGGGAGCACGGGACCTGGAACTGAATCAGACTCCTAAGTGCTGCCGCACAGCTCTGGACTAGCCACCTGGGCTCTGTGGGCCAGGGTCTCTGAGATTGAAGAGGGCTAAAACTCACCCCTCCAAACCCCACACCCCAAACCCTGCCTGCAGGCTGTGCAGTCTACATGCTCTTGTGCACTGTCCTCTGCAGTGAGGGCGCCTGCACTTGCCAGTGTGGGCACAGGGCCTAAGTTTACTATCCTATCAAGTGACTTGACCATGTAGCACCTCCTTCACAGTGAAATCCAGAAGATTCCATGAACTGTGCTGATAGGAACAGTTGGAGCAGAGCTGGATGGCATCGGCATTATCATCATCATCAACATCTCTTCTCAGGGGTGTTGCCCCAATAGCTCTCTAGTATGCGGGTGAGTGTGCAGTGTGGCTGGTTCTGAACATCCGGGTGCCCATGTTCAAAGGGTAAGGGCTTGGGCTTCAGGGGGCCTGGCCTTCGTAACAAGACCCATCGCTTCATAGAGGTGGCTTTGAGGAAGGTTGAATCAACCTCAGGGCTATCGAGCAGGCTATTTGAGTGTGTCCACTTCATGGTGCCACCCCCTTTTTGTTAGGGGGAAAGGATGTCCTGAGATAATTCCATACAGGCTTTGTGGACTCCACCCCCACACTAGACTGGAACCCTGGAAAATTTTCATCTGAGACTGTATCCCAGCATCCATATGTTTGATCTTCATCACCATGGAAATGGTGGCAAAAAGTGAAAGGGGAGAATTGTTAGGGGGAAAGGAGGTCCTGAGATAATCCCATACAGGCTTTGTGGACCCCACCCCCACTCCAGACTAAAGCCATCAAGACATTGGGAAAGACAAATCCCGTCACCACCAAAGGGAAGGTGGCTGGGACCTGAGGGTGGAGTTGGGCAGCCAGGTTGAATATAAAAACCAAGCACGTGGGCCTTGGGGCTCTCGCTATGCTCACCTCCTGGCTTCACGGCTCCTGGCTCACGGCCAGCTCTCAGAGCGCCATTTTGAAATTCCTGATCGGCGGATCGGGTAGGACTCATTTAAAACTTTGTCTCCCACTTTTCTCCCTGAGCTGTACATTTCCTCATTTCCCCTTCCCTTGTAAATAAACCTTTTATTAACCTTTCATGTGTGCCTGCAGTAGAGCATTGATAAGTCCTTTTAAGTGCGCAGGTGAGGACCCACAGACAGGCACCCCGTTTTGTATCGGGGTTGCTCTACAACATTTTGAGCAATTATTTGCCCCCAGTCTCAGCTGTCCCTCCAAAGGTGGCAACTCCAACCTGACAGGCAATGTCAGTTTCTCCTGCCTCTCTTCCCTTTCCCTAAATAAGTGGCACCACCCACCAACTTCACCAAAGTCCCAGGGACAACAGAGAAAGCCAGACTCCGGTGAGTCACTGTGGATTGGAATCCCAGGCCTGCTCCTTCCAAATGTGTGACCTTGGGCACCTTTCTTCCCCTCCCTCTACCTCAGTTTATTCATCTATAAAATGGGGTTGACGCTACCTACCGGTGTGGGTTAGGGGCCCAGCAGACAACAGACGTCAACTCAAACCCAGTGATTTGGGAGTGTTTGATAAATAGATTGTTTACAAAGGCATGGGGCAGGGTGCAGAGAAACCAGATGGTGTTTGTGCAGTTAGCCAAGGTCAGCAACAGCAAGGACAAAGCCTGGAGGAAGGGGAGAGAGCAGTCACCAGGAGAGGGAAGTTGCATGGAGCCGAGAACTTCAGTGGAGAGGAATGGAGGGGAAGCCACAGGTGCAGACCCCAAAATGAGAATCCCAAGAAGGGAGTGGGCTTGGCAGTGGAGGGGTGATACGCAGAACCGATGACAGTCCTGCCGTGCAGGCCTGAGATAACACTGGTGTAGACAGTGTCTAGTGATGTAGTAGGTCCTCAGGAAGTCCTATTATTAATACAAAGGATAGGTGGGAACTAGGCTCAGATATGTCCTAGGCCCTTCCCCACTGGCATGCTGGGAATGTAAAATAGTACTCGGTCCAGGAAGAACGCCTCGTTGGCAACGAACCTCATGCTTTGCCAAGGCGTTCACCAGGCCTTGTTTCTGCAGAGGGTGCTGGAGCTGCCCTGAGCAGAGTGTGATGTAGTGGTCAAATGCCTCTCCCGTCAACCCCAGCCTCCTAGACCCCATCACTGTGACCCCTGCTCCAGTTCAGAGAAGTCAAGGCTGGAATTCAGGGATCAGCTTGAGAATGTCCAGGTCACCCAGGAGAGAAGTGGATGTTGTGAAACAACAGACTGGGATGAAAACAAAAATGAAGTGGACCACAGAGAAAACAGTTAAAGCACCAGCTTTGTGAGTGGGAGCAGCTGAATGGGCACTCTTAGGCTTAAACAGCTTTGTTTTTTGTTTTTTTTTTTTTGTGTTGTGATCAGAAAATATAGCTTGCACGCGTCTACTAAATTTTGTTTAATTTATCAAGACTTAGTACCTGCTTTGTGTGCAAATTCTGTATTTTAATGGCTCTAGAAAAGTTAATACATTCTTCTGAAGCATATCAATGAGCTGAACTCTTGCTTGCAAGTTAGTTCTGTGTTTATTCAAGGTTTCTAGTTATAATACATTGTTCAAGTCATTATTTATTTTTGACTACTTGATCTGACAGAGGAAGATAATGAAGAGTCTAAAATTCCCCAGTCTAGTGACTTTCCTGTCCATTTATTCCTTTTATGTCGGCATTTTTTGCTTTCCATATTACGCAGCCCTGTTGTTAGTGCACGTGATTTACCTTTTCATTATAACATTTGTAATTGTTGAATGCCATCTCTAGCTTGTTAAAATGTTTTAATTCTACTTTGCAGAGTTACTATTTCTTCCCCATGGCGTAAAGCAATGTGCTCTGCTCTTGATGTCTCCTTTGTCGTTGCTGTGTCTCATTCTCCCCCAGATCACGCAGTGTGCGCGGGGGACACTCTTCCATCTTCCTCACTGTGCATCTGTCCAGTGTCTGTCGTGGTAAGTAATATTCCTAAAACTTGGTAAATGCCCAAAGGTAGTTACTGGATATATCTCATAAAAAGCAGATCATTGACATTTGTTTCTAACCTGAGCTCATCTGCTGTTTCATAGGGGATGTACCATGTCTTTATTGTTACGGATGTCACCACTCATCTGACTTCTCTCGCCCTCGTTCAGGCTGTTTCCATGCACTTTGAGGCAAACACTCTATTTGCTGTCATCTTTAACTTTGATATCAGAAAAAACATTCCACTGAAAATTCTGTCAGGAAATATCTGAAAGCATTTCAGAAATACAAATATTTATACTATCTCTTTTTTCTATATACTTTTTTATTAATTAATTTTTTTTCTTGGGCCTCCCTGGTGGCGCAAGGGGTTGAGCACTGCACTATGAAGCAATCTGCAGCCTCTGCAGCATGAGTTCGCTCCCCGGCCAGCCAGGGAGCAACCCACATGGTGAAGCAGAACTCTCCTGTCTCGCCCGCTGCTCCCTTCAGCAGTGTCTTTCGGTCAGTCTGCCTGTTCTGTTCCCCGCTCTGTCTCTGGTGAATCCTCTCACCCCCTGCACCTCTGGCCTGCACCCCAGCTCTTGTATGCATAAATAAATAAATCTTTAAAAAAATTTTTTTTCTTACATCGCTGTAGTCCTCACAGTTCTCCCGCCACCATATCACCCATGAACCATCATATACTATCTCTTTGATTCTCTTTTGCAGATGTAAAGGAATTTTGTTTGTGATGTTCATTTTTCTAACTTTTGCTCCTTTCAATATTCTTATTAAACTAATTACCCAAATTCTTTTTTTAATGTTTTTATGTTGTCATGTTTTGTTGTTTTTGTGTATTCTCCATTTTCTCCCAGAAAGCATGCTTGCGATTGATACTTGTTTTCACTATCCTTCCCGAGTTCTGCCACTTTATTTGGATTACATGGTCATCACCAACTTCGATATTTTTTCCTTCAAGATTTTTTCCCCTACCTTCAGCCTGCTGAATTATCTAGAGTCCATTCTTAAGAACCAATTCAGACAAGATAGATTGCTGGAAACTCTCTGACGTTTGCATAAAGGGAGCCTGATGTTTTGGTCATAGAGCATAGAGAGTCAAGGGCGGGACTTGGCCAAAAGCATCCAGCCTTTCTTGAAATATCTGCTCTGCATGTATACCTTGAACAATGAGGTCACACTCTTCAACTCCCATTCACTCTCGGTAGGAAAGTGGTGTCACTTCATTACTCTTAAATGATCTCCCAACAATGCACTCTGTCAGGAAGTTTTGATGCAATCCCAAGGCACCTGAAGTTTATTTGGTAACCTCACTTGCAAATTATAAAACTGGCATTTGAAGGCATTCTTTTCAGGAAGGGTATCGCAGTTGCCTTTTTTTTTTGGTTCGAAGTTTGACTCTTAATTTGAAGTTTTGGCTCTTTACATAAATCCTCAATCCTATTTTTTAAAAATAGCTATGCACACAAGCAATGACAGAACCATTTTAGAGATGAAGAAATTGGAGTTTAGGGAGGTGAGGCCACTGTCATTCATCTTGCAAATATTTTAAAGCACCTGCTATGTGGCACTAATGATAAGGCCCTGAACACAACAGATTGTATCCTGTAATCTCATATCTTATCTCCTAGTGGGTGTGAAGGTGGCAAACAAATCTTATGTAATGCACATGTGCAAAGTCAGGCAATGGACGCAGTGGGCTGAGTAATGGCCCCTCCAAACACCTGACACATCCCAACCCCCAGAAACTGAATGCAATTTTATTTGCAAAAAGAGTCCTTGAAGACACCATTAAGTTAAGAATCTCAAGATGAGATCCTTCTGGATGAATTGGGTGAGCCTAAATCCAATGGCTGGTGTCTTTATAAGAGACAGAAAAGGAGACAGACATGGCAGAGAAGGCTTGTGTAGATGGAGGCAGAGGCTGGAGAGGTGAAGCTATGAGCCAAGGACACCTGGGTGACCAGATATATAGGACAGTCCCCTGGAGCCTCTGAAGGGAGCCTGGCTCCACTGAACATTGATTTCTGACTTCTGGCCTCCAGAACAGTGAGAGAAGACATTATTGTGGTTTCAAGACTGCCCAGGGTGTAGCAATTTGCTGGGGCAGCCCAGTCCCAGGCACCCATAGTCTGAGCAATGCCAAGAAGACAGTAGACCAGACAGGGACTGGAGTGCATGGCTAGAGCTGTCAGGAGAGATGATATTTGAGCAGGAGCCTGAATGAGGTGAGACATGACCCTGGTAGCTCCGTGACGGGGACACAGAGGCAAAGCCTTGGGTGAAAACTTGCTTAGTGGGTGTCACCATAGTAACACAAGACCTGCTCTGTGCATCAATCCACAAGTCTGTACCAGAGCTGTGGCCATGCACACACACTCACACACCCATACACACTCACACACACAGCCTGCTTCCAGGCTCACTGCAATGCATGTCATCCTCTTGTCACCTGGAGGAAGGGGGCTGAGCCCTTCATACAGCTCCGGACATATTTGGCTTCCAAGGGACTTCATTCTATCAGGAGGACAAGGCTCTGCCCCCAGGAGCATGACACCAGGTGCTAAATGGGTGCATCTTGGGACTTACTCAATGCCCAAAGGTGAACAGATGGCACAGCAGACAGGGGTGCCTCCTCCAACACCGTGGCAGATACCACATTCAATCCTTTGGGGGCATTTTCTCATGGGCCAGGGCAGGCCTGGCAATCGTCGTCACACCTTATACAGCTACCAACAATTGCTTAGGTCCAGCCCATGAATAACTATTGCTTAGGTCCAGCCCATGAATATTCTGCCCATGAATAACCTATTGCTTAGGTCCAGCCCATGAATAACTCAGTTAACAAAATGATCAGAAGAGGAAGGAGAGCTCTTGGATGGGAGAGTGACAGAAGCCTTGTAGGAGGGGTGATATGGCTGAACGAGAAGATTTCTGTATTTGCAGGAGGGCTCGCTCTTGGTGTGCACATCCCATGGGTCTTAACACAAGCACAATGTTGTGTCTCCACCATCACATTATCACACAGAACAGGTTGGCTGGCTACATAGCCCCTATGTGCCACCCTCCGCCCCCCACCCCGCCCCCATCAACCACAAATCTGTTTGCTTCTCTAGAGTTTTGCCTTCTCCAAGATGTCCTCGTGTTGGAAATTCAACTCCCTCTTAAAATCTACTTTCATTTTAAAAATTCAGAAGCACCCAGACTCATCATCCAGAGTCAAGGGAATTCCAGCCCAAAGCAGAGTCCCCGAGACATCCATCCACAAGGTCACCAATTCCTGCTCCTGAAAAACGGACATCAGAGCAAGTCTCTGCCCTGCCAGAAGCCCTCGAGGCCCCACCACAGGTGGAGTGTGCGCACCTTTGAGTGGAGGTGGCTGGCTGCGCTCCATACCCTGGGCCACAGACACAGCCTTACAGAGGGCTGGCTTTCCAAGATGTACCATGGTCTGAAAATATTACCTACAATCAGCTTTGAGAGACCACAGTCACATAGCTTCTCTTACAGTCTATTGTTACTATTGTTCTATTTGGTTACTAGTTATTGCTAATCTCTTGCAACAAGGTCTCACTAGGGTTGGGTAGTAGCCACACTTCAGGATCCACTGGGGGTCTTTGGAGGTACCTCCATTGGACAAGGAGGGGTTGTAAGGAGTTCGTGCACCCACCCCACAGTCATGGATCAACTTCCCTAACACCCAGTGTGGGCGGGGAGAGAGGGGGGTGCAAGCTCTGAGACCTGCTCCTCCCTGTTTCCCAGGGAGCTCCCAAGTCGGGACCCAGCTCCCAGGGGTAAGCACAGTGACAGCACCCCTTCCCCATTTCACTTCCCCACTTTCTCCTACTCTTTCCTGGGATCACCTCCAGGAAGCCAGCATCTCACCCTAGGGTGGGGAGCGCGATAGCAAGATCAGCCCTGCATTATCTGGCCCCATCTGCCACCCCACTCCTCCTGCCCTGGCAACCCCACCTCCTGACTGTTTGCAAAACCACCTGAGCTCAGTTCAGCCTCCAGCCTTTGAACTCCACAGGTCCCTAGCCAGACATGCTCCCCCCCACCCCCAGATTCACAGGGCCTGCCTGCCCCCTTCAGGCCTGGACTTCCATGTTCCTCCCATGGGTGTTTTCCTGTGCACCCCAGTGACAGCATCCTGCCACTATGTCCTGTCTACCTGTCAAAGCTGGCACTACGTGTATGCTTCTGTGGGTAAATTTTGCTTCAATAAAAAAATTTTTGTTTAAAAGAGAAATATCAGTTCAATGTTGGATAAGAAAAGGTATTTACAGTCTTCAGGTATGTCCCCAAGGAATACAGACTCATCACCAAGGGAAAAACAGTCACTTTACAGCCAGGAGACCGGCAGAGGCACCCCAACTGAGGGATCAGCCATGACCCATGATGGGGCAGATGGCTTGGGGCATGCAGACTGGGGAAATTGGTGAAGACTGCAAATCTCCAAGGCCCCATGTGGTATGACCCCATTTCTAAAGTCATCTTGACCTGACAAAGGCACCAAGACAGAGAACAGAGCAGTGGCTGGCAGAGCTGGGTGGAGGCAACCAGCCAGTTGCTGATGGAGCAGTTCTGGGTCCCGATGGAACTGGCGCTACCACGAATCTACATGTGAGATCAGATGACAGGAACCCACACACTCACATGCAGCCCCAACTGTGTCCTGGCGTTCACGTGGCCCTAGAGTTACATAGGATAAATTTATGAGGGTACCGGGGGGCTCCTCTGTGCAATCTGTACAGCTTCCCATGCATCTGAAATTTTCAGTAAAAAGCTTAAAAAATAAGAATATAACTTCTGTTCTATTCACTGACTTTATGGATTTGTTCAGGTTCATCCTTAGAAGCCCCTCCACCTGCCATGAGCCATGAGCTCCATGACAGTAGGCAGGGCCTGTGTCTGTATCCTTCCTGCTTTTTCTCCAGTACCCAGAAGAGTGCCTGGCACGCTGCAGGTGCTAAACATTTTGCTGAGTTGATGGTCTAATAAGGGCTCCTGAGTGTTTTGACCGGAGTGAAACTGAAGGGAGGCGACACCCCGAAAATGGTAGCTATACCCAGGCACCAGCAGGCCCTCCAGAGGAGGAGATGGGTCCCCAGGGCCTGCTTCCAGGGTGGCGGGGGCGGGGGGGAGAAGCTGTGGTTGCACCCACAGAAGCCTGCTTCCTCCCTCAGTGGGGCTCCTGCCACCTGGACACAAAGGAACCTCTGAAAACCAGCTGGGGCGTCGCCATGCACCGGTTTAACTAGTAGGAAAGTTGGTTCATTCATTAAACAAATATTTATCAAGAGACTACAGAGAGGAGAGAGGATGCTTGCACAGGGTGATAACTACCAGTCAACAGCTCTGCTGACTTAGGGCCAGGCTCCATACTCAATGATCCTTGTAATATCAGCTTATTTGCTCTCAGCATCTGTTTTCTAGAAGAGGAAGCTACAGCAGATGATGAGGTCTCCACCCAGATCTCCCCTCCTACCTCCTTTTCCCTATTTAGGGGTTCTCCGTTCTACTCTCTAGCACCTGTGAGTCTCTGGAGGAAAGAGGCTGGAGTACAAAGTACTTGGACATGTTCTTGATCCTGGGGCGTCCCTGACCAGGATTGGGGAGCTGAAAGCAGAAAACGCAGCTTTGGGGCTCTCCCCCACAGACAATTCAGATCTACTTCCCTAAGCTCCCTGCAGCCAGGCTGAGCCTGGGACTTGGGCTGAAATCACCCGCTTACCCCCTCACCAGACTCTGCCTCCTCCCTGACAAATCACTTGCCCTTGAGTCTCATCTCAGGATCTGCTTCTGGGAAACACGATCTGGGTCCGAATCAGAGGTGCAGAGCTGCTGAGTGACTTGACCGCAGCCACATGGTTAAGAAAAAGGGAAAGTCAGATCCCATCCCTGGAGTCTGACCTAGAACCTGCACACCTGGCCATCATGCTGGCCTCAGACTAGGCTCATTCATTCATTCATTCATTCATTCATTCATTCATTCATTCGTTCATCCATTTATTCACAAACCTGCTTGGACCACCAGGTAAGGCGCCAATGAGGACAAGGAAGGACCTCAGGCCCCTCTCAGAAGCTCTCCATTCATTTTGGCATAGGATTCAAGGGTCCTGTGGTGAGTAACTTGGGGCCAAAGCCAGGCTGTCCTGGGATATGCCGAAGTGGTAGGCTGATCACGTTGAACTGGAAGAACTTAAGAGACAGAAGATCCAAGAATGAGGCCTTTTTGGCCTAGTTATCTATCTCCCTAAAAATCAGGGAATTCTATTGTGATCTGGGAGGTGAGGGGCAGCCTGCTCTCCCTGGACTGGAGGGTTCACAGGTCTGTTTTCAATGTTTACACAGCTAGACCCTGCAAAATTCCTTCTTTCTTTCAGTTGGAGGCTCTTTGTTCTGTTATCCCACCTAAACCTATTGCCCTCGATGTAGAGACTATATCATCTCACTGGAGGGACCAGAGGCAGAGTCCATTGTTCTAAGAGTGGGCCTCTGGGCATATGTAATTAAAATTTATCTTTTCTCTTGCCAATCTCTCTTGTATCAATTTTAGTTATTTTGTGACCCCAGGGGCCTGGAAGGGTACAGGAAGATTACCATCCTTCCCAACAACTTACTGTGCCTGCATCCCGTGGGGTGTCGGAAGAGATGCGTTAGACACAGACCCTGACCACCAAGAGCCCTCCAGCTGGTGGAGAGGGAGCAGACCACATGGCCTGTGACAATGTCACTCATGTGGGACCATGTCACTAAGGCGCATGGATCAGTCTGCCGGGAGGCGGGGTTCAGAGAAGACACCACCCACCAGGCACTGCAGAGGCAGGTCTGCAGAATAAGATGTCCTTTGGAGGAGGAGGGTGGGGCCAGAGTCTCCAGCTGTCCAACCTGGGCTCGGGTGGGTGCTGAGAGCTGGCCATGTGATCCCAGCAGCCAGCACTTGGCTGTCTGGGAGGAAATGCCTGTGAAAGGGCGACTGCCCGACACCCTCCGTGAGGGCCCCTCAGGGAAGGCCAGTGCTCAGACCCCTGCTGACTCTTCTGCCAGTGCTTGGCCCATGGATCAGCCTCTGCTCTGGCCCTCTCGCATCTCTGAAAGAGCCTTGTAGGTGGCCATGAAAGTCAAGTAGGAATCACCTGGCCCTGAGCAAGTCCTGTAGAACCCAGGGCTGCCAGGGAGGCTGGTCAGAGACCCAGGGAGCACCAGCCACACTCCGAGGGGTTCACAGACACACACAGCAGAGGTTTGGGTCTTCTATGGAATGGTTACTGCTCCTAGGTCTGCTGCTGGGGCCTGCTTGGCGGCGAAGCACCACACTGAGTGGCTGGTGGGAGCCATAGTGTCAGACCCAGCCTTGGGCAGTGAGAACCTGGGGTTGGATTGGTGGCCAATGGCAGGATTGGCATAGACCCAGGGAAATAAACCCCCTCTGGGTCAGTTCTCCTTCTGTCACTGACCACAGACATCTGGGTTTCTTCCACACATCACCCTACTTCGAAGCTTCTATCTTACAAGTTACAACAGAAAAGTAGTGATGCTCACCACAGGAGCTGCGAAAGAGAAAAGCAGGCAACGGTGCCCAGCTTGATGCCCGCTGGTTGTGCTAAGTGGAATGGCTAACCACAAGCCTCCCCTCGGGAAACCCATCTTCCCTAAGTCGCTGCCCTCGTCTCTATAATTTGTTGTTTTAATGAAAAGCCACTGTTTCCATTTATTCATTCAGCTCCATGAGATAGAACTTCAAAAGATAAAAAGCAAGTGAGCTCGTGTCTCTTTCAACAGTCCACTCCTTCACACTGACTTCCTGTTTGGCTTGGTTCCCACCAAGCCTCACCCGGCTGGACTGTCAGAAATCACGTGACTGCAAACAGAAGAAGCACATCCCAGAAGGGGGCTGAGAAGGGCAGAGGTCTGTCAGGATGGAAGCCTGGGAGTGCAAGATTGGGCAGCCAGGAAAGCAGGAAGCACTGCCATGGTCCTGCCTGGGCACCAGGACTACCCAAGGGGCAGGGAGAGCAAGCTGTCCTCCTTCTCCCCATGTTCCCACGGCGGCAGGACACTGTTCCCCATCCACCCATCCCATCAGTAGCTACTGACATGATTATGTTCTGCTTCTCGTAGGAGAGAGGATGCTGAGGATCCAGGGGCGGTCACCCAGGTAACTGCCAGCCTGGGTTTTAGTGGCATGCAGGAGTAGTCCTTCCATGCCCTGCACTCATTGCGTTGACAAGTCTCCTCTGCCCTGGTCTGTGCGTAATATCAGCTGTGAGCTCCGCAGACATGCCCGCGTGCCCATCTCTTGAAATAAATCTCAGCAAGACCAGGAGAAAATGTCCCCTCCTCTACACCTGCAGCTGCACACTCTACACCACTCGTGGTCCTTCCAATTCTTCTTGTCTTTCCTTCTTGAGTGTACGAGCAGTCTCAGGAAGCCACACGAAACAAAGGACCAGCTTATCTGAACTGTTATCAGGTGACCCCTTTGAAAGCAGCAGCTGGAACAAAAGAGGGCTCTGACCTTCCTCCCACCCAGGTGCCCTTCTGACTTGCGTTCCCACACTCCTCACCTCCTTGCACACCTAGTCGCTCTCGCCTGGTCTTGCTTGCGTTTTTAATGTGAACATTCTTTACATTTCTTTACCCTTCGGGGCTCCATCTGCATCCATTCCCCGTAGTTGCTGGAACAGAGGCTCACAAACCTGCTGGCTTATAACAACACAAACGACTGTCTGCCAGTTCTGGAGGGCGCATGTGGGAATCAGCCTCACGGGATAAAATCAAGGCATCTGTGGGGGCTGCATTCCTTCTGGATGCTCAAGGGCAAAATACATCCCCTGATTTTTTTCAGCCTTTAGAAGTCATCCAAATGGATTCCCTGGCTCGGGAGTCCCTCCTCCTGCTTCATTACAGGAATGCGGGTGAACCTACACTCTGACCCACCAGCCTCCTTTTTATGAGGATGCTTGTGAATCCATTACACCCACCTGGGTAATCCAGGTGCCTCTCCGCGCTCAGGAGCCTTAACCCAATCACAGCTGCAAAGATTGTGGGGCCACATGAGGTCACCTAGTCAGAGGTTCAGGGGGGTAGGATATAGATGTTCAGGGGCTCTGATTCTGCTTAATGCTTCCCCAATTCTCCCTTCCCCTTAAAATTTGAGAAGCTGGGGTGTGTTGCCCTGGTGTACCCCCATATCCTGACCGCAGGTGGCACCCTCCTGATGCCCACCTGCCTATTTCTTTGTCCCCAGAAGCCCCTGCAAACTGGCAGTGCCGCTGCTGCTCCTGTGTTCTTCCTGCAGGGGGCTCTGAAATCTGGTTGTCTCTACTTGCGATGTGAGGATGTGAGCACTTGTTGGATCCAAAGTCTAGAGCCATTAGCTCCCGGGTGGGGGGAGGGGGGAGGTATTGCAAAACTGTGATTTTCCAATTCCATCATATCCTTTAAATTTGCTAGTTGGAATACTTTCATAAAACGATGGTTCCCTGTGTCTACCACTGGGTCACCAAGCGGTACCGGAACAGCAGGGCCCTGCTGGATCCCTTTCTCTTACCTGTTTTCATGATGATGCCCCGGCTCCTCCTCATCCTCTGAAGGTGAGCCACTGATCCACTCATTTAAAAAAATACTTTTGTGAATGGGTTTCAATCCATTGTATAATATCCTTTCAGCCCCTCTAACTGCCACACCCCTGGCTGGGGAACAGTCCCAGCAGTTCTGCTGGCATCGTGCTGGGGGCCTTCCTTGACGGAGCCCTGGCCACCTGGGAGAACGAAATAGTCCAGTCTGGTCTTATACATTTGCAGCCCTGGAATCGGCTATTACTCCGAGAAAGCCCGCATTTTAATTTTTTTTTTCAATGGGAAGCGGTATTTCACGACCATAAACTTGTGTTAGGTTATAGAGGCAAATGCTTTTTTCTACTCCCTTTTCAGCAGGTGGAACCAGCAAACATAAAATATTTTAAAAAATGAAATACCCTTGGATCTCGTACCTTGAACACTACGACATTGACACGTGCACTGTCCACTCCCTTTCGGGGCTGGTGGCGGTGCTGCGACTTGATTGGCAGCTCTATCTTCCCTCAAAGGATGGAGGAAGAAACAAGATTCCAGAGTATGAGCTCTATTTAAATGAACAATATGTAACTCATGTTTCCTGAGCCTTAGGGACAGGCAGACCCAGGACAATCACATGGGTGTTTGCTCAGAACCCAGCTGTGCCCACCAGGCCCCTCAGCCTTCCTGGGATCCAGGCCCCTCCCCCCCTCCCTGATTATCCCAGCCTCCTGTCTCCTGCTGGTGACAAGAACCTTCTTGAGGCTCCCAGAGGCTTCCCAGCTGAGGCAGCTCAGGGGCCCCTCCAGCCCTTCATCTGGGACTTTGGGGAGCCTGTCGTCCCGGGCAACCTGGGGCTCCTCCCTCACCATCCCTTGCTGCTCCCTGCAGCCTTGCTGCCTGGAGGGGGGTGGGGGGCAGAGCCAGACCCACTTAATCCCAAGAGTTAGAAGGGGAGCCCCCAAATCTCCACCCCACTCTCTGCAGAGAGGTTCAGCCAGGCCCTGTCCAGAGAATGAGACTCCTGGTGACTGGCTTCGAGCTCATTCCCAAATCTGCCTTGTCCCTGCCACCCCATTTTGGTAACAGCCGCTGTGTTTTGTTAAGGGAAGAAACGAAGAAAGTTGTCTTCGGGCAGCACTAGCTCGGCACCAGGAAACATCTGAAGAGCTTCCCAGCTTCATATCCCTGCCCATATCACTAAGGGGCAGGTGCTGTGGGCTGAACAATTTACAGAGGAGACTTTGGCCCCAGGGTCACTTAGAAAGTGAGGGGAGGCCCAGGTCTCACCCACTGACTGGGCTTCAGAGTCACTGATGCAAACTGGAAGTGGGTGCCGCTGCAGACTCACACCTGGGCACCCTTCAAGAAGGAACCAGAACCTGCATCAACCACAAGCCCACCCAGGACAAGAATGGCACTGCCACCTGTACCACTGCTTCCCAGGGGCAGCATGGTGCTGCCAGAGCCAGCATTGGAGACATGGGGGGTTTCAAAAACTGCTGGGCCCAAGCTAAGTTTCTGACTCAGTAGGTCTGGGCTGGGGTCTGAGAACCTGCTTTTCTAGGGAGGTCCCTGGTGTTGCTGATGCTGCTGGTCTGGGGACCCCATTTTAGGAACCGTTGCCCTGTGAACAATGGATTTTCGAACAGGTCTTGGCTGGGACGGTCTGTCCCCTCTCAGTGGTGGTTTCGCGAGCACAACCTTATAGTTACCTTAAAAATCCATCAATCCGCAGGTACCTGAGAAGCCTCTGCAGCCCTCATGAGTGATGTATAGGACGTCTGGGATCTACTTTGAAATAAAGTCAAAAACTGAGCCTCCCCAATCCCTGCCCAAAGTTGAGAATATAGACTTGGACTGGTTAAGTCCAAAAAGCTGTGTTTTTATTTGGGAGCAATTCATTTTTTTTTGACAGCTTGTTGGTTTCACGGAGGAGTAGAGGCCTGACTCCTCCAACTAGCAGCTGTGCCTCCTTGAGGGAGAAACACCCCCCTGACCCCATGCAGAACCTGGGTCCTCTCTGCTATCCGGCAGGCAATGGGGCCTTTCCAACCCGGGTGTTGAAGAAACAGCAGATGCTGGACCCGTAGCACTTAACTTGGAAAGTCATAATGACTCCAGTTCACTCTGCTCCGACATGTGCCCAGGCCCAGCCTGGCCAGGGCAGTGCCTCATGGGCAGGGGGCTCACCCCTTTCAACCCACTCCTCGGGTTCCTGGCTTGAGCGTGTATGTGGGGATCATACTACTACTCAGGGGCATGCGGGCATCAAATGAGATGAAGCCCAGAGGTGGCCTTCAGTGGCTACCCACTGTTTTCGGGGACAGGTTCAAAGATGTGAACCGGCTGGCACCTGCTTAACTTTCTTACCTATGCCTCCTCCTCACCTCCCCACATTTGCCTCCCCTCACCCGCGAGCACCCATTAGTCCAGCCAGTTGGAAGCTTGCAGTTCTGAGACTGTCTCTGGCCCCTGACTCTGCACACATGTTCCCTCTGCCTGTGGTGCCTGTCAAGTCTGCGTCTCCAACCTAGTCTGGCTCTCCTGCTCCCTGGAGTGGAGCCAACTGTGTCTCCCCAAAAGACATGTCAGCCTAACCCCAGAAGCAGTGAGTGTGCACTGACATGTAAATGGGGCCTTTGCAGGTGGACATGGCCACCAGCTCCCTGACCTTTAGCCGCCCCTTCACTCCTGGAATGTGCATCTGCCTTCGTCTACCTCTTATTTCTAGGGAGACCTGGACGGGCTCCTCCAAGTATCCCACTGTCTTCACCCCCCACCCTCATCTGGTGGAAGGCACAACAGGAGTTACTCCTGTTCCACAGCAGCAGACACCAAGACTCAGAGAGGCTGAGCTCTCAGTTCAGGGGCACATGGCTCTGACCAGCAGGGCTACCCCCAGGCCTCTGCTCCAAGCCCAGCGCTCTCTCCTGCCCTTGCCGGTGGAACCTCTGCTCAGACCTAGCTCAGGTGGAACCTCTGCTCAGACCTAGCTCAGGTGAGACGTACCCATTGTCACCTGCTTTTCAAGCCCATCAGGTGCAGGGAAGGGCTGCTTTTCAAGCCCATCAGGTGCAGAGACTCCCCGCTGGGTTCAAAGCCAAGACACCTCAGATGGGCCTGTACCTGCTCCCCCACCCCCATCCCCAGCCATCAGGGCATCCCCCTTCAGACAGGGATGGTGTGATGTTGAGTGCAGTTCCCCACCACACAGGCTGGAACCGTGACGGCCAGCATACCTTAGAGCTCACGCATGCCATCTGTAGCTGAAAGGAAAGCCAGGCTGATATGATGCTTTCATTTCTACTTCAGAATTATTGAAAACCCCACCTAGAATCACCTGACATAGGCTTTGACTGTGGGTCGCTCTGGTGCCCACATCAGAAAGAAAACATAAAGGAAATAGATGGGGCAAGGAAATAACCAGAAGGCGCTAGAGTTTGGATCAACTCCACCCAATCCCTTCCCCCTTGGAGTCTTCAGTCTCTCGGACTTTCCACGGGCAGGGCCCTCTGAGTCCCCAGAGTGCGGTGACGCAGCCTTTCTCAGAACCTGGCTCCTCTGTGGGGCCTGGAAGTTTCCACCTGCGCAGTTGATGCCTCCACTGAGTGTGCTCACAGCCCAGCATAGGTCCTGTGATGTGCCACAACTCCAGGAACGTGGAAGGTGAGGAAAGCATTCTTTAGAGATGCCAAGAATCTAAGCATACCTGGTAAAGCTTTCTTGACAGGATGGAGGGATGAATGTGTGAGTGAATAGTGAGAGCAAGTGGGGAAGTTAATTGATTAACTGGAGCCTAAGGGAAAATGCCCCACTGGAACGTACTGACAGATGAAGTCACACAGATTAGAGGCTCATTATTTAGGCTCCAAGCAGAGGATCTCAAGTGGGGGTAGCTGTGGGTCCAGGGGTCATGTGGTGAGGTCTGGAGACTGGGAGGCAGGTGCTCATGGCACCTAGTGGGTGGAGGCCAGGGATGCTGCTCAACCCCCAACATGCAATAGGACACCCCCTGTCCCAAACATACATGCAAAGAATGATCTGGCTCAAAACATCAACAATAAGTCTCCCTGGGTAAAAACCAAACAGGCAGTGCTCTCCCTTACCATGCAAGTATTTCCCAGACTGTTCAGATAGTAAGCATGATCAGCTCAGATCACCACCTCCAGGAAGCCTCCCTGAACTGCTTCCCCCCATCTTCCGTCCAGGCTGACTCTGCTTGTCTGACTCTCCAGTGGGCTGTGGCTCCCTGAGGGCAAAGGCAGGTCTTACTCTTCTCTGAGCTTCCACTACCCCTCCCTGCTCTGATATTTGCATCTTATTCCATAATTTACTCCCACCTGGATGATCTTAAGTTCACAATAACCTTGAATTCTCATCGACACTTTTGAAATATGAACCCCAAGCCTTAGGGATTTTGGTAACTTGCTGAGGGTGACCAGCTGGGCCTAAGACAGAGCAGACACTGTCCTCCTTGGCTTGGGCGTCAGCAGCCCTGGATTTTAATCCCAGTTCTGCTGTTTTCTTGCTGGGTGATTCCTCGTAGCTTTCCTAACCTCCCTGAGGCTGAATTTCCACAACTGCAAAAGGAGGATGTCATACTCTCTTTATCAGGTCTTGTGAGGGTCATACTCTGTGCCACGCAAGTAACAGAAAAGAATCAGAAAATCATCCACTGGTTAAAATGGTGAAGCAGGCATGAGTGGGTTTTATTTCTACTTTGTGAGTAATAAATTTATTTTGAAGACATTTGGGATAGGCCTCCCACAGTCAGATCTAGAGAAATCTGTAAATAACCAAAACATTGAACTCTGTCGCAGAAAGGAGTTTCCTCAGCTGACATAGGCGGTGCCTTCTTCCAGGTAAGATTTAGAAGTGGAGCTTCAGGGCCAAATGGGGCTTTCAGGATGTTAAACAGGGACCGCGCGCCGGTTAGTGTCTCCCACAAAGCCCCTGTCAGGTGGGGCGATGCTGGGATTAAGAATCAGGTGTCCTGTCTCTAAGTACCTCTGGGGTCCTGCTCTGCTGAGCTGGGCATGTGGGGGTCAAATCATTTTACCCGGCTGTTTCCAAGGCTTAGCAGAAAAAGAAGGGATGTTCTTTCAGAGTGGCTGGAAAGGAATCAAAGAAGGAATGAATGTGAGCCCAGCTGATGCTGGGGCAGAACATGGGGTCACAGAGGTGTCACCCCCACTCTCCTCCCCTACGAAACACCAGAGTAAATTCTTAACTGACTTCAAGTCTTCACGGGCACATGATCCTACATACCCTTCACCATTTCCATTTCATAGATGAGAAAACTGAGGCTTGGGGAGGTGAATGTATTTGCCTGAGGCCACATGGAGGTGGCAGAGCAGCACTTTAAGCCGGACCTGACTGCCCTGAGGTCACCCTTGAAGCGCTCTCCTCCCCAGGGCCAGAGTGTCCAGGGCAGCTTCCCAGTCCTCAGGGTCAGCCCCTCGCCAAGGCCCGCGCTGTCATCAGCAGGTAATAGACACGCTGGCGTCGAGCCCCATGGGCTCTCGGTCTTCTGGAGGGCGCCACCTGAATAACCTGGCATCTGAAACCTGAGCTTTGCCTGAGGGCGGCAGTCACCTGCTCTTGCGGGTTTCTGTTACTACGCAGAGACGGCGGCTGGCACAGGGCAGGTGAGCACCCAGGTTTGCCCAGTTTGCCCAGTTGAGACTCCTCAGTGGCTCCTGTCCACGGCCCTTTGCATCTCCCTGCACCTTGGCCTGCTGGAGAGTCTGACCGCAGAGCCTCCTGGTTATCTTGTGCCGCCTCCCCTCCTTCGTCGGTGCCTCCCCGTAGCTCCTCAAAGGCAATCTTTCCTGCCTCTAGATTTTGCTCTTCTGGCTGCTCCTGCCTGGTCTTCCATGACAAGCCTGTCTCACTGTGGGCCCTAGTTCCGCCGTCACCTCCACAGCCACTTTCCTGAGCCCATCTGAAGCAGCTCCCTGCCCACCTGCTACTTCCTTTGCCCACCCGTCCTGCTCCTTCACGACAGCTGCGTCAGTCGGTCACTTTCCTGTGGGTTCACTTGTTGACCTGCTGAGTCTCCTACTCAGATGTCCACCCTGGGGTGGCAGTGGGGGTGGGGGGCGGGAGGGTGGGGAAGGGAGCAGGAACTCTTATTGTTCACCGTTTCACCCCCACTCTACCCCCCCCGCACACCGCAGGTGGCTGGAGACGCAGCTGAGTCTGGCCCTGCCTGTCAGAGACCTGGCACTCTGGGTGCTGTCAGTAGAAGGGACAGACCTCACAGACGTGGAGGACGTGTGTGCAGAAGCTCTGAGACAGATAGAAGGGAAACCACAACACAGCCCAGTGTTTTGGTGTAAATGGAGAGGTCTAGAAACTTCCCACTTCTGCTCACATACATTTCTCACATAGTCTCCAGGGAACGAGGCAACCTACCCGTCTTGCCCATGATAAAAGCCCTGCCCTTCCTCTCCCGAACCTACCCCCACGCGGGCACATCACGCCTCCTGCCGATCTGGCGGTCCTCTCTTTACCGAGACCACCTCTGCGGTCCTTTTCCGTGTTCTGCCACGTTCTTGGAGTCACCCTCTGCAAAAGGACGGGCTTGGTCAGGCAGGTGTGCCAGCTCCCACTCCAGGCTCGCCAGTCCAGACCTGGCCCCTGGCCGCCTCCTCCCCCAAGTAGGTCACCCCACGCCCACTGCTGGCTCCTCCTTGCTGTGCCTCGCAGCCTGCAGTCTGGCCAGGACTGCACTCCTGGCTCATGTCCGCACACTCTCCCCAGCTCTGCAGACACTGTCCTGCGGTGGTGGCAGTGCGCTCCTGCCTCAGAGCTGTACACTTGCTGCGTCTCTGCCCCAGTCCCTGACTCTTCAGATTGGGCTTAAATGGTTCCCCAGTGGGAAGGCTTCCTTAATGCGATAGTCAAGGTGTCCTGGAGGTGACCTTGATCAGCCTTCACTATTACCGCAAAATAACCACTTCTGCTTTATTCGTGTTAGAACTACCTGCTTGTTTTCTGTATCTTTGCCCTTTTTAGTACTCTGCAAAGAAAGAATGGTTTCTTCTCTTACCCGGATATTCCTTGAAAAATGTGTGCTGTAGGAATCGCCCATCTGGAAAACAAGGGAGAGAAGTTAATAATATCAAGGACTTATTTCATTTTTCACTCTCATCCTCACGAGTTTGCAGTGGAATTTTCCAGAGGCTGCATGACATGTGATGCTGCAGTCGACCAAATGCAGAAGCAGATGTGAGGATCCAGTTTTCATACTAGAATTGCAAAAAATGTAAAACAATGCTGCTCTTCTCACGTTTGTGTGTGTGTTGGGAAATGGAGTTACTTTTAAGAAAAATGTCATCTATTTGCTATGTGAGTTTATCCTTGCTGTTTTTCATTAATATTTTTAATGCCTCAGCTTTAGTCTCAAGCATGGTAAGCATAATAGCCACAAGCCCCGGAGGAGAGCTTTCTGGCATCCTCAACATTTTTTGAGTGTAAAGGGGTTCTGAGCCTGAAAACATTTGAGAACCAGTGTCTTCACAGATGAAATGTCAGTAGCATTTGGCCTGTTGTTGGACAAATGTCATTACACAACGTGTTCATGATGGTCCTGAGAAATTGAGGATTCCCTGACAATTCAGATTCGTCACCATTTTATTTATTTATTTTCTTTCTCATATATAGGTTTTGTGGGTTTTTTTTAAAGATTTATTTATTTTTATATAAGAGCTGGGGTACAGGCGAGAGGTGCGGGGGTGAGAGGATTCACCAGAGACAGAGAGGGGAACAGAACAGGCAGACTGAATGAAGTACACTGCTGAGGGGAGCAGCAGGCGAGACAGAAGAGGTCCGTTGCACCATGTGGGTTGCTCCCTGGCCAGCCGGGGATCGAACTCGTGCTGCAGAGGCTATGGATTGCTTCATAGTGCTGTGCTTAACCCTTTGCACCACCAGGGAGGCCCCTTCTTCACCATTTTACACAGACATACAGATGGATATAAAATGTCCTGTTTATCAAGCACTGTGGTTGCTTGATTCTGCTCTGAGAGCTTCACATGTATGATTTAAATGAACCCTTGGAAGCCCCAAAGTGACTCAGATTTGAAGCAACTGACCCCAAGGATGGCCCACCAGTGGGAGGGGAAGGGCTGGGGTTTCTGTCATCGCAGCAAGATGGAGCCAAAGTGAGGACTGGAATGGAGATGCAGGGCAGTGGCGGGGGTTAGGGTAGGAGGGGCTCTCAGCCAGGCTCAGGGGCTGTGGCTTTCTCCAAGGGTGAGGGTTTTCCAAGGTGGGGGTCAGGGAGAGTGGGCCAGGGAAGAGGCCAAGGGCAGGGCCAGAAGCCCACACTCACCTGCCTGCTGGCGCTGCCTGACACACTGCCCGCGGTTGGGGATGCCCTTGGCCACGTCACCAGGGCTCAGGATGAGACACTCATAGCCTGTGGGACAGAGGAGTGGCTCCGCCCCATCCTCTGTAGTGCTGCATGCCTCTGCTGGGGGAGGGACACAGCCAGGGTCACCCATGCCATCCTCTGAGAATGCACCTTGCCCAGAGGGGCTGCCTCTCATCTGCACCCCTAGTTCCTTGGGTCTTACTCACAGTGGAATGCTGTCCACACACATGGGCACACACAGTCCAAAGTCGCCTACTCCCAAATACCCCCTCACACACACAGGCATGCACATGCACGGTCACCCACACATCTTGAAACACACAGGCTCACACCATCACGCTTATGAACACAGCTTCACAAACAAGCCCTGACACCACATGTGCATGTCACATGACATGTTCACCCACACACAAATCCTGTACACACAGACACATGGCCAGTTGTGTCGTACACAAATCCTGACACACACATTTCACAGCCCACAGATGCTAGCATACACACACTTGTGTGCATGCACACAGACACACAGAAATTTCAACACACAGCCACAGCTACACCCACACAGCTAAACCCCTTCCTTCTGGTAATAGAACCTCTGAGTTTCAGTTGGATGCTGAGTGGCCAAGCTGGAGACTATATTTCCCAGCCTCCCCTGTGCATCATCGCTGCGCACCCCAACAGCCAGAGCAGGATCACACATGCCCACAGAGTTGCAAGCACAGCTGCACACACTCAATGTACATGCTCACACCCCTGGACCTGTCATTCTCTCAGAAACTGCTCACCCCCAGAGGCCTCAGCATTAGGGTACAGTGAACCCCTTATTATGATTTTAGAGTTGTGAAAACCAGCCACAAGCACCCTCCCTTTCATGTCTCCACCCAGGAAGGAGACCCCATTCCCAGGACAACAGTTCTGTTATGTTTGGGGGATGCTGAGGGCCTGGCTTCCCCCTTATGTGTTAAGGCTGGGAGGAGCCAGAGGGCTGAGAATTTGGGGAAAGGCAGCCTCCTGGGGCAGACACAGCCCTGGGTATTATTGATGTGCTAAATGCAGAGAAGAGGGATCCTGGCTCAGAACGCATTTGGATAGTACCTTGAAGTGTCTCCTCGGGGCCATCCAGGAGCCAGCCATTGCCACCCAGCCATCGAGGTTTCGGCTGCACCAGCCAGTCTAAAACTAAACCATCCAGGGTTAGATCCAGCCCCTTCAGGCTATCCCTGGGGGTGGGTGAGCTTATATTTCACAACAAACATGGAGGTCCCTGCAACAGGAATGGCTATGGTTTTCCAGCAGACATGTACCCCTTCCTTCTGGTAATAGAACCTCTGAGTTTCAGCTGGATGCTGAGTGGCCAAGCTGAAGACTACATTTCCCAGCCTCCCCTGCAGCAAGGTATGACCATGTGACCTCATTCTGGCCAATGGGGTATGAGCAGCAGTGAGGCTGCAGCTTCCTCTCTGACTCTGGCATCCATGCCTGTTTGCTCTCTCCCCTTGTTCCTCTTCTTGCAGGTGGGAGCCACTTGGACCAGGCAGAGTAACAAGATGGGTTAAAAATGGGTCTCTGATGACTGTGCCATCCACCATCTGTCTCCTCTGGCCTAGTAACCACAAGAGAAGTAAATGCCTGAGAGACTGAGCCCCTGGGTTGGTGGGTCTTTTTGTTATTTGTGTAAGGATGTTTGCTAACCAATGCACATTTAGCAGGAAGAGTGACCTATGCAATGGGCAGCAAGGTCTTCAAAAAATGAAAACAGAGGCCAAAAGTCCAAATGCCTCCTAGGTAAGGTAGCTGAGAAAAGCTGGCCAGGTAGGAGTGTGTTCCTGCCTGCATGGGCCACCTGGTGATCAGTCCTGGTCAACCATGCCCACTGGTCCCAGAGCCTCTGGGTGCTTAAAAAATTTTTACTTCTATATTAAAAAAAAATCAATTACTGGGTTTGCAATGTTGGCAATTAATGTTTTAAATTTTAAGCACTTTGGAGATCAAATAAAAGTGGTCTGGGATCATATTACGTATGATCTGTGCTTTAGTTTGATTCCAAAACATGACAAAAATAAAGAGGGTGATGTGCTGTCTACCATGAATGCACAGGTGGGTACTGGTAAAAATGCTGGCTGGGTCTGGCTTTCACAGAGGACAAGGCCATGATAAGCTGGTGACTCGGGCCTCAAACTGAAACAGCAAAGAAGCGAGGCAGCAGTTAGCAGCTTCCAACTCAAGAGGTGACATGACCAGTTTCTGCAGCCACTATTCCCAGTCTTCAGAGTCTTCCCTTCTCCTCCCCATCACCTTGAACTGTGGGTGAGAAAATGCTGTCCATGCTGTTTTTTTTACCAAAGAGGAAATGTACGAATATTGGCTATTTCCATCCTTCTCTGCATTGACCAAAGGTTTCTGAGCAGCAGGAAATAAAACACATATCTTTCACTACATTGTAATACTGAAACGTGCCCCAGGTCCCCCCATCGACTTGCAGGCTGCTAGAGGCCTGGAGACCCAGGGCCTCACTTGTCAGCTCCCTCACTCAAATTTTCTCAGGCCCTGCTAAAAAAAAACTCCCTGCACCCAAGTCCTTGTCTCAGGTTCTCTGTGGAGGGGACCCAAATGAAGCTTATGACATGGATCAGCACTCACGATGGAGCCTGGTACAGCTCAAGTCACCTGCTCACCAGAGATCTGGGGGTAAGGAAATGAGTTTGTGGGTGTCTGGGGGGAGGATGTTCTGGGCAGCGAGGGATCCTACAAATAGCCCCAGGGCCCCAACATCCCTGCACTCAGGGCCTTAGGCAATAGGCACTTCTCCACAGTAGAAGACTGCATTGAAACTCCCACAGTGTGATTGTGAGCAAGCGAGTTATCGTCTTGAAGCCTCTGTGTCTTCAGCTATAAAACAGGACAGATCACAGTCTCTCCGCCCCATGGGGCAGTGTGAGCATTAAAGGAGATGGTCTACGGAAAGGCTATTAGGAATGCTGTGGATAGTTGTACAATGTACACACTGTTCAAAAGCACATGGCTAGGTATATCTAACTCTGTGTTTGTGTGTGTATCAATGTGCAAGCCCTGCCCTCCATAGCTGAGTCTGGAATTCCTAAGCCCAGACAAAGGCCAAAGGAAGGGACACCTTTTTTGAAGTGCCTGCCCTGAGGGGAACACCTTTATGTGCTTTTTCACCAGGAGGGGGAGCATTTTGTTCTTCTTATAAAGGGGCTGGTGGGAGTCTGCCGGGCCAAGAGGCTGAGCGCAGCACAGTTAATGAGCATTATTTAAGGACCCTGAGTCCTTTGTCATCACATGACCAAAGAAAACAAAGTGTAGTCATTCTTGCCTCCACCTGGGTGGAGGACCCAGGCTGTCTTGTCAGAGCAGTTACGAAAGCCCAAGGGTCCCTGCAGCCTCCTTGGGGAGGCACAGTCCATCAGACTGCGGTTTCTAAAAATTCAGCCCCAAGCAGAACTGAGAGTGGAGGAGACTTTACTGACATGCGCCCCACCCCAGGGAAGGTAGATGCCCATCCCCCTCCGTTTTCCCCACTGCCCCTTCCCTCCCCTCTCTCCCGGGAGGGAGCTGGCTCCTTCTGAGGACTTCCAGGAAGGGTCTGTTTTCTCATTGCAGTGGGCTTTACAGGTACAAGGATTTGAGGCAGCCAGTGGATTGACTAGGAGTCTGCATGGCTCTGACCTGCTGCTGCACCCTCTCTGGGTCTCTAGAGAGCCGGTACCCCCAGGGCCAGGCATCATGAGCGAAGGGAGCCAGGTGGGTGGGAAACTGAAGGAGTCTGGGCATCTGGGGGCACCTGAAGCTGCAATGAGTGTTGGTCCTGGGAGTGTGGTGGTCCATTTATAAATAAAGTCATAAATGGATTTTCTATGAGAAACCTCCATCCTCAGAGGAGGAGTCACGTCCAGGAATGGGGAGACAGTGAAGTCTGCGTCGGCAGGGGGCACTCAGCACAGGGACATGCTGGTGACCTAAATTCCCATTTTACATGTGGCCTGCCCAGAGGTTCCCGCCCAGGCACCCCACCCAGATCACCCTCAGTTTCAGCTCAGCTCTGTTTCTTCATCTTGGGCACTTACGGGCAGAGCAGGAAGTTCACTTGTGGTGCCTGCTGCCCACCTCCATCTCCCCAAGCCCCGGAAGTTCACTTGTGGTGCCTGCTGCCCACCTCCATCTCCCCAAGCCCCGGGGGCACCTACCTGGGGGGGGCAGCACAGCCTCCAGGCAGGCATAGGTGCACCCGTTGTAGCAGCAGCGCCGGTGCTGGGGGCACTCCAAGTCGGCATGGCAGCGCACGGCCTGGCAAGCACCGGGGGGCAGCGATCGAGGAGGCGGAGGGCAGCGATCGGCATAGGGCTGCCGGGGAGCGCCCACTTCCTCGGCCTGCAGGAAAAGGGCACGTGAGCTGGGTGCGGCTGCAGCCAGTGGGTCTGGAGTTCTCACCCCTGAACTGTGTGCTGGGGGCAAATTGCTGGGCCTGTGTAGGCCTCTGGTCCTGTCATGACCACAGCCGAACCAGCCTCAGTGGGTTGCTCTAAGGATCAAAAGATGCTGTTTCTGTTTGTAACAGCCCCCAAATGCAAGGAATGAAAAGCCATGAGAGGCAAAAAGGATCTATGACTCTGAAGGAAAGTTTGTTCGGTAGTGTCGCTGCCATAGACGAGCGTATATGTACAAGCATATATGACAGGGTATCTGAGTGTCTATACAAACACACGTATATGCACGCACAGACATTCCTATAAACATATTTGTTTCTTATCATCCATATGTTTATATAAAGCTTTGGGATTTTATAAGTCTCAAATAGAATGGATAAATTCACACAACTTGAACAAATCTCACAAACACCATATGGAACAGACAACAAGCCAACTCACAAGGGGACACAACCTGGTGCCATTTGCATTTTTAGTTTGGAAACAGGCACAGCTGCTACCTGAGTGTGAAGTCAGGACAGCAGTGAGTCACCTGATGGGCAGTGAGTGGGAGGGACAGGGGTCTTGGGGGCTGGCCCTGGTCTCAGGGGCTGCTTCTGGGTCCAGGTGCTGGCTACACTGTGGTCACTTTGTGGAGGTTCACCTAAAACTTGACCTATTTAGCCCCTAGCACAGTTGCCCTGAACACGAGTACATATTTCTAAATTCTGCCCCCATGTAGTGTCTGCAGCCCTTACCACCTGCCCCGGTGTGTGAACCAAAACATGAAATAAGACCTGACGTGCTGCTGCTTCGGGCAGAGCACAGGTGCACTGGCCCGGTAGGAAGTGCAGGTGCAGAACAGTGTGCTGGGCCCCAAATGTTCCAAAACATACACATACACACACCGTAAGAGGCATTTGTTTGCAGGGGATTAGAGACTTTTGGAAGGATGCATAAGCACGCACAAGAAACGTACCCATGATTTCCTTGGGAGAGAAGTATTCAGTTTTGAAGCCAAGGGAGATTTCTCCTCATGATAGTATATACTTTTACACCGATTAACATTTTTTTTAAACCATGCACATGTATTTTTTCCATTTAAAGGCCATGAAAAATTGTAAAAACAGTAGAAGTGCTTATGAAGAATTTTGAAAGACAGGAAACATATTTCTGATACAACCTTGAGTTATTAAAATAAAAAGGCAAGACATAAATGGGCCCATGGGGTCTGGTCTGCCATGAGTAAGAGTCAAGGATGCTTGACCGAGGCTCTGGCGGTGCTGCTCCCAATGCCCTGCAGGGGGCGTCTGCTCACCAGGCGAGCACCAGCTACACCTGGCTCATTGCCAGTTGGAATCCAATCCCCCAGAGAGACCAAGGCAGAGGGGCTGGGGTGGTGAAAGCAGTGACTAAGAAAGGTGGGGCGCCCATCCTGGCAATATCCTGGAGAATTTATCATTTCTCCCCTATATTAAAATATAAGTATAAACATAAATATATCCTTACATATTTATATATAATACATACATATTAGATATGTATCTTATATATGATTTAATCTGTGAAAAGCAAACGAACACAAATCAACATTTGGCAGATAAGAAAATGACCGCCTATTCTCCCCCAGAGGGGTGAGACCAGAACTCGGTCTTCTGGTCCAACTCCTGCTTCAGCCTTTTCACCATCTCCTCCTCAGCCCAGTACATTTATGAATAATTTCCAAGCTGCTAGCAGGGGACATAATCTCCCACCACTAGCTCTTAGTTCATTTTCTTCAGAATTAATGACACTGGACCCCTGTGGGGTCCGCACCGTTTTAATCCTGATCAAATGCGGCAGCTGGCCCGGCCTCCATGGAGGGCACCGTTGATTTTCCCACCCAGCCTGCTTTTACATCGTCTCATTTATGAAATTTAATGGAACTGGGAGATCAGCCATGAATCACTTTTCACCCACCTCTGCTGACTTCCCAGTGACGCCCCCAGCAGGGGGGCATGGAGGGAGACCAATTTAAATATGAGGTTGCTCTGCCAGGAATATTCAAATGTCATTTCTTAGAATTTGGAGAAAAAAAGAGATAAGCGCCTTAGAAGTCCAATCTCCCAAGTTATTTACGGGGAGTGGAAACACCAGATGGTCGTGGGTGATAAAGAACTGGTTTCGCCCAGGGACCCAGATTAAAGGATTCAATATTTTGAGAAATATTTTATGTCATGCAAGGGGATGTTCCAAGAGGGTTTAAACACAGGATGTTCCCTGGAGTTTTGAAAGGAAAGTGACTTTTACTAAAAAAAAAAACAAAAAAACAAATAGACCCCCAGCCAATGGCTTCCCAGCCCACCAGGTGAGAGGGTCAGAGGTCAAAGCTTTCTCTGACCTCACTCCCATCACTCTCTACCTTTCTGACCTTGAAGCTGTGTCGACCCTCACCCCCTGGACCCTGAGCCTCTGTACATTGATGAGGATAGCACCCCAAATCCCTGAGAAACGAGACGGACAACATCCTTCATGAAAATCCCAGCATAACCACTATGTCCATCTTTTATCTTCCTTCCTGCTCAGGCCTCCGTGGGAAGTCTACTTGCTTTGACAGGCATCCCGGGTGCCGATCAGATGGGTCCCCAGTCTGCGTGCCTTCTGTGGCACTAGCTACTCCCTGGTAGCTATTTTCTCTCATTTTTCAGGTAAATACTTTTGGAGGCCTCGGAAGATTTACACTGCCTTCTGCTGTGACATCTCAGGAAGCAGCCAGGGACAGGCCAGTTCTGGGCCCCTTCAGTGGAAAGTCCACGCCTGCAAGCCCAAGTCAGATCCCAGTGAAGCAGACACTGGATGCCAGTCAAGGCAGGCTGGCTTGGTAAATAATGGCCCCGGGTCATCACAGAAGTCTCTGGAGAGAGGATTGAGATCTACCACCCAGCCATATGGCAGACGCATGAACTCATCATATACTGCTGGATGAAGAAAAGCAAGGTACAAAGCAGCACAAAGCAACCACACACACATTGTCTGATCCCATTATTACGAATGCCCAGGGTGCACCAGGCCCGGGAGGGGGCATGGGGAGAGACTGCTAATGGAGGCGGGGTTGCCTTTTGGGTTGATGAAAATATTCTGGAACTAGACAGAGGTGCAGCGCACACCACATTGCAAGTGAACCAAATGACACTGAATTGTACGCTTTGAAATGATTTTGACGTCATGTGATTTTCATCTCAAAACAAAAATTTAAACCAATATGAATAAAATTAAAATTAAAAAATGTATGCTGTGCTTAACTACACCACAGAAGAATTTAGATACACCAAAACGTAAACAGACCTGTGTCTTGGAGGAAGAATTTACATCCTTTTACTTATTTATAACTTCTGGACTGTCTCAGTTTCTTTTACTGTAAACATCATTATTTTTATGATCAGGGAAAGAAATTTAAACCATTTCCATTTAAGGAGAAAGAATCCAGTCTCCAAAGCTGCCCCAATTTACCTCGTCCCTCCTCGGCACTCCCCAGACCCTTCACTCCCCTGAAGAGCTTTACCCTTCTTTGGAATGTTCCAGAGAGTCAATGGCCAGACCAATAAAAATGCATCCCAGGACTGGTTGGCTTGGTGCAGGAAGAAAGCCAATTTTCCTCTAAGCATTGCTAATTCTTCCTCTGGAATGTGGACGTCAAAGTTCTAAAAATATGTCTCTCCTTGGAACACAGAGCTCAGAGTTCAGAAATCCATTTCCTGATGCCCTGGGACCTCAGCCTGGCCTCTGGCAGCAGAATTGGGTGCAGTCTAATGAGGCTTCCTCAGAGAGTTACTCAAAACCCCGGGATCTCACGTCCAGGCAACCCCATCACAGGGCACAAACAAGACCCCAAACTCTATCAGTTCCTTCAACTATCATCCCCCAAGCACCTCTGTGCACCTGAGAGTCTTCTGGAACTTTCCATCCCACCTAGTCTGACCTAGTGTAATTTATTCATTCATTTAATAGTAATCCATAGCTCAACTTTGAACAGTGATGAATACTAAACCAAACATCACACAAATACAGTGAATGAGTGATTTTGAGGACTCATCTGCAAAAGTAGTTAAAGAAAAACTAACCAAAGCCACAGTAAAAGAAAAGCAAATGTGTGGATAGTTATAATGACAGAGCTAAATGCTGTGAAGAAAAAGGCAGGATGTTATGAGATGTCTAAGGGAAATGAAGATGCCCTGTTCAGGGCTCTCTGAGGGGAGACCTTGAAGCTTACAGGAAGCATGACCTGGAGCACCAGGGAGCACCTTGGGGGCACTGGGGACACAGTGGGGACCACCATCCACTCCCCCCACCTTCACAGAAGTTCCTTGGGTTCCCAGTATCTTTTCTATCATTGTGGTAAAATATAATATAAGGTAAAATGTGCCCTTCTTAATAACCCACACGGACGGCTTAAGGGCGCTGACCACTTCACAGTACTGCAGCGTAGCACTTCATCTCCTTCCAAGACGCTACGTCACGCGAACACAAACACTGTCCTCATCAAGCAGGTCCTCCCTGTCCACTCCCGCCAGGCTGGCAACGGCTGGCCGCTTCCCGGCTCCGTGGATCTGGCTTCTTGCTAATTTGTTTCATACAAATAGCCTGTGAAATGTGCCTTTCGGTGCTGCTACTCGGCAACAAGTTCGCAGGTCCGGCCACACTGCAGCAAGGGCAGGACCCCCGGCCTTTTTGTGACCACAGGAGTCACTGTGGGGATGGCCTGTGTCTCTCCATTCTGAGCTCACAGACACTGGGCGGCCCCACCTCTGCCTTCGTGAGTGGTGCTGCGTGAGCCTTTGGGAAGCTTCCCGCTGCCGTGCCCCACCCCTTGCTGCAGCTCCCAGATGGTAAGCACATGGGGATGCGCCCGCGCCGCCTCTGCTGTTTCCATCATGCAGTCACTGCGGCACTGAGCCTCAGATGAGAAGGCAGGCCCCGAGGGGAGACAGCTTTGTGTCCCAGGTGACCCCACGCCCGTGCTCTACTTTGCCTTCCTTCCACCCGCTCTCAGCCAGCCAGCTCGTTCCCTGTTCCTCAAATGTCGCTGTGCTAGACACAGGGGTGTGGCCAAGCCTGGGGGTGGCTTCTCATAGCAGGCCACTCCCCTCTCCCAGCCTCTGGGTAGGGCCCCAGGGGCCCAGGGAGCGACCTCTGCTCACAGGGGATGCAACTTGGTGGCTCTGATGATGGACCCCATGGGGGTGTCATCTCATAAGTTTCAAAGAGTAGGGGAAGCCCACTCAGGAGTGTCGCGCAGAAGGGCAGGAGGCAGAGCTCTGGTCTACGTACCGTGCCTACTCTTAGGTCTTAGCGAAATATGCAAGAGATGCCTTAGAAGGTTCTTGAGCTCCCAGAAGTAATGGAGGAATAGAGAACCAGGGTGGGGAGACAGAGGAGCAGGTGGTGCACAGGACGGCTCCTGCTAGGCCTTTGTGCCCAGCAGCATAAGGTGGGGGGACTATTTGCAAAGGGTGCCCACCTGGCAGGGTTCAGTGCAAGAAGGCACCCTGTTCCCTGCTGCTGCAGCCCCCTGGCTGGGCCGGCGCTCTGGGCAGAGGGCAAAGTGCATGACCACTCCCAGCTGCCCCGATGGGAGCTGAGGGGACAAAGCAGACTCAGAGGCACAGCGACACATAGGAACCTTCAGATGTCCCGGTCTCCAGGCATTGGCCCCACCCCAACGGGTAAACTTGTCAAGAGTTTCCTGAGCCTCAGTGCGTGGCAAACACCTGCCCTGGGGCGCAGTAATGCTCCGTGAAGAAGAGCGCTTAGGGGACAGCAAGTGCGAGGAAGGTGGAGTCAAGGATGCCTGCTCCCCCCGAAAGCCTACGGGCTATTTGCAGATACTCTGCTTGTCCTGTCCAGCCTTGCAAATATTTGGTTCTGTTTTTGTTTTGTTTTGAATGGCACATATGTAGCGAGGGTGGCTCTGCACCAGGCACGGGCCTGAAGATCTTTTCATTGGACTGCAAAGCAGACACTGCTGTTTCCCAGGCTGTGGATGAGGAAACAGGCTCAGAAAGGAGAAGCCTCTTCCTGGCAGCCTCCAGTAGGCCTTCGTGGGACTATAAAACCAAGTTTGTCTCCCATGTTTCCTAGTCCTCGGGCAGTAAAATGTACGCAGAATTAGGAAACTAGCCTGGCTCCACTCCAGTTCATACTTCAAAGCCCTAGGTTCAATGTCCACAACACCAGCAAACCTTCCCCAACTCTCCTGGGACAGCACTGCACACGTTTTTCTGGGTTTCCATGCATTTGCCCATAATTCACCCACAGGAACATACTGGGTGCCCACTTACTGGCAGGCACTCACTCTGCAAGGGGATCCTTACTCGTTGCAATGCCTTAACACAGATACCAGAGACATGACCTCAAGAGCAGAGAGAACAGTAAGATATGACAACATAATTAGGAAGTGATGCATTTCTAATTTTTAAATGTAAATTATTGAGCTCTAAGTTAATATGATTTAATTTCTAATAAGGGTCAGCTTAACTGTGCAAGGTGGTAGAGGCAGCTGCTGTACCCTCGCCCTCACCACAGCTCCCAAGGGTCCTGGGCCCAGGTTGAAGGGTGTGTTGGGAGCCACACAGGAAGGTCTTGTCTCTGAGTGTATGGGGGCTGCTTCCTGTGACTCTGCCATTCCCTGCTGGGCATCTGCATGGAATTAGAATCACAGCTGCAAGGGCACTGGAGGTCATCTGGTCTCAGCCTCACGGCCAGCTCACCACCTGAGGTCCAGAGAGCGGCCCAAGGTTGCACAGCTGACTGCGTTGTGATCCTTGGCCTGGAGCCCTGCCCAGTCTCCCTACCCCTTTCTCTCCGTGGGCTTTCTCCAAGGCTTGTTCTGGCACAAGCCTCTCCTGAGAATGGGTGCTGGGGAGGACGAGAGGTCACTGATAACTGGAGACTTCAGCAAGGGGCAGACCCGGAGCACCTGCATTCTGACAAAAGTTTGCCAGAACTAATCCAGTTTCTGTACTACACCCCCAGGCCTGTGTTTTTAAAGATCCCCCAGCCCAGGTGCACACGGCCCCCAACCCTCCCAGCTAACCCATTCCTCTTAGTGAGGAAGTCACAGCTTCTTTTTTTAGGACTCTTAGGAGTTAGGGGGAGACAAGACCAGATGCTGGACTGGAAATCTCTTTGGAGTGCTAGAGCCAAAGAACTGAACATCCCGTGGAGCTGGTGTAGAGCATGGAGGAGTCACACCCAAGAGGGTCTCCTCCTTCCTGGCATACATCAGCCCCCTCTGAGGTTTCTGGCACATATCACTCCCACCTTGGGGCCTCATCACCCACCAAGTCTTCTTCTAAGAATGCCATCCCTCCTCCTAATTATTTTTTTTTAAAGATTTTATTATTTATTTATACAAGAACCGGGGTACAGGTCAGATGCGCAGGAAGGTGAGAGGATTCACCAGAGACAGAGCAGGGAACAGAACAGGCAGACTGACTAAAACACACTGCTGAGGGGAGCAGCAGGTGAGGCAGGAGAGGTCTGCCTTGCCATGTGGGTTGCTCCATAGCCGGTAAGAATCAAACCGGCACTGCAGAGGCTGCAGACAGCTTCACAACGCAGCGCTCAATCACCTGCACCACCAGGGAGGCCCCCTCCTCCTAATTCTTAATTGCTCTTCATGACCTGGCAAGGGTCCTCACCTCCTCCAGGAAGCCCTCTGTGACTACACTGTCACGTGAACTCTCCCTCCTCCAAACACCTACCATCATTTCACTCTATTGCTTTTTTCCAGTCCCACATGGCCTCCTGTCTCTTCACATGAGCAGCTGCCCTACTAGAATGTGAGCCTGGGAGGTTCACATATAGGCCTCCATGCAGTTTTACACAGCCCCCTGAGTAGGGTATTTGTGGGGGGTGTCATTAAACATTCTTTTCTCCATCTGGAAAACTCCCTCTCCATCTGGAAAACTCCCTCTCCATCTGGAAAACTCCTATAGATTGGTCAAAGCTCCAGGATGAACGTCTGAAGCCCTGGAAAACCCTCTCTGACTCTCCTGGGGCAGAGCTGCTTTCATTCTGGCCTCCCATTGTGTGCCGCTAAGAATGTCCTGGACACAGACTTAATGGCAGGCACCAGGAACGCTGCGCTGAATGAGACCAAATCAGACCCCATGCTGAGGAACCCACATTCTACCCAGGGAGGCCAGCACCAACCCATCTCACAAGGATTTAATTAAAAGTCACCAAGATGCACTGACCACCTGTCTGCACTATGTGCTTTCTGCATTTGGAGTCCTTTAACTTCACACGGTGCTCAGAGTGCTTCCTCCTGCACCCTCTCTGCCTGCGGTCCCAGCTGAAGACCTCCCCTATCCCTACCCACTCCGCTAGCCCCCTCCTGCTTTACTTCTCGCCCGTACATGCCACTAAACGGTTTCCCAATTAATTCTCACTTACTCTCAGCCATCCCCAGGTCACAGGAGTAAGGTGAGATCCCCAAGACAGGCGTCTGATGTCTGTATCCCCACAGCCCAGGATGGTGCTTGGCAAACAGTGATGAGCAAACACCTTTGTTGAAAGGAACTCATCCCTCTTTTTTGGATGTGATCCCTGGTGCACAGAGATGTCCAGCCACTTGCCTGGAGTCACACAGCAGAGGGGCAGGAGCGTCTGGATTCAAACCCAGATGCCTGACTCCAGGAGCAAGCTCCTCACCACTGGCTATGCGATACTGCCCATGAGTCTGTGCTGCCACTTGTCACCCAGCTGCCTCTCCCACGGGACCATGCCACCTTCAGTGGGAGGAGCTGTGTTTCTATCTTGTTCCCACAGCGCCTGGCCCAGAGAGGCTTCTGCTGAATGTTTACTGAACGAATAGCTACATGAGTGCCTGATTACATTTCATAAATATCTGGCTATTGATAGTGGAGACAAAACACTCATGGTAAGTCTGTGGACTCCACCTGCGGTCCACTCTGGTGATGCAAGAGGCACAGCCGCCCTGCATGCGGTTGGCCCCCTGTGCCTCTTCACTCGCAGGCAAAGCACCACAAGACCCATCTGTCCCACCCACCCACTGACTCCCCATGAGGAAATCCACCTGCCCTGTGTGCTGGGAGCGCTCACAGAACTTCACAGCGCCGGGGACCCACTGCCTGTCTGCCCCCGGCTCCCCACCCAGACACTTACATGGGATTTCTCGGCCAGCCTCGAGTGCAGTGCCCGCTTCCAAACATTCTTGGCAGAACTGGCTTCGAGGAGAAGCAGCAGGAAGTACAGAGCCCAGATGACCTTCCTCCGGCCGCTGCCCATCCCACGGCTGGCAAGAGGCATTTCCTCCCAGATGTCCGGAGAAGAGGTGCTGTAAGTGGGGAGCAGACGTGTGCACACTGGCTGGACTGTCTCAGCTCCCCTCAGCCGGGTCCCGGGGATCATGTGTCAGCGCCCAGCACATGCCCCCACCCTGCCCCCACCCCGACGGCGGCCGGCCCGCCTGGTTTTAGCTGGCCCTATAACATCTGGCCCCAGAGACTCCAACTGAGAAGTCCGCAGCCCAGGCGGCTCAGATGGGGGCGGTGGCAGGAGGAGGGGGCACCCGCTGCTTGGGGACGTGGCCGGGAGTGGCTGCTCACTCAGGGATAATGAGTGCTTCCTTGCAGGCTGGGGCCGTCTCCTCCCGGAGGTATCCTGGCCGCGGGGCAGTGGGGACGGCACTCCAGCCAAAGGGGGGAAGGCCCCGGCGGATGGGTGGGGGCCGGCGGCTGCTACCTCCTCCAAGTTTGGAATTGGGCTGGCCAACGCCGTCTGCCCATAAAAGCTTCCTGGGAAGATGCTGCTGAACAGGCCTGGCTGAGCATGTGGCCGTGTAAAGAGATGTGGTCGTGTGTCTCTTGGGGGAGTTACAAGAAATTGCAAAGCACTGCACGTACGTCACAAGAGCACTATAAATGGCACTCTGCGCCTTTGATACAGGATTCAGCATTTCACATAGTTTCTATCCCATCCCTGTTCTCAGCAACCCCAAGACAAGGGACTGTTTTGACACCCATTTTACAGATAAGGAAACAGAGGAATGACCCTGCCTGAGGTCAGGTGGAAGTGGAGGTGGTGGGGGAGCAAGGGCTGTACCCCCAATCCATGGACCAAGGGAAGGAACCCAAGCTCTACTCTTCGGTGCCCTGGACAGAGTCCCAGCCCAGCCTCCGTGTCTGTGGAAGGCTGGGAAAGCCTCATCCCCTCCTGAGGACACATGTTTCCCACCTACCGGCCAGGGCAGCCTCAGGGCTTCCCAGGTGGGAGCCACCAGCACTCTCGGCCATTTGGCAAATCAACCTGGTCTGTGCTCCAGGTGCTGCTGGAAGCACCTCCCACACCGGAATGCATTTATGTGCCGCATCAGCCCTGTGAAGTGGGTGCTGATCACCCCATGAACAGACAGAAATTCAAAACATGGGGAAGTGCTCAGGGCTAGTCCTGCCGGGGCACTTGAACCAGTGTGAGAGCCAGTGTCGCTTCAGTCCTGTATCTCAGGTGCCTTCCTTGCCTTACCCTAGTCCTGGCCTGACTGTCACCTTAGGCTAGATTCTAGAACAGCCTCCATTCTTTCATTCTGGAGATGTTTGCCGAGCCCCGCAGGGGTGGTGGTGAGGCAGGCCTTATCAGGCCAAGGGCTTTGCAAGCTGCCCAGCACTTCTAAGGTCGTGCCTGTTGACGTGCCTCCATTTCCTCATCTGTAAAATGGGGACGGAGCTGCAGCCTATCCTGCAGTTTTGCCGCGAGGATCAGCTCTGCTTGCAAGAGCAGTCAGGGCTAGAACAGGTTTGCTGGCAGGACATCGCCGCTTTGTGGGTCTCGTTCATGGAGCTGCACTCGGGTCCAACCCAGGCTCGTCAGGGAAGCCGCTTGCTGCTGGCACCTGGCATCCTGGGCTCTCTGGGAGCAGCAAACACCCCCCAGATGGCTCCGCTCACCCCACTGCTTCTACCCCTCCCTGCCACGATGCCATTATGGCATGCATGGTCACTCTCTCCTGGAATGCCATTTCTGCCAAGAGCACCAACTCTTCTGCCAAGAGGGGGACGACGCCCCAGTGACTCCCCAGCTCCACTGCCCTCAGCCTCTTGGCTACCCCTCACCTGAATGCTGTTTCAGCATTGGCCGCCCGACCCACCCACCCCATCCTCCAGATCATCGTGGAAGGCTGTCTTCTCAGCGAGGCCTTCTGCAACACCGGGATTTATTTATTTATTTGTTTGTTTTTATTTTAATTTTTTTTATTTATTTATACAAGCACTGGGTACAATCAGAAGCGTGGGAGGGTGAGACAATTCACCAGAGGCAGAGCGGAGAGCAGAGCAGGCAGAAGGACGGAAGTACACTGCTGAGGGGAGCAGCGGGCGGCAGGAGAGGTCTGCGCGCCATGCGGGACCCTCCTCCAGTGGCCGGGGAGCAGCCGGGGATCGAACCGGCGCTGCAGAGGCTTTGGGCAGCTTCGCAACCCAGCGCTCAACCGCTGCGCCACCGGGGAGGCCCAACACTGGGATTTAAAACTACAGCTTGACCACTGTTCCAGCGACCGTGCGAGTCACTGACGGTACTTATTAGAGACTGCCTGTCTCTCTCATGGTAGACAAAATAGTGCCCCCCTTAGGGTGCCTGTGCCCTGACCCTCAGAACCTGGAACTATATTACCTTACCTGATGAAAGGAACTCTGCAGATGTGATGAAGGCTCCTGAGGTGGGGAGACTAGTCTTGATTCCCTGGACGGGTCCCGTGTAATCATAAGGACACTTGTATGAGGGAGGCGGGAGGCCAGAGTCAGAGAAGGGATAGCGAGAGCAGCGAGAGAGATGGGAAAGTGTCACGTCCCTGGCTCTGAAGAGGGAGGGAGGGTCGCCACCCAGGAAATGAGAGTGCCTCTAGAAACTGGAAAAGACAAAGAAACGGATTCTCTCCCAGATCCTCCTGCAGGAATGAAGCCCAAACGACACCTTCATTTTAGCCTATGGGACTCATTTTGGACATGTGAGCTACAGAACCCCTAGGCAATAGGTGTGTGTGCCTATGCCACTGAGTCTGTGCTCATTTGTTACAGCAGCCGTAAGTGGGCTATAGGCTCTGCAAGGTCAAGTATCAGGCCCCTTCCTGCCTGATCAACACTCAGGACCAACTCTGGGCACACAATGAATATAATTATCCCGATGACCCCACTGGGAATCTTCCATCTACAGACATAGTTTCCCAACTCAAAAGTGGTCCCCTCAGAACATGGCACAGGGCTGAGCACACAGCAGGTGCTCAATGCATGCTCGGCAACTGAAATATCAGCTCCACATCAGGGTTGGGACCACAGGGACCCGGGATGCAGAGATGTTCCTCATCTGTTAATTTCTTGCAAACATAGACTTATAAAGACTTCAAGATGGGAGAAGTGGCCACTCCAGAACACAGCAGCCCTGGAGGCTTCATGTGGAAGGAGGAAAGATCAGAGAGGAGAAAGAAACAGAACAAATTTACCGGAAAACCAACCTGCCTTTGATCAGTGACAAGGCAAGATCCTGGCCTGACAGCCAGCCTCAATACTCCCCACTGGTGCCGAGGAGACAGCCAGGGCCTAGGGCCCATCATGATTTGGGGGCCGGCAATTCCTTCTGGGCTCCTGCCAAGCCTCAGAACTACATGTTTCAAGTGGCGGAGGCCCTTCTCGTTTATCTGCATGCTGGGGGTCTGGGCTTGGGCCCCAGTTTGGTGGGCTGGCCTCCTGGGACTTCCTGCAGACCCGTGGGCGAGGTTTCCTCTGAGAAGCCTCTTAACTAGTGAGGCCTTTTATCTCTAGTTCCCAGGGGCCTGCTGACTAGGGTCTGACTAGGGTCAGCTGCCTGCCAAAGGCCTCGCCCCTCCAAAAAAGGAGGAAAACATCTCATTTAAAAACATAAAGGGGCACAAATGCTCAGGCACTTCACTTTAGGAAGCAGAGGATGCAGAGGATATGGCTCACAATTTCAGAGTGAAGAAAGAAATCCTGCCCCTCCAACCCTGAAAAGCTCCCCAACCTGATCACATTCCTTCCCTAGGGAGACAGAACATTTCCTTCCCTGGTGACCAGATCAGGCAAAAAAGTACTCCAGGAAAGGGAACAGGGTAGTATTGATATACCAGGGTGGTATTAACTATACATTTAGTACTTCGTACTAAAGTGTAAATGACTTCCAACAGAAAGTAACATGAGCAAAAAAAGGAGGACTGAAATACATTCATTCAATCATTTGGGTATCTATCTACTATGTGCCAGGCCTGGGGATACCCGGGAGACTAAGGCCAGACATAGTCTCTGTCTTTATGGGGTTTACTGCTAAGTGGAGTAAGATATTGATCAAACTGCTTTTAATAAACCCTTAGATGGAACTTTGTGGTAGGAGGCATGGTTCTGGGTGCTTTAAAGATACTTATTTAGTCTATCACAACTCTATTGTCATCCCCATTTTACAAGTAAGGAACCTGAGTCTCAGTGGATAAGGGAAGGAGGGCTTTAAAAATACTCAAATAATCTGTTAGAACTCTGTTAGGAAGTTACTTTTACTACCCACATTTTACAGACAAGGAAGCCAAGGGTCAGAGAAATGACCAACTTATCCAACTGTACATGGCTGACCGTTGGTAGAGCCAGCTTTCAAACCCAGTCATGGACTTCCAGAGTTTGTGCCCCCAAAGCACTCCACCATGTGTTTACTGAAAGCCAGATGCCACAGGGCATATAAGAGGGTGTAACCTGTAAGAGGGCCTAGAGAGGTCTCCCTGGGGTGTGACCACACACCTAAGAGGTGAAGGATAGGCTGGAGAGATAATGGGCTTTAAATACATTCAGATGGGCCTCCCTGGTGGCACAAGGGTTAAGACACAACCTATGAAGCAATCCGCAGCCACTGCAGCATGAGTTCAATTCCCAGGCAGCCAGGGAGCAAACACACAAGATGCAGTAGACCTCTCCTGACTCGCCCGCTGCTCCTCTCAGCAGTGTACTTCGGTCAATCTGCCTGTTTTGTTCCCCACTCTGTCTCTGGTGAATCTTCTCCCCCCACCCCACCCCCACACCTCTGACCTGTACCCCAGCTCTTATATGCATAAATAAATAAATCTTAAAATAAACAAACAAACAAACAAACAGACAGGTTAGAAGGGTGGGGGGAGCAGGCAGGCTCCCCCTTGACTTGGGCCCTTCTTGAGTGACTTGGGCCACCCATTATAGCCCTCAATGCTTTTGCCTTCCGGTGTCCCTTCCACTATTAAAAAAAATTAATAAGGATATGTTACAGTTGCAATGATATAAAATCATCCAAACTGGATTATAATCTTTTCTTCTGATTGTAAGAGAAATTGAGACACTTTCCAGGGCTTCTAAAAGTCGCGTGGCCCAGGTATGTATCTGAAGAGTGGTCACACTGTGCTGTGTGACCTCAGACTAGACTTTGCTTTCCCTGAGCCAGGAAGCCAAGATTAAATGAGATAGTACATAAAAACCCAGTGGTGTGGTCACTATGTCCTTTGCCAGAGAAGGAAGGCCGACGGAAAAGGTCCTCAAATTGCACCATGGGCCTTTAAAAGCAGGCCAGCCTGGCTCTGTGCCAGGCCGTGAATGAATCCAGATGGCCCCTGGACCACCCTGTTCTTGGAGAGCTAGTGCCTGACCTCAGTTCACCCCGCTGCCCGCGGTGTTAGTGACCTCCACTCATTGTCAATTCCCCCTTAACCAGAAGTCTGAGTCCTTCCTGCCAGGGAGCTCTCTCTCACCAATTCCCAACAGGCTGCTGGCCTCCTCCCTGCCCCACAGAGGTACAGGGCCAGGTCTAGATACTCCAATAGACACCCCAACTCTGGCCAACATGACCTCCCACACTTCCTTTTGCCATCCGGCACTGCAGCAGGAAAAGGGTCCCTTTCAAGTAGTAGGAAGCCACGTAGCCAAACCAGTATGCACTGGGTCGAAAGTTCAGGCACGAAGGCTGGCTGGGCCTTACCCTGCCTCCCTGGCTCAGGCTGTCAGCAGACTCAACCCCTCTCTAGCTGCAGGCCTAGCCTATGCTGGGCTGCTCTGGCTACTTTCCCCAGAACTGGAGCCTCCTCCAAAGTAGGCTTCCTGACTGAGCCACTTGTTTTCGCTTCCCCCCAACTCTGAAAGCAAATTTGATTGTGATCTCCTCCTTGTTGCACCTCCAAAGCCAAACACCTTGCCGTGGTCTGTTAGGAGGATGACACACATAATCCCACAGACTTGCCAGTCCAGCCTAGGCCTTCTCAACCTGGCTGCAATTAGCCTGTGTGTGTGTGGAGGCGGGGGTGAGGGGGTGGGGGGCCGGGTAGTGTTAGGGGGGATTTCAGGTCCAGCCCTGACCAAATGAATCAGTACCCCCATCCATAAAGTCATAACTGATTTTTCCAAAGTTGCCAGCTGATTCTCAAGAGCAGCCAGAGCCATGAGTCCTGACCAATTTGGCCTCACCCCCACTGCCGCCCTCCCCACTCCAACCCACACCTCCCACATGTCCTACCAGGCTGCTTCTCTTGCTGCAGCATAGCCTTCCCCTGACATATATCCTCACCATGTGCCCTTTGCCACGGGCCTTTGCACATGCTGCGCTCTCTCCCTGACACTCGTCTCTGTTTTCTTAGCTGAGTAAACTGGCTAAGGCTTCTTCATATCTCAGCTAGCAGCAAAATAGTCAGTACCTTCCTCCCAAAAATGTTCTCTGATCTCCAGGATCACCCATCCCCCTCCAACAGGTTCTCACAAGTCCACAAAACCTCCACTTGGTAAGACCCATGCATCAGACAGCAGAGAGGACATTCTTTGCGGAATGTCTAGCAGGGCAAATCCAGAGAGACAGAAAGTAGGTTAGTGAGGGCTGGGGTGGGAATGGGGGGAGGGGAGTCACAGTTCAGAGCCCAGGGTCTCCTCTGAAGAGGTGAAAATGTTCTGGAACTAGACAGAGGTGACAGCTGCATAGCAATGAGAATGTGTTAAATGCCACTGAATCAAACACTGAAAGATGTCTATGGTGAATTTTACCTCAATACAAATAAAATAGAAAAGCAAATGAAAATAACCAGGTAAGCTGAATGGTATTTGAGTTCTCAGTGCGCCACACGCTCCACACTCCACAAAACCTGTGCCAGACACCCCCCCACCCGCAAGGTGGTTCAGGGGTTAAAGTCTCAGCACTATCAAGCTATCGTCAACTACTGGGCACAAGTTCAATCCCCAGCCAGGGAGTTACCCACATGGCGCAGCAGGCCTCTCCTGTCTCTCCTACTGCTCCCCTCAGCAGTGTATTTCAGTCAGTCTACTTGTTCTGCTCCCCACTCTGTCTCTGGTGAATCCTCTCACCCTTCACATCTCGGGCCTAGACCTCAGTTCTTTTATTCATGAATAAATAAAATAAATCTTTAAAAAAAAACCTGAGCCAGACAAAACCATCCAGGATATTGTTTGCCAAGGATTTCATTAAATAATAAAGCTCTGGTTCCAGAAAAGCTAGATACCAGGATGTTCCCCGGTAATCCACGGCCTGGGAGGTGACGGAGATCTCATGATCTTTTCCCACAGGAGACTCAGACTTTCTAGGTGAATGCCTCCCACGTCCCTACACACCAGCCTCATCTTGCGTGTCTGTGGGGCCTGAGGGACTGGGAGGTCCAAGTCAAGAGACAAGGGCCAGGGTTCTGCTACATGTGGGGACTGGATCAAGCTGGAGAGACTATCACTTGGGGAGACACCGATCAAGAAAAGAGATGGACTGTGTTAAAGGTTGTAAGACACAAAAAAAGTGAGAAAGTGACTGGAGCACCCAGTGAGATGTGTCCCCATCCCCGTGGAGGGGGTGGTGAGGAGCAACATCCACAGGGTGATGGCTAAGCCCTGAGATGAACAAGTTGAGGTGGGAAGTTATCTTCCAGGCAGGAACCACCTGCCTCCAGCCCCAACCCTGCCGGGTCGCTAACTCGGGATAGTATTGAGGGGTCAGAAGGCGGCTCTTGCTGTATAAGGAGGGGTAGAGTCAGAGAAGAGGATGGTGGGAGCAGGATTTCATGGAGAGGTCACTTGGTGATGAGGGCGGATGACTTCCCTACAACCTTCCAACCCCAATAACTGACTGAAGCTAATCCCACCCCCACCTGATGGTGACTGGTTCAGCAAAGGGTTTGTCATCTAATGTGGACCAATGAGGTATGAGGGGAAGCCAGGTGAGGTGCTTTTGGAAAGTGGTCCTCATAGCTCAGAGATATGCAGGAAAGTGAAGGTTCCTCTGTGCGCCTCTATGACTCTCTACCCAGTCATAACTGATTTTGCCACTTTGCCACCATGAGGGATGCCAACTGGAGGGTGAGACCAATGCTAAAATGACAGCAGGGAAAACAGCACCTGAGTTCTTGGTGACACTGCTGAACTGTTGGACTTACCCAATCCCAGAGTCAACCTGCCTCTGGACATCTTGTTATACAAGATAAACTAATCCTCCTTGGTTTAGCCAGTAGGGCTCTCACTGATCACCAAATATATCCTGACTGATACTCCAAGTTCACATCCGGCTGACTGATGGGCACCTATGAAAGCAGAGGCTAAGAGCAAACAGAGAAGAAGAGACCCATGTTTCTTGAGCACCTACTATACGCCACATTTTATACTAGGCCTTTACATAGCTCTCCCCTGAATCCTCAGACTAACCCTTTGAGGTGGCTACTATGTTACCCCCACTTAGCAGAAGAGGAAACTGAGATTGAGAGCTACAGACACTTGCCCGATCCCAAAGGGCAGGACCAGGATGTGAACCCAGTTCCGAGTGGCACCTGGCCGCCTGCTTCCTAGCAGAGTGATGGCTCTACCCAGCAGGGAGCCTCCCTTGAGCTGCGCCACCATTTTCTGCAAACATCCATCATCACCTAAGCACTGAGGGCACAGATCTGCCCTCCAGAGCCGGGAGTCCACCCAGGGGACCTGGAACATGGGGTTCCACTCTGCCATGGGGACACACACACTGATAATTCCACAAGGGACCCCCCCAATCACTCCCCTTCCTTCCTCCTTCCTGGAGGTCATGGACTCAGGCCACTTGGCTGGGTATGATCGAGGGGGACAGCAGCACACACTGAGCTTCCTGCTGCCTTCTTGGCACGGACCTCGAGGACATTTCAGCTTGGCAGAGGTTTAAAAAAGAAACGCAGGAATTCTTGACCCTCATTATGCAGCGCCTGGTGCAAATAAATCTATCACTTGGCAAAAACAAACTGTCCTGTCATAATTCACAGCGCAACGGGTGCATAAATCCAGAATGCGATTTCCCCCTGGCTGGGCATGCAGGGCCCCTGGCCCAGAGGATGGGGTGCCAGTCCCCACTGCTCCAGCCCACGGGCCTAGCCCCTCTTTATCTGTTCCTCAGGAATCAGCTCCTGATTGCTCTCCTAACTTTCATATATTGACTTTTCTTACACAAAGGCACAGGTTTTGTATTTGAAGGAAAATGAAAACAGTGACAGGTACTTGGTTACACCAGCTATGAAAGGCTGACAACCAAGCAAGGGAGCTTGAGGCAACCAGAGACTAATAAGAGTCCTCTGCCCTGCCCCAAGGGAGGGCAGGCAAGGAGAAGGGGTAATATTTCTGGGGCCCAGTATCTGAGGTCACCCAGAAGAAGCTGGACCATAAGATGGCCACCTGGTGACACTGGAGCCACCAGGAGACAGCTATGCTTGAGGCCCTGTCCACATGCAGAGGCTGGGAAGGCCCTAGCTTTGGCCTCCATCGGGATCCACTGGCGGATCCCGTGAGCTGGGGAATCACTGCCTGCGGGAGTCAGTCCCCCAGGGACATCCCCAGAGAGAGAGCAGGGTGCATCTAGGGGTGAGCAGGTCCAGGTCTGGCCCAGGAGGTCACTGCAAAACAACGCCCCCAACGCAGGAAACACTTCATTTTCTCCCTTCCCTTTCTCCGCTTCCTCCAACTGGATCAAAAGTTGACAGTACCGAGGTGATGGCAGAAATGTCCCATTCACTTGTCAAACATATTCACTGAGCATGTGCTATGTGCTGGGGACTCTGCAGGGCTCTGGGGGTCTGGGAGCGTGCAGCTTCCAAGAGAAGGGGTGTCGGGTCAGAAGCAAGAAAGAAATGAGCGGACAAGATCAGTGCCAAGTGGCGGGGCTATGACGAAAGCAAGACAGCTGCATTGTGAGGAAGAGCTGGGTGGGGCAGGGAGGTCCACTGTGGCAGGTGACACCTTAGCAGGACAGGAGAGGTGAGAGGGAGTCCCCTGTGCAGAGAGAAGGTCAAGGCACATTCAGGCAGAGGCTCAGCAGGTCAAAGGTCCATGGGGCCCACCAGCTTGGCTTTTTGCAAGAATTACAGTGTCACTGATGAGCTTCTGTGGAGCCCAAATCTCTCCTGGGGACAGTCTAGATTGAGGCTTGAAGGGACCAGAGGCCAGGCCTGTCCCTCCTCCACCCCCAGGTCCTTCATCCTCTGGGCTAGCTCTTCCCTCCCCCCCACCCCAGAGACCCTTGTCCCCCTTCTTTCAACCCCAAGAGCATTAACCCATGTGCAGGGAGTGGGTGGGGTTGAGCACTGTGGCGTTAGGAGTACCTGTCTCTACTGGCCAAGACAACTTGTCCACAGTGTGTGGACAGGACGCAGGTCCCAGGCCAGCATGAACTGCGGACACCATCCACTCCCTTGTCTCTCCCACCGAAAATGCTCACGGTGGTTTCTCTGGAGGGTAGAGCCGGGGTGGATTTTATCTTTACTTATCTGGTTTCTAACTTGTCTACGATGATCACATATCACTCAACATGGATGGCTTTGGTTTCAAATCCCAGTTCTGTCACTTCCCAGAAATGTCCTGGGGGGCGTGGAGGGCAAAGTTTTCTGAGCCTCGCTCCTACCCCATCCAGGGCATAATAAAGCACCTGCCTCGAGGAACTCTTGTGCAAACTTAAAAAGAAAACCATGGAGAACACTTTCCCGGGAACGCGGCACACACCCCATGCTCCTACCCAGCACGGAGCTCGGGGATCTCAGGGCAGGACACCGGAAGTGAGTCTAAGGAGCTGACAGTCCCTGCGTGGGCGACTGTGCAGTGACACAAAGGACAGTGGGAAACAAAAAGCTGAGGAATGACCTCATGCCACAGACCAGCCAGAAGGAACTGGAAATCCGACACAGTGACTGGATGACGAGCACGGCTGGGACACAGAGACAGATGTCAGCGTCAAAGGCACAGCCCTGAAAAAAGCCCAAGGAAGCTTCCTATCCAAAGCATCCCTGTGCAGAGGGCACCCGTCCCCCACCCCCATCCAGGAGGGTGGTGGTGGGGAGGGGAGGAGCATGGAAAATGGTCTCCTTCCAGGAAGTTTTACCCCCTCTGGGGAAGTTGTGAATTCTGTGACTATCAGGTTGGAAGCAAGGCACAGGACCATGATGATTAGAATAATAACTCTTGTAATAAAAACAACAATACTACACTCACATGGCCCCACTCGAAGCCAAGAACTTCAAGTACTCAAGCCACACAATGGCCAGCAAGGACAGAAGGAGACCATGACATCATGTAGCTGGTGCAAAGAGGAAGGAAGGGGGAGGGAGAGAGAGAGGGAGGGAGGCAGGAGGAGAGGCTGGGTAGAGAGAAGTGATGGCAGGAAAGACAGGATCGATGGGTAAGTAGGTGGATGGGGAGAAGGATGGATGTGATTCCCCAAGAGGGAGCTCCCAGACTGAGCTGAACACACACAGCTGCTGCTAAAGACCCCTTCCGTCCGCGTTCCAAGGGCCTGGGTGCTCTCACCTTTCAGATCAGGACCTTGGTTGCCAAGTGACAGACGTCAACAGGCTGTTTGCGCCTCTAATCCTCTGAACCAGACTCAATAATCACCTTAACTCATCAGCAACCATCTATATTTATTTTTTTAATATTTATTTATCTATGAATATAGGAGACAGAGTGGGGAAAAGAACAGGCAGATTGTCTGAAATACACTGCTGAGGGGAGCAGTGGGCGAGACAGGAGAGGTCTGCTGCGCCATGTGGGTAGCTCCCTGGCCGGGGATCGAACTCATGCTGCAGTGGCTGCAGATTGCTTCATAGGTTGCATCTTAACCCTTGTGCATCTTAACCCAGGGAGGCCCAAACATCTCTATTTAATGAACTCCCTACCTGATGCCCGGCTCCCAGGCGTAGCTACTGATTTAGCGGCTTTATCACAGAGTTTGGTAATCTGGGTTCAAAGCATAAGCACTCACTTCTCCCACCACCAGGGAATCCCTGTGTGCTCTGGCCGCCTTCCAAAAAAGAAAGAAAGAAAGAAAATAAAAACAAAACAAGATCAGTTCACACTGATTCTCTGCTTAAAACCCTCAGAGAGCAGACTGTGGCTTAGAGGCCAGGTGCAAGGCCCAGCCCACTGAAGGTCTCCACAAGCTCCATAAGCAGGCCACAAACTGACTTGCGAGTCACATTTTTCCTCTTGATCTTGTCCTGTCACTTAGTCACCACCAAAGGGCGTTAATATCTATTCAGGGGGCAGATGCTGCTCCCCAGGCTTCAGTCATGAGAGCCTGCTGTCCTCCAGTGCCCATGTTGCTATCCACCCCTTCTCACCATTGAGTGGCATTCAATGAAGCCATTCTTGAAGCTCAGTGGTCATGGTTTGGAGGCCCCATTGGTCCCTCTAACACAATACCTTCATGGCTATAGCCATCTTCATCTCCCACCCAGAGCAGGGCCTTCTGTACTGTCCACATCCTTGAAGGATCCTCTAGACCAGAGCCCCAGGATGGGTCAAGAACGCTGACACATGTCAAATGCCAGTGTCAGCAAGGCCGGCATCCGTGGCTCTCAAGCCCTCCCAGGCTTCCCAGGTCCCTGCTACTGCCACGTCCCCCTCATTTGGATGATGCAATTGCCAAAAGCTCTTAGCAATTGAAACTGGCAAGAAGTCTGCCCACACTCTCTGCCCCATCCCCAAGCCTGCTTCCTCCATTCACCCCCACTGGGGTCAGCCAGACCTCAACAGCACAGTAACTGGTCCCAGCGAGACTCTGCTCCAGGAGGCCTCTGTTACCCTCCAAATAGAATTCCCCAGTCCTTTTCTAGCCTCACAAAGGCTTTCTGGTCTCCCCAGAGCTTACCTTTCCAGCCCATGCCCACCATCCCCCTCAAAATTTTCCTGTCTCCTATGCTGGCATCTTCTCAATTCTTTCTGGCCATCAGGTTCCTTCTGCTCCTGGCTTTAGCACAGGCTGTTTGCTCTGCTCAGAACACACTTTCCTATCTCTTTCAGCCTGGTTAATCCTACTCTCCATCCATGTGACACCATCACCATGGTGTTAACCACAATAACAGCAACAACAGCTAACAGGCACGAACTAGCCACGTGCCAGACACAGGGCTGAGCACTTTAGGGGAAGACCCCTCTGGGTCCTTCTAGCAGCCCTAAGAAGCAAGGATGCTTGTTGTCCCCATTTCATAGATGAAGACACTGAGGCAGAGAGCTCAAGGAACTGGCCTAAGCTCTTGGCAATTGAAAGTGGCATGGAGCCTGGCTCCAGTGTCCATCTTCCTGTTAACCACTGTGCTCCAGCGTCACCCAAGATGAGGCTCCACCTCCTCAGGAAAGCCCTCTCTATACCCCCAGTCCAGGCTCGCTGCCTCTTCTGGTAGGCTCCCATGCAGCTTAGGCTCACTCCAGATGTGAATCCACATCCAGGAAGTATGGTGGGTGGGGACAGAAGGAAGGTGGTCTACTTCAACATCTGGTTGTAAACCTCATCCTCACTGGATGGTCTTATTAAAGATTTGACCCAGACCTCCTCCCAGGAAGGAGCAAGGACAGACAAGGAATATTCCAGTTGGAAAGATCACCTATTCCAGAACTCACAGATTTGAATACCTCGGGGGTCTGCGGGACGCTGTACATATGCAGCAGGGCAAGTGTGAGAGGACAGGAGTGAGGGACACAGTACAATGCCCTCCAGGGGCACTGTGGTTCTTTCAGGAACTTTCTTTTAAAAGATATGTTTCAGTGGGAAACACATCTTTATTCACAGGTAACAAAACTGTATGTCAACCATCTGTGGGAATCTCCAAACAATCTCCTAAAATACAAGATGAGCAAATACAATGTCAATATATTCACATTCACAGGAGTTCTAGATACTTCTAACAAGCAACAGGAAACTGTAAGTGTAAAGTACACACTATTTACATGATCATCACAACATGAAATAAATGTAACAAAAGGATAAAACTTATGCTCTGTGAGCTGCATTGTTGCAAAAAGAAACCAAAGACCTAAATAAAAGGTAGAAACAACATTTTAATGGCTCAGAAGATGTGAAGATGTAAATCCTTGCCAGACTATTCAAAAGACTCAAGACTGTCTTAACAAGATTTCCAAGCAAAGTTTCCAAGAAATTGAGGAAAACTCTATAAAATTTTTTCGTAGACAACAAAGAACGTATTACAATCCAAATAATTCTGACATGAAAAATCCCATTTGAAGAACTACGTCTTCCTTGATGACAACTTTCCACACAGGGACACAGTCAGGTTGAGTGACAGACACGCAGTCTCATCAAACAGGATAATAACCTTTTTGGCAAATGGTGTGGCTATAACTAGACACAGAGATGCAATAAAATAACCACAAACCTTATTTCATGCATATGGAAAAACTGGTAGTGAGTCATGGGCCTAACATGCAAAATCATAAAACTTCTTCAGGAAAACAAAGACTGTCATCACAGTCCCATCCTGACCTTAGATTCAGCAAATATTCATTTTAAAAAGATGCAAAAACCACAAACTATAAAAGGAAAACCAATGACACAATTAAAAAGGAAATAAAAATTGTTTTCCTGAGACACTCTGAAGAAGTGAGAGCAAGTAACAGATAGGCAGTGACATTAGTAAAATATTTATTTGATAATGGTTTCATATATTGATTACATTTTAAAAAACTCTTTCAACTCAAAAAGATTTCCCTAAAAAATAATTATTTGAAATATGGGCTGAAGAGTTGCACAGACTTCAAAAAACATACATTAATGACCAAGATGTACTTGTAAAGATGGTCAAACAACCTCATTAACCATCAGAAAAATACAAATTGAAACCATTAAGATACAAAGACATCTACTAAAATATTTTTGACAAAATGCAACTTACAATAGTAAATGTTGGTGAGGATGTGGCACAACTAGAACTAGAACTGTTATGCAGTAACAACAGTGCAGATAGGTCTTGCCACTTCGGAAACATCTGGCAACTTCTCATAAGTTACCATCAGACCAATACCACCACACTTGCTAGTATTTGCACAAGAGAAACTAAAACCAAAGTGTACACAAGACTTGTGCTTAAACTGTCATGGCAGCTTTATTTTTTCCAAACAGGAAAAATCATAAATAACGATCAATTGGCATCTTGATGCCTAATTGTGGTGTGAGCCACACAGGAATACTACTTCGGAATAAAGACAATAACGATATACACCACCACTACCCCCCCCCCCAAAAAAAAAGCCTGAATCTCAAAGATGGGTGAAAGAAGCAAGGAGAAAGAGGAAACTCTCTATGAGATACATAAAATTTTAGAAAATGCAAAGCTATTGCAATGGACGTAGCTCCGTGGTTGATGGTCCAGGGTGAAGGGTCGGGGGGAAGTGTGACTGCCAAGAGCTACAAGGAAATAAGGGGTGTCAAGTTATTTACCCCAATATCTGGGTGTTGGTCCCCACCTATAAACATTACTGAAATGTACCAAATTATCCCTTTAAAATGACTTTTCCCTTCTATAAAGTCCGCCACGATGCAAGTGATTTAGCTATCAAAAGTGAGAGAGAAACAAGCACCTTCTAGAAGGCGTCATAGGCAAGGTCTTCTCACCCACTGGGCCAGCCTGCTGTGTCCTCCCGCCTCTAGTCTCTCTGGTCTCCAGCTGGGATGGCGCCCTGCCACCCTCCTGGGTGGGTCCTGCAGCCCCCTCCTCACACCCCAATATGCTCCTTCTCCACTTGGGAGAGCGGAGAGGACTAGAAGTTTCGGTGGGAGGCCTAGGAAGGACCTGCAGAGGTGGCACTGCCAGGGAGGGCATCCACGCTGCTGATTTTCCTCCTGGATGTGTTGCAAACCCGGGTTCTCGGATGAGTCACGAAGCGCAGTTCCAACCTATTTAAAGCTTCAAAGCTTGCAAGAGGCAGCAGCTGAGAACCATGAAAACCCTGGGTGCGCCATCTTTGGGGGCTTCTGGGTAGATGTCAGCCAGGTCACGGCCGTGACGGCCACGTGGAGAGGGTCAGGGCACCCCGCATGACCCCTTCCCTGCGCCTGAGCAGGGAAGGAAGCCGGGAGGCGGGACCAGTGCACCAGGGTGGCACAGGCTCAGAGGCGGCCAGGTCAGGAGCCCAAAGACCCTTGGTTCCAATACCACAGATCAGTTGTGGGCTAGGACTGGGAGTGCGGGAAGGTGCGGGGGAGAAAGGGGTGTGGCAGCTAGCGGGTATCTGTCTTTTCCTTCCTCCTGTGCATCTATCTATAGTACACTTACGGCCAGGTAAGGACTCAGGCCAAATTACATTAACATAATCAAGGGCTACATATTCACGGGCAAGTTTTTGCACTCTCCAAACTCCAATGTTCTCATCTGTAAAATGGGGCAATAATAACATCTATTACGCTGGGTTGTTGGGAGAATTGAGTAAAAAAAAAAAATGCCTAGAAGGCACTTTGTGCAGAGCTGGCTTGTGAGGACTCAATAGATGTTGCTGCTGGTATCATTATTGATCAGGCTCTCTGACCCTGGGTCTGACCCCTTTCATCAAAATGCCTTCCCGTTGGCATACACTAACAGGTAAAGACAAACATTTGATTAGCATTGACAGTTTCTTTTTTTTGTTTTAGTTGAGATACAATTGATCTATTACCTTATATTAGTTTCAAGACTAACATAAAGATCCACATTTATATATTACAAAATGATGATGACAGGAAGTCTAGTTAACAGTCATCACTACATAGAGCTACAAGTATTTTTCCTAGTAATGAGAACACTTAAGATCCACTCTCTCTGCAACTTGTAAATACGTGTGCAGTATTATTAACTACTGTCACCATACTGCACATTAGTTCCCCAGGACTTATTTTATAACTGGAAGATTGAATGTTTTGACCCCCTTTAATCATTTCTCCCACCCCAAACCCTCCTCTGAGATTGTGGAGTTTTTATTTTGGGGGATAATTTCCACAAATAACTGAGAGCCTATAGTATTTGTCTTCCTTGGTCTGATTTATTTCACGTAGCATAACATCCTCAAGTTTCATCCAAAATGTCACAAATGGCAGGACTTACTTCTTTCTTGTAGATGAACAATATTCCATTGTGTGTGTATATGGACACACACACACTCCACATTTTCTTTATTCATCCATCAATAGACCCTTGGCAGGTTTCCATATCCCGGCTACTATAAATAACCCTGCAATAAACATGAGGGTACCTCTATCTTTTCAAGTTTTTTTGCTTTATATATAAATACCCAGGAGTGGACTTGCTGGGTCATATAGTAGTGCTATTTTTAGGTTTTTTATGAACTTCCATGCTGCTTTCTATAGAGGCTGCACCAATTTACAAAACACCCCCACAGAGCACAGGGCCCCTTTCTCCACATCCTCACCAACACTTGCTATTTCTTATCTTTTGGATGATGGCCATCCCAGCAGGCATGAGATGACATCTCCTGTGGCTTTGATTTGCATTGCCCTGAGGATTAGTGATGCTGAGCACCTTTTAGAATGCCTGGAGCTATTTTTATGTCTTCTTTGGCAAAATATCTCTTCAGATCCTCTGGCCATTTTCTCCATGGGTTTGGTTTTTGTTTGATTGCTTTTTTGCCGCTGAGTTGTATGAGTACTTTATATATCCTCGATATTAATCCCCTAACTAGATATAGATGATTGGCAAATATTTTCTCCCGTTCACTCAGTTTCCTTTTCATTATTTTCACGGTTCCCTTTGGTGTACAGAAGCTTTTTAGTTGGACAGTCCCACTGGTTTGTTTTGCTCCTGTGGCCTGTGTTGACAGAAATGAAACAAAAGTATTCACCCTGGGGCCTCCCCGGTGGCGCAGCGGTTGAGCGCTGGGTTGCGAAACTGCGCGCGGCCTCTGCGGCGCCGGTTCGATCCCCGGCTGCTCCCCGGCCACCAGAGGAAGGTCCCACATGGCGCGCAGACCTCTCCTGCCGCCCGCTGCTCCCCTCAGCAGTGTACTTCGGTCCTTCTGCCTGCTCTGCTCCCCGCTCTGGCTCTGGTGAATTCTCTCACCCTCCCGCGCTTCTGACTGTACCCAGTGCATGTATAAACAAAACAAACAAACAAACCAGCAAACAAATAAATAAAGCATGCCTCTATAAAAAAAAAAAATATATATATATATATAAAAAAAGTATTCACCCTGCAAGGCTCTGAAACTCATAAATCCTGAGTTTAGTGGTGGCGTCCTTCTGCCCAAGGGTTAATGTTTGGAAAACATGTCATTCTAGTTACAGTTTGAAATTGTCTCAAGTGCCATGAACCACTTTGTGGAGGACTGGATTTTCCCAGGGCACCATTTTTGCTACGGGGAGTGACGGCCTGTGAAGGGAAATTGGAAACTGGAGGAGACAATGGCCCATAAAACCCAGGTTTCATAGCCGTGGAGAAGCTTCAGCTTTTGTGCACCCTATTGTTCATTTCAAGTAGTTTTGGGAGACACCATTTCTTCTCCAGGTGAAAGCTAATGTTCCGGAGGGTGATAACATGCAATTGTGTTCCAAATGGTCTGGAATAAAAAGCAGGCATGGACCTGATGTATTGACTTTTTTTTTTTTAATTCTCTCTGGTTTAAGGCATCTGATTAGGACTTAGTGTAATTAAAGTGATGGCGGGGTGGGAAGGTAAAACAGTTCTTTGAAGGAGGGAATTTTTCTAACTGAGCTAGGGGATCAATTAAATCCCTGGGCTGAGAGATCTCAAATCATTAACACCTCCCTAATCCAGAGGCAGCTCAACCATGCCAGGAGGGAGTGTGTGTGTGTGTGTGTGTGTGTGTGTGTGTGTGTGTGTGAGAGAGAGAGAGAGAGAGAGAGAGAGAGAGAGAGAGAGAGAGAGAAGAGACCCTAGGTCTGATGCTGGCTGACAGAGGTCACCAGTCAGGCAGGGCAATTGGGGTAGGTGGTCCCCAGGGGTCCCAGAGAGGTAGGTGGCAGGAAACAAATGGGATGAGTCTGTTTAAGGGGGTAGTTATGTGAATAAGCTCCTGATTTTGCTTATTGCTGCAAAATCTTGAAAGTGCTGTCAAGCCTTCTGAGGCTCAGTTTCCTTATCTGTAAAATGGGGGCAAATAACATTCCCAATATAGAAGTGGGAATGACATGAATAATATAGCAAAGCTCCTGGTCTAAGTCAACACTCGGGATTCATCTTTCACCTTTCATCTTAATGGTGGATGTGTTTTAATTTCATTAAAGCCAACATGGGTTGGATAACTCAGAGGTTAAAGGAAATTGACTCTTTGGATTCTAAATGAAGTCAGTCCTTTCCTTGATCTGAGAATTTTCTACATCTCCTCAAGCTGATGTGTGGGCTGAGCATTCCAAAGTGGCCATATAGCTCATTAAGATATTGAAACCTCTCCATACAATCACCTAAGTCCCTCATCTAGCCTCTCTCTCTCTCTCTCTCTCTCTCTCTCTCTCTCTCTCTCTCTCTCTCTCTCTCATACACACACACACACACACTCCCTCCTGGCATGGTTGAGCTGCCTCTGGATTAGGGAGGTGTTAATGATTTGAGATCTAACCCAGTGATTTAAGTGATCCCCTAGCTCAGTTAGAAAAATTTCCTCCTCTCAAATTCCCCACTTCCAGCAACTGAAGGCTCACCTGAGACAGCGGGGGCTCTGGGCTCCCCTCCAGGCCCACCCCGACTAGTCACTCTGTGCAGTAGAGGCTGCGTTGACCTGGTGGTGGTTCAAGACAGGATTTCAGGCATTATCTCCTCCCACCATTTGTAGAGTGGAAGAGACTGGGGCATCGAGTGGGTTGGGGACGAGCTCAAGTCAGTTTTCCAGTGAGTGGCAGAGCCAGGGTCTGAACGCAGCAGCTGCCAGACATGTGGAAAAGAGGGAGCTGGAGGAAGACCCCAGTGAGTGCGCCCAGCCTTGCCTCATGGTGCATGCCAACCATCTCTCCATCAATACTGAGACTGCCAGGCCAGAATCCCAGCTCTGCCACTTACACACTGTGCCTTACTTACAAAGGACTTACTCCCTTTGACTACAACTTCCTTATTTGTAACAAAAGAAAGAAACAAAAGCAGAGCTTTACAACCTCAGTACCATTAAAATTTGGAACCAAATTCATTCTTGTGATGGGGGCTGTCACTGGCACATAGGATGTTTAGCAGCCTCCTGGCTTCGACCTACCAGGTGTCAGGAGCACACTGCACTCCTCACTCAGGAAGATCTCCAAACAGGCCTGATATCCCTTGGGGGTTTGAGGAGGGCATAAATCATCCCTAATTGAGAACACCTATTTTATTAAGGTTGTTCTGAGGGTCAACAGTTCATAGAGAGGATCTGACACAGAGTTAGCCACTAGCATGACCGGCTCATCAGCCAGGACTGGATTTGCATACAAGCAACAGTGACTCCAAAATAACTGACTTAAACCAGACAGCCGCTTGCTTCACCCTCGCATCAAAAGCTAAACATTAGCAGTGCAGGGTGTGTGGTGGCTCTGCTCCAGTCCTCCAACCCTAACACTGGACCATGTCCTCAGTCCAAAGTGACAACTGCAGACAATGTTATGGAGAAAGGGATAAGAGAGAAATGGGAGCAGAGGGGACAAGCGGGCCAGACATCACTGAAAAGAGATTCCCAGAGGCCACCGTGTTGACTGTCCACAAAATCCCATTGGCCAGACCTCGGTCACATGGCCACACTTCACTGCAAGGGAGGTTGGAAAACGTAGTCTTTGTTCTGGGTGGCCATGTGCTCAGCGGATATTACGGTAGAAGAAGAAAATTGGCTCCATGGGGTCATGGATTCTCTCTGACCTGCAGCAGTTGGGAAGCTGATTAAAGTTAAAGGCTATCAGAGCCGCCAGGCCATGAAGGCGAAGTAATCCTGGCAACATCTGGTCCACTACATTTAATAAACCACTAGACAACAAATATCAGCAGAGGGGACATAGGCAGTTCATCTTTAAAAAGAAGTCCTAAAAAATGCTTTTCCCCTAAATCTGTGTTTCCCCTAAATCTGTGTTTCCCCAAAGAATTAAACAGAGCATTGCCATAAACCCCAGCAATTTCCCTACTGGGTATACATCCAAAAGAACTGAAAGCAGGAATACAAGTAAGTATCTGTACACCCGTGTCCACAGCAGCCAAGAGCATTATATTGGCCTGGAGTCATGCTGGTTCAAGGTCACAAATATAGGCTGAATCCAAATCTGATGCTCAAACAATGTTGTTTGAGATGTCAGGTATTTACATTTTTCTTTTTAATTAGTTGCCGACATTTAAAAATGGCAAACTTTTCCATAACAATCCACATTCATGACTTCTCTTGGACCAACTGAAAAATTGGGTAGTATGGAGCCTGTTTCCCATAGGGTTGCCATTAGCTGTTCCTAAGTAGGGGTAACCCCAAAATAAGACTCATCCTCCTATATGCACCACAATCCCCTCTAATCCCTATTGCCTCCCATTTCCACCCAGCCAATCTGTGTTTGTGACCAGCTCCTTCTCTATTGATGAGAATAATACCATTGGTATTATTTGGGATAGGAATTATAGATTCTAAGAATGTCTTAAATAAGTAGGAAGTTTACAGATAATCTAGGTTGAGCCCTTTCTATTGACAGAGGAACTGAGGCCCAAAGAAGATAAACAAGTTTCCCAGGATTTCAGAATCATCAGTGAACTGCACTACAATGAGAAGTGGGTTCTCTGGCATCCCATTCCTAATCTCTAACTGATCTTGTGACCTTAACAAACACACACGTGTGCAAGCACGCACAATACAACCTGTTACCTGGCACAAGGAAAACAGCAGTGAATGTTTACTGATCACTTGCTATGCACCCAGGATGCAATGGCAGGCCTCTCTGCCACAACACTGCCATGTTGGAGACACATGTCCCACTGGGACGACGAGGCAATGAAGACTTAGCTGGAAAGGTGAAGCATCCAGCCGGAAACCATACCACTCGGAGGAGCTGTGCTGGTGCTTCTGTGTGGGTTTTTCCAATTACCCAGTGCTTAACCAAATTGCAAATGCTGCCCCATTAAACCCCAGTTACCAGCTCATCCTCTCAAAATTACATCAACCCCAGGCGTCTAATAACTTGAAGCCGGGAAGACAATCAGACTTGATGACTTTGAAAACCAATGGAAATCTGGCTTCTCCACACACACAGGATCAGAATTAGACTGTGGAGCCCATTACATCGCCTCATTACCATGCTGTCATGACCAATTGATTCCGTAATTAATAGCCCATGTTCCACCCAAAGCAACAGTGAGTCTTCTGTGAAATTTCTGATAGTTGAAGTGACCCCATCAACATCGTGGGATTTATTTTTCTTTCTAAATCCATTTGCAAATGGTTGCTTCTCAGCCTCAAATCGATAAATCTTCAATAGGAAAAGTGAGAGTTGGGGGCGCCTCCCTGAATGCCTTCCTTGGGAATGAATATATCATGCCTAGAATCAGCCCCAACATGGAGGAACAGTGGACCTAAAAGACATAGAGAATTTTAACTTGGGTTCAAATTCCTGCTCTAGTCTTTTGAAGCTGTGTGACCTCAGGCAGGCCTCTCTGGGTCTGGGCATCCTTACCTATAGGACTGGATGCTATACCTGCATCAGAGAACTGCCGATTCAAGTTAGACTGAAACACACATCTAAATGACGTGTTATGCTGACATAAGCTGCTTCCATCTGTTATCAAACATAAAGAGTTTGCCGCTGATATTCCACAAGTTGGACCTCCTGGTTTTGCCATCTGTCTCAAGTTAAGGTGCTTTTTCTTAAATAATTTATTTCTCTTCATGCTTTAATCTTCAAAGGCCTTGACACCTGCAGTCAGAGTACAGGGGTACCACTGAAAGCAATTAAATTCCTACCACAGCTAAATTGGATTCTCCCCTCACTGATTGGAGAACAGAATTGGAGGTCATCAAAATGACTGCTGTTCCTCTGGAAATGACAAATGACAGCATGGACAAGCTGTACATTGGGGTCTGGAGTTAGGAAAGCGCTGCTGTTCTGCTTGTTAGCTGCCTCAGTATACTGAGCTAACAGCATTCCCTAGCCCAGTCAAGTGGATATATAAAATTAAACATCACAATTATATCTTTGCCTTCTCCCTTCCAAGGTGGTGCTCTCAACTACACTTTTGATTTCTCAATAGCTTATTTTCGTAGTATTTTTGGAGAATCTGTATTTAAGTATATAGATAGACATAACCCATATTTAAAAAACCTTAACAAATCTGCTTAACAGATTTCAACCTTCTCATTCCAGAAAGATTTCACCTCCTCTCATGTCAAGACATATTCAGTTATCTCAATTAGCCCAAAAATGTCCAAGTTAGTCTAGTTATTGAACAGGTCTTGGAGCTCGCAAGAATACCCAAGACTCAAGATCCTCAGGCAGCATTGGGTAGTGAAAATAATGCTAGAGCCACTATTCAGGTGTCCACCTAACCATGGATCCATGTACCCATCCAAACATCCCTTCAGTCATTTATCCATCCGTTCACCCAGCATGCATGCTTCCACTCATCCAGGCATACATCCATTATCTTTCCATCCAAATATCCATCCATCCATCCAAATATCCATCCAGCTATTCATCCATTCATACATACATATACACAGCATTCCATCCATCCAATCCATTATCCATCCATTATTCTTATATACAAATATCCATCCATTCGTCTACCCATTTACACATGCATGCACACATTTATTCATTAATTCATACAGACACATAGCAATCCATTCAACCCTTCATCCACCCATCCTCCCATCCATCCATCCATCCATCCAAGCATCCATGCATTCATCCATCTACTAATCCATCTACCCAGTGTTTATTCTTTTTTTAAAAGATTTTTTATTTATGCATACAAGAACTGGGGTATAGGCCAGAAGTGTGGGGGGTAAGAGGATTCACCAGAGACAGAGTGGGGAACAGAACAGGCAGATTGACTGAAATACATTCCTGAGAGGAGCAGCGGGCAAGTCAGGAGAGGTCTGCTGTGCCATGTGGGTAGCTCCCTGGCCAGGGATTGAACTCATACTGCAGTGGCTGTGGATAGCTTCATAGGTTGCGTCTTAACTCCTTGCACCACCAGGGAGGCCCTACCCAGTGCTTATTCTATGCCCATTCTGTGCCAGCCCTCATGCCTGGAGCATAACTGACAAACTTCCAGCTCTGACTAGGGCACTATAGCTAGACTTGAGTCCACCTCATCAGACCCAGGCCAGCCCTGCCCCCACGACAGTGCTGTCAAGGTCTCCATCTTCCACTCTACTGAGATAAGACCATCACTCCACTTCGCCACCACTGTTTGCTCATCCAGACTTGCTCTGTCTATACAACTGATAGTCTGTCTGTCCTTCCTATTATTCAGCTAGACAGAGTATTGGGTACAAAAGCCAGAATTTCTGCTGATAGCCAAAAAAGGCAAACAGACATTTCCTTTTAGGATAACAAATGTTATTGTGTTCCAGCAGAGGAGAAACTTCTGTATTTTTTTTTAACCAGGTCAATTATTCTGTTGCTTTTAGCTTCTCAATCTTGCCTGATTAAGTGTTCTCTCTGGAATATTGAGGATCCATAGGATGGTGTACTTTCCTGGTGACCTTCTCGCTCCCTTCTGAGGAAAATCACTGCCCTAGATTCTTCCAAATCTTCATGAAGGCAGAATATGTCTGGAGTAAATAGCTCTTAAAGGGTGTGGAAAGCAAATTATGGGATTTTTCCAGCAATAAAACTGGGTTTATGCTCCTGGTCAAACACACACAAACACACACACACACACACACACATACACACACACACTCTCTCATTCACTCACTCAAGAAGCTGTTGTCAGGATATTAGAAATAGTTAAAAGCCAGTTTATCTCTTAAATTATATTACTAATTCCATGAGAATAACCCTAACCTTGACTGCTTCCTTTATGCAGGACACGATGCTAAATGCTTTACAGGCATTGTCATATTTCATTCTGACAACAATCCTACCTTTGAGGAAGTTACTATTGGTCTATGTTTAGGCCCATTTTAAAGTTGAGGAAGCTGAGTTTTCAGAGAATCAAAATAATCGTGAAAAAAACTGAGAATTAAACACAGGCACTCAGGCTCCAGAGCTTGCAAGATTAATCTCCATATGATACTTGAGCTTTGTATATTTTTTAAAAATCATTTATACATCAACATGATAGAAGTCCAGACAGCATTCAGATGTAACTGGGCACCTTGATGGATATTCTTCCATTGATTTTACCCAAGGTAGCAGGAATCGTCTTTTCTTATTGAATTTTTCGGTTCATGGACTCACCTTACCAGAAGCTCCACCCCACGACTGGAAGAACAACAAAAAGATGATATTGAGACTGGATGAGTCCCCAAGGGCCACCTGGGAACAAAATTGCATCCAGAGGCCTACTCTGTCCTGGACTTCTCACAAAGCCCGGCAGCTTATTATGAGATGTGAGCTGTTCTCAGTCATTAGAAGTGACCACAGAGGTAGGAAATTGTGCAGGAACCCGGCACTTTGTCATGACTGCAAGTTATGTGACATCCCTCCCTTCCAGTGTTGGCGGGGAATTGGAGCCATCATATTTGGGGTTTCTTTTCTTTTTTAATTTTTTAGCTTAGAAAAACTGGGGTGTAGCCCAGAGGTGTGGGGGGGTGAGCGGATTCACCAGAGACAGAATGGGGAGAAGATCAGGTGGATTGACTGAAATATACTGCTGAGGGGAGCAGTGGGTGAGACAGGAGGGGTCTGCTGCGCCATGTGGGTTGCTCCCTGGCTGGGGATTGAACTCAGGCCAATGCAGTGATGATGCTGAGGCTTAACTCCTTGGCCACCAGGGAGGTACCATTTTGGGGGTTTCTTACCAACAGAAATTATGTTTGTCTCTCCCAGACACAAATTTGCAAGTTAGCATGTTCACTTCAGGATGAATGAATAGTAATGAACAGTAAAAAGACAATCAAACAAAAGCATGCTTCCTTAGAGAATGGAATATCAGTACCACCCAGGCTGGCCTGGTAGTTGAAGCCACAGTGAGACACTGAAAGGACACACAAGCACCCACTGTCTGACACTCCAGTGCTTCACCACTCAGTGGGCCTCTGGCAGGAGGATGCCAGCATCACCCAAGCCCCACCTAGGGGATGATGGGAGTCTTGGTGGTACCGTGGCCTCATGGCAGGACATTATCCTGCAAGAATGGAGTCTCTCCAGGGTTGAAGGGGCAGGAGGTCAAGATGTCAAATGACATGGGTGAGAATTGCTGAGCCCGAGCTCAACACTCTGGGGATACTCAGACACTCCTGGGAGACACAGGGAGGAACCCTAGTCACCTGGGCCACACACTGCCAGAGGTGCTTGGGACCTCAGCATTTCTAAAATTGTTCCACCCAACATCCTGAACTTGAACCTGGTCTCTGTCTACCCACCTGGGCACTGCCTCCTGGAGACCTGAGGCTCTCAGCCCCTGCTGGCTCCCACAGGCCCATCCTCTCTTGCCTCCATCAGGCCCCCAGGGCCTCCAAGACGTCAGAATCCTTAAGCCCACTAAAAAAAGCATGATTCTGAAAACGAATCTTCCAAATCATGAGCAACAACAACTGTTATTAATATAAATCTCAGTGGTTAACCTTTCATCTGTCCATCGGCCAACTTTACATCCAAACTATTTCATAACATTTAAAAGCGATATGCCACTTTATTGTCTCATTTGGGAGTCCAGTGAGCTGAGGAGCCGTGCCAATTATCAATTAAATGAGCTCCTCACAGCCAAACGAATTCATAAGCATAATAATAAATAAATATGTTCCCATATCCTTGCAAAGCAAAATACTTCTTATCTGGGATGAGGTGCATTTGAGAAACAGGGTATTTTGGGAGATGAGGTCTCCAGAGTGAGGAATAGGCTTGCTTTTCTTCTTGCCTGTGTCTCCTGGGAGGAGTACTCCGAGCACTCCAGCACCAGAGGGCTGCCCTCAGGCTCAGAAAGTCTCATCCCCTGTTATTTGGAGTTTTGACCTCCTGTCCCTTTAACCCTGGAGAGTCTCCACTCCTGCAGAAGAATGTTCTGCCACTAGGCCATGACAACACCAAGACTCCCATCACCCCCTAAGTGGGGCCTGGGTGAAGGTGCAGAGACTCACTGAAACCAGGCTGAGCTCCCCCAGAATGGTGTACAGAGCTACCTTTGAAATGGGGGATCCAGGAGGCAAGAAGTAGAGCAATCACAGCTAGCTCCAAGAGCCAGACCTCAGTCTCAGGAGGCACGTCTCACGTCAGGCTCTGAAAGGAGATGTGGGATCTGAGGCGCCCAGATTCCTGGCCTTGGGCTCAGTAATTCTCACGCCCTGCCTGGAGAGGAGTCTACTTGACTCACCCCCAGACTTACCTGGAATAGCACCCTTTCCCTGGGATGTGTGCAGAGACTTGTGCTTCTTGGGTTTGGAGGGATAGGGTGCTGGGGTGACAGAGGACTGCTGGGGATGAAAAGAGTAAAGAAATATCAAGTGTCATAAGTGGTCCCTAACTGGATCTTGGTTTTTGAAAAGCAACTATAAAAGACATTTTGGAGACAGAGAAACTTGATTATGGACTCAGTATTTGACACTACTGGGAAATTATTGTTAATTATCATTCATTGTGTTAGATGTGATAGTGGTTTTGGTTTTGCAATTATGTAGAAAATTATTTTTCTGGATGTCTATACTAAAGATCTCAGAACCACAGACACTATAGTTTACTTTGAAATGTTTCAGAAAAAAAGCATATTCCTATAGAAAGCCAATCTGATAAAACGTCAGTCATCACAAGCCTGGGTTGTGACTAGGGTACTAGTCTTGCAATTTCCCCTCCTGTTTGAAAATGTCATAATAAAAAACTAGAAGCCCTAGGGTGAGGGAGGGCAGGGAGCTGAGTCCCCAGTGCATTTTTCTGCACTGTAATCCCCCAATTGGAATATAAAATATTCCAGTCACCCAGGGGACCCTCCTCCAAAGAAAAGATGCGGCTGCCAGAGCTCAGCGGCCAGTGTTCACACACAGCAGCGTGTCCCCTTGTAGCAGGGCCTCTCCCGGACAGTCTCCAACTCCTGCAAACTGCCCAAGAGCAGATGCTTTCCAAAAGATCTGGGATCTTTCACGAGGGAATTACAGCAGAAGCAATATTTTTAAACAGAAAGCTAAAGCAGCTCTAAGTGGTTCAACCATCTATCTCCTCTGTTCCAGAAACGGAAGGTTGACGGGAGGTGGAAGGTAGCAGGGCAAACCTCTCCGTGACTCTCTCCCCCAGCACCTCAGGAGCCATGAGGGAGGGCGGGCAAGCTGACCGGGTCCAGGTAAAGACCTGCAGATTTCAGCGTGGTGTCCCAAAACTAGACTTCTGAACCTGGAACAGCTTTGAAAGTCTGCCAGATTCAACCCATTTGAAACCCGGAGCAGGAGCCCAGGCTGTAACCTCTGAGACTGGGGGTTGGAGGGACAGGGTGTGGAGGACAGATGCTGAAAGCAATACCACTTTTAAAATTTAAATATAAGATAATGCTAAAGTATATGAGTCACTTGCATGTAACACACTGTAATCAGCCCCCAGAAGAAATAGATGGGACAGCACAACCAGCCCCCAAAAGCCACTGTGCACCCCCAAAGTGTGTTCCTGACTTTCATCAGCATAGATTTGTTTTGCTGTTTTGAGAATCACTGGGACCAGGCTGCGTCTGGCTTCTTTCACTCACATTAGGGAGCGTGAGATTCTCCCATGTTGTAATGGTGCCATTCTGGCTACGCCATGCACCCTTTTGGGTGACTTCCATGATTTCCTTTCTCCTATGGGTGGACATTCCAATTTGCAGCTGTAGGGAGTGTTGGGACAAGCCTTGTCACCTGTGGCTTTTGTGCAAGTACTTCCCAAGGGAATTCACCTAGGAGAGGAATTGCTGGGTCTCTTAAGCGACCCTGCATTTAGCCCCATGGTGCTTTATAAATTTAGTTTATATATTTAGTTCATAAATTTAGTTACATAGTTAGCCACATTTACAATGTGGGAGCTTTAGCATAAAAATCAGGTTTACAGCTCTTCTTCCAAAGTGCAAAGACCCACATTCCAAGTTTGAGTCTGGGGTTTGCGTTCCTCATTTTGCCCACCCTTCCCCACCCCATACACACACATGCACACACACACACACACACCTGCTTTGTATCATCCTCCTGGAGGCAACTTGACATTGGGACTCTCAGTGGTAGATGATATGAGTGTGATTTTACTTCAACTCCATAATGGAAATTACTGAGATGCCTCAGTTTCCCCAATCATGTCATTCTGAATGACCCCATGGTCAAGGACCATGATCTGGTCACTCCAGTGGGGCCCTGGGCCTTGGACGCTAACCTGACTTCCCTGATATCTTGTGGTTGGGGCTGAAATAGCTGAAGGACAGGCAGGACCCACCAGCTGCCTGTTTCTAGCCCCTTCCCCCTGTTTCCTGATGGGGCGCCTCTCCCACCCTCCCTGCCTTCCAGCCCCACCGCCACTGTCTTAGTCACTTCCTTATCTCCTCCAGCCAGGTCTGATAAATGATCTCTTTCCTCCAGGTTGCCTCCTCCTCCCACTGCTGCCAAGATATCTTTTAATTTAACTTAAAAGAAGTTTTGAATCAATAAATGCCATCCCATAAAATGTGATGAAAAGGAAATTTTCCTCTCACTATTTCCCAAAGTCCCTTGGGTTCCCTCCCCAGAAGCAACCATGGTTTCTAGTTTTTTACCCATTTTTCAGCAATAAACATTCCTTGCATGCACACGTATGCCCCCTTCTTGTCTATTTTTATACAAACTGGGGCATTCAGTGTGACATGCTGGGCACCTTCTTGCTGGCCCTTCTGCCTCAGTGCATATGGATCCCCCTGTTTCTCCTTAACAGCTGCAGAACTTCCTTTTGCCTTTATGACCTTTATTTAACCAGTCCCCTGATGAGGATATTTCGGCCATTTCCAATCTGCTGCTATCAAAAACAATGCCATAATGAGTATCTTTATACAGTCTTTGTGCACATGTGCAAGTGTATCCACAGAACAGATTCCTAGATGTGAGAGTGTGTAGGTCAGAGAGTGTCTACATACCTGATTTTCAGCAAGAGTTCCAATGACCCTTTCGAAGGCTTGTGCCTAGTTACACTGCCTCCAGCAGTAGCTGAGTGAGGGAGAATGTGCTCTGGAAAATGCCCTCACATCCCATCACTCACTCCCTCCAGCCACACATCAGAGTCACCTAGGGAACTTTCAAAGCAATCCTATGTGTGGATGCCAAACCTTGAAGTTCTGATCTGAATGTGGCCCCATCACTGGAGTTGGTTGGGGTTTTTTGAATCTCCCAGGGTGATGCTAGAATGTTCCAGGGTGGAGAACCTCAACTTTAATCTTCAGTGGCTCCCCCGTGCCACTGTAAACCTGGTTGCCCTCATCAAGGTAGTGAAGCCCATCATTTCTGGTTCTGATTTGCCTGTCAGGGTCATTCCTCGCCCATCAGGATTTGCCCTTCCCTGGCCTCCCATGATTGCTGTTTGCATAGATGGACTTGAACCTACTGGCACAGTCTGCAAGAGTCCATCACTAGCATCTCCTCCTCGCTCTGCTTTCATGTGGTTTGCAAGAAACTGGCCATGGCAGAATTATTTTCACCACAGTCATTGGCAAATATTAAAAATCAAGACTTACTTTTGCTCAGAGAGTTAGCTGTAGTCATTTATTACCACACCGTAGTTTCTTCTTCACCTCAGCTGGCTCACTGCACCCGGGGATGGATCTACATCAGCTCTTCTCATGCTCTGTTATCAGGAGACTTCAAGCTTCTGTAATGGCAGTGATGAAAATAATAATTTATTGGATGGGAAAAAGGAATAAACTTCCAGTCCCAAAATAAATAAGCCCTGGGGATGTCATGCACAGCGTGAGGACTATAGCTAATAATACCATATGCACATTTGAACATTGCTAAGAGCATAGATCTTAAAAGTCACACACACAAAAAAACTGGTCACACACACAAAAAAACTCTTTGTCCCTACATGTGGGGACGAATGTTAGACTCATTATCTTGGTCATATGGGCTTGTAAACAAATAGCAAATAATTATGATGTATACCTGAAACAGTGCAATATGTCGATTGTACCTCAATTAAAACAAATTCTTAGCCAGGTCTTCCTGTGTACCCAGCACTGGAATCAGCGCTTCAAGTGCATGAACTTGTATATTCCTGACAACAACACTGGATGATATCCCAGAACTAGCATCCCCTGACTCTCCTGCAGCCCACAGAGGAAAGTTGACTTCCCAAGGTCACACAGCCACCATGTGACAGCCTTGAGAGCTTTGGTCCTCAATAAATGTTTGTTGCATGGATGGCTGGATCCTACTCTCTGGAAGCAAGTGTGGGGACCTGGCGCACAGACAAGGCAGGAGCTTCCCCTTGACATTGTGCAAATATTTCTCCTGGTTACTTGCAACCTGCCTCCCCTTCCCCAGGCCAGGCTCAGCTTCATTTCCCGTGGCTGTTCGTATCCCATTTTGGTAACAAATACCAAAAATTCAGCAACCGAGTGCAGCACAGATGTATATTCTCCTGCAGTCCTGGGGCTTCTTGGTCTAACATAGCTCTGGCTGGGCTAAAACACATTCACTCCTAAATCCTTCACACGAATGTGCCACCTTACATGGCAAGAGGGGATTTGCAGATGTGATTGCATTAGGGCCATCCTGGATGATGCAAGAGCTCAAGGTCATACCAGGGTGCTTATCAGAGAGAAGCAGGAGTTCAGAGACAGAGGTGAGGACAGAAGCAGAGGTCAGAGGGGCTCAGCTACTAGCCAAGGACTGCAGGCAGCCCAGAGGAGCTGGAGATGGGATCTTCCCTGGAGACCCCAGCCAGAACACAGGCCAGGCTCTAGTGCCACAGACCCACTTCAGATTTCTGGATTCCAGAACCACAAGATGATACCTTTGTGTATCATCTAGGCAAGAGTCTGAACCGGCAGTCCTGACCGAGCCTGGCCGGTCAGAGAAAGTTCCTCTGGGGGTTCCCAGGGCTTATACTAGATCAGTGTCCATTTTCTTTTTTAAATTGTAATAGCTGTGAAAATACTGTTAATGCATTTCTTCAAATACACTCTTTCCTGGGTGACTTGGACAAAATTGTGAACAAGCACACTCACAGAAGCACTTAAAGGGGACTAGTTTCTCGCCTCACTCTCTTCAAAGTGCCTCCTGTGTTCAGTGCTCCTGGTACATCAATAGGCGGGTGCGGTCATCTTCATTTCACAGATAAAGAAATTGAGGCACAGAGAAGTTAAGAAATTTGCTTGAGGTCATCCAGCAGGGAAGTAGAAAATTCCTGATTTCAACCCACACACTTCAGATCCCAAGAGAACTGAGAGGCAGGGGGATAGGACTGGGGGAGGGTTATGTCAAATAAATAATAAAGAGTTGGAGCGGGGGAGGGAGTGAAAAGACAGAGAGAAGAGGAAATAGCATGATCTGGAGAGATAATTGGGGCATCTAATCTAGGACAGGTGTTAGAATCTGAGAGAACTGGGGGTCAGGGGACAGGGCATGGCATCTCCACTGCTAGCAGGTACCCTGGAGTCTCTGTGTGGAGATGGTGGGTCTGTGCATCTGTGCATCGTGGCATTTGGGATGTTACACTTATAAACTCACTATGGGAAACAGATCAGGAGGTGCTGTCCTGGGGAGGCCAGGGTGGCAGGCAGGGAGCCTCATGTGTCTGTCTTCCCTCCGGTCACCCCCCACTCCAGAATTCTCAATCACCTCTACAGAACCCTTGGGTTTCAAGCAATACCACTTGAAAAACTTCATTCTTTTGGTTTCTCATCTCCTGCCTGGGTTGCTCAGGACATAGAACGACCCCTGGGGCCAGCAGCTCCTGCACCCCCTCCAGGAATCTGCGAGGAAGTTCAAATTCATAACTTCCTCACTCCTAGATCCTTTCATCAGAACTCAAAGTTACTGTTTAGTTGCTGTTTAGTCCACTCCCAAGGAGACTCTGAGGGAGACTTTCCCTTGGACCGTCAGGCCCCAAGTAAGGATAACTCACTTGGGAAGCCAAGAGACTGGGCCTCAGTACCTCTAAAAAAAATTAAGGCATGTACTCTGAGCGCCTAAACAAGAAGATGGCTCTGCATCTCCAGCCATCACTGCTTCCTCAATCTCCTTTGTGCTCTGAGAAAACAGGCCCAGAGAGGTGAAGTGACTCACCAAAGACACACAGCATGGCAGCGCAGAGGAGAGGCTGGGACCTGCCTTAGAACTATACCTCTTCCTTGTCACATCTATTGCACAGTTAAACTCACAGAAGGAAACTGCTCTGTGGCTTCCGCTGGGAAATTCCCCTCATTCCTATATTTTTCATAAACAAGGATACTGAGGCTCAGAGGCACTCAGAGGCACAAAGTCACCTGCTCAAGGTCACCAGGCCATTTTCCCCCCAGCAGGTGAGTCAGGTGTGACTACAAACTCACACCCCTTCCTGGTCCATCAGTGTGTCCAGAGCTCCCTGCTCCCACCCACCAGCACTCCAAGGCTGGGTTCTCTGTGCACCCATTCCGGGCCTGGGCTGCTTAAAAGCAGCACAGAGTTCCTTCTGCAGCCTCTACCTGAGCAGTTCCCCATCATCAGCACACCCTGAGCTGCCTCCAGGATGCCAGGAACAGTTGCTGCAGATGCCCCGTCCCCAAGCTGGCCTCTGCTTCTTCTGAGAGTCATGCACCTCTTGGCGGGGAGTGAGGACAGCTCTCTATGCCTTCCAGGCTGTTGGCAGAGTGCGGCTGCTGCTGCTCCTGCCTGCTGCCTGACTGATGGAGAGATTATTTCTAAGCCCTTCCCATTCCCGCCCCCCCCCCCTTGCAGGACCACAGTGGCAGTCCCCGTGGGGCTGGGAGGGCAGAGCCCGCTGCTGAAGCAGGACAGCTGTCCGGCTCCCTCCTGGCATGAACCCCTTAGATCCTCACCTCTCACGTGGGAAGGAGGGTCTTTTTAACACCCCACCACCACCACCCCAGACACACCTGGCTGTTCTGCAGCTACTGGAGAGGGAGATGCAGAGTGAATGGACTTCTGGTTTCTGGAGGAGGCGCAAGGGAAGAGAGGTTGGAAACTAACTCTGCCAGAAACTGCTGTGTTGGGGATTCTTCTTTTCTTCCCTTTCATCTCCACCACAAAACTTCCTCTTCCCTGGGCATGGAGACATGGGCTCTGCCTGGCAGAGAAACAGCTCCCTGAGACAGGAGGGTGAGTCAAACTTTGGGGAAGAAGTTAGCATTTGCTGGAGGCTGGGGTTTTGCAGGGTGATGGTAAACAAGCTTGGTCAAAGTGCTGTTTTGAGAAGTTCCCTCACCCCAACCCCCAGCTCCAGAAGGGGCTCTGTGTGTGAGTGGTTGGGGGTCAGGCAGCCAGTGGATTGTAAAGTGGGGTTTGTGCAGTGAATGCAGAAGGGGCATTTGGGGAGGGGGTTGGAGAAAGAGTGGCAGGCTAGGAAACAGAGTGCTGGGTGGATTCTGAGGCACTGTGTGACCTTGGACAAGTCATCGCCTCTCTTGGGTCTTGTTTTTTTTTGCATTTGGGAAATGAGAATGCTTGGGAAGGGCTCCCCAGATTTCAAAATACTCCTCTCTGCAGGCTGCTCATTTTCCTGGGGCCCGCTGTTGTCAGCGAAGTAACGCATGCAGAATAACAGAATGGTGTGTGGTGAGCAAGTGTGAAGTACATGAGCTGTGAGTCAACCCCTTGCCGTCTGCCGGAATCCAGCTGGCTCTGAAATTGAGACGAACTTTTATTTCCATTCAGCCACCGAATTTTACTCTTGACTGGAATGCATCCTGGGATGTAAGGTTATAGATACTTTGGAAACCATTCTGGCTAGAATGCATAGTATAGGAAATGGCTGCAGGATGCTAAGGATGCGAAATATTGTGGAGGTTTTTTTTTATTATTGCCTGGGCTCAATCTAAAACCCTATTCTAAGTCAAATGCCCCCATTGGTCTGAAATGTTAGACAGCTGTGAGGCCCCTTCATTCTGCAGAAAAGACTGAGACCCAGAGAGGATCAGTAACTGGCTCAAGGTCACACAGCAAGGGAGGCTGAGATAAGCACCCACAGAATACAGAGGAGTGCTGTCATTGGTAGCAAATTCTTCCAGATGAGGAAGCAGAGGGTGGTGGGGGTGGGTTGGAGCAATAGGGAGAGCTATTGTCACATTCTCGTTTCCTTCAGCCCTCCTCAATAAATGAGCCTGCTGGGGCTTCACCAGATGTCAGGCATTTGCTAACAAGGGGCAAGTTACTTTGCCCTTCTGTGCCTCAATTTCCTGATCTATAAAACAGAGAAACTAATATCAACCTCATGGAAATGGTGTGATGAGTTGTTAATATAGGAAGGCCAGGGCCTGGCTCATCAGAAGCATCTAAGAACATATACCTGCATGTAACCCTTTCCACACCCAGTGAGGTGAGCACTCAAAGCACCCCAGCTGCACAGATGAAGGAAAAGGCTCAGAGAGAATAAGTGACCCACCTGTGGTGGCGGAGTACGGGGATCCAGACCTGGCAGTAGATGGGAGCCTCTTCCTTTCTTACTGACTATACCTTGCAAGGTCAGTACAAGTCTTGTCATTGGGTTGAACCATGCTGAGATCAGAGAGGTTAAGCCACATGCCCAAGACCACACAGCCTGGAAGTGGGGCAGCTCTGGATTGAGCTTCCCAAGTCCAGTTTACCTAATGTCCATTCCAGGGAGATTCTTTTGAGATAAAAGCATATATTCCACCAGGCAGGGAGTTGGGGAGGTGTCCTTGTCTCCTTTTGTTCACTGATGGATCCCAAAGTAGGTGTTCAGTAAATCTGACACCGATGAATGAATGACACAGATGCAGGAAAGCAGACCTAAGGAAATGTCCATGATGTATACAAATCTGCCCTGAGACTGGCCCCTCCACCCCGTCTTCTTGCTCTTTTCCTTTTGGGTGCCAGGACCTCTTCAAAGATGCGGGTGCCTTCCAGAGGCAGGGGCCTGCACCCAGGACACGGTTACTCCTGCTCGGGCAGCGCCTCAAGTCGGCTCCTGTCCGGCCCTGTGAAGGCCTCGTCCATCAAGGGCCTTTACTACCGCAGAGCCCGAAGGGTGGGCACCCTGGACGCTTCCCCGACTTCAGACCTGAAGAAGGAGATCCTGGTCAACGTGGGGGGCAGGAGGTACCTCCTCCCCTGGAGCACGCTGGACGAGTTTCCCCTGAGCCGCCTGAGCAAGCTCAAGTTCTGCCGCAGCCACGAGGAGATCGCTCAGCTGTGCGACGACTATGACGAGGACAACCAGGAGTTCTTTTTCGACAGGAGCCCCAGTGCCTTCGGGATGATCGTGAGCTTCCTGGCGGCCGGCAAGCTGGTCCTCCTGCGGGAGATGTGCGCGCTGTCCTTCCAGGAGGAGCTCACCTACTGGGGCATCGAGGAAAGCCGCCTGGAGAAGTGCTGCCTGCGGACCCTGCTGAAGAAGCTGGAGGAGCTGACCGAGCTGCGCCGTGAGGAGGTGCTGCAGAGGCAGAGGGAGGCCTGTGGCCCAGCCGCCCACACCTCGCGCTGGGGGCTCTTCATGAGCAGGCTGAGGGAGATGGTGGAAAACCCACAGTCGGGACTTCCCGGGAAGGTCTTTGCTTGTCTCTCCATCCTCTTCGTGGCCACCACGGCGATCAGCCTGTGTGTCAGCACCATGCCCGACCTGAGGGCCGAGGAGGACAAGGTGAGTGGCCTCTGACCAGGGGACTTTCCTCTCCCGTGCACAGCGCCCAGGGACCCCGGGAATTAGGGTCCATGAAAATGTTTTACTGGCTTTTAAAACAAGAAGGGAAAAAATGAATATGATCCAGCACGAGTTATGTTCATATTTAGCCCCATGGACTCATAAAAAATAATTAATTTTTTTTCCCTGGAGGAAGGGTTACCAGTCCAGCCTGGCAGTCCAGCCTCTGAAAGCGAATCCTGGAGATTGACAAAGTTGCCTCTGGTGTTAGCGAGCAGGGCAGGTCCAGCTCTGCTTCTCCCTGCTGTGTGACCACAAACAGATAGCTTCACCTCTCTGCGCTTCAGTTTTCTCCCCCTGTAAAATGGGTCGCAGTACCATGAAGGGTCACGCATTTGACACACATGCATACTGAGTAACTATTTTGTTCAAGTACTAAGCCAGGCATCAAATCCTGCCTCCCGAGCCCACATCCTCATGGGTATACTAGCACCATTTTCATATAAAGAAACTGAGGCACAGAGCAGTTAGAGTCCTCAAAGTTGCAGAGTGAAGATCCTATTGACAGCAGAAATTCTCACACCTGTTTCCCGGCTTGCAGCTTTGCTCCTGAGTTGCTTCTGCTGCCTCTGTGGATGGGGAAACACAGATGAGTTGATTTATAAGTGATCCTGCCCCAGAGGCCAAATAAAAAATTTTGTTTTCAGGGAGTTAAGGGAGACCCCAAGACCCCTCAGGGGGCAGATGGTCTGAAAAATGAGATAAGAACCTAACATTTTGTTGGGAAGATTATTCCAACTGAAATCTGGATTGTTTAATAATTTTTAATATTGGGGCTCTCCTCTATTTTTCTATGGCTCCCCATCACCCTCACTCATGAAACTTATGTTATGGCAGATGGAGAGAGTCAATGAACAAGACAATGCACCTTGCAAGTGGTTCATAACCATTGTCAGTCATCATGAGTGCCCTTCCCTGAAAGAAATATCCCGGGCAATGTGGTAGGATCAGCGTACTTTCAAGATAGAAAGATCTTAGATGGAAAATCACCCCGAACCTCACACAGAGCAGGTTCTGAATCAATATTTGTGGAATAAAGTGTATCTTGTCCAACCTATAAGTGCTCTGTCCTAAAGCACACCGACCAAAATGTTTGGACTTTGGAACAGCTCCCCCACCCCCAGCCCCCACCTTCCACCCCCGAGCCCCTGTGGAGACCATAGCTCCGATCACAGGCATTTTCTCATTCTGTAGCGCAGAATCACATGATTTAAAAGCTTGCTGATTCACAGAGATATTTACATGTGATCTCTGCAGTAAAAAGATCAGGACAAAGTAATTGGCCTCCAATCCTACCCCACCAGGGAACCCCTGATTCCAGGGGCTAGGGACCCTCACATTTCCACATGCCAGTGGGATTTCCAGGGAGCAGAGGTTTAGCCTGTGCAAGGAGCCAAGGTCTTGTCAAAGCCTAATGCTTTGGCAGTTATGAAGGGTATGAACCCAGGCTTGGTTTAATGTGACCCAGAAAATCACATGAGAGTGAGAGGGGTGGCGCCCAGTGTGAGCTGAGGACTCAGACCGCCATGTCCACTCCTGGGAGGACTGTGCCCACATGGAGAAAGCACAAGTCTCTGCCTTGCCTTCGCGAGGCTGCCGCTGGATGTGCTGCCCTGCAGGCGGGAGGTGCGTCCCTCAAAAAAAAAAAAAAAAAAGCATTTTGTTTAGATAATAATTCAGAGAGTCAGGAGGCTGAGGGCAGGGCGGTCTTTGCTCTTTCAAGTCTGTGTCCATCCATTTACTTTACAAAATGATGCTCTCTCTGCCACACCTGCCTGGTATTTCGAATTCGCCCTCAGCCATCTGCAAGAAAGTGATCCTTCAGTCCTGCTGCTCTTGGCACAGGCTGTTTCTGGGAGATGCAGGACTAGTCCTCCCCAGGAACCCTGGCAGAGTCCCAGGACTCCCACCCACAGGGCGCCTTCATCAGACTCAGAAGAGGTGTGACCCTGGGCTGGAGAGTTAGAACACATGCGAAGGAAAAATTCCTTTTTTCATCCAACTTTTCACAGCAGTGTCCCTTGGGATGCAGCTGGCAGTCGGGTGAAGGTCTGTGTCCTAGACACAAATTAAAAGGCAAGAGGAGGCAGCACAGACAGAAAGAACCGAGCCAATAGCCTCTGCACCTTAAGACGCATTGAAACTCTGCTGGATTCCTAGGGGGAGCTCGTTCCTACATCAAAGAATGTAGGTTTATTAAGCCCTCCAGCCCCTACCCTGAGGCTGTATTCAAAGGCATGAGCTTCCTTCATCCTTGCCCAGCACTGGGAAGTAGATGACACCACTGCCCCCATTTTACAGATGGGGAAACTGAGGTCAGGGAAGTGTGACCACTCTTTTTTATCTTGAATTCGTAAGTGGCAGAGCTGGGTTTAAGCTCACCTCTGCTTGGCTTCAAAACCTGACCCCAGGGCAATGCTGAGCCACCTGCCTGTCCAGTAGAACACCTGGCAGCAGAAGCTCTCTTCTGCAGGAACATTCAGAATGCTCATACTCCAGATTTGAATCTTGGCCTCCCCCTTGGGGAAGTCCTTCCACCTCATTGAGCCTCAGTTTCCTTGTCTATAAAGTAGGGACCCTATTAGCCTTTTCCTCCAGGGTTTATGGTAAGAGTTGAAAGTAATTTGTGTAAAGCCGCAGAACAATGCCGACACATGAGAAATTTTCAATAAATGTTAGTAGTCATCGTCATCATTTGCTAACTAGGTGCTAGCTAATGGGAAATCACAACGTTTATTTATTTGTTCCTTCCATAAGTTTTGGAGTATACTCCTCTGGGTGTGAGGTAAGAAGGTTTCTTACCATCTTGGACCATTTTAGAGTGAACTCTTCAGTGGCACTTAGTTCATTCACAATGTTGTGCAGCTACCATCTCTATCCGATCCAAAATAAAACCCCATACCTGTCAGCATTCACTCCCTGTGGCCTCCACTGCAGCAGCCACTGAGCTACTTTCTGTCTCCATGGATTTCCCTCTGCCAGACACCTCACCTAACAGAATCCTATAGTATGTGGTCTTCTGTGTCTGGTTCTTTCAGTTGGCATGATGTCAAGGTTCATCCATTTTGTAATGTGTGTCAGTGTTTTATTCCTCTTTATGGCTGAGTAATATTCCACTGTCTGTATATGCTACAGTGTGTCCATCCATCCGTTGATGAAGGCTTGGTTCTTTGCTTCCTGCTGCCCATGGCTTCCTCCATGATAGTCAACCCTGCCAGTCATCCCTGGCACCCTTTCCACGCTGCTGGTCAGAGTACTTTTCCCTCCCCCTGGAAAAGGTTGAAGGTCACAATTAGCTGCAGTGTAACACTCACTTCTCCTTGACTTCTCCCTTCTGCTTTACTGCAACCAAGATACCCCAGTAACTGGACAGCAGCACCAAGTCCTGGGAAAAAGCCAGACCCTCTAGTTCGCTAATCCTGGGTCTGAATTCCAGCTCAGCCGCTGCTTATCTCTACCCTTGAATATGCCCCTTGGTTCTCTCTGGCTCTATTTCCTCGATTACAAATAACACCTACTCAGGGTGACAATAAGGACTGAAGGACAATAAGGACTGAACGACCCCCGATGAAATCCCACATCTATCATGTGCTGGCTCCGGAGCCACTATGTGTGGCTCACACCCACTATGCTGTTACCCACCCTTGGGACTGAACCCACACCCCTTCCACCTGCTCATTTCCTGTGCTCATCGGCCTTTCTTCCAGCTCCATCGAACCCAAATGGCAACAGCTAGATGACTCAGATGTCTTCTTTCCTTTCCAGTGGCTCTCATCATCCTTCACACCTTCACCCTTTCTGAGCATCTCCACCTTGCTGGGGATGCAGTGGGGCCAAGAAGAGGCACAAACCTGCAAATCCACCTCCTCTCCTTTCTTACCCCAACTTAGATACTGCTCCTGCCCCAAGGGTTTGCTGGGGGTCAGCAGCAGCAAGGGATGTTCCTCCCCGAACTGCACAGTGTAAAGTGCCCCAGGGGCTGCAGACCTGGATGGACCTCAAGGGCGCTGCCTCTCGCTTTTTCTTCCATCCTGCACTGTGGTGTCAGCATCTTGCTAAGGTGAAGGGCTGGTGAGGGAAGTCACAGAGAGATTTATTTTTTTGAAAAGGTGAAGCTATGGGGGACCCTTCGCTGGAACAATGTCTTCACGCAGATGAAGCTCATCTTAGCGGCTGCAATTTCCACCTCCACCTCCCTGCCTTTCATAAGCCTCATCCCAGAGTCAGCTTCCCTGCCCCCCCCATCCCTTTCTTGGATCACAAAGCAGCTCCGAGCAGGACTGCCGAGCTCTCAGTCACTTCTCTGTTCAGTGATATTTGGTAACAGCTCTAGGGAATTTTTCTTAATCTAGTTTTGGGTTTTGGGGTTTTTTCTCCAGCTGAGTCTCCCTATTTGCTTATCAAAAAGAACTGTTCCAAATTTCTTGGATCCCCACCTCATCTAACCATGAAGCTCATGCTTTCCTTCTGCCATTGTTGCTCCCCTCTTTTCATGCCCAGTGCCCTGTCCCCCATCTTCTTAGTTCCACAGTATCCCCCATTTTGGGGGGCAGGTGAGGGAGGACTGCAGCTTAAGGTGAGGGCACGTCAGGAGAGATGTAGAAGGGGCATGGGTGGTGGTGTGGAAGAGGTGGCAGAAGGAGAAGCCAGGAAGGAATGAGTCAGCAGACTGGAGGAAACAACCCAGCCGAGACCTGAAATCAGAGGTACAAATGGAGGAAGTCGCCAGGCGGCGGCTGGAGGCCCAGCCGCTGAAGGGACAGGTGGGGCCAGCACTGGGCTGGAGGAGAGAAGGGCTGCATTCCCCAGAGGGCACTGGCAGGCAATGCTAGGAAAGGCAGAAGGGTACCAGGCAAGCTCCAAGGTCAAGACTTTGGCCCTAATCCCCTCCCTGATGGAACTTCTAGAACCTGCCCGTGTGGCCATCTGCTGGGCAGCCTGGCCAGGTGGACCCCAGAGATAGGACTTCATCCTCTGTCTCCAGAGCCTCTTGTGCAGGTTTGCTCCAGAGCGCTGGGAAAGGGGCGGGGGATACTTGTGAGAACCCATCCGCCACCTCACCCGGACTGATCCTGCCACCTCAGATTCCCATCCTGGTCTTTTTTCAACTAAGATATAATCCACATTATAGTATTCACCCTTTTAAAGGTGCAATCACCAGGACCTGATTCCAGGATGTTTTTGTCACCCCCGACGAAATCCCACATCTACTATCCATTACTCTCCCTTCTCCCCAACCCAGCTACCCCAGGCAACCGTGTGGACTCTACCTCCAAGGACTCCCCTTTTCTGGCCATTTCATATAAATAGAACCATCCCAGAGCTGACCTGCGGTGTCTAGCTTCCTTCACAAAACATGAGGTCTTCAAAATTTCTCTAGGAAGCATGTGTTGATGCTTCATTCCTTTTTTATGGCTGAATAATATTCCATTGTGTAGACAGACCGCATTGTGTTTATTTGTTCATCAGTTGCTGAGTACTTTTTTTAGGTGGTTTCCATGTGTTATGGGTATTGCTGAACAAATTTTTGCATGGATGGATGTTTTTGCTTCCTTCTGGTATATTCCTAGGAGTGGAATTGCTGAGTCATGTAACAAATGTATGCTTAACTTTTTTGAGACACCACAACCTCTTTTCCACAGCAGCAATATTATATTTCCACTAGCAATGTTTGAGGGCTCTACTTTCCCCCATAATTTTTTTTTTTTTTTTGTCTTTGTATTCACAGCCACACTATTCTGCATGGAGAGGCTGTGACTTCCAATGCGGAGTTTTTTAAACTTTTCATGATGGAAAATTTCAGGCATTTACAGTGTAAACAGAATGATAGGATGAACCTCCAAGTATCCACTTTCCACATTGGTCACAATCTGCCATTCATGATCTCTCCCCCCACCCCCTCCTCATCCAATCACTTATTGTTAATATCATTAATTTTATTTTTATTTGACATCTTTATAGGTATATTTACATACCTCAAAAAGCACAAATCTTTGTGGTACAATTTAACCAGTGGCTGTACTTGTGTAACCCATACTCTTTTTAAGAATATTCTCTCCAGGCTAGAAATTTCTCCCATGTCCCTTCACAGTCAATCCTCTTCCCCAGGCAGAGGCAGCTACTGTTCTGCTGATTGTATCCAGTGTAGGTGAATGTTGCCTGTTCTTCAACTTCACGTAAATGAGAGCACATGTTGGGCATGTTTTGCCCCATGGCCCATCTGAAAGGCATCTGTGTCCCACTATCCACTCGGCCCACCTTCTAGGACCAGTCCATACATGTTCTTCTTCACTGCATGTGGGCACCACCAACAGGGCAACCCACTCTCCTTGTTTGCCCAGAACTGAGGGGCCTCTGGTGACCTGGGACTTTCTGTGCTCAAATGCAAAAAGCTCTAGGCAAACCAGAACTAATGGTTCACCTTCCCTACAAAATACAACCAGAAACTCCTCAGCAGGGAAAGAGCAACTTTTTTCTTTCCTTCCTTTCCCCTTTTATCTATTTTTCATCAAAGAATGACTGCCCTGGGGATTATATCCTCAACTCAAGCCCCGTGAATTCCCATCACCCCGCTGCCAGCCGCTATCCCACAAAGGGCGGTGGAGGCTGGGGAAGGATGCAGAGTGGAGCAGCAAGCAGGTGGGTGATGCTGCAAAGCCTGCTGCAGTGCAGAGAGGCGGCCGGTGAGGCGGGCTGTGGAGCAGTACATGCCTGGAATAGTCAAACGCCAGCAAGGAGGCACAGGGAGGACCCAGCTGCCTTCTTCGCCTGTTGAGTCACCTTCCCCAGCTATTGTGTCCCAGCTTTGCAAAGGTTATTTTCAGGCTACAAGAGTCTCCTTAGTCAAGGGGAACTTCCAGAATATTGTGACAAAAGAGGCGTTGTAGGGACAATCTGGTCCAGTGTCTGAAAAACTTCCAGGATCCTCCAAGTCAAGTGGGAGCTTGCAAAATGCAGATTCCTGGAATCCACCTTGAGGTTTGGACTTTGTGTTTGGGGCCCAGGAACCTGCATTCGTAACACTGGTTACCCTCAGCAATTCTTACACTGGAGGTTTCTGATTCAACTTTGAGGAAAAGGGATTCTGTTCCAACCTCTTCAGTGGAAACTGATACAGAGAGAGGAGTGACTGTGGCAAGTCTGGAGCAAGGTTGGCAAATTGGAATCCCAGACTCCTGAGCACTCCAGGATCCTGAAGCAAATCCCTGACAGGCATAGCAAAGACCTCTCAGCATGGGTGAGGTCCCACAGGAAAGTGGGACCTTCCTCAGCTTCCTGAAAAATCTAGTGATAGGAGCAGAGTATTGTGACCCTCATCCGGACCAAGCAGGCCTTGTCTGGGAGCCGTGAGTCAGCTCATAAAGGTGCTGTGAAGAATCTGGCACCCGCAGGAGTGCAGCCCGCTAGCTAGCGCGCACATCATGACCACTCGTGTTAACACGCACGTTACTTTTTATCTCTCCCGTTTATCACAGCTCTCCTAGAGTCGAGAACTGGACGTTAGAGGGGACAAATGCTCTGCCGGGTCAGTGATATTGAACCTGGTCACAATCACTCTGGCCCACACATACTCCATAGCACTCCCGCCACCTCCCACCCTGTGCCAAGCCAGACAGACGTCCAGGGAGGAAGGACCCAGACTTTATAGAGGTTGGGTTGGACCAGTCGACTTCTCCATCAGCAGCAGTCAGCCAGAAAGGACATTTCAGTTTAGTATTTTTGTGAGCCCAGCCACTGGAAATAATTTCTTTTTCCACTTCAGAGCATTTTAATCCAAAGAAAACTGCAGTTGCCAACGTCTTGCTTCTCAGGGAACTGGCTTTGGTCATTCATTGAATAACCCATCATATGTACAATCATCACATAAATATATACACACGCACATTTAGAAGCAGGTTCTCAACTCTGGCTCCATATTAGAATCATCTGTGGGGCTTCTGGAAAGTTCTGCTGTTCAGGCTAAAACCTAGAGCAATTAAATTAGAATCTCTTGTGTCTCAAGCAGGACTTCAAAATTTCCCTGAGCCCCCAGGTGAGTCTAATGTGCAGCCGAGGCTGAGAGGCACTATGCTTCACAAGAGCTGCTCAAACATTTTTGTGTGCATACCAGTGACTTAGAGATCTTGCTAAAATGTAGAGTCTGATTCTTCAGGGATGGGTGAGGCCCAAGATTCTGTGTTTCCTTCCAGGGGAGGCTGATGTTTTGGGTTTAAGGCCCACTTTTGGAGTAGTGAAGGGGCAGGGAGCGTGAAGGACAAAGTAGAGAATTCACAGGACTCCTGTACCCACCTCCTCCACATCGCTGGGCTCTCCTGAGGGAGACAGATCCTTTGTGAATAGTTGTGATCACACGTCACAGGGCTCTCTGGGTGGATGTGGGAGTCTTCTCAGCCCCACCAGTCTGCAAGCCCCCAGAAGTGACATCTGCTTTACCACCTAACCTGGTGCCAGGCACAAAGTATCTTCAATCTATCTTTGTGGGATGAAACAATGAGGGCTGGCGAGCAAAAAAAAAAAAAAAAAAAAAAAAAAGATTACAAAAGAGCACAGTGAAACTGAGAGAACTGGGCAGGGGTCTGGAGTTGGCCATCTACTATGTCTGAGAACTCAGGTACATCATCTCCTCTGGGAACCGCTGCTTCCTAAGCCATGAAATGATGTCGTGCTGCCTGTTCCAGTAACACGGGAATGTGGAAGTGATGGCAGGAAGGCAGTGCATGGAGCACAGAGGAGTTTGCATTAGGTAAGGTGAAAGCAGGCTGCTAAAACAGGCTCCAAGATGGAGTGGCTTTCAACAGAACAGAAGTCGATTTCTCTCATTAAAAGGAATCTCGGTGGAAAGGCAGTCCTCATTCTGAGACCCAGATTTTTTCCACCTTCAAACACACTGGTCTAGTCTATCAGTCCTAAGCTGAGCTGCAGGACTTCGATGTTGTAAGGGCCCACGGGAAGAGGAGGAAGAGTGTACAGGGACTCACGCTAGCACCTAAAATCCTAGAACTGGAGGTGGCACACTTCACTTCTGTGCCTGTTCTGTAGATGGGGACTTAGTCATATGGCTACACCTTATGACTAAGCAAGGGAAGCTGGAAAGGGTGGTCTCTGATGTGGCTGGCTGGTGTATGCTCAGCAGCAACTGAAGACCTATGTAGATAGAGGGTTTGGGTGGACAACTAAGTCTATGGCACAAGCTTAATGGATACAGGTGATAGACAGACAGGCAGACAGACAGATAGCTAGTTAGCTAGATAGATAGATAGCTAGATAGATAGATAGATGGATAGATAGATAGATAGACAGACAGATAGATGTGATAGAGAAAGAAAGAATAAAGGGAGAATACATCGTTTAGCATGTAGACAATATATAGATTCCTCTATGGTCAGGGAGCTCCACATGCAGCACTGTGTCCACTCTCCAGCCTGTGCTGTGTCGCTCTCCTCCCCCAGGGTGAATGCTCTCAGAAGTGCTACTACATTTTCATCGTGGAGACGGTCTGCGTCGCCTGGTTTTCCCTGGAGTTCTGTCTGCGGTTTGTGCAGGCCCAGAACAAGTGCCAGTTCTTCCAAGGACCCCTGAACATCATCGACATCCTGGCCATCTCCCCATACTACGTCTCCCTCGTGGTGTCAGACGAGCCCCAGGAGGACAGCCAACGGCCCGGCGGGGGCTCCTACCTGGAGAAGGTGGGGCTGGCCCTGCGCGTGCTGCGGGCGCTGCGCATCCTCTACGTGATGCGGCTGGCGCGCCACTCGCTGGGGCTGCAGACGCTGGGGCTGACCGTGCGCCGCTGCACGCGCGAGTTCGGCCTGCTCCTCCTCTTCCTCTGCGTGGCGGTCACCCTCTTCTCCCCTCTGGTCTACGTGGCCGAGAATGAGTCCGGGCGAGTCCTGGAGTTCACCAGCATCCCGGCCTCCTACTGGTGGGCCGTCATCTCCATGACGACGGTGGGCTATGGAGACATGGTCCCACGCAGCGTGCCGGGTCAGATGGTGGCCCTCAGCAGCATCCTGAGCGGCATCCTCATCATGGCCTTCCCGGCCACATCCATCTTCCACACCTTCTCGCACTCTTACCTGGAGCTCAAGAAGGAGCAGGAGCAGCTTCAGGCACGCCTCCGCCGCCTGCAAAACGCCAGCTCCCTCAGTGAACATGAACTCCTGGGTGATGTCAACGACGATCTGGAGGGGGCTGCCTCGCCCATCAAATATATGTAACTCAAAACCTTCGCAGAAATGCAGGGGTCCAGCCCACTGGCTGAGACTGAGAAGAAGGGCTCAGAGCACTAGGGCAGAGACTGACTGGTGTGTTATGTCCCTGGGGGAGTGTTCTAGAAGCCAGGAGGATCTGGAGGCCAAAACTATTAGATCCTTGTGATTCTTGATGCTTCTGGCCACTATGTCCCAGTCAACTTGCCTCTTCCTCTCCCTGCTCATTGCCGAGCAAATCCAATTTTGCTGGGTAGGTCAAATTCCCTTATTCTCGTTTCCTTCCGAGGTGTCTTTCACACCTCAAGCCCGGTTCCAGATGCCCTAAGAACCAAGCATCTAGAATTCCATTCCTCCCCTAAGGCCCTCTTTCCTGGACCACCCCCTGCCAGGAGCTGGAAGGCCCAGTCAGTGCAAGCCCTCTGATTAGCCCTCCCCTTCCAGCCTTCTCATGGGAACTAGCTGGGATGGTCCTCTTCTTTCTGCTCTCTACCATTAACGGCATTTTCTGGACAAAACTGCCTCCCCCACCCCAGCTCTGGAAGCTCTTAGCCAAGAAGCCATATAATCTTGATACAGCCCATGTTGGGGTCTGGTGTCCACAAACCTGTCCTAATCCTCCTGACACACTTGGACCTGGGCAGGAGTGGCACCTGCCAGCACTTGGCACATTGGGAGGGCGTTCTCCAACACCTGGCCTTGGTCTTGGCAGAGACAAACTCTTGCAAGGCTCCGCAAAGGACCCCTCCTGCTACCAGCTCCCCAGCAGTGTGGAGACCTTGACATTTCACCCTCAGCTAAGCTGCCACAGGCACAGCATAGCTTTAATGGGGGTTCCCTCCACCAGGCCCCCTGATGCAAGAGACTAAAGTCCCCAACTTACATTTCAATATATTCCTTGATTTAACCACCCATTCACTAACAGAGCTGGCTTATTGCTTCCAGCGTGGGAGGCAGCTGTAGGACCAAGTCATCGGAGAGAAAGCAGTGCGGTCTGAGGAGAAAGAGCAATGGCTCCTGAGCAGTTGTGAGAGGCTCCTAACGGGCATTGCAGAAACGCAGGAGGGGTTGAAGCAGAGGGAGACAGGCAGAAAGGGGGTTGGGCTGATAAGGTGGTGGGCCGTAGGTGCTGTGCGAAGAGCTGGGATATTTTGGTAGATGGAGAGGACATGTAGGAGACGCTAGAGCAAAGAGTGAGGTGAACGGGCCATGGTGTGGGTCACCACAGTCAGGGGTGCGCAGGGAGACCTGCTCGAACAAAGAACAGACGAGCAGTTCAGATGAGATACAAGCGTCTTCCTGTCAGAATGACTAATCATACGTGGTGGCACCAGATCCTGGCAGCAACTTTGTTCCCCAGCAGAACAAACCAGGGAGAGGGAGAGGTCTTGACGGCCCTCCCATGAATGACATGGCTGCACAGGACTGCTTGCCACGGGCTGTGAATCCACTGGAGAAAGTGTCCTGGGTACAGATGGGGAACACTGAGGCTGGCAGGCAGAGACCTGCAGATCCCAGAGTTTATGTGCAAGGGAGTTAGCGTTTTTTATCACAGGGGACTTGCAGTTCCTTCACGCTGCTGCTATTTCGCGGGGTGCGCTGTGTCTGGACAGCCCTCCCCCTGACCTCAGTGCACTCTGGGCTCCAGCCCAGCCAGGACTCCAAACCTGCATCTACCTTAAAATTGCCTTGGCTTCGTGGGGAGCCCTCCTTTCCTTGACTCCTCTGGATGCCCGCCCAGCTGATGGGGCCACGGGTTGCCATCCCCCGGAGATGCTCCAGAGTTCAGGGGAGTGCCCCCAGCCCTTCCCACAAGGACATTGCATGAGGCAAGCTCTTTGCACAGAGGCACAGTAGCCTTAACTCCCTTTCCCTCTGCCAGCTGGGGGTGTGGAGGGCTTGGGCTGATCTCTGAATTTCTGGCTGGGGTTCCAGGAGGCATTCTCAGGGCAGCCATGTGGGTGGAGAGTGCTCTATCCCAAGATGCAACATTTACACCTAACATTTTTTTAAAGAATGTGCAAAAATCTGGAAAGCCTCCCCACTTCCAGTCAGTGCCAGCCCACAGCCCCCGGAATGAAGGGGATGAGCTCACCAGGGAAGCAGAGTCCTGGGACCCACATCACTCCCCCCACCCCTCAACCCCATCCCCCTTCCCAGGGCTGCACAGTGGCATCTCCGTTTCACAAGCCAGGCTGAACAAAGGGGTGCCGGGACTAAAAGATAACTAGGGGAGTCCCTCACTAACTTCGCAGGTTCTGTGGTGTCTCACTACATGCCCAGTGGAAATTCTCTACTAAATGAGAAGTGGAAAATTGGAATTGATGGCTGGCATGTGGGGCTTAATTAAACGTCCTATTTTTTTTCTCCCTGATGAAGCCCCGGGGGGTGGGGTAGTCGAAGTTGTGTTAGTCTGGCCTTGCAGAGCTGCCTTTCCTGCGTGCCATCGGAAGAGGTGGGGATGATAAGCAGTTTGCAAGGCATTTTCTTCATCCCTATTGACTGAGCGCTGGCGTGTGAGTCCCAGGAGGGCTTATTTCTGAGGCTAATGGTGGTGTCTGTCGCCAAAAGGCAGCAAATGGCTCTTTACTTCAATTCATCTTCATGTGGCTTCATAGATGGGGCCCCAGAGGTGACTTTAAAATGGTGGATGAACATCCCTCTAGCCAGAGTTGAGCCCAGAAGTGACTTGGGGATGGCTGGGTTTGTTCTTCTTTTCTGTCCATCTTGTATAACCCCATAATTAGATCGAGGTTCTTGACCAGACTGCACTGGGGCTTGTTTGTGCCCCTCTCATGAAATCATATCTGGGGGTGATGTGCTCTTCATTAATAAGATATGAGCCCTCTATTTGGGAGGTGACCCCAGGAATCACTGAGAGGAGGGTAGAAAATGCAAAAGGGAAGAGAAGGAAAGCTGGAAAGTACTGACAAGGCCCCCAAAGGTATTCAAATACAAAACAGAATTAACCCTGATCCCACGTGCAGGCCAGATGGAACATGCTAGAAGGTGGGGCATGGGGGCATGAACAGGCCACTCAAACCACCTCTTTTTTTTTTTAAGATTTAAATTTAGGCATGCAAGAGCTGGGGTGTAGGACAGAGGTGGGGAGGGTGAGAGGATTCACCAGAGACAAAGTGGGGAACAGAACAGGCAGATCGATGGAAATGCACTGCTGAGGGGAGCAGCGGGCGCGACAGGAGAGGTCTGCTGCACCATGTGGGTAGCTCCCTGGCCAGGGATCGAACTCGAGCTGCAGTGGCTGGTGATAGCTTCCTAGGGCTGAGACTTAGTCCCTTGCGCCACCAGGGAGGCCCCCAAACCACCTTTTTGAGGAGGAGCAGTAATGTCCTTCTAGCAAATGAATTAGTTAGTCCATGAAGCTCAGAGCCAGTCCTCTCTCTCCACCTGTAAGAAGGAGGGGCATGTCCCATCCTTGTCAGCCCTGGTCAGCTCAAGAGGGCCTGCCGCACAGACAAGCACGAAAGGACTTTTACAGTTACTGAGGCCAACTAGCCCGTTTTCAGCTATGGGCTTGAAGGCCCAGGAGTGGACATAATGAGATGAGTCACACGGTCAACCACAGCAAAGCCAGGACAGCCAACTGGTGCCATCCACCCTGCACCCCCATCCTTGCTTGCCAATCCAGCATCGGACACCTAACCAAGAGTCCCTCCAGGAGGAACACTGTGGGAGCTAAAAATGAGATAGAACAAAGGCAACTGTTGTCCCTGTGGCCCTGTGGCACCTTGGTCTGCTCGGGATGATATATGGAGGATGAGCTGTGACCTTCAAAATTCACCTTTGCTATAAAAGGAACAAAGCTGGGGAATGCTGGACTCCACAGGCCATGGCTCAGAAGGAATTCGGGCGCCCTGAGCTAAAATTAGCCAATCTTGCTGATTCCAAAAGCCTCCAGTGTACTCAGCCAGCGACCAGCTTGGAATAGGATCCCTGGGAAGCTCAGCAATTTCCCCTTCCTAAGCTTTCAGGGCTCCCCACTCCCTGCAACTCCAAGAGAAACAATAAATGATAGTGAAAGTGATGTTGTGACTTCTGTGGTATTGGGGAGCTCCAGCCAGCGGGCTGAGGTTGGGGTTGTGTAAGAAGGTGGGAGAGTCCCCCAAGTAACAAAAGTCAGGGGTCACTCACTCCTGGCATCCAAATTAGATGTTGGGAGGTGTACTGGCTGGGTCTGGGAGCAGTATTTCTTAGTACTCACCAAGTACCAGCTGTTCTAGCATGGCAGAGATAGCAGTAAATAAGACAGATGCTGGGCCTCCCTGGTGGCGCAGCGGTTGAGCGCTGGGTTGCGAAGCTGCCCACAGCCTCTGCAGCACCGGTTCGATCCCCGGCTGCTCCCCGGCCACTGGAGGAGGGTCCCACATGGCGCGCAGACCTCTCCTGCCGCCCGCTGCTCCCCTCAGCAGTGTACTTCGGTCCTTCTGCCTGCTCTGCTCCCCGCTCTGGCTCTGGTGAATTCTCTCACCCTCCCGCGCTTCTGACTGTACCCAGTGCTTGTATAAACAAAAAAACAAACAAACAAACAAACAAATAAATAAAACATGCCTCTATTAAAAAAAAAAAAAAAAAGACAGATGCTGGCGTGGACATGGTGAAGGGGGGTGAGGTGAGGTCAGAAGGTAGATCACAGATAAGCCAAGAAGGAAACTAAACAAGACAAGCTCAACTCGTGATACATCCCAGGAAGGAAGAGGGCATCATGATGAGGCGAGTAACCACAAGGGGTCTGGGGTGTCAAATTTGGACAGGATTCTGAGGTCTATCTTGGTTCTCCCAGATCTTTGGCTCCCCCAGAAGCTGTTTATTTGGGAGACAACCCCAGCAAACACTGGTTGGGGAAAGAGAAGTGGAAAAGGGAAGGGAAGCAGTCAATCCGTGGTATAGTATCAAGCCTGTTGCCCCTGTGGGCCACCTGCAGCTTTGATGTGCCTGGGAAAATGCCAAAGGTTTATTGTACAAAAGTAAACTTTACCCTCACACTAGATCCCAGTTCCCACTTTTGAGGACAGACCCATAAATATCAGTTAGAAATGGTTTTAAGTACAAGAAACCCTAAACCATATGACCCAGCAATTCCACTCCTGGGGATCTACCCATAGAACACAAAAACATTGATTCAAAAGGAAACCTGCACCCCTATGTTTATTGCAGCACTATTTACAATAGGTAAAACCTGGAAACAACCAAATGCCCAAAAAATAGATGACTGGATCAAGAAGATATGGTATATTATTATTATTATGGAATATTATTTGGCAGTCAAAAAAGATAAATTCATGCCATTCGCAGCAACGTGGATGGAGCTAGAAGGAATTATGCTCAGGGAAATAAGCCAGACGGAAAAAGAAAAATATCAGATAGTTTCCCTTATAGCAGGAATATAGGGGAACCTAATAAGACATCAGTGCAAAAAATAATAACAGTACAAAACACAACAAAGCAAAAACGGACAATTATAAATCAGAGACATCCTGCAGGGGAGGAGGAGGGAGAGGGATCAGAGGGAGGGAGGGAGGGGAACAGGGGACTGAGGTGATGGTGCACGGGAGCATTGGGGAAGGAAATTCTATGGGGATACACCTGAGGGGGTGGGGGGAAGCAGATGTTGTTTAAAAATGAACAATGTAAAAAAATAAAAAATAATAATAATAAAGGGGAAAAACGAAACTCTAATCAGATTTCATTTAACAAACAGAAGGAGACTTACTGGCTCTTATATGGAAAATCCAGATGGAGTTCAGGTATGGTTTAATCTAGGTGTTCAATAAACATCAAAACAAAAAAATTCAGATTCTCTGCACCTTCCCTCTGCCTCCCCCAAACTCTCATGGCCACAAGATGGCTGCACAAGCTCCAAGTATCACACCCTCATTCCAGCAAGTCCAAAGAGGAGAGAAACCTTTAGGTCCCCAGAACCTCAAGCATGTGTAAAATTGGGTCATCTGGCTCTGAGTGAGTTGTGTGCACACACCAAACAATGTGGCTACACTGATTTACATGAGTTGGGCACACCCTGGAAGAGAAGATAGAATCCATTCCACTCAAGGCACATGGCTAGGAATGGGGAGGGCAGAACTCCAGAACAGGGCACTATTCAATAAGAGATGGAACTAGGTCCCACGCAGCAACACTATCTGTTCAGACAACCACAGCATCTCTCTGGTGTTGGCTACATGCCAGTTCCTGCCCCATCACTTCATCAGCATCCCTGGATCTTCACAGCTACCTTCTGAGGAAGGTACTATTATACCCATCTTACAGATGAAGAAACAGGGAAGTTAGTTGAATAACCCAAGGTCAGCTGGTGTTGGTGATGGAGTCAGGATTCAAACCCAGTTGGTGTGGCTCCAGATTCTATGTTCTTAACCACTACTATTCATTCTTATTTCCAGAAAGCCCTGTATTATATATATGAAATATATATATATGCATATGGCCAATGGGTTATTTGTGGTTCTTTCTTTCCCCTACAGAATGATGCTAAGATCTAATTCACTCTCTAAGAGCTACAATATTTGTTTTTTGGAAAGATGTCAAATATCCATCAATTGATGAATGCATAAACAATGTGGTCTATGCCTGCAATGGAATATTATTAAGCCATAAAAAGGAATGAAGTATTGATAAGGCTGTATGATGAATAAACCTTGAAATAGTAAGCTCACTAAAGCAGCCAGGCCCAAAGTCATATATTATCTGATTCCCTTATAGGAAATGTCCAGAATTGGCAAAATCACAGAGACAGAAATTAGCTTAGTTACTCAGTCTGAGAGGAGGGGGGAAATGGGGAGCAGCTACTAATGGGTGCAGCAGAATGACACATCTGTTGCAGAATTTGTTGGTGGCAATGGCTGTACAATATACTAAAAACAATGGATTGTGCACTTTTAAGAGGTGGATTGCATGGCTGATTCAAAGGGTGATTTCTCAAAAATAGTAAGAGGAGGAGAAAGTGGGGATATCACAGCATCTGCAGTGGGAGCCTGTGGCCCTAGGAAGGGGGAGCAGAGCTGCACAGCCCCCATCAGTTCCACCTGTTCCTCCCATGAGGGTCAGGCCAGGTCACAGTCCCAGGAAGGATGGCCCTGGAAGAGGCTTTTCTGCTTTCTGGATGGAATCCTTTGAAGCACAAAGGTGTTTAATTTTGATGAAGCCCCAAGTTATCTCTTTATTCTTTTGTCCTTGTGCTTTTGGTGCCCTATCTAAGAAGGCTTTGCCTAACTCAAGGTCATGAAGTGTAACTCTTACATTTTCAATAAGCTTTATCATTTTAACACTTACCTTTGGGTCTGTGATTTGTTGTGAATTCATTTTTGGGTGTGGTCTAGAAGAAAGGGGTCCTCATGGTGTGTATTTGGGAGCCTGGGGCACCTGGGAGAGGGTTGCGTTTTCCATCTTCACCCTCTTCTTACTAGGTGAGGTGCTATCAGTCATGTTCCTGCCTCCCACGTTCTCCCCTCCCCATCTTCTGATTTTGGGGGCTTGGTGGGTCATCTGCCTTTGTCAGAAGTTTCCTCACCCCACTAGACCCACTGGTCTGACCAAGACAGGGTTGGGGGGATCTAATGGGGAGTGTGGGAGTGGGGGTGACATAAAAGACCTCAATAGCAATCCCCTTATTCTCCATTTTTCTTTTCCTAGTTCAGGATAGACTGAAGGGTGAATATTTTCCATTCTGTTTTCAGACCTCAGATCATCCCGCAATCTCTCCCCTCACCTTCCCAAGAGCTTGCCCCGTCCTCTTCACCCATGTCCCATAAATGGAGTTGGGGCTCAGAGTGAAGGAGACAGACTCTGATATGGTTGCTGGTGTGGCTGGATGCAGTGGTCTCCAGGGCGTCCCCCCATTATCTCGAAGTTTAGAAACTGCTGCTACTGCATTGCTTTGTCTACAGGGGGCGCTGTGTCTGAGGTCCTGATTCTGTGGTTTCTGCCAAGCCATGGCTTCTCTGTGGGCTCCTGAGTGTATTGGCTGCACCTGAGCTCCGAGACAGCCACTCAGAACCTTTCTGCTAAAGGCAGGGCCCAGGTACCCTGCAGCATGGCTGAGGGAACCCCTTCCCAGAAAGGCTGTCCCAAACTCCACCGCAGGGGCCAGGCTTCGTGCCATCTTTGTCTACAACAGGTAGATCAGCACACACCCCCCACACACACACACTCCACCCCAGTTATGAAATCTTAAAGAAATTCCAGGGGTTTCTCCCTAGTGCCAGTGCCTTCATGACATGGTACTTGGGGTGCAGTGGGTGGGTGAGGTCTGCCACTCTCCAGGCCTTTATGTGTATGTGTGTGTCTGTGTTTGGCGACTGGGGTACAGGGGGTGGGGTGGGCGTTCCTGGAGCTTCTGTTTCATTTTAAAATGTATTCATTCATTCCCCTGACCCACAGATGGTTCATTCTACACTTTTTGTTTCCATCTCTGTTTCCTCAGATTTTTTTGCTCCTGCTCCTGTTGCCTCACCCCCCTGAACTCATCCGCTGCTGTTGCCTCTCTCCTGGTTTCTTTCCTACTGAGGATTCCCCCACCTTTGCGGTTGGGGAGGATTGTGCCTCTCCTCCTCCCTCTCAGTCCCTCCCTTCTTAGATTCCAGTCCCAAATAGGTTTTCTTCATTTCAGGCCCAACATTTCTTTATTTGGGGGGCTTCGGGGGCCAATGGGACTGAGCCTTGGAGCTTGCCTTGGTGCTGTTCAAAATCTGGCCAGCAGGGAGCAGTAAATGACCTTGGCCTTCCCTGGCCCTTGGCAGGGTGGTCTCGCCTGAAAGTTCTTTTGAGATTGGGGGTTTCATTCCATTTCTGACCACTCCTCCCTTGACTCTCGTCTGCTAAGTTTAAGTTTAAGCTTTCTTTTGTTCCAGACTTTCTTCTCTCTGGCGATTTCTCCTCTTTCCCCCAAACTTTATTTCTGGCATCCAAGCGATGACTGCAGTTCTCAACTGGCTTTTCTTTTCTTTTTTCTCCTCTGGAATACACACAGTATGTGTTTAATAACTCACCATCTCTCTGCTTGCTCAAAATGTGGAAAATGCAAAGGCTGTGACCCTGGATGGAAATTAAATTTGGTTTGTGGGGAAAAAAAATGTGCATGTTGATGCCCAAGAAAATGGAATTTCTTAAGCCATGATTTTGAAGCTGTTGTTTCACGCTGGACCATGGAGCATGGTGACGATTTCCCGCGCAGAGATCCCCTTCCCCGCAGCCCATTAAGTTCTGTCCAAGTCCATTGACTGCTTTTCTGGGCCAGAGAGAAATGTCTTCAAAACTGTATTTTAGAACAGAGCTTCAGCCCTGTCCCTCTACTGATTCCTGTTAAGAGGAGCTCCTATGAATCACTTATTTTCGATTCAAGGCATGTTTGTTCGGTACCTTCTATGTGGGAGACTGCAGGATGGAGAGAATGGGGGTAGAGAGGAGAGAACAGTGGGGCCGCCTCAGGCTACTGAGAGCAGACAGGCCAGCGACAGCCCAGAGTGGGAGCCAGGGACAGTGCTGGCCCACTTCCCATCCATCGTCCGTCTCACTGGATCCCGAGGGCCGTGCATTTGTCGCTTGGTGGCTCCTTCTCATTGGCCAGAGTGGGAAACTGAGGCTGGGAAAGGCTAATGGCCCCTTGGCTTCCCAGGTCCACACCCATGGAGGGGCAGCCTGATACAGGGGGTGCCCAGGGTCCCTGGAGCAGAAGCTGCAAGGGAGGATGGAGTGATGGGAAGGCTTCCTGGAGGAAGTGACTGTGAACTGAGTCCGGGTAATGAGGTCACCTCTCCATTTAAATGTGCCGTTGTTGGCAAAACTTCACTAGGAGGGGACTAGGCCAAGAAAACGTTAACAGACTCCATTTCAAAAGCTGAGTTTGTCATCACCCTGCAATAATAAATAAAATGAATCAGAGGAGCTGAGCGAATATTGTATAAGGACTGTCTTGGGAGGAAAGGACAGACAGGTGGATTTATGCAAATGTTACTCTTTGGGGAACACAGCAGAGTTAATGTCATTTTGAATGACTTGTTTACCCAGTGATTATGGAATTCATGAATATCAGAAGACTTATTGCATAAAACTGCAGTTTGGGATGACTGGCACATTTTGGGAAGTCACTGCGGCAGTACAAAAAGTAAATAAACTTAAATGATCTCCTGGGGAAAACAATGCAATAAATGGGCTGATTGATAGACTGAGGTATTTTAGAAATCCTTCCCATCCCTAAAAAATAAATCGCTGGGAGAAGTAATTATTTCAAAGTTGGCCCTAGAAGTTTTCTTTTTTGAAAATATTTAATGGTAAATAACCTGTTTTCCAAATAAAGCAAAGACACACACACACACACACACACAAATCCATGTTGACTTGGTTTTGGGAGCCCCTCCCCTGCACATGCGCATTCCTGCACACAGCTCCCAGCTTCCTACCTCACCCCCTCCCTGCCTCCCACCAGCCACTCCTTCTGTCCCCAGCTCCACAGCCTGCCTCTCCCACTTCCTGTGACTATTAAGACAAAGCAGAGATGAGGGCAAAGCGCAGAGGGGACTTTGAGGTGATACAGTCCAGGTCTCATTCTGTAAAAGAGGTTTGGTGTCTTGTCCAAGCAAGGTTGGTGGGGGGATGCATCCAGCAGGAGCTGGGCGGTGACCAGGACTGAGGGGCAGGTTGTTGAGCTGCCTGCAGGTGAAGCACAGCTCCAGCCTGACTCCACCCTCTCTCCAACTTCACCTTGTGAGTTGCCTTGCCTGAGAGCTGGGAAAAAGGAGCGTCTGTTGTGTAGCTGGCGGGAGACCAAAACACAGCAGTTTGTGTGAAGACCTTTGTGCAGGCCCTACTGGAGTCTGCAGCCCTTCAGCTACTCTCTTCACTGCCAGGGCCCTGGGATTTCCACCTGGGCAGGGGTGTTGCGTGAAAAGGAGACAGCGCCATGGACAAGTAGGGCAAAAGCCTGGGTCTGCAGATGGGCATGCTGGGCAAAGTCATTTGCACAGGTTCTAGGTGGAGGTGAATTGGCAGGACACTTCACCCCATTATACCCACGAGCCCAATGGGAAGAACACCGGGTCTTACCCACTCACTGCAGCAGAGACCCACAGGACCTTCTCCCAACCTGGGACTGCTGATGCCCAAACCTAGTGCTCCCTTCAGCTCTGGGCAGGGTATGGGGTAGACTGAAGACTCTGCCCATTGGGACCCTAAGGCAGTGGCACCTTCTACCACTCCTCCCAGGTCTAGGGAGCCCTGGGGAGGAAGGGATGCTAGGCAGCAACCAGGCCAGCAAGAGCAGAAAGCCTCCCTCTGAGCTAAGGGCCGAAAAGAGAGGTGGGGGAGATTCTGTGAGGAAGTGTAACAGGGTGGCCCAACTATTTTACCTACTCTTTACTTCTCTTTATTGCACACTAATTGTATTAAAGTTCTTTTCCATTAAAGGTCTTACACACTATGGTATGTTTTGTCTTGGTGCAGTGGATGGCAGAACATTTACAGCAGGCAGGTTTGGGGATCCTGAGATACCCCTCACCCTATGCTGTAACAGAAGGATCCTGCACCCCAGGTCTTCTCTCTTCATGAACCAAACGCCTCCAGACTACCCTTCCCCCAAAGTCACTGACAAGCACTAGAGGCACCAGAAACAGCTTCTTTATTCAAACTCAGCCATGGACCAGGGTAGGCCCCTCCTTCCAATCCCCATACACCCTGTGTACCCACAGTGCTCTACACCCCCCACCCCACCCCAGAAAGGACTCATGTCCCGTGGGCCTCAGAAGGTCAGCTTTAGTTTCTGAACTTGCCCACCAATGACTTGGAAGGCCAAGCTCCCAGGCCCTGCTGGTCCAGGAGGAGAGACAGCTGCTGGCGGGCATCCTGGTAGGGCCCAGCCTAGGGAGAGAGTACAGGGTGAGCCAGGTGCTGGCAGCGGTGGAGAGAGGGCTGAGGTGGGGAGGGGCTCACCTTGGCCGCCTCATAGGTGCTCAGGGCCAGGAGGTGGGGCTTCCCAAGAGCCTGGGCAGCCTGGCGGAAGGCCCGAAGAAAGGCTGCTTTGCAGAGGCGGGAGGGTGGCCCAAGGGCCACACTGGAGATGAAGAGGCAAGGACAGCAGATCAGAGATGGGGAGGCAGGCCTGAAAGACAGGCCACTCCCCCACCTCCCTCACGCCACGACCACCCGAGAGGTTACCACACAGAGGCTGATGGGGCCACTGGCCAGACACGGAGCTGCCAGTGGGCTGAGCTGTGGTGAGAATGCAAGCCCAGACCAGGGGCAGGGAGATGGGGACCCATCACCCTCCAACCCCCTCCTCAGCCGGTCCCGGGACCCTCCTCACTCTTCCTTCACACGCCCAGTGACCACGTCCACAACCTCGACATCAGAGTCCCCCAGGCTCCAGTTGAGGCTCAGGCCTTGGCAGGTGCTGGGGATGGGGTCAGAGGGGGCCACGAGGGGCCCCGCAAACAGGTGCAATGTGGTGCGACTGTAGGGAAGTGGCAGGCCTGGCCCTGACACCCTGTCTAGGGTGGGCCGAGTGTGGATGGCCCTTTTCAGAGTGGGGGGATCGTGGCAGGGGTCCGCTGTGGGGCAGAAGGCAAAGGACACAGTCTGAGTTGCTTCCACCCTCTTCTACATCCCACCCGGAGCCCACCTCCCACCGCCCCGGCCCTCAGGCCCTAACCCAGGACCAGGCTGGTGGCGTAGAGGGGAGGCAGGAAGTGGGCCAGCAGGGCACCGCCGAGCCCCAGCACAGCCCAGCGTGCCAGCTTGTCACTGGCCGACAGGCAGCCCACGTGGGTGTGAAGCAGTGCAGGGGCCAGGTAGCACACGGGCTTCAGCTCCCCAAGCACATGGGCCTGCAGGCGCAAGGCAGGGCTTTGCTGGACGCTGTCTTCCACGGACAAGGATTGTGGGAGGCTGCAGGGGAGGAGCAGGGGCATGAGAGTCAGGGCCACTTCTCTGACAACCCCCACCCTGACACTGCCCTTTGCCATCTAGGGAAGCCAACGTCGCCGTGGGGGGCTTGTCACATACCAGATGTCGTGGGCAGCTCCCTTGGGGGTGTTGCTGATGTAGAGGTGCAGGAAGATCCGAGGCTTGAGGGCAAAGGGGGGCCCGGGCCCGGGCTGGGGGGCCAGCACGGACCGCTCCTTGCCCTTAGGGCCACCCTGCGTGGCCAGCAGGAGCTGCCTGAACAAGAACCTGGGAGGGGCGGTGGATGAGCAGTTGGGGGCTGCCACAACCTTAGGGTGCTATGGCAGAGCACCCACCAGCCTACCGCTCACCTCAGCAGGGCCCGCCGGGCCACCACCAGGGCGTGACAGTCATGGAGCTTCCGGCCTGAGAATGCCAGTCGGCCGGGACAGCTGCTGCTGCCTGTGCCCAATGCCACCAGCTCATAGATCTCCTTGGCATGGCCCTTGGCGCCGGGGACCTCTGTGAGGGAAGGGGCAGAGAGGGCCTAGACTGAGGCATAGGGCCCCTGTGGCCTTCCGAGCAGGGTCAGGGCAACCCCTACCTCTCTCCAGGATGACAGCGGCCACGGTCCCCTTACAGGCCCGGTACGGTGAGCTCTCTTCCACCAGGCGGTCAAAGCCGGTGCTGACCACGGCTGCGCAGCGCTGCTCGTGGGTCAGGATGTTCTCTGTTTGTGGGGGAGAGGGCAGCAGTTGGGGCCCCACTGGCTATGCTCTTCCTCTCACCATGGGGTCAGAGAGGGGTTACCTACCTACACTCTGGGAGGTGAGTGGAGGCTTGCTGGGGGTCTTCAGAGGCTCTGGAAGAGAGACAAGGGGTGGACAGGTGACCAGGGGTGCTTGGGGAAGCCAAGTTCCACTGGGAGGGTGAAGAGAACATTTTCATCCCCGAGAAACCCAAAGCCCCTATGCCCAGGTGGTGTCCTTCAAAGCCCACCAGGACAGAGTTCGCCTCACGTCCCCCACCCCAGCCCCCTGCAGGCCAGTCCTGATGTCCAGATGGTCTCTGCCGCACCAGGCTTCAGTTGTGGCTCAGTTGGGGCACCTGACCCCTCTTACCTGGGCTCTCTAGCTGGCTCCTGACATAGCAGAGGGCAGAGAGAGCAGCCTTCTGTTTGGCTTCCGTCTTGCTGTTGGCAGTGCCCGTGGAGCAGACGACCCCATCCAGCTCCGCATACACCGAGAAAGGGAAGGCAGGATCTGGGAAGGAGAGGGCCGGGAAGTAGCTCCCTGCACTTTATCCCCATCTTGTGCCTTTGATACAGTAACAGACAACCTAGAGTGCATTCCCACAGCTGTCAGACACCATGCCAACATTCCCTGTGTCCTAAGTCACCCCGCGGTCACGTACAGCGAGGAACTACCCCTAGAAGCCAGAGCCCACCAAAACCATTCATACTTGCCAATGCTAAACTTACTCAGCACGCCAACCTGCCCTTGCCTAGTCCCTGCCAGGAAAACCTCAATCAAGGTTCTGGCCTCTGCTCTCCCCTCCCTTCTGTCTGCACCCTCCCCGGTCCTTCCCCAGTGGCCCTGGGTGGTAGGCCCTGCCTCCTGTCTCTAGGGATCTGCGGGTATAGACTACTTTCCTTCTTGACAATCACTTCCACATCTGCTGTTTTACCAGACCTGACTGAAACAGATCCTGGGGATATTTTTAATACCTTCTCTCTTTTTGAACCATCCCTTCAGGGTACTCTTAGGTAATTTTACACAGGCTTCCACTTCCACCAGCTTGGGAAATGATTCTCTTGCCGTCTCCATGGAGGCTATGACTGGTCTGGCTTAAGGCTGGGAACTCAAATTTAGATTCTGGTGTATTGCTGGGTGAGTGAGGGGATGCACTGAGAGGACACAGTCAAGACAAAGATCTATGTAATGTAACATCATCAAATTGTTAGGAAACATCTGCGCCAAGGGCTGGCCCTTGCTGGGTTATCTCCAACAGGCATGCCGCCATAATTGCATGTAATTGACCATCAAAAAGAGCAAGCTGATGAAAGTCAGGTTCAGAAAGGTCGGTTGACCTGTTCCAAGGGGCGAAAGCAAAGTTAAAACAAGGTCAGTGTTCCCGACTGCTATACAGAAAGACCTTGCAGATATAAATGGTAATCATTTCCCATGCCCTTTTAGGTACTGTAAAGAAGAGGAATGACACTTTGTAGAGAAGAACACAGGGGCTGCAGAAGGAGGGTATCTAACAAAGGCAGAGAAACAACCAACTTTCTGCAAGTTGCGGGGGTCTCCATCCCTTTGGAGGGACCCATGATCCTGGAGGAAGGAGGGCCCTTTTCTAACAGAGCAGGTCTATTTTGCAATTGCTTGATCTGCAAATGGAAACGTTCCAACTCACACCAAAGGGATTCTGGTTCTAAGGATCCAAGGGGGTGCGGGTGGAGGTTATACTTGAAGGCTGGGTAGCCTGGAGCATGTCTTTTAAGGGCCTCTGGCTTCAGGTGGGGCCGGCTTTCACCTTGCCATGACCTGCTACAGTTGGCTGTTGTAGCTGACGCTCCAGCACCAGCCTGCTCACCACAGGGGTGGTCCTCAAACCCCACAGTCAGGTCCAGACACAGTCCCCTTGCTTGGTCTGGGGTCAGCCCCAGGAGCCCAGGCCGCCTGGCCTCACCTGTCATCTGGTCCTCGCGGAAGATGAGAGAGACGCCCAGACTGGCAGCGTACTGCACCAGCAAGGCTTCTGCCTGGCCTGGGGGCGGGTCTCTGAGTTGCAGGCTCTGCCCTCCGGCTTCCTCCGCCCGCTCGTCCTTCTCCTGGTCCTCCTCCTTACCCCTCTCCTCGGGGAAGTCTCCCAACGGCCCTACAGGTGGGACAGAGACCGTGAGGGGCCTCCCCATCCCTATGCCTGCCTTCCCGTCCCCAGGCCGTTCCCAGGCCGCCCCCAGTGCCGGATGCAGATCCCCACCCCAGGCCCACCATCCCCCGCCGCCAAGGCCTGAGGCTGCCTGTCCCCGCTGTGGTCCTCCGCTCTCGGGGTGGACACCGGCTCCCAGGGGTCTTGGCCCAAGCTGGCCGAGGGCTTCCAGGGAATGGGTCCGGGGCTGATCTGTAGCGAGGCTGCCAGGCGGGGCTTCCTACGGCAGTTATCCTCTGTGCTTGGGGCTGTGCTGACCGGAGAAGCCATGGCCACACGTGAGGACCCCGAGACGGCGGGTCAGATCTCGCGGGACTGGTGCCCTTTTACCGTGGGCTACTCCCGCGTGGGAAGCACGTGGCACGGGCTCTAGTGCGTAGCGAGCTCCACCCCTACCTCGCTCTTGGCCAATCAGAGCCCACAAAGCTGTGACCGACATCACGCCCAGCCAATTGAAAGACTAGAAAGGCAAGTTCCGCCCCTCCCCTCCCTCCATGGACCCCCCCACCCCCCTCACCCCCCCACCCCTCCCCACTTCCCCACTCCTCCCCACCCCCCCACTCCTCCCCACCCCCCCACTCCCAGTCACCCCGCGGCAGCCTGGTGTGGAGTTTTGGGATGAGTGGCTGCAGGGCTAACACTGCATTTCTGGGGCCGAGACTTCGGATCTGGTGTCCGGGTAGGAGGAAATGGAGGTGCTTCTGGGATCCTCTTTACCTTCAAGTGGCCTGGGTCTTGGGGACACGATGACCAGGGAAAGGGGCCTGGGACCCAAATTCATGCCACACACTGGCTCCTGCCCTCGGAAGCCCCCCAAGTTCTCCATCTCACCCACCTACCCACCCTCCCCCTGCCACTTAACTGAGCCTGGGGGTCCTAAGCGCATAAATGGAGGTGTTGTCTGTTGTAGCAGTCCTCCCTAATCTGTTCCCCTCTCCCAGGCCAACCTGAAGGTGCTTTAAAGCCAAAAATGAGCCATTTGGCCCCCTAGCTTTTTTCTTTTTCTAGAAAGAATTTTGAGTTGGTTTAAAATCGGGGCTGCTCCATAACAGTACCACAACACAGAAATTCTTTAAGATGAAAGGCTAGTGGTGAAAAAGAAATAAAATTAAGACAAAGTGAGGGCCTCCCTAGTGGCACAAGGGGTTAAGTCTCAGCCCTGTCAAGCTATCAGCAGCCACAGAAGCATAAGTTCAATCCCCAGCCAGGGAGCTAACCCACATGGCGCAGCAGACCTCAACTGTCTCCCCAGCTTTTCCCCTCAGCAGTGTATTTCAGTAGATTCACCTGTTCTGCTCCCCACTCTGTCTCTGGTGGATCCTCTCACCCCTGCACGTCTGGCATACACCCCAGTTCTTGTATGCATAAATAAATGAAAATAAATCATAAAAAAAAGACAAAGTTGGAGATGAGGACAAGTTACCTAGGGCCAGCTGTGATGCAACGCGTAACTCCTTGAAGTGGCCTGCAAATTAAGGCTCAATTAACTCAATCTCACAGGAGCCGAGAGCTGGAAAACATGCCATTTCTCTCCACTGTGCTTGTAGACGCAGCTGCTGCTGCTGCCCATATTTGGGTCTGACTGTGCCAGCCAGGAGGGTAGCAGTGTGGACACTGGGGCATGGGAGGAGCAGCAGCAGATTCAGCCTCCCTCCCCAAGGTTTCAAATATTGGCATCAAGAAAAGTGATTCTGGTGTTTTCGTGTGTAGCCCAGCAGCAAATGAGACTCCTGGGATAGAAAGGACAGCATGGGTGTCCACAAATGGAATGAGGGCTGCACATATCCACAGGCTTGGACGAGTCGCCCAACACAGAAACACTCCCTCATCAGGAAACTGCGTAAATGAATGGTGACATGTTCATGCGATGACCTCTAACTCAGTCATTAAAAACAGAAGCAAACTGCTGTTTCACACCAACACAGCCACATCTCATGACTGAATACTGGCATCCCAGGTGATGCTGACACTGGGTAGAATTTAAGAACCACTGCCTAAAACTACAGGTGCCTGACCACTGGGAGAACTGCATGCACTAGTAGGGGTACTTGCACCCCTATTTATAAAACATGGGCATAGGACATAAAGACAATCAGTAACGCAACAGTGCTGTGAGATAGGAAGTTACTTAAGCAGACTTGAGGTTCGCATCTTGTTAAACTGGCACTCACTCTTGGAACTTGATGGGCTTTGCTTCTAGGAATACTAATGACGGCTTTTCTTCCACCGCTATTCCCCCTCCTCCCGGGAGGTGGCGCTGTAGAACACCCGTACGGCCAAGCGGGGAGGCGGAACTTCCGGTCTGCGTGAGCGCGCTTCCGGCCCTGCCCGGAAGACGGTTAATAGCTGCGTCCACGCGCGGAGCTCAGGTGGAACTTTCAGGCTCCTTCGTGGCGCGAGGGTCAGGCGAGCGTCACGCCGAGGTCAGTTGCCCAGAGGAACACGTCGAGGCCCGCGTCACGTAAGTGAGGACGGAAAAGAGAAGGGGCTCCCTGCGCGTGGGCCCGCTGTGTGGCTGTGACTGGCGTCCTGTTATAGGGCAGCCCCGATACAAAACGGGGTGCCTGACTGTGGTCCTAGCTCAGAACATCCTTTCCCCCTAACAGTCCCGCCGCTGAGAAGGCGGCCTTGAGCAGCCCCTCCTACGGTGTGGTGAGGCGCCCGCAGATGCAAGGCACCGTGTGCCACACCGTGCTGGATGGGAGACCTGCGGGGGACGGCGTGAAAGTTGGTGGGGAGGACGTGGCCCGGTGGCCGGATGGAGGGGGGACTCTTCCATCCCTTCTCCCATCCTCTGCGACGCGCTCGCTTTTGCTGTTCCCGGCCTGGCCTGGCTGCAGACCCCGCGGATTTGTTCATCCTTGGAGCCTAAGGGGCCTGGAGAGCCTACAGCGAGGACGCTTATTCCACCACCACCCTCCCCCCGGCCCCCCGGCCCCCCGGCTGCTTTTTAAGACCATTTCTCAGGTCTTGGGTTCCTCCAGTGCCCCCAGCCTGCGGGGTTGGTTTGGAGCTGTATGGTTCCTTTCTCCTCTCATTCATTTGCTCAGTCCTAGATTTGTTGTTTCACTTTACGTGTATGTATTGTTAGGGTGGATAACCACCAAGGCTCTGGGGATAATGAAGGGCCTATTCTTATGAGGACTGTTGATTAGAGAAGTTCTTAGTCAAACAGCTTAAATTTAAAATTTAAAATGTCATTAGTTGTATTGCATGCTTTGAAAGATGCAGATATTGTGGGAGGGTACAGTCAGGGGAACTGGGAGAGGCTTCCCTGGCTGGGAACCTGAAGGATGAGCTGGATTTTTCTTGTGTTTGGGGAGCAATTGGCCCTCATCCTAAGCAGAGAGATGTGCAAAGCCCCTGTGGTGAAAGAAGCATGATGAGAAAGAACCCAAGGGAAATGAGTGTGATCGGAGCCTAGACACAGAGGTGAGCTGTGTGCGTGAGCGGGAACAGGCACCTCTGGGAAGTTGGGGTGCTGCTAACTGATTGAGTACCATCAGTTCTGTGGAAGAGCATTTTTCACAAGGATTTGCTGAGCACCCTGATCCCTGCCTCTGTTCTCCCCTGTTATGGAAAAGAGAATAACCACAGCAGCCAGACACTGGAAACATGGGAATGGATTCTCAGTCCCTTGGAGAGTGCAGTCTAGTGGAAGAGGTGGAACTAAGAAACCATAGATGGAATGAGGTTGACTTGCCCTGAGATACACATAACCATTCGTTTGACAAGTATTGACTGGAATTTACCAGGTGGTGGGCCATTTGTATAGAGCTGAGGTTACAAGGATGTCCAGAGTTGAGGGATGGGGAGGCAGAGAATTAGCTGATAAAGTGCAGTGGGGTTCCAAGGGAAAAGGCACTGCTTATTCTGTGAATGCTTATTCTATGAAAGCAAATTCTGGTATTTGGGACACACACGAGATTAGTGGCTCAGAAATCAGATTTTGGATGGCATGGGAGATTACACTCTTGTCCATGAACAAGTCATTCTTTACTGACCTCTGTTTCCTGAACTCCAAAAGAGGGGAGAATAAAGCCTGTAGTTCTTGGTTTGCAGATGCTGGCTCTAAGTCAACATTGTTGCTGTGGCTAGTTGAAAAACAGAGGTGATGTGTGTACCTTTGGTATACATTTATTCATTTGGGGGATGGTACTGTACTTGACAGTGGGAAGCGAGGTGAGTAAGACTCAGCCCCATTTTAGGGGAACTTAAGTTTAATCTTAGGTGTGAAGCCCAGGGTATGAGGAGTATAGTGTAGATGTGACTATAATAAATGTAAAATCTGTGACAAAAGTTGACCCTTTACCACCTGTCAGATTTCACTCCCTACCCCCTTCTCCTCCTTGTTCATTCTGTGGTCTCCCAGTTGTTTCTCAAACACTTACTGCCCTAGGACTTGCTGTTCATTCTGCCTGGAGCCCTCCTCCCGGTTGTCTGCATAGTGCTCCCTCACTGGCTTCAAGCTGTGCCAAGTACCACCCTCTCAGCGAGGCTACCACCGGCCACCAATACTAGAACCACATCCTCAGTGCATCTCCATGGCCTCTGTCTTGGCTTGAATATAGCATTTATTAACTGGTATTGGGCTACACGTTTGTTTCTTAGTATCTACATCCCCAAAAGAAGTGTACCACTTAGGGTACTTTTCATTCTCCCCAGGAGCCCTGGATGCCACTGGCAGATTCAAGTCTTACTGGCAGAATGTGTGATGTGTGATTCTTGCTCTACACGATGGACTTCCCGAGTTGCCTCCACCCCACGTTGTTTGTGTCCGGCCCTCTTGGTCTGAGCAATGTTCCTGATTTGTCCTTTATGTGCAGCTGGAGAGACCAGCTCTCCCTGCCAGAGTCCCCGTCCCAGATCTCCGAGGTGAGAGTGAGAATGGGGAGAGTCCTGCCTGCTCCAGGGTGGCCCCTTATACTTGGCACCCCCCCTCCTTTTGTAGCATTCAAACTAACCAGTATTGGGGGGGGGGTGTTAACAGAAATCTATTAAAACACAGGCTGAGTGAAAATGTCTCCTTCTTGTAGTGGGGTTGGGAATTTGCCACAGCCCAACCCCAAACCCGCTCATTGTTCTGTTGTTGTCTTGGCTGTTTCTTCAGAGCAGAGCGCCACACTTGCCCAGGAACCTGCTGTGGGAGCCAGAGATGCCTGGGCCCCTTCCCTTGCTGCCACCTGGTCCTGGTAAGGGTTTTATTCCTTGCAAACTGCTCCCCCTGCTTTTCTCCCCACCTGAAGCCTCCCTTCTCCCTACTGATGCCCTGTCCCCCAGCGCCCAGTGTCCTTGGATAACTCATGTCAGCTGGAGCACCTGGTCCTACCTCTGGCCTCTCCTGGTCCCTGGGACAAACTCCATTCCTTCTCTTACTCTTCCCTCAGATCCCTGGGATCCAGGCATATCTGCCCGGGACCTGCTTTTCCGGGGAGGCCATCAGTACCGGCGGGAGCCCCGGGCTGTGCTGGATGTTACTGAGCAGGTAAGTGGCCCTCCAGCCATAGTGTCGTGGGGAGGGGCTGTGCTTAGTGACCCAGCCTCCTCTCCTTCCCAGCTCAGCAGCTTCCTGTGGGACCATGGGGACATAGCCTTTGCACCCCTGGGGAAGCTGATGCTGGAGAATTTCAAGTTGGAGGGAGCACGGGTGAGTGACCCCTGCCAGCCACGGGAGGGAACTTCCTACTTTGCATTGGGGGTGAGCCCTAGGTGAGCTTGACAAGGTCTTTCCATGCAGAGCCGCTCTAAGAAGAAGACAGTGGTCAGTGTGAAGAGGCTACTCCAGGACCTCGGTGGATACCAGCCATGGGGGCAAGTGCTAGTGAGAGAGGATGGGCAGGGCAGGCCTAACTGGTGGGGCACGAGGAAGGAACCAGACGTGGATCCCCACTTTGCATTCGCAAACCCTGCTTCCCTATACAAAATGACAAACTGCACTAGCCTAAGAGAGGAGGGACTTGCAGGGGCTCCAGGTATGACCGCATCCAAATATTCAAATAACCTTAGTATTATTTTTTCTTACCTGCCTCTATCTGGCATGATTCCTTGATAGAAATCTTGTTTCCAAGTCTGTTTTCCAAACCAGCAAGATGGCTTATGACTCCTGGGAAAGAGCCCAGCCCAGGTTCTTCCTGGGGTGCAGGAGAAGTCCCAGGAGGTGGTGGGCGTGCATGTCGTGGCTGTTACGCCCTCCTGTGGACTAGTCATTGTGGGGATTGATGGAACAAGGGGTTGCTCCCGGCCAGGGGTGGGTACCGCAGCTTCCCAAAGGAAGACATTCTAGGTAGATGATCACATTTGCTTTGCCTGCCTCCCATGGGATGGTGCTTGGACCGCCTTCCCACCACTGCCACTGCCTCACCTGCCTGCTGTTCCCTTGTCGTCAGGTGTCCCTGGGCTTTCCTGAGCCATCGACAGCGTAGGTTCTCAATCCTTGCGGGCCAGATCCTGGGCAGGTCAGTGACCACTCTCCTGGGAGAGCTGCTGCATGAGGAACTGGCCACGCGGTGGAAGCAGCTGCTGCTGGATGATGCTTTCACAGGGGGTGCGCTCGCCTGGCTACCTGGAAGGACACCCCATGTTGGGCAGCTGGTCTATCCTTCAGGTGGCGCCCTAGACAGATTGTGTATCCTTGGCCTGGGCTGCTCCCCGACTGGCTCCCTCTGGTGGAGGAGGGTGATTTTGTTTCAGGAACTTCCAGTGACCAGAGCTGACATGCTTATCCTTAACTAGATGCCAGCTTTCCAAGAGGTCCATCTGACCCAAGGAGGTGATACCCAGGTCCTTGGTGACCCTGGCCACATCCAGCTCCGAGGACCTGTGCGGCAGGTAGTGACCCGCACCGTGCAGGGAGAATGTAAGGCCTGTGGCACCTCCTTCCTCCCATGACAGACCTGCTGCCTGACCTTGACCCTAACACTCTACATCTCCTCTTCAGCTCTGCTAGCGGTTCGCTCTGACTACCACTGTGCCCTCTGGAAGGTCAGTAAGCAGGGGCAGCCGGCTCCTCTCCAGGTGCTGCAGGTCAAGAAGGGGGCCACGGGGATCAATCTGAGGTAAAGGAGGCTGAGTGGGCTCATCTGCAGGGAGATGGGTCGGGGAGAAGGACGCATGCCCAGTATAGACACACTTGTGCCCTGTAGCCCTCACCTGCCCGGGGAGCTGGCCGTCTGCAGCCGTTCGGGAGCCATCTGTCTGTGGACCCCCCAGGATGGGTAATGTCCCTTCTTCACCAAAAAACCCTCCACCAAACCAACATCCACCCCCACTGAACTACAGCCCCTGCTCCTGAAACATGTCCTGCACCCTAGACCAGGCTTCCCCATCTCTTGTTCCCCTCAACCTGTCTCCCCAAGGCTCCAGCAAGTCTACAAAGACCCTGAGACCCTTGTGTTCCGGGACCCGTCTCCCTGGCGTTGGGCAGACTTCACCGCCCACCCTCGGGTGCTGACTGTAGGCGACCGCACAGGAGTGAAAATCATTGACAGTCAGGTGAGGGGCAGGACTGTCATGGGCACGGCAGCAGGAAGGAGCAGGTCCTGGGGTAGGTGAGGTCGGAGCCCCGAGGGCCCCAAAAGCAGCCAAGCCAGTGAATCCTGGGCCTATAGGCAGACTTGAGCTTCAGGAGGGCTGACCCTGCTTCTTACCCAGGGCCCACCGGGCTGTGGCCTGCTGCTCTTCCGGGGCGGGGCAGAGGCATCGTGCCAGAAAGGGGAACGAGTGCTACTAAGCCAGTACCTGGGGGAGCCCAGCCCCGAGTCTCTGCACCCTACACTCCATCTCATCTGTACCCAGGTGAGTGATGCCTCATCCCCAGCCATCCCGTGCTGTCTTAGATGTTGCTAGAGACCGTCCCCAGGACAAAACTTTTGAGCCTGTGGCTGACTAGTCACCAAACTCCACCGTCCAGGCGCACTGGCGGGTGGGAATGACCTCGTGAGGATGTGACATCTGCATGGGGTGGACTCAGGGAGCGAGGAAAGGCTAAGCTGGGATCGCCGGTGCAAAGGTAGCCACTGTGTTTAGGAGAGGGGAGGAGGCCTGAGGACCTCCTCCTAGGACCCTGGGACATAAGGGGGTCTGTCTCACCTTGGTTCTGGGGCCAGGTGAGCGTGGGGATGGCTGGTGAGAGCCAGGTGGCTACTATGTGCGAGACCCCTCTTCGGCTTTCCCTGTGTGGCCATCAGGGCAGCTGAGGTGACCCATTGGACACGCCTCCTGTGCAGGGTTGCCCGGTGACGCTGGGAGAGGCAGTCACCACTTGGACTTTGACCTCTTTCTGAGAGCCAGCTGGGGCTCTGGAAGGGGCCATCCTCTGAGGCTTGTCCCATCAGTTACTGCCTAGCCAGTGCATCAGACCCCTTTCTCTTGCTTCTTCCTCGGCCCCAGTTCTCGCTCTACCTGGTGGACGAGCGCATGCCCTTGGTGCCGATGCTGAAGTGGAACCACAGCCTTCCCTCTGCTCCCCTGCTGGCCCAGATCCTGCCTGCACCCTGGCCCGGCTGCCCACGGCCGCTGCTCCTAGGCGGCCAGGGTGGGCAGCTGCAGCTGCTGCACATCACAGGTGAGTCTGGCTAGCTGGGCATGCAAGAAGATAGAGCGCCTGGCCTGGACAGGGCCTCAGCTAGCCGTTTTTCCCCCAGGAAACTGGGCCTCCACACCCCATCTGGCCGGGCCCCCCCAGTGTCTGCCTTCCCAGAGCGATTCCCTCTCCGCCTTTCCCCTGCTGGAAACCAAGAGTCATCGGCGACTGCAGGAGCGGCTGATGGCACCAACTATAGGTACGTGGAGCGGGAGAGCAGGTCTGGGTCATGGTATTCCTTCAGACCTGGGGGTCACTGTCGTTATCTTTTCCAGGTCTCACTGCCATCATCCCACCCTCTACATCCACTCCAGTCTTGTCACTGTTCCAACTCTCTGAGGCTGGAGATCTCTTCCACCAGCGCTTCCGCTTCCGGAATGACCCTGTCTCTCAGGGAGATCCGGAGCCCAGTGCCTCTGTGCCCCCGGTTTCCTGGAGCCCACAGGCTCTGGCCTCCTGCAGCCGGTGGTTGAAGGAGTTGCTGGAAGTACCCATGGCTCCCCCTGTGTGGGCTGCACCCACCTTTTCACACCGCCACCTGCTGAGCTGCAGGGAGCATCAGGAAGTTGAGGGGAAAGTGCCTGAGGGTCTCCGGGCCGCCATGACTACAGGTCGGATCCTGCAGCAGAGTGACCTGGGCTCTCTCCCTACCTCAGAGCCACCTCCTGCTCCTGACTCAGGTCCTGAGGATGAGCTCAGTGAGCGTCTGGAGGCAGCCTGGGAAGGCCGGGTGGCTGCCTGGTGGCAGAGGCAGCAGGGTGGGAGCTTGGGGCCTGGAAGACAGACCAAGCGGGCCAAGCGCCGGACCCAGCTGTCCAGCACCTTCTCCTCACTCAGTGGCCGTTTGGACCTTTCTGACGCTGTCAGCCCTCCTCACAGCCCAGACCAGACGCCCCTTGAAACCAGGCCTCAGCCCCCACTGACCCCACCCTCTCAGGAATTCACCCAGGAGCTGTGGGCCCGGGGTGTGCCATCAGAGCGGCAGCAGACCCTCCGGGACTATATGGCCAAGCTGCCCCTCCAAGGGGACATCCGGGGTGATGCCTGTACACCCTCCTCCCAAACCTCCAGTGTCCGGGGCCCTGCTAGGCATCAGACCCTCCAGGACTACACACCTCAACTGTCACTCCAAAGAAACACCCTGGAACGTGCTTCTGTGCCCTTCTCCCAGACCTCCAGTATCGGGGCCACCCGCTCTGGGCAGCAGACACCAGTCCCACCTGGCTCTCAGACACGCCGGAAGAAGGCCCGAATGGGCTTCTGAGAACCTGGGCCACCTCTGAGACGTGCTGTGCACTAGCCATGCCTGCTGCAGGCCTTTCTCCTCTGAAGGTCTCTCTGACTGTGGAAACATCTAAAACGCCAGGGTGAGGACTAGCTCAGGACAATAGGATGGTCATTTCTCCCTTAGTTTATCTTTTTACCTAAAGATGCTTCTGAGAGGCATGTTGGCAGGGCCCTAGCAGTCCTGAAGGTCAGTGTCAGGCTGTGCCTGAAAGTGGGGGCTTGAGTCAGGCTACGGGGTCACCACAGAGCCTTTGGGGTGTCATGGTGCCAGGGGCTTGCCAGCAGTAGCTGCTGCTGCTTAACTTGTGTTTAAGGAATTTCTACCAGGGTCTAATGTTTTGTATAGATGCTTTGAACTCACATTTAGGGATTAAATAAACTTGTCAGGTGCACATGGTTTTGGATCACCAAGTTCCAACTAGGGTGCCCTTAGCTAGCTAAAGCATGGCCTTCTCCAGGGTTCTGCAACTGCTCTCCGGGGAGGTGGGGTGTGATGCCCACTTGAAGGTGTCTGGGACCCCAAGATCTACTAGGTTTCTGAGGGTTGGTGTTTCTGAGGGTTGGTGACACGAGGTGGTCTTCTCGGGTAGCTGGTGGAAGGAAACCCCACGATGGTACGGATATTAAAGAGTCCCATAACATATTACTTACAAGGACTTGGGGTGTTTATAAAGCTCAGGGAGGCAGCCACCATCCTGCTTCCTACCACGGGGAAGGCGGTGGCTATGCTTGGAGCCCAAGCTTGGTGCTGCTGTCACTGCCTCTGGAGGTGCCTGGGCGTAGAGCTGTCGAGGGGGCCTGCGCCCAATGCTAGTTCCCCGTCTGTGTGAGTCCGAGGCTGGAGGCCCACCTTGGGGTTCAATCCAAGCCAAATTCAATGTCCTCCTGGTGCTCTCCTGCCTCCGGCTCTGTGAGCTCTTTGGGCTCCATCACGGGGCACACTCTGTCCCTCTCGCTGCTGTTTCCTGAAAGAGAGGGAAGGCAGTGTTTTGGGGGGTCACTCCCTTTCTCCCTGGATATGGGTCTTGAGTCAACCACCTGAGGTGACATTCAGAAAACCCTGGTGCCACCAGTGCTGGGCAGGAACAGGAGGGTTTGGGCCCCACAGTCCCCGCTTTGGGTGTGCGCAGGTGGCTGCTGGACAGATCCCAGCCAGCTCCTTCTCAGCACCAGGCAACTTGGCCCACATGGGCCTGTTAATGCCGGGTGGGGCCAGTGTGCCAGTTTGTCCACATTTCTCCACCCCCCCCAGGCGCTTTGCCCACCTGGTGACCCCCTTCCCTGCCAGCAGTGTCTCCATGTGCTTCTGACCTGCACCTCCACCTGGAGGGCCCTCCTCTTTGGGCTGCTGTTGGCTTTTGCCTTGTCTCATTTCTAGGCACAGTGTTGCTGGTGCCCTTTTCCTCTGGTGCCTTGGCCCAGAAAGGCCACTGTTTGGGATAGTGAGAATGGGGTGACCATGCAGCTTCCTTTGTCCAGCATTCCTGAGCCAAGAAGGCCCAGAGGTGCAGGGCCAGAAGTAGGCCAGGGTACCGGCTTGAAGCTTCCAGCACATGCCCACACACAACAGGAGAGGCACAAGCTAGGCACAGGCATTACCTGGCGACTGTGGTAAATGCCCCCTCCAAGCACATAGGTTTCTCAAGGCAGAGACCCTGTTGCTATCCCTCTGGTTTAGGGAGTTAGTTTACTTCCCCACTCTCCAAGCTCCCAGCCCTGTGACCTTAAACATAGAGCCACCTTACCTGAAAGGGAGGCTGAAAGTGGGTGACTGTCCCTGTCTTTGCAGGAAGTGGGGGTTGTAGCCTCCCCATGGCATGGTTGGGGCACTGGCGGGCCTGAAGTCTCGTCAAGCACCTGAATCAGTGGGCGTGGGTGCTTTGGGGCTGAACTTGGGGGTTCCAAGTCTCTCTTTGCGGCTTCTTGAAATATATTTGTGAAGGGCGTCCCCACCTTCCTGGAGGTGTCCTTGGTGACTGCGAATATGTTTGAAAGGCTGTCTGTAGGCCCGGGCTCCAGCACTGGGAGGGAGGTATAGTCCAGTTCAGGGTCACTGTCGTCGCTCAGGCTCAAGATGGCTGTGATCTTTGGGGAGCACATCTGCTAGAAAAAGGAGGTAGGTGTGTTGGAACCTCTGTTTTCACAGTGGTCATTGAAAATTTATGTGCTAATGCTCCTTTTTAAATCTGTCACAGTGTCTCATGTTGTCACACATAGGAAAGGCCAAGAGTACCCAGCACCCAAAAGTCAGGCCTCGGGATGACACCAGGCAGCCATTCTGAGCCCCCAAAGTTGCAGTGAGCTCTGTGGCCAATGTTTGCACTCCTTTGCAACCTCTTTGGGTCCTTGCTTGTACCCACCACCCCTACCATCACCACCACCGTCCTTAGCCCTCTGCTGGTGTCAGCTCGCCAGGCCAGCAAGCACGGTTTTGTTCAAAAACTGCAACTGGGCCCCTTGGAGGTCAGATCCCCTGGGAGCTGTGGTCCGTGCATCTCCATCCCACCATGATGCATGCCTCTCCCTCCCTTTGGCACACTTGGCCTCCTTGAGGCCTAAGGGAGGGGCAGGTCATCTGGGGAGAACTCCCTGTGGAGAGCCTCCTAGACTGCTCCTTTTCTCCCTGCTGTGGTTCCCTTCCCCCGTCTGCATGCCGCTCTGGTGCAGGCAATCCAGGAGGTGAGCAGAAATACATCCCGGGGCAGAAAAAGGGCAAGTGGTTGTGCTCAGTGCAGGTCATAGAAACCACTGCTAATGTGCTAAATCACCAGGCGTGAGCAGCAGCTCACAGACCCAGTGACACCTCGAGACCATGAAATGCAGTGGCGGTAGCGGTCGTGCGCTCATCACATGGAGCACTTCACGTCCAGGTCAGGCAAAGTCCAGGGTAATAGGTGCTGTCAGTGACAAGACCGAATGTGAAAGTGGGACGATGGGGGACGTATGGGGGAAGGATTGAGGACCTGGGCCTGGTCCTCCAGTGATGCGCTGGTGTCCACCTCTTCCAAATCAGGCAGGTCCTGAAAGAGCAAAGGAGCAGTGTCACCATTAGGGAGGGGCCCACCACACCCACCCTCCTGTGGCAGAGCATTTATTCCTGGAGTACAGTGTGGAGAAGCCAGGAAGGACCGGGCAGCTCATGCACACAAGCACTGCAGGTGCGTGGATCCCATCAGGCCCAATGTGACACGGGGCAGCATGCTGGGACAGTTTCCATGTCTTTCTCCTCTGTCATAAGTGACCCAGTCAGCTCATCGAGGGGCATGGTGTACCTCTTCCTGTACACATAAGTCATGGGATCCATGTGGTATAGACCAAGTGTGTTCTAGACCTCTCCCACACTGTGGGGCTCTTAATATTTTGTGGGTTTTGGTACCTTTATAGCCACCTGCCCAGAATTAAGTCCAGCAGCACTAGCAAGGGGAGATGGCAGGACAGTCCGTCCTGTCCTGACTGTGTAGCTCTGAGCAAGCTGTACAACCTCTGGTCCTCAGTTTCCTCGTCTACAAAGTGGGGTGAGTTTTTAGAAAGGCTAAGCAATACAAGATATGTTTAAAACAGGCAGGCAAATAACAATGAGTGTCAGCTGTTGGTGGTGGCATCTTACTTGCAGGTTCTAAAATGTTAGAGATTAATCTCCCAGTCCAGTGTTCACAGGCCTGGAAAGTGAGAGACCTGCTATGACCATTGACCATGCTGCCGAATTCTTCCTGAGTCACAGGAAATGGTGCAGTTAGAAATGAGACTTCTTTTAGAAGTTCAGCAACGCCAAATGTGCATGTGGGTTCAAACTCAGGGAGCCCTGTGGACAGGGATGCAGGGCGCCTCCAGCCTAACAGTGAGCACCAGGTTGGTGGGAAGCCAGGGGTGAGAAAGAGCTTTCCACCTGGAACTGTGCAGCTCCCGGGGGTCAGGACACCAATGGGGAGGGGTCCCATAGAGCTCACACCTATGCCTAGAGCACTGGACACTTATCTCAGTGGGGAAAGCTTTGGAGGAGAAGCCTTTGAGAGGCCAGCATCAGACACAGGGTGAAGCAGCCCCTCTTGAGTCAGTTGCATCTGGAAGCCTGAGGAGTGACAGGCCAAGAAGGTGGCACGAGCCTTTGCTTGGCCAAGGATGAGAGGCTCTGGTGATAAAATGGAACATTTCTCGATTGTTCTGTTTAAGACTAGCTGACAGTGGCTTTGCAGCATAGCCTCTGTGGGGAAAGAGTTTTGTAGACAGCTCAACAGGAACCACTGAGGCCTGCGAGTCTCTACCCTGAATACACATACATGCCAACCGGGTGGAAGGGGAGCTTAATAAAGTGCAGTGCCTGCTCGGGAGATCTGGGTGGGGCCTGAAAGTCTGCATTCCCGTGATGCCAAGCCTGCCATCCAAGGCCCACACTGGGTATGGAGGGTTTCAAGGTTTTTATCTGTCCACCTGTGTTTTGCCAAATGGAAAGAGATACTTGTCTGCAAGTACGGCTGGTTCCGTACATCGATGAAGAGTTTCTCTGTCTCCAGCTTCACGGCCCCCATATCCACGGCTCCCTCCAGTTCTGCCCCTGAGGCACCCTCACTGGCCACAGTCTGGGGAGCTGATTCTGAAGAACAATTAAGAAGTGATCCATCTCGGGGTTTACCTCACACATGCTCAAATGACAAGCCCCAGGTGAAGGTGTTTCAAAGATCAAAGGGACAAAGGCCTCCTCGGGTCTGAAGGGCTGGCTGTTCCTTGTGCCAAAAGCTACGAGAATCCCCAGCGGGATGGGTGACATCTACACAGAGATGGCAAGCCCGGGGACAGAGCCGGCCCTACTGCAGCCCGGACGTGCCGCCGATGGATGACTGCACAGCAGGATGGACACAAAATAATCAGGACCAGTGGAAAAGGCATGATTGATAGGAGCACTTTGGCAGGTTGCCACCTGCTTGGAAGGGCGGCCCCCTCACTGCCTGTACTGCTGTACTTCAGGCAGGCCCCCCACACACACACACCACTCCCCCACTACCACAGGCCTCAGGGACCCCATTAACCAATCTCAAGGTGGTCTGGGGAATGTGGACTTGAGAAGGAGCTCCTTCCGCCTTGAGGTCCCTCAGGCTGCACCCCAGGGCCATGTTCCGCTCTTTTCATTCTGGCCTCAGCAAGGGTGAGGGGGTGGCCCTTATTCACACAGGCCCTGAGCAGCATCTGGCTGCTCACTGTTCCGTTACCTTCCCAAGCAGCTCCGGGGGTGGCTGGGGCCAGGGCCTCAGTGGGCAGTGTTCCCCCTGGTTCCTGGCCTTCCATCTCTCCATTGACCTCCGCAGACAGCTCACCTCCTCCACCCTGCTTTTCTGGGAACAGCTCATCCTTGGCCTCAAAGCTTTCTTTGACAAACAGCTCTATTTTCTGCTGTGTTTCCCCACCTTCATGGGGCTCTTCCTTCCCCTCTACTTGGGCATCTCTGTTTTCGTCTTCTTCCGGCGGTGCCGCCTGCCCTGAGCAAGAGAAATAAATGGTAAAATAAAGAAATTATAGATATGGATATAATATAAGTAACATGGATATACATGAAGGTGTGTATTGGTCCCAGAGACGAAGAAAGCCTGCCTTCACCGCCCAGCTTTACTAGACCGCCCAGCTTTGCGAGGCTGCACGGAACTCAGCATCCGCCGCCCCTCCGTAGCGTGTACCTTCCTTTCGACTTTCTTTCTGTCGTTTCCTCTCTTCGGCCTGCTGCTTGAGCCTCGCTAAGGCCTCAATGCTGTCTGTGATCTTCTTCCGCTCTCTGCTCTCCCACAGTTCTCTCTCCTCCTTCTCCGCTGCGTACCCGCCCCTGGCCCAGGCCTCTGCACAAGCTCTGTTTGGAAGGAGACAGTTGAGGAGGACTGAATTTTTTACAGGATACTATTCAAAACATGCGCTGTCTTACCAAACAAAAGGGCCCTTAAGACCAATGGGAAATAGAAAAGTTACACCTGTACATTTTAATCTTTATTTGCAAGGCCTTCTAGCTATCAAGCTATTGCCGGCCACTGCAGCCTGAGTTCCATCCCCAGCCAGGGAGCTGACCCACAAGGTGCAGCAGACCCCTCCTGTCTTGTCCCCTCCACTGCTCCCCTCAGCAGTGTATTTCAGTAGATCTGCATGTTCTGCTCCCCATCCTGTCTCTGGTGAATCCTCTCACTCCCCACCCCCGCCTCCACCCCAGTTCTTGTATGCAGAAATAAATACCGAAAAAAAAAAAAAGAAGGGGAGGAGATATTTGCATATCATATACCTGGTAAGAGACTTGTCGCTAGAATATATGAAACACTTTTATAACTCATGAATACAAAGAACACAATTTTTTAAAGGACAACTGTTAAGAGCAGGCAAGCAGTACACTGGGAGAAAATACTCGCAAGAAAGCTAACTGATCAATGACTTGAATTCAAAGCATACAAAGAGCTATCAAAACACAAAAATTAAAAAAACAAAAAGCACATGAAAAGATGCTCCACATTCTGACACTGGGGAAATGCGGACACAGCAACATTTCTAAAGTGCAAAACACCATTAACCAGACTTGAGGAGGTGGAGCGACGGGAAGTTGCTCTTGTTGCTGGTGGGAATTCAAAGTGGTGCTGCCACTTGGAAAGAGAGCTTAGCAAACACGAAACCAGCCTCACCATTACAGCCCAGCGATCATGCTCCTAAATAGTTTCCCACATGAGCTGAAAACATTCACACAACCCCTGCCTGTGAATATTCATAGCACTATTCAGAATAGTAAAAAAAAAAAAAAAAAAAAAGCAGGAACCACCCAAAGTGTCCATCAACTCATGAATAAATAAAATGTGGCCCGTTCAACTGGAGAGTCACTGTGCAGTATTGTCATGAAGTATTGGCCTGTGCTGCTGTGGCAGGGACCTTGACAAACATGCTGAGTGAAAGAGGCCCCTCAGGAAAAACTGCCCATTGTGTGATTCTGTTCCTCTGAGACATCCAGAACAGGCAAATCCATAGAGATAGAAGGTAGGTTCCAAGTAATAAAATGGCTACAAATTTTCTAGAAGGTGTAAGTGCCTTTAAAAAGACTCAACCCAGGGGGCCCCCCCGGTGGCGCAGCGGTTGAGCGCTGGGTTGCAAAGCTGCCCACAGCCTCTGTGGCGCCGGTTCGATCCCCGGCTGCTCCCCAGCCACCGGTGAGGGTCCCACATGGCGTGCAGACCTCTCCTGACGCCCGCTGCTCCCCTCAGCAGTGTACTTCGGTCCTTCTGCCTGCTCTGCTCCCCGCTCTGGCTCTGGTGAATTCTCTCACCCTCCCGCGCTTCTGACTGTACCCAGTGCATGTATAAACAAAAAAAAAAAAAAACAAAAAAAAACCAGCAAACAAATAAATAAAGCATGCCTCTAAAAAAAAAGACTCAACCCACAGTCCTTAATCCAGTAATACAGCTCCTAGATTTTTCCATCCCAAGGAAGTAATCATTGATGACGTCAAAGACTTTCCAACAATATTTATCAAAGGATTTTGAAAAATAAGTGCTCTCTAAATAAGTGTTCAAACACAAGGAATTTCCTGTTAGAGAAAATTAGCCATTACATTTCAACCCAGAGAATATTTAATGATGTGTGAAAGTGCTTAAAAATCACACTATGCATTTAATGTTACCAAAGACTTTTCCTTACCTGTCCTTGGGAAAGACTGGTCTGTCATCCAGGTATGTTAAGTGTTTTAGTCGAACAGTAACTGTCCGCCGATAACTGGGGATGTGCTTGATGACCGGGTTTCCCATCAGATTCAGTACCCGCTGGAAGCAAACAGGCAGAACCACATTCACACCAAGAACCTGACTCGACCAGATCACTTCACATGTGCTGTGCTCCAAGAATAAGTTGGCAAAAACAGCCAGCACCAGGTCCTGATGACCACAGCAGAGAAGCCAGCAGGCTCCCTGTATTTGTGCCACCACAACTGTCCCGATTGAGCAGCTGCCCTTGTCCTTGAACTTCAGGTCCTACGTCCCATTGTCCTTCCGACCAACATTGGGAAACATTTCTGAGACCTTGTTCCAAGTGTGATTACATTAGTTGTGCTTGACCAATCTCTCTTACTGAAATTAATCTCATCTAATGGATAGTTTTCTTGCCTTCCTGGCCAGGATGCAGTGACAGGGCACATAACATTGATGAAGAGAGAAGGCGTGTGCCCTTATCTATAGCCAAGGCCTTTCTCACCAGGCTTCCAGGTCTCTTGGATGCCAGGGTAGGGCCAGAGTTGAGAGAGGGCTATAGTGGTGCCCGAGTGCCAGATCCCCTGTGAATCCTGCCACCTCCTCAAAGTGCAAAACTCAAGGAAAATGGTCAGGTGACTTGTGGGGGAGCCATTTAAAATCAGTCCAACTAATGAAATACTTTTCATACCTAAAGTGGTGGTGGGAGAAAAGAAACACATTGTGACCTGGTTAGCTTAGTGTTTCCCAGACTTCATTCTCACCCCACCTTCACCATCCTTGTCATCTTCTCAAGTGACGGATCCCATGGAGGTTGGGGTGGTGGGAGCAACAGGCCACAGGGACAGACACTAGAGGGGTGCGTAGGGCATGAAGGATTGGCTGTGCTTGTGAAGGCTAAAATGTGTGCCCTAAATGGCCTGCCTTGACACCCTAACCCCAGCACCTCAGACTGACTGTATCTGGATACGAGCACTTTAAAGAGGTGACACTGACAGGCACAGAGAGATGGTCATTTGCACGCCAATTTGCCCAGGGAGAGGGCTCAAGGAACCAGCCCTGCTCACACCTGGATTCCAACTTCCTCTTCAATGATCAAATTAACTCCTGTTGTCAAAGTCCCTCCCCCCTGCCCCCCCCCAACTCTGTGGTGGTTTGTTATGGCAGCCCTAGCCAAGAAAAAGGAGAGAAATATGTTTTATCATGTATTAAATATGTATTAACACCTGCTGGTCCTTCCTGACAGTTCATGTACTCTGTAGATGGCTGCTTTTACTTTAAATTGGCTGGCTTTGTCTCTTACAATGCCCTAAGCAGTGAACAGTGAGCTCAAGAATTTTGTGTGCTACCATTAATATTTTTTCTCTGTACAAATGACAACACAGACACACTGAACAAGCCAGGACATCAGCAAAGATTCAAGAGTTAATGGAAAAGGCGCAGGAGCAGCCAGGAGCAGTTGCCACCAGCCAGCAATGGGCCCACTGGAACATCCCAGATGAAGATGACAGCAAGGGGTAAATCACATCTAATTAGGGGTTGCTACGGTCTTAACTCGTTTATCTGAAACCCGACACATGAAAAAAAAGAGCCAGACATTTCTCCTGGCCTTTTCTGTATAGATTGTCTATTAGGGCATCCCCAGCCAATGAAGGAAAGTTCTCTGGAAAAGCATGCCAGCTAATACATGCAGAAAGAAGAAAAGAACTGGAAAGTGGCCGTTGTCCAAGTCCTAATGAGAGAACAAAGCTAAGCCCCTGGCCATGGCTGCTGGTGGATGGGGAGTTCTGTAGTGCCTGGATTAGACTGACCTCACCCTCTATTTTACTGCAGCGGAGAGACAGACAGCTGGACTTTCCAGGCCCAGTGATGTGCTGCACCAGCCCACCTTGGAACCTGGATCTATGGAGTTCTGCCTCCATCTGTCACTGCTAGAAGTCCTGTATACAGCAGGACATGTTAAATGACACCACAAGGGGGCCTCCCTGGTGGCACAGCGGTTGAGCGCTGGGTTGCGAAGCTGCCCGCGGCCTCTGTGGCGCCGGTTCCATCCCCGGCTGCTCCCCAGCCACCGGAGGAGGGTCCCACATGGCGCGCAGACCTCTCCTGCTGCCCGCTGCTCCCCTCAGCAATGTACTTCGGTCCTTCTGCCTGCTCTGCTCCTGCTCTGGCTCTGGTGAATTCTCTCACCCTCCCGCGCTTCTGACTGTACCCAGTGCATGTATAAACAAAAACAAACAAATAAAATAAATAAATAAATAAAACATGCCTCTATAAAAAAAAAAAAAAATGACACCACAGGGTGGCAGCCAACCAGGTCCAGGATGTGACTGACTATCCAAGAAAAGATCCCATTTCATTGACAGATTACTGGGGTGGGGGAACCACAACGAAGGGGAAGGGCTTCAGATCAAAAGAGGTTTATGCAACAAATAATCCACATACCAAGTGTGGGCCTGGGGTAGATGTGAACAACCCAACTGTCTTCATATTTGAGACAGACTAAACTTGGGCTGGATGTGAAATAGTTATAATATTTTAGGTACAATAATAGCATGGTGACTTTTTTTTAAAGTCATCTTGGAGACACAGACTGAAATATTTGTGGGTCAAATGATATGGCATTTGGCATTAAAGATAGTCCGCCTAAAAGTGCAGAAAGGGAAAAGTGTGAAAGAGGGTGAAAAGAAAGGAGGGAGGGAAGTGGGGAGAGAAAAGATCTGATATTTAGCACCAAATAATAGAAGTTATGTGCATTACCAAATCGGGCATGCTCTCGAGAACGCTCAGGATCTCTGGATCACTCAGCTTATTGTGGGACAGGTCAAGGACGCAAAGTTTCAGACACTCCTTTAGATGCTGAATGTCTTCCACAGTCTCTAGATGGTTGTGGGCCATCTGAAGTGTGTTTAGGACCGGCAGACAGGCTGGCAGGGTGCGGGAGCGGGGAGGGGGAGAGGTCAGCAGAAGTAAACAACAAAGGTAACATGTCTGTCTGCCCCATAATATAAGTTCTTCCAGCCTCCCCCAGGGGAGAGCACTAGAAGCATCTACAAAGACCCCTGGTGCCTTACTCTTACCTAGGTTTTCAATGGTCTTAATGTAGTTATTGCTGAGGTTAAGAGCATCCAGTTTCTGCAGAGGTTCTAGGTTCTCAATTTTATGAAGTAAGTTCACTTGCAAGAAGAGGCAGCGCAGTTCGGTTTGGGCCTCCAGGTTCTCGATTTTCTGTATTCCATTGCACTCCAGCCACAGACAGCGAAGCCCCGTGTACTCCTCCAAGTTTTCAATGCGATCAAAGCCTGACTCAAAGGGAGGGGGTGTTATTAAGCTACCCCCCGACAAACTCATACATGGGGTAGGGGGCAGGACTCACCCTTCTTTTTGTCTGCCCACCTAAAGTCCCTACTCCTTCCTCCAGAAATGCCACTGCCACTTTTGTTGGAGGACCATCCCCTTCCTGCTACTGCACCATGGTGCTCTGGGTGGCCACTCAGTCATACTCCAGCCACAGCTAGCCAGGTGGGGCCAATAGCGATGGATCTTGAGGGGCTTTGCTGACTCCACTGGGAAAAGTGGTTTTTCTGCTAGAATTGTCAGCCTGCTCAGGAGGTACCTTGCAGGTTTGCTGTTGGAATCAGGATACAGAAAAAAGTCCATGCATTGCTATTAGTTGAAGTCTGTTAGTCACTTTTAGCCTATAGTCTTTGTCTCTTTCTTTTATTTTTTAAAAGATTTATTTATTCATGCATACAAGAACTGGGGTAGAGGCCAGATATCTGGGCGTGTGAGAGGATTTACCAGAGACAGAGCGGGGAACAGAACAGGCAGACTGACTCAAACACACTGCTGAGGGGAGCAGCAGGCGAGACAGGAGAGGTCTGCTGTGCCATGTGGATATCTCACTAGTCAGCCAGGCTCGAACCCATGCTGCAGAGGCTGCAGATAGCTTCACAGCACTGTGTTCAACCACCTGCACCACCAGGGGAGGCCCTGTCTCTCTCTTTTACTCACTGCAATTTTTTGTTGAAGTAACTGGGTTGTTTCTCTCTTGACTTTGTCTTGGCCTTGTCCTCTCTCTAGCTGTCTTCCTGCTTCACCGTGGAAGGCCTTTTCCTCATTGTCTTCTCAGATTCATTCCTTTCTTGGGTCTACTATTACTGCAGCCACCAGCGAAGGTGTCAGTGACATCCAATTTACAGTCCTCTGTGCACTGAATACAGATACTAGGTGCTCGACCTACTGGGTCCTGCCCTCCTTCTTCAGTTTCCTCTTGGGGCTCCCTGGATCACTTAGCTTATTGTAGTGATCATTGTCTCCCGGTATTCATGCCCTTGAGTTAATGATTCAGTAAAACCAGCCTTAATCTTGACACCAACAGAATATGGTAGAAGTGATGATAGTTACTTCTGAGACTTTGGCTTCCGTCTTGGCCTGTCTCTCTTTCTTAGGTAACTTGCTTGGAGGGGGGAAGCCAGTTGCCCTGAGAAGCTCGTGTGTGAGGAATTGAGGTGTCCAGCCAACAACCAGTGAGGATTTGAGGCTGTGAACCTGGAAGTGGATCCTCTCACCCTGTGGACTCCAGACAACTGAGGCCCAGTCAACAGCTTGGCTGTCATGACTAACTCCAAGTCAGGACCTCCCAGCAAAGTCATTTCCAGATTCCTGGCCCTCAGGAACAGTGGGAGATCATGAAATTGTTGCTAAGTTTTGCAACAGTCTGTTCCGCAGCAGTGGACAGTAGAGGCACTTCTGTCTCCCGGGTCTTCTACCTCTTTGACTCTTTCTGCTTAGTCTAACCCGCCGGGTTCTCTTCTTCCACTCACCTCCTGAATATTGGTCTCCTGGGGTGTGCTCACCAATGTCATTTTATTCAACACTACATCTAAATGTTGGATGGAGAGGACAGAGAGGACAAAGCGGAAGCGAGGAAGCCAGTTAGGAGGGGTTCCAATGCTTTAAGGTCAGTGCTGTGGGAGCCGTCCTGTACCTTCCCTGCCTGGCCCAGCCTCTGGCCTGGGTGGTTCGTCATAACCATCTCTGTGTTTCCAGGACTGAGTACAGTGCCAGGCTCAGGAACCATTTCTTGGATAAATGAATAACAGAGGCCTGAGGAAGCTGGTTGGCTGACCCACAGTCAGCACACGCTGGGAACTATCACTCTTCTCTGTCACTGCTAGGAATAGTCTATGACTTGGAACTTAAATTTCTGTGCACCCGCAGGGATGCCAGTGTTCACACCTCTCTGCCCTGAAAGGCACCCGGTATCCCTCACCTGCTGTTTTCTATGCCCATCTTTGATCCACTATTGTTCCAAAGCCCAAAGTATTTCCAAGGCAGCTTTCTGGTGGCAAACATGGCTTGGAAAGTGGGAATATAATATGCCAATGTATACATATAATCCCTTTTTATAAACTCATCAGGTGAGACTTTCTTCAACGAAATACTGCTTTTCCATCAATCTCCAGGAAACTGAAATTTCTACTTAAATTTGAGAACTCTAGATAATTCCCATGAATAGTTTTTTAATACCACCGTCTTTCTGCCTGACACAATCCTTACCTAAAAAGCTTATCCTTACCTTTAAAGTGTAAATACAGTGTATCATTCAGTGATGGGGTAATATAAAGTTTATGTTGCTTGCAGAGTTTTTGCAGGAAACGTTTAGTCATTCTGTTAAATAAAAATACATGAACAAGAAATTTCAGTTTCTGTATATCCCAAAATTCCATACCACATGCATTCTTCCCCAAATTTCACAACATCCTAAATGCCTGATAACTATTTTAAGTTGTTGTTGTTGTTGTTTTTGGTATAGCTTCCAGAGCCTCATCCAATATTATTGCTTTCAGCATTCTTAAAAGTTGCAATGTATGTTCTAATAAAAATACTTTTAATAGTGTCATCAAGAACTACTGATGTTTCTTTCTCTAGGACTGCCATTAAAGTTTAATGGACTGTGGGATGGTGGAGGAGGGTTTAAAAAAAAAAAGTTTAATGGACTGTGGCTAGTGGTGCCATACATGCAATGCAGTCCTGACTCCATGACTAACTCTCAAACATGGGGCCAACTATTTACACTCCATGAGCCTCAATTTTCTTATCTGAACACAGGGGTGACTGCAAGGCTACCTTACTCAGTCAGTGTACACTGATTAGCAGTAGCATGCCCACAGACCTGGGGCCACCGTCTTCCTTGTCATCTCTCTGGTGTGCTAAGCAGCCAGCTGGCCTGCTGTCACCACTCTGCTTCTGCTCACTTTGACAGGATATGTCAGGAGGACTTGCTGAGACTGCCTCAGGATCGTTTACTTCTGTAAAAGAAGAGATTTGTTCTATAGAGGTGAAGAAATGTATACAAAATTCCTCCAGTTTCAACTTATTATCTGCTTTTAGTACGGGATACCAGTATTCTTTAAGCGTATGAAATTTTTTCAAGCTTTGCTAAAGACTATGGAAATTTCGGGGTCTCCCTGGTGGCTCAGTGGATTGAGTGCAGTGCTGTGAAGCTGTCTGCAGCCTCTGCAGCGCTGGTTCAATTCTCGGCCAGTCAGGGAGATACCCACATGGCACAGCAGACCTCTCCTGTCTTGCCCGCTGCTCCCCTCAGCAGTGTTTTCAGTCCATCTGTGAGTTCTGCTCCCCACTCTGTTTCTGGTGAAACCTCTCACTCTCCCGCACCTCTGGCCTATACCCCAGTTCTTGTATAAATAAATCTTAAAAAAAAAGAAAGACTATGGAAATTTCACTTCTGGGCCATTCCTTTCTAAAAACTCTTGTGAGGCACACACAAAGATACGTGCTAGGATATTCAAGACTGCCAAAAACTGTTATCAACACAAATGTCCATCCATAGGGACTGGTTGAATAAAACAATGGAGAACTTTTCTGCCTTGGGAAAGAAGGTACTGGAGCTCCACCAATCAATATCCTAATTCTCAGAAACATCCATGGAGTAAAAAGCAAGTTTCATACTAAGTGCAGGACACCATTTATAGAAATTAAAAACACGACCCCAAGCTAGGCATATGTAAGGACACAGTCTACAGGGAGAGAGAACTAATTGGAAGATTCCATATAAAATTCTGAAAGGGTGACAAAAAGAACATTCACTTTATCTGAAATGGCTTCTGTGTTTTTTATAATCTCTGTTCTTTTTTTAATCTCTGTTCTTAAAATGTTTTCAAAAGAAAAATTACAGGAGAAACAGGCAGGGTGAGGGTGGAAATATCTTTGGTAAAAAGAAAATGAGACATTCAAATGCACTTGTTTTTAAGGGTTTTTAAACTGGTGTTCTCTGCCGAGTTTTGGGGGGGGGATCTACTGAGGCATATTCCATGTGTTGAATTGGCCTATGTGTCCCTATTTCTCACCAATACAGTGCCATCACAAGAAGTACCAGATAAGCATTTGTGGAATAAAGAATAGGTGCTCAATATACACAGTCACTGATTATATCAATAACAAGAACTTCCATTTATTAATGGCCTACTGTATATAGGAAGCTCTAATTGTATTATTTCTGTATAATTATTGCTGATTGTGGACAAGGAGCCCATGGCTTAGAGAGTTAAACAGACTTAAGGCTGGAGAACTGCAGGGCTGCACTCTGACCCAGTGGGAGGGACTCAAGCCCTTGTCTTCCCCCTGAGCAGCACTGCTTCCCTACAGCTCCTCATGCAGGCTTGTTTGGAGAGTCCATGATCAATATATATTTGTTGACTAGGTTGGAAAAATGAAACACACATTAAGTAATTTGTTGACCTAGTCATGAAAAGGTTTCCCTTAGGGGCTGACACCAAGTGGAAATAAGAGACTGGAAAACAAAATTCTGGGAAACTTTGATGAAGAGTCACCCACTGACCCCAGAACCATCAGTTCTTCAGTCTCTCCGTAGATCACTGCAAACGCAAAGGGAATGAATGCCCTACCCTGACATAGCAGGTAGTGGAGGTGGAAAGCTCTTCCCTGATGATAGCAATAAAGGGATAAATTCAGAACATTAAAAAGTTGGGAGAATGTTGTGTTGGGTAAGGGCCTGGGCCTGTCAAGGCTGGGGAAGTGTGAAAGGAGAGAAATGCCTACCACACAGAGCGGCTCAAATGCCATTAACACTTGCCACGCACGGTGTAGTGAGTGCGGGCCTCAATTGTTATTATCACTGGCTGTGAAGATCAGGTGTGGGATCAGGCTGTAGCGCCCAGCCAGCTCGGCCCGTCGCCCCCCTCGCCTCCCTGGGGCGGCGGTCGGCACCTTCCTTGAGGCCCCCTGGGCCTGCGTTCCCGCGGTCACCCGCAGACTCCTCCAGGTCCAGTTCCCGCACGCAGCCCTGCTCCACTCCCCCGTCGACCGCGGGGTCCTTGGGATGCATTATTCTTGAAACACCGAACACCTCGTAGCAGTGAGGAGTCGGGTTCCGCGGGGTCGTTAAGGCCCCCAACCCCGCCAGCGACGCCCAGCTTTTCTTCCCTGCCAGCCACTCGCGCCCCGCGTCTTTTCCAGCCTAACGCTTCCCAGGTCTCCACGACAACCGCCGCGCACGCGCACTGGGCCGCCCCGTGCGTCCCGACGCCGGGGGCAGGCCCTGGCGCATGCGCGGGTCACGTGGGGGCGCGGCCCAGCGGCGGCAGCAGCGGCGGCCGCGCGGGTCTGGCGGGAGTCGCTCCGGAGACTGCGCTGCCTCTGCAGGTACCGCGCCCCCGCGCCCCCAGTTGGCCCCTCGGCGGTCGCCTTGGCCTCTAACCGGCCCCTCCTGCGCCCTGCCACGCCCCCTCGGGCCGGCGCCCTCCGCGGCCCTGTAGCCCCTCGTCCCTCCCTTCCTTGGACCCCGCCCCCGTCCCCCTCCTCAGGTTGCGCCCCCTAAGCCCCGCAGCGCCCCAACCCCAGCCCCACCGCCCCCAGCCTTGCATCCCCAGAGGTTCCCCTCTCCTGTGCCGCCGGCCTCTTCCAGACTCCGGCGACCCCACCCACCCAGAGCGCGGGCCCCCGGCCCCCTAGTCCTAACCCCGGGCTCCCCAGCGGCTCTGACAGTCACCCCCTTTTCTGCTGTCTCCAGACACCCCTCTCTGATAGATCTAATTGGTGTGGGGTTTACTGACGTTGTCTTTGTTCTGAATTAGAAGTAGTTCGGCGTGGAGCTCCGGGGGAAGGGGCACCGCTGGTTCCGAGGCCGGGGCACCGCTGGTTCCGAGGCGGTGGCCTTTTGCTGGGCCCGCCAGGCGCCGGAGGGGAGGGGAGCAGAGGTCTGGTGCTGCTGGCTCTGTTCCACACCAAGCCTGCGGCCCTCCAGCCGAGGCCGCCACCTTGGGGACCCGCTCGGAGCCTCCCAGTGGAGCCTCCCAGTCCACACTTGCTTGGACCTTGATGAGTATTCCCTCCAGCCGCTTCACAGCTGTGGGGTCTTGGGTCTGTCACGTTACCACTGTAAACTGGGGGTGATTATAATGATTATAACTGTGCCTCATAAGTT